>NC_059211.1:7949264-8583583 GCF_020615455.1 Coregonus clupeaformis
GGAGACATACGTCGCAGAATCCTTGAGACAGGGATACATACGGCCTTCCACTTCTCCTGCGTCCTCAAGTTTCTTTTTTGTGAAGAAGAAGGATGGGGGTTTACGCCCGTGTATTGATTACCGTGGTCTCAATCAGATCACTATTAAATACAGCTATCCTCTCCCTCTGATTGCTAGTATGACGGAGTCATTACACGGGGCGCGCTTCTTCACAAATTGGATCTCAGGAGCGCTTACAACCTGGTGCGCATTCGGGAGGGAGATGAGTGGAAAACAGCCTTCAGTACCACCTCGGGTCACTATGAGTACCTCGTCATGCCTTACGGTCTAATGAATGCTCCTTCAGTCTTCCAATCATTTGTAGACGAGATTTTCCGGGATTTGCATGGACAGGGGGTAGTGGTGTATATTGATGACATTCTGATATACTCCGCTACACGTACCGAGCATGTGTCCCTGGTACGTCGGGTGCTGGGTAGACTGTTGGAGCATGATCTGTATGTGAAGGCAGAGAAATGTCTGTTTTTCCAGGAGTCCATCTCCTTCCTGGGACACCGGTTGTCTGCGTCAGGGGTGGAGATGGAGATTGACCGCGTTTCAGCCGTGCGTAATTTGCAGACTCCAACTACAGTAAAGGAGGTGCAGCAGTTTTTGGGTTTTGCCAATTACTACCGGAGGTTTATCCGGGGTTTTGGACAGGTAGCGGCTCCCATTACCTCCCTGCTAAGGGGGGGGGGGCCCGGTGCGTTTGCAGTGGTCGGCTGAGGTGGACAGGGCGTTTAGTCATTTGAAGGACCTGTTCACCTCAGCTCCGGTGCTGGCACATCCGGATCCCTCTTTGGCGTTCCAAGTCGAGGTGGATGCGTCCGAGGCGGGGATCGCGCTCGGGCACGCCTCCAAAACTCCGCCCCTGTGCTTTCTATTCTAAGAAGCTCAGTCCGGCGGAGCGCAATTATGACGTAGGGGACAGGGAGCTGCTAGCTGTGGTCCAGGCCCTGAAGGTGTGGAGACATTGGCTTGAGGGGGCTAACCACCCTTTTTTCATTCTGACTGACCATCATAACCTGGAGTATATCCGGGCAGCGAAGAGACTGAACCCTCGTCAGGCTAGGTGGGCCATGTTTCTGGCCCGGTTTGTCTTTAAGATCACGTATATCCCCGGGTCACAGAACGTTAATGCAGACGCCCTGTCCCGACGATATGACACAGAGGAGAGGTCCATTGAGCCCACTCCCATACTACCGGAGTCTTGTCTCGTGGCACCGGTGGTGTGGGAGGTCGACACGGAAATCGAGCGGGCGTTACGTACCGACCCTTCTCTTCCAGAGTGTCCAGAGGGACGGGGGTACGTGCCGCTCGAGGTCCGTGACCGACTGATTTATTGGGCTCACACGTCACCCTCCTCTGGTCATCCTGGTATTGGTCGGACGGTGCACTGTCTTAGCGGGAAGTACTGGTGGCCCACCTTAGCTAAGGACGTGAGAGTTTACGTTTCTTCCTGCTCGGTGTGCGCCCAGTGTAAGGCGCCTAGACACCTGCCCAGGGGGAAGTTACAACCTCTCCCCGTTCCACAACGGCCGTGGTCTCACCTGTCGGTGGATTTTGTCACGGTCCTTCCCCCCTCCCAGGGGAATACCACGATCTTGGTCGTTGTGGATCGGTTTTCTAAGGCCTGCCGTCTCATCCCTATGCCAGGTCTTCCTACAGCCCTACAAACGGCCGAAGCCCTGTTTACTCACGTTTTCCGGCACTACGGGGTGCCTGAGGATATAGTGTCTGATCGGGGTCCCCAGTTCACCTCTAGAGTGTGGAGGGCGTTTATGGAACATTTGGGGGTCTCGATCAGCCTTACCTCGGGTTTTCACCCTGAGAGTAATGGGCATGTGGAGAGAGTAAACCAAGATGTGGGTAGGTTTCTGAGGTCCTACTGCCAGGACCAGCAGGAGGAGTGGTCGGGGTATATTCCCTGGGCAGAGATAGCCCAAAACTCACTCCGCCACTCCTCCACTAATCTCACTCCTTTCCAGTGTGTGTTGGGCTATCAGCCGGTTCTGGCACCCTGGCATCAGAGCCAGATCGAGGCTCCTAAGGTGGATGAATGGTTTCGGCGCTCGGAGGAGACATGGAACGCTGCGCACGTCCATCTGCAGCGGGCCATCAGACGGCAAAAGGCGAGCGCCGATCGCCACCGCAGTGAGGGTCCGGTTAATGCACCGGGAGATCGGGTCTGGCTCTCGACCAGAAACATGCCCCTTCACCTGCCCTGCCGGAAGCTGGGCCGGCGGTTTGTGGGGCCATTTAAAGTCTTGAGGAGATTGAACGAGGTATGTTATAGGTTACAGCTGCCTGTTAATTATCGCATTAACCCCTCATTCCATGTGTCTCTCCTCAGGCCGGTGGTAGCTGGTCAACTCCAGGAGAATGAGGTACGAGAGACCCCTCCGCCCCCACTAGACATCGAAGGGGCTCCGGCGTACTCAGTCCGTTCCATCGTGGATTCGAGGCGTCGGATGGGGGGTCTGCAGTATCTCGTGGAGTGGGAGGGGTACGGTCCGGAGGAACGGTGCTGGGTCCCTAGGAGGGACATCCTAGATCCCTCCCTGTTGACAGAGTTCCACCGGAGTCACCCAACTCGCCCTGCTCCGCGTCCTCCTGGCCGTCCCCCGAGGCCGGAGTGCGCACGACTGGAGCCGCGCGTCAAGGGGGTACTGTCACGGATTCTGCCGAGGCTGCTCCTCCTCCTTGCTCGGGCAGGCTTCGGCGTTCGTCGTCCCCGGAGTACTAGCTACTGCCGTTCGATGTTATCGGTGTTTGTTTAGTTTTGTCTGTATTGTTTACACCTGTTCGTCATTATGTTAATTATTTCCCTTATAATTACCCCTGTCTCTCATCTGTACTTTGTGTGTGATTGTTTTCCCCTTCACGGTTGTCTATTTTGTGAGCGGGTTATTTCCTCCCTGCGTGGAGTTATTTTCTGTGTCCTTTTGGATCCTTTCGTATTAAAAGTGTAACGATCCCGGCAGTCTGAGTCGGGTCCTGTCTGTGGACTAGTTTTTCTGCTCGTGATCTCCAGTTTCCCGAGGGTTCTGGAACGCTCCGGGGAGCTCTCTTGATTTCCGCACCTGCATCCCATCAGCAATCTGCACACCTGGTCCTGATCATCACCCTTCTTAGGCTCTGGCCTAACATCCATTCCCTGCCGGATCGTTAGCCATGAACAGTAGGTTTACCAGAGTATCAGTCTTAGAGCGTCTAGCGTTAGTTTTGTTGTTTTGCACCTTGTTGGTTTGTTGTTTACTTACCTCCGTTTTGTTCCATCTGCAGTCACTCATCCGGGACCTTCATCCAACCTCTGCCTGGTGGTCGGCGGCTGCCGAGCCATGATGGGATCAACCACTGCACCCCCAACAACTAATCAACGCCGCCCACTCTGTTCCCTGGATTATTCAGCATCACTCTTGAATTTGTAAATAAACACTCACCCTCGTTTCAACTTACCTTGTCCTGGTCTGCTTCTGGGTTCTGGCTTTGTAACTCGTGACAGAACGATCCGGCCAGTATGAACCCAGCGGACCTGGACTCTGTTCGCCATGCCATTTCCCATCAGGAGAAGATGTTGGGACAACATAGCACGGCACTACAGGAGATAGCGTTGTCAGTTCGGAACCTTTCTACCGGTCTGACGGAGGTCCAGAACCAGCGCAAGTTTCCGGTGGAGGATCCACTACCCGGTTTCACCCATCTCGCCTGCCGCGTCTGGAGCTGTGTCCTTCCGTGAGCCCAAGGTTCCGGCGCCGGATAAATATGAGGGGGAGCTGGGAAGATGCCGTTTCTTTCCTTATGCAGTGTGGGTTAGTGTTCGATCTACAGCCCTACTCTTATGCCACAGACAAGGCTAGGATAGCCTTTGTGATTGAGTTGCTGCGTGGTCGAGCGCTGGAGTGGGCTTCAGCCGTTTGGGAACGACAAGACCCCCTGCATGGCTTCATACCAGGGGTTCACGGCCGAGATGAGGAAGCTCTTGACCATTCCGTCCGAGGGAGGGACGCCGCTAGGCGCCTGTTTTCGCTTCACCAAGGAACTTCGCAGCGTGGCCGACTTCGTGATCGAGTTCAAGACGTTGGCTGTGGAGAGTGGGTGGAATGAGGAGTCTCTGCAAGCGGCCTTTTACCAGGGTCTGTCGGAGCAGCTCAAGGATGAGTTGATCTCCTATCCGGAGCCTAGTGACCTGGACAGCTTGGTAGCATTGTCTATTCGGGTGGATAATCGAGTCCGAGGCGAAGGAGGGAGAAGCAATGGGGTCCGTCCAATCGATCAGCTTCTCAGTTCCCAGTCGGGTCGGGTGGTGGACCAGAACACGTCGATCATTCTCCACCACAAAGGATTAGTGGAGAGGTCCTCTCTCCCGATTCTGAACCCATGCAAGTGGGGCGGCACGGGTTAACCAAGGAGGAGCGTCAACATAGACGTAAGACCAACTGCTGCCTCTACTGTGGTAGCTCGGGACATTACATCTCCACTTGTTCCCGGCGGTCGTCAAACTGCCCGGCTCGCTAAAGTTGGGAGGACTTTTGGCGAGCCAGTTTCAACCTCTCAGTACCTCTGTCAGACCCCGTTTCCGGCTACCCTTGTGAACAGGAATCAGAGCTTAGCGATTAACGCTTTTATCGATTCAGGTGCCGATGGAAGCTTTCTTGATGCCGAGTTGGTGGAACAGCTGGGGCTTTCCAAGGAGCAATTGCCGGAAGCCATTGAAGCGACCACTCTGAACGGCAGTAGTCTGGCACGTATCACGATGAGGACTGAACCGGTTAAGATGCTGTTGTCGGGGAATCATTCGGAGATGATTTCATTCTTCATTCTGCCGTCTTCCCATGTTCCTCTGGTCCTTGGATACCCCTGGCTGAAGGAACACAATCCCACGTTCGATTGGGTGACGGGCAAGGTAACGAGTTGGAGCCTTGATTGTCATGCTAACTGTCTCAAGACTGCCTGTCCCCATTCGGTTCCCAGTCAGGTGATTGAGGCTAAACCCCCAGATTTGTCCCTGGTTCCCGAGACATATCACGATTTGGGGGAAGTGTTCAGTAAGCAGAAGGCTCTGTCACTCCCTCCCCACCGACCATATGATTGTGCCATCAACCTGTTCCCTGGAGCTGTCTACCCCAAGGGAAGGTTATACAGTATCTCCCGCCCTGAACGTGAGGCTTTGGAGACCTACATCAAGGAGTCCCTAGCTGCTGGTCTCGTTCGTCCCTCGTCATCACCCCTGGGGAGGATTCTTCTTTGTGGGTAAGAAGGATGGCTCTCTTCGACCGTGTATTGATTATCGGGGTTTGAATGACATCACGATCAAGAACAAGTATCCCCTGCCCTTGATGAGTTCTGCCTTCGACTCCTTACAGGGTGCTACGGTGTTCACTAAGCTAGACCTACGCAATGCGTATCACATGGTCCGGATCAGAGAGGGAGACGAGTGGTTGACGGGTTTCAATACACCGATGGGTCACTTGAGTATCAGGTGATGCCGTTTGGACTGACCAATGCTCCAGCGGTATTCCAGAGTATGGTGAACGACGTCCTGAGAGATATGATCGGTCTCTTTGTGTTTGTTTACCTGGATGACATTCTGATCTTCTCGAAGGAACCTTCCGACCACGTCCAGCATGTCCGGCAGGTTCTGCAGCGATTGTTGGAGAATCGCCTGTTCGTGAAGGCCGAGAAGTGCGAGTTTCACGCCCACACGACATCCTTTCTCGGGTACATCATCTCCAGGGGAGAGATTAGGATGGACCAGGAGAAGGTTAGAGCGGTTCTGGAATGGGCCCAGCCCGGTACGAGATTGCAGCTCCAGAGATTTTTGGGGTTTGCGAATTTCTACCGCGAGATTCATCCGGGATTACAGCCGTGTGGCCGCTCCGTTGACGGCCTTGACTTCCAGTATCAGGAGCTTCAAGTGGAATCCGGAGGCGGATCGAGCGTTTCTGGATTTGAAGAGGCGATTCACCAACGCACCGATTCTCTCTCAACCGGACACGGCCCGTCAGTTCGTCGTTGAAGTGGACGCGTCTGATGTGGGAGTTGGCGCCATCCTGTCGCAGCGATGCTCCACGGACAGTAAACTCCATCCCTGCGCCTACTACTCTCGTCGCCTTTCGCCTGCGGAGAGGAATTACGATGTGGGTAACCGGGAGCTTCTCGCGGTGAAACTTGCCTTGGAGGAGTGGCGCCACTGGTTGGAGGGGGCGGAGCAGCCGTTTATTGTCTGGACTGACCACAAGAACCTTGCTTACGTGCAATCGGCTGAGACGTCTCAACTCCCGTCAGGCCAGGTGGTCGTTGTTTTTCGGACGATTCAATTTTTTTCCCTGACGTTCCGACCTGGATCTAAGAACGGCAAGGCGGACGCCTTGTCTCGGATGTTCTCAAGACGGAGGAGAGTGGGTCCAAGACCGAGACAATTCTCCCCCGGAACTGCGTCGTGGGAGCTGTTAGGTGGAAGATTGAGGAGGAGGTGATGGCGGCTCTTCGGACGCAGCCCGGTCCCGGTAACGGTCCACCCGGTCGGTTGTTTGTGCCTGAGTCGGTTCGTCCTGCGGTCCTCAAATGGTCCCACGCCAGCAAGATGGCTTGTCACCCTGGCGTGGCTCGGACGATGGCGTTTCTTCGCAGACGTTTTGGTGGCCTGCCATGGCCGAGGATACTCGGGGTTATGTTGCTGCCTGTCCAGTGTGTGCGCAGAATAAGAGTACCAATCGGCCCAGCTCTGGACTACTTCACCCCCCTTCCTATTCCCCGCGACCATGGTCGCATCTGGCCCTGGACTTTGTCACTGGGTTGCCCGCTTCTGAGGGGAACACGGTCGTTCTGACTATCGTGGACAGATTCAGCAAGTTCGCCCACTTTGTGCCAATTGCCAAGCTTCCCTCTGCCTCGGAGACGTCCCGAGATCCTGGTTAGGGGAGGTTTTCAGGGTCCATGGGTTGCCCAGTGATATCGTTTCCGACCGTGGCCCTCAGTTTACCTCTGCTGTCTGGAAGTCCTTCTGTTTGGCCATTGGAGCTACAGTCAGTCTCACATCTGGGTTTCACCCCCAATCTAATGGTCAGGCGGAGAGAGCCAACCAGAAGATGGAATCCACGCTACGCTGCCTGGCCTCTTCCAACCCCACCTCCTGGGTCTCTCAGTTGCCTTGGGTTGAGTATGCCCACAATACTCTCCCCTACATCTGCCACTGGGATGTCTCCCTTCCAGTGCCTGTATGGCTACCAACCTCCCTTGTTCCCTTCTCAGGAGAAGGAGCTCTCAGTGCCTTCTGTTCAGGCCCATATTCGCGTTGCCACCGGACCTGGCATCGGGCCAGAAAGGCACTCCTTAGAGTTTCGGACCGGTATCAGCTCCAGGCGATCGTCGCCGGATCCCCGCTCCCACCTACACCATCGGAGATAGGGTCTGGTTGGCCACACGGGATCTTCCTTTACGGACTGAGTCTAGGAAGTTGTTACCGAAGTTCATTGGTCCGTTTGTGGTGGAGAAGGTGATCAATCCGGTGGCAGTTCGACTCAAACTCCCGAGGACGCTCAGAGTCCATCCCACCTTTCATGTCTCCTGCCTCAAGCCTGTTTTCCTCAGTCCTCTGTTGCCTCCTCCGCCTCCTCCTCCTCCTCCTCGGATGATCGGAGGCGGTCCTGCCCACGGTGCGGCGCATCATGGATTCCAGACGGCGGGGCCGGGGTTTCCAGTATCTCGTGGACTGGGAGGGGTATGGTCCTGAAGAGAGGAGTTGGATTCCGCGGCGACAGATCCTAGATGCTGACCTCATCCGTGACTTCTACCGCCTCCATCCTGGCGCTCCGGGAGTCCGCCCGGTGGCGTTCGTCGGAGGGGGGTACTGTAACGATCCCGGCAGTCTGAGTCGGGTCCTGTCTGTGGACTAGTTTTTCTGCTCGTGATCTCCAGTTTCCCGAGGGTTCTGGAACGCTCCGGGGAGCTCTCTTGATTTCCGCACCTGCATCCCATCAGCAATCTGCACACCTGGTCCTGATCATCACCCTTCTTAGGCTCTGGCCTAACATCCATTCCCCTGCCGGATCGTTAGCCATGAACAGTAGGTTTACCAGAGTATCAGTCTTAGAGCGTCTAGCGTTAGTTTTGTTGTTTTGCACCTTGTTGGTTTGTTGTTTACTTACCTCCGTTTTGTTCCATCTGCAGTCACTCATCCGGGACCTTCATCCAACCTCTGCCTGGTGGTCGGCGGCTGCCGAGCCATGATGGGATCAACCACTGCACCCCCAACAACTAATCAACGCCGCCCGCTCTGTTCCCTGGATTATTCAGCATCACTCTTGAATTTGTAAATAAACACTCACCCTCGTTTCAACTTACCTTGTCCTGGTCTGCTTCTGGGTTCTGGCTTTGTAACTCGTGACAAAAAGTACGTATCCGAGAGTTCTGTGTCCTGCGCCTGACTTCGTTTACCGCATCTCACAGACAGTCGTGACACACAATGATTAGTGAACCCCTAAATCTGCTCCATGTGATCCCATATCAAATGATCCATTATTGTTTACTTGATCAACAACATAGGAAATATCAGTTTCCCCTTCTATTGTTCCTGTCACCCCGGTAAATGTCATATTTAATTCATTATCCAATACAATCATGTACTCCGCTTAAGTAAGACTAGATATTTTAGCCCAGGCATCTATTTAAAAATTGTTTGATGCGTTGTCTCCTACTCTCTCCTTAACATAATGCTATAGTAGACTTCCATCAATCAGGGGAAAAAAAATCCCACTCAGAAGACACTAGATAATAACACGTTTCATTAAGTTCACTACACCTTCTACTATAAACCTATAACCCCTTTCTAGTAATTTAATCATCGCAACCTGTTACATAGATGTTTTAAAATATAAACCTATTGTTTAATAACTTCATACTTACAATTTTTTTGTTTAATCCATCATCCTAATAGTAAAAACTATATCCCATTGTTCAATGTACCATAAACAGATTATCGTTTTTAGAATTAATGAACTGTCTGCATAACTCACTGTTGTTTAAACAAACTATATAATGTAATAATAATAATTACCAATTATCAAATAATGTTCCATATTCAACTATCTAGACATGTTCTTCATATCATCCCAATGCTTCCTACATATTTCAATATAGCCCAACTATCACTACTTCCTTTCACCCTCTTACGAAACCATGTCATTAGTACATTTTCTCCACAAAGCACTACTACCTATTAACATATTTTCATTCACCTAAATGTAAATAATTATTTGAATACCAGTCTTATTAAACAATCCAATTCAACATCAATTCAACATGTCTCATCACCCAATTAACTTACTTACTTTGTAAACCCTCTACAATATCTGTTAGTCTCTATCGCTAACTTTCCATATAACGGTACCTCAACAGATGACAAATTATTGTAAAGTTATAGTCAAAACAAATAAAACATCTATTCACCAATATGCAACTTCAATTACCATGTTATACTATCCTCTATGTGTTGGTAAGACAATCCCTTTCACATAATGCTATCAATTCACCAAGTAATTTAGGTCAACAGCATCAATGTAAAAGTTTTGCTTTCTGTCCCTTCCTGGGCTCGAACCAGGAACCCTCTACACATATCAACATTTACCATCGAAACACCGTTACCCGTCGCTCCACAAAATCCGCAATCCTTGCAAAGCAAGTTAAACAACTACTTCCACGTCGCATAGCAACTCCTGACTTCACTAGTTTGCAACACTAACAAGCTAGCCCTTTCACACCAAACATTCAACCCCCTATGACTTCCTTCTCCACAGCAACCACTGATCCCTGTACACCTAATGTAACCCATAATGTCCCTTACAGCGCTCTCACGTTACAGCGAGCCCCAATGGTTAACACCCGCAGGCAAAAATATGGAAATTCTTCCATTTTTTACTAGTAGACAAAATAAAACACACTCTCAAACAGCGTTCTACATTTACCTCTATCGTAGGGTTTAAAAACTAACGTAACAACATTAACCATCCTAAATTGCTGTAGTAATGTCATGTTTGGTTCAGTTTATCACCAATCCTCCATTATTAGAATACATCAGATCTAGGTAAATAGCCTTTCTAAGTAGGCTAGAAGTAACACCAAACACTTGTTGTATTTTACCATCATATATTGAATTCATATCCTGTTATGATGTTAGGGCATAGTATTGTGAAGACCCGAGGTAGAGTTACGAGATAATTGGTTTGGGGCCATGAAGTCTACATTCCTTATGTCAAAGGAGATTACTGATGTTTATGGTAGTATGATTGATGGACAGGATATAATGACCTGGGGCAAAGGGTAATAACAACAGAGAAAGGGAGTGACTATGATGGTTGCTAGATGTATGTGAAAGGAAGGATAACCAAGAGTATAAAAGCTGTGAGATTTGTGTGTGTGGGTAGTTCAATTGACAAAGGGCAGAGCTATGTCCGTTTGTTAGATGAACCCACGAGCTCGTGATCCAATAAATACTTGGTATAAAATCTCCACAGAATGTTTAAGTAAATTCTTGCATCTTGAACTTCTCAATACCAGAAACTCATTATAACACATCCATATTATCAATATCCAATTTGTTTATAGACATTACGCCACCATTCTCAATCGGAGTTGAACATTGTATATATTAACAATCATGGGTTGTTAAGCAATTGGGTCTGAGATGTTACTCATTAGACTATGCAAGTGATAATCACATAGCATTGGATGCTATTATAGTAGATAAAGAGGGAATATATGTGATTATATGGGGGATACATATTGGACAGTAAGATTAGGAAGGTATTGGTAATTTAAATAAAGCTATGGGAAATATTAGAGAAATATAGGAAGGTATTAGGGGTATGAATAGAGATGTATCAGTCAATATAAATGCAAGGAGAGAAAGGATAAATTATTAATCTATATGTTATTCCAGTTTAGAGTACATTGATAATGTTGATTGAGAAATAGGAATGTTAAGTTGGAAATGTATACCATGGAATTTAAGGTTTACAGGATCGAAGATGTGGACAGATGACTATCTCAGCAGATCAGATAGAGCCCCTTGTGACCAGTGAAAAGCTTGGGGTTCATCTGACGGTGCATGGACGATGAAGACGGATGTTTTTGTTATTTTATATTCATGTGTTCAGATTGTAATATCCATGTAATTTATAAAGTGTAATGGATCTTTGTATTTGTGGGGATGATGTCATGATGGTCACAATTTAGTTGATGGATGTTTTCTTGGTAGCATGTCTAAGAAATTGGTATATTTGAAAATGACGTATACAAAAAGGTCATTTTAAGATGGGGGATGTCTATGTGGGATTTTTCTTTATATGGAAAAATAAGGTTTTGACTACATAGATTATTAGCATGAATATATAGTAGTTAATTATGTGTTTATCTTTTACTCAGACTGAGTTTATAGAGGTTTGAGAGGTTTGATATCGCATAAGATAGATGACTGAGAATTTATACCTTTGTTGATTTAAATATATGGAGAATCAGGTTGGATTCAGGTAGAAAAGGTAGAAAGGGGTCAATTCTCAGTTATCTAGCATAGTTTAGGATCTATTCAGAGATATATATGTACTACTGATTGGAAATATAGGAGTTTATATGAATTATTGGGGTTAAGTGATCTTATTTACCACAAAATAAAGAAAAAAAAAGATTGGATTGTTATGATGTTGGGACTGAGGTAGAGTTACGAGATAATTGGTTTGGGGCCATAAAGTCTACATTCGTTATGTCAAAGGAGATTACTGATGTTTATGGTAGTATGATTGATGGACAGGATATAATGACCTGGGGCAAAGGGTAATAACAACAGAGAAAGGGAGTGACTATGATGGTTGCCAGATGTACAGTGGGGAGAACAAGTATTTGATACACTGCCAATTTTGCAGGTTTTCCTACTTACAAAGCATGTAGAGGTCTGTAATTTTTTATCATAGGTACACTTCAACTGTGAGAGACGGAATCTAAAACAAAACTCCAGAAAATCACATTGTATGATTTTTAAGTAATTAATTTGCATTTTATTGCATGAAATAAGTATTTGATCACCTACCAACCAGTAAGAATTCCGGCTCTCACAGACCTGTTCGTTTTTCTTTAAGAAGCCCTCCTGTTCTCCACTCATTACCTGTATTAACTGCACCTGTTTGAACTCGTTACCTGTATAAAAGACACCTGTCCACACACTCAATCAAACAGACTCCAACCTCTCCACAATGGCCAAGACCAGAGAGCTGTGTAAGGACATCATGGATAAAATTGTAGACCTGCACAAGGCTGGGATGGGCTAAAGGACAATAGGCAATCAGCTTGGTGAGAAGGCAACAACTGTTGGCGCAATTATTAGAAAATGGAAGAAGTTCAAGATGACGGTCAATCACCCTCGGTCTGGGGCTCCATGCAAGATCTCACCTCGTGGGGCATCAATGATCATGAGGAAGGTGAGGGATCAGCCCAGAACTACACGGCAGGACCTGGTCAATGACCTGAAGAGAGCTGGGACCACAGTCTCAAAGAAAACCATTAGTAACACACTATGCCGTCATGGATTAAAATCCTGCAGCGCACGAAAGGTCCCCCTGCTCAAGCCAGCGCATGTCCAGGTCCGTCTGAAGTTTGCCAATGACCATCTGGATGATCCAGAGGAGGAATGGGAGAAGGTCATGTGGTCTGATGAGACAAAAATAGAGCTTTTTGGTCTAAACTCCACTCGCCGTGTTTGGAGGAAGAAGAAGGATGAGTACAACCCCAAGAACACCATCCCAACTGTGAAGCATGGAGGTGGAAACATCATTCTTTGGGGATGCTTTACTGCAAAGGGGACAGGACGACTGCACCGTATTGAGGGGAGGATGGATGGGGCCATGTATCGCGAGATCTTGGCCAACAACCTCCTTCCCTCAGTAAGAGCATTGAAGATGGGTCGTGGCTGGGTCTTCCAGCATGACAACGACCCAAAACACACAGCCAGGGCAACTAAGGAGTGGCTCCGTAAGAAGCATCTCAAGGTCCTGGAGTGGCCTAGCCAGTCTCCAGACCTGAACCCAATAGTAAATCTTTGGAGGGAGCTGAAAGTCCGTATTGCCCAGCGACAGCCCCGAAACCTGAAAGATCTGGAGAAGGTGTCATGAACCCTGCGTCCTGAGTCTGTTCCTGCCTGTGTTGCCGTTTTTCTGCTCTGAATCTCCTGTTTCCTGAAGGAGCTTCGGCACACCTGGTCCTGATCAGCTCTGACCTGACATCCATTCCCTGCCGGATCGTTAGCCATAAACAGTATGTTTTGCCAGCGTATCAGCCTCAGAGTACTAGCGTTAGTTTTGTTGTTTTTTGCACCTTGTTGACCTGCCTTGTACTTACCTCTGTTTTTTCTGTCTACAGTCATTCTCCCGGAACCTTCACCCAACCCCTGCCGTGCCATCAGTTCATCTGTCACTTCACCACCACCTACTCATCTCCGCCACCCGCTCCGTCTCCTGGACTATTCTGCATCTTTTTATCTGTAAATAAACACTCACATTCGTTCAACTCACCTTGTCCTGGTCTGCTTCTGGGTTCGGTCTTAGAGAACCGTGACAGAAGGTCTGTATGGAGGAGTGGGCCAAAATCCCTGCTGCAGTGTGTGCAAACCTGGTCAAGACCTACAGGAAACGTATGATCTCTGTAATTGCAAACCAAGGTTTCTGTACCAAATATTAAGTTCTGCTTTCCTGATGTATCAAATACTTATGTCATGCAAAAAAAATGCAAATTAATTACTTAAAAATCATACAATGTGATTTTAGATTCCGTCTCTCACAGTTGAAGTGTACCTATGATAAAAATTACAGACCTCTACATGCTTTGTAAGTAGGAAAACCTGCAAAATCGGCAGTGTATCAAATACTTGTTCTCCCCACTGTATGTGAAAGGAAGGATAACCAAGAGTATAAAAGCTGTGAGATTTGTGTGTGTGGGCAGTTCAATTGACAAAGGGCAAAGCTATGTCCGTTTGTTAGATGAACCCACGAGCTCGTGATCCAATAAATACTTGGTATAAAATCTCCACAAAATGTCTAAGTAAATTCTTGCATCTTGAACTTCTCAATACCAGATACTCATCATAACATATCCATATTATCAATATCCAATTTATTTATAGACATTACGCCACCATTCTCAATCGTTTAATCTAGCAAACCCTTAGTCAACTCCCCCCCAAAAATAACTACCACTCAATCGTCTCTCTATACCTGTTAAATAAGTGAGTCTTTCTATTTGAACCTAAACACGCTACAAATCTTCCATTCAACATCACCAAACCAAATACTTTGTAGTATCTGTGCAAGCAACACATACCATCAGTTGAATTATACTCATAAATACAGATTTTACTCTATTCCATTGAAATGACAAATAAATCATAATAGTTCAATGGAACCCTATATTGGCTTTGTACTATATTATACATTACGTCTATAACCACATTACTTATGATCAGTTTATTCCTTAAACCTTATCTCTATCACATGATCAAACAACAATACAAACTTAGAAAACCCATATGAATTTATTTTCCACCCATGACATACGTCTACGTTTGGGTGAGAAAGTTAATACATATATAACGTTAGAAACTTCTAGGTACTCACATCAAATAATCCCTTTGTGGTGTTTTTTTAACCATTCTTAATCGACACAAATCACTTCTTCAAACATTTTCCCAGCGGAACCAAAACATAGACTGTAATTTCCCGGACACTGCCCTGCCTGTCCATAAAATACAGACCTTTCTACTACTCTCTAAAATAACCTCACAATCTCCATACCTCTCCTTGATATTCTTATGACTTAATTATGTTATATATCGAAACTTCTTATCCAAACTTATATCACATTATCAAATCCATTTTTACAACTTATTATGCACCCCTCAGATTCAAAATATTTTCTGCTCTTTGTTCATAAAGATAGCCCATGTTCCCATTAAATTACTTAACTTTACAATACTTTTACAAAATACTTATTCTAACTGCGGATTTGCCTGTAATAATTTAGTCATTTCCTGTCTCTCACTTCGAGTTAAATGAAGCTCTGCTTTACTTTTAATGGTGACTGTTTTTCCAGATATCGGTCTATTAAGCTGGCCATTCATTATTACTATTAGTTCATGCAATTATTAGTAATTAAATACTTACATTAAAATCCCCATCATGATCTGTATTAAAATGTAGTTCCTATTTTGTCGTTTTGGTGCTATGATTCAATATGTTACATTGCATTGGCTCCATCTCCTGGCCGTTCTCCTCATTTTATAATGTTCTACCACAGTAGTCTTAAACATTCATGGCCTCAAACCATATCCTTGATCAAACTCTTAAATATTCATGGCCTCAAACCATAATGATAAAAGGCTCTAACATTTATCCCTAAGTCTGCTGAGGACTTGAATCTCACACCTTTTAACCTTTTTAGTATTGTCTTTTTACTAAGGACTGTACTCTTCAACCGAAGAATTTTAACCTTCAACCGTAGGCCTCGAACCTACACCAAAATACCTTGTAGGGCCTTTATAACCTTCTACCAAGGATTCGCACCTCTTCATCATGGCTTCAAACCATATCTCTTTCGACACAGGACTCGAACCTATGTACCAAAATACCTTATTCTATTTCATAATGTCGTACACTGTATAATCTCGTCATGTTGAGGACTCGAACCTCTGACCTATGTTATCGTAGTACACATTAAAAGACCCTATGCCCACTATTGTTACACCCATTCTCCTTCTTCTCTGTTGTTTTTTAGTCATTACTCTGACTGAACCCTTCTTAGAATCATAGCACCATTTTATTGTCTAATTTGATAATTATCCTTACATCCCTTACATAACTCAATACCACTCATTGTCCCCCTTTTAAAATATAGAATTTTAAAAGTCTGTTACAGCTAAGCCTTACCACAGATAAGCAGAATTTGACATAATCAAAAAAATTAAAGTCTGCTTACCTGTTAGTTTGGCTGTAAACTGCATCCTGTTCGTTTAGACGCCAATCTGTTATGATGAGTTTCTAGGATATCGAGTGATTACGAATGTAAGGATGTACTTAGTCACTTTTGATGGGGAGTTCATATTAGTATTCAATATGGTAACATGGTTAGTTATAACAGGAGGACAGAGCTTTGCCTCTATCATCTCCCTCTCTCCAGAACAAAGATCCACTCTCTCTTTATATACAGTGGGGAAAAAAAGTATTTAGTCAGCCACCAATTGTGCAAGTTCTCCCACTTAAAAAGATGAGAGAGGCCTGTAATTTTCATCATAGGTACACGTCAACTATGACAGACAAATTGAGGAAAAAAAATCCAGAAAATCCCATTGTAGGATTTTTAATGAATTTATTTGCAAATTATGGTGGAAAATAAGTATTTGGTCACCTACAAACAAGCAAGATTTCTGGCTCTCACAGACCTGTAACTTCTTCTTTAAGAGGCTCCTCTGTCCTCCACTCGTTACCTGTATTAATGGCACCTGTTTGAACTTGTTATCAGTATAAAAGACACCTGTCCACAACCTCAAACAGTCACACTCCAAACTTCACAATGGCCAAGACCAAAGAGCTGTCAAAGGACACCAAAAACAAAATTGTAGACCTGCACCAGGCTGGGAAAACTGAATCTGCAATAGGTAAGCAGCTTGGTTTGAAGAAATCAACTGTGGGAGCAATTATTAGGAAATGGAAGACATACAAGACCACTGATAATCTCCCTCGATCTGGGGCTCCACGCAAGATCTCACCCCGTGGGGTCAAAATGATCACAAGAACGGTGAGCAAAAATCCCAGAACCACACGGGGGGACCTAGTGAATGACCTGCAGAGAGCTGGGACCAAAGTAACAAAGCCAACCATCAGTAACACACTACGCCGCCAGGGACTAAAATCCTGCAGTGCGAGACGTGTCCCCCTGCTTAAGCCAGTACATGTCCAGGCACGTCTGAAGTGCATTTGGATGATCCAGAAGAGGATTGGGAGAATGTCATATGGTCAGATGAAACCAAAATATAACTTTTTGGTAAAAACTCAACTCGTCATGTTTGGAGGACAAAGAATGCTGAGTTGCATCCAAAGAACACCATACCTACTGTGAAGCATGGGGTTGGAAACATCATGCTTTGGGGCTGTTTTTCTGCAAAGGGACCAGGACGACTGATCCGTGTAAAGGAAAGAATGAATGGGGCCATGTATCGTGAGATTTTGAGTGAAACCCTCCTTCCATCAGCAAGGGCATTGAAGATGAAACGTGGCTGGGTCTTTCAGCATGACAATGATCCCAAACACACCGCCCGGGCAACGAAGGAGTGGCTTCGTAAGAAGCATTTCAAGGTCCTGGAGTGGCCTAGCCAGTCTCCAGATCTCAACCCCATAGAAAATCTTTGGAGGGAGTTGAAAGTCTGTGTTGCCCAGCGACAGCCCCAAAACATCACTGCTCTAGAGGAGATCTGCATGGAGGAATGGGCCAAAATACCAGCAACAGTGTGTGAAAACCTTGTGAAGACTTACAGAAAACGTTTGACCTGTGTCATTGCCAACAAAGGGTATATAACAAAGTATTGAGAAACTTTTGTTATTGACCAAATACTTATTTTCCACCATCATATGCCAATAAATTCATTAAAAATCCTACAATGTGATTTTCTGGATTTTTTTTCCTCATTTTGTCTGTCATAGTTTACGTGTACCTATGATGAAAATTACAGGCCTCTCTCATCTTTTTAAGTGGGAGAACTTGCACAATTGGTGGCTGACTAAATACTTTTTTTCCCCACTGTACACTCTGTTACATGTCTCTCCACGAACATCTGGTAATCATCATGGGCACTCCCATTCTTTGATGTTATTACCCTTTACCCCTGTCAGTATATCCTGTCCATCAATTATTCGAAGATCAACATCAGTAATCTCCTTTGACATAATGGAATGTAGACTCCATGGCACCAAACGACTTATCTAGTAACTCTAACCTGGTCCCCACGATACTATGACATGACATCATTACAAGAAATATTAGCAAATTTATTAAAAATAAAAAACGGAAATATCAAATTTAAATAAGTATTCAGACCCTTTACTCAGTACTTTGTTGAAGCACCTTTGGCAGCGATTACAGCCTAGAGTATTTTTGGGTATGACGCTACAAGCTTGGCACACCTGTATTTGGGGAGTTTCTCCCATTCTTCTCTGCAGATCCTCTCAAGCTCTGTCAGGTTGGATGGGGAGCGTTGCTGCACAGCTATTTTCAGGTCTCTCCAGAGATGTTAGATCGGGTTCAAGTCCGGGCTCTGGCTGGGCCACTCAAGGTCATTCAGAGACTTGTCTCTCTATCTCTTGCGCTATCTCTCTTGGGCTAGGCCTTTTTATATTCATATAATACAGTGGACACCTAAGCCTATAGGCCTATGCATGCAATGCCCTGATGCATTTAGTGCTCAAATCTCTGACAGCTGAACCGTGAGGTGGACAATTATTGTTTTAGGAATGTAGCCTAAAAAAAATAGGCTGTAAAGTTTTGCATATGTTACACATTGAAAGACAAGGAATAGTGTTTTTGTCATTTGTTATAGGCTGTTTTTAAGGACACATATGTCAGCTTCCTGCCTCCTGTTTGTCTCCGGGCCTCTAGAGGTCATCTGTGTTCCCCTCTGCCTTAGTTCTTCCTCGTGTGTCCTTATTAGCTTGATCCAGGTCACCTGTGCCTTGTTTCACCTAGAGTATTTTAGCTGTGTTTTTTCCCCTGTTCCTCACTTGGTTTTTGAGTCCTGGCTATGTGTCTCCTGCTTTGTCCCACCGTGTCTTTCCAAGTAAGCTTTTCTAAGTTATCTTTAGTTTGTTTTTCTCCCCTCGTGGAGTTATTTTGTTTTGCCTCCTGTTTTGTTACTCTACCTCTGTTAATATACCTCTTTCTGAGAAGAACTTTTGTTGGACTATTTTTGAAGTGCAAAGAACCTTTTTGTTACATTAAATCTACTTACCTGGAGTATTGCCTTGGGTGTTTCATTTGGGTCCAACTATACCTCCTCTGTGGCTAAGGGGTAGAACCCCCAGCTCCCCACATCTGAGACCGGAGTTCTAGCCCAGCTTGTGACAGAAAAACCAAGTCAATCATGGACCCAGAAACACTCAGTTCCCAGGACCTGTTGGCGGTGATCACTCGACATGAGGCATCTTTCCAGCGCCATGAAGCCGTTCTCAGCCGACAAGAAGAGCTGATGGCTAGTCATTCTCAACTCCTGGCCGAAATGATGAGTTCCCTCCACCAGCTCTTTGAACGCCTCCCTGGTCCTCTCCCTTCCTCCAGGTCACCCCCCAGTGATGACAGGCCTTCTCCAGTGGCGGAGCCCCCGACTACCACCTCCCAAGCCCTTTTCTGGGGATCCAAGCTCTTGCCAGGGTTTCCTCACCCAATGCTCCCTCACCTTCGAGCTCCAACCCTCAAGTTTTCCCACAGACCGTTCCAAGATTGCCTACATCATTACCCTTCTTTCAGACAAGGCGCTCGCCTGGGCCTCTGCGGTGTGGCAGTCCCAGGAGGCCTGTTGTGACTCCTACGCTGCATTTGTAGAAGAGTTCAAGCGGGTGTTCGATCATCCTGTCAGTGGGCGGGAGGCTTCCAAGCGCCTACTGTCTCTCCGTCAGGGTCCCCGAAGCAGGGCAGATTTTGCCATTGAATTCCGGACCATAGCAGCAAGGAGCGGATGGAATGATGAAGTGCTGAGGGTCTGTTTTCAGGGAGGGTTATCTGAGCCCCTTCAAGATGAGTTAGCCACCCGAGAACCAGCTGGAGATCTCGAGTCCCTCATAGCCTTGGCCATCCGCCTGGACAATCGTCTAAGAGAGCGGAGAACGGCTCGCCGCCAGGTGTCTCAGTCCCAGGTTCCTCTGAGCAGCTCTGTTTCTCCTGTTTGGACTCCGTCATTCAGAGCTTCCCCGGCTCCTGAACTGCTCCAGGATTCCCCGGAGAGCATGCAGTTAGGCCGTTCCAGGCTTTCTCCCAACGAAAGGGAACGTCGCATGAGGGAGCGTCGGTGCCTCTACTGCGGGGTTGCCGGCCACTTCCGCTCCACTTGCCCCGAGCTCGGGAAACGCCTGTCCCCGCCCAGCTACAGGAGGGTTGTGATGGGGAAAATTAGAGCTCCTCCTACTAACGCTGTCCTAGCTATTCCAGCCACTCTGTCCTGGGAGGGCCACCAGCATCGGGTCCAGGCTATGATCGATTCCGGTGCCGCAGGTGATTTCATGGATGTAACCTTGGCTAAGGAACTCAAGATCCCTACCCAACTACTTCCTCAACCCCAGGCAGTTACAGCCTTAGATGGCAGACCTCTGGAACCAGGAAAGGTTACTGAGGCGACTCAGTCCCTGCGACTTACTATCTCTCAACACCAGCAGGAGGAGACCTTCTATCTCATTGACTCTCCCGAGTATCCTATTATCCTGGGTCACCCTTGGCTATGCAGACATAATCCCCGGATCGACTGGCCTACTGGCACCATTCTAAACTGGGGTTCCACTTGCCAACTCACCTGCATGCTTCAGAGTCCCTCAGCCCCTAGTACCCAGTTTCAAGAGTCTGTTGACGTCTCCCGAGTCCCCAGTGTTTACCATCGGTTCAAGAAAGTGTTCAGCAAGGCCCTGGCTACTTCCTTACCGCCTCATCGCACGTATGACTGTGCCATTGATCTACTCCCTGGTTGCTGCCCTCCTAGAGGTCGGATCTTTTCCTTATCCTCCCCGAGCAAGCAGCTATGGACACCTACATTAAGGAGTCCTTGGCAGCCGGCCTCATCTGTGCCTCTACTTCCCGGCTGGGGCGGGCTTCTTTTTTGTTGAAAAGAAAGACGGGGTCTTAGGCCTTGTGTTGATTACACGGGGACTCAACAAGATCACGGTTCGGAATCGATACCCCCTTCCTCTCATGGCCACTGCTTTTGAGCTGCTTCAAGGGGCTTCCATTTTTACTAAACTGGATCTCCGCAATGCTTACCATCTCGTACGGATCCGGCAAGGGGACGAATGGAAGACGGCGTTCAACACGCCCACGGGCACTATGAATATCGGGTGATGCCGTTCGGGCTCACCAATGCCCCCGCAGTATTCCAAGCCCTGATTAATGATGTTCTCCGGGGATATGCTTAATCTGTTCGTCTTCGTGTACCTGGACGATATCCTCATCTTCTCGAGGTCACTGAAGGAGCATGAGGGGCATGTTAGCAGGGTTCTCCAGAGGCTCCTTGACAATCACCTCTACGTTAAACCTGAGAAGTGTGAGTTTCATGTTTCTCAGACTCAGTTTCTCGGGTTTATTGTCACTCCCGGCCACCTAGAGATGGATCCCAAGAAGGTCAAAGCGGTCCACAGCTGGCCCACACCTGCCACGGTCAAGGAGGTTCAACGGTTCATTGGCTTTTCTAACTTCTATCGGAAGTTCATTAAGAATTTCAGCTCTGTGGTAGCCCCTTTGACGACGCTTACCAAGGGAGGAGGGACCAAGATTCACTGGGGTCCGGAAGCAGCAGGGGCCTTCGAGGATCTCAAGCGCCGCTTCACTTCTGCTCCGATTCTGGTGATCCCTGACCCAGAAAGACCTTTCGTGGTGGAGGTGGACGCCTCAGAGGTGGGGGTGGGAGCCGTCCTGTCACAGAGGGGTGAGGATGGGAGATTACACCCTTGTGCCTTCATGTCTCGCCGCCTGTCTGAGGCCGAGCGCAACTACCACGTGGGGGATCGAGAGTTGCTTGCGGTTAAGCTGGCCTTGGAAGAGTGGCGCCATTGGCTTGAGGGGGCTCAGCATCCTTTCCAGGTTCTCACAGACCACAAGAACCTGGAATATCTCCAACAGGCTAAGCGGATGAACCCTCGGCAAGCACGATGGTCCCTTTTCTTTAATCGATTCCAGTTCCTCCTGTCTTACCGACCTGGCACCAAGAACGTCAAGCCGGATGCCCTGTCTCGAGCCTATTCTCCCGAGGTACAAGAGAAGCCCTTGGCATCGATTATTCCGAGGTCTAGGATCGTCGCACCTCTTCAGTGGGAACTTGAAAGAGGGGTACGAGAGGCCCTTGTCCATGAGCCCGATCCAGGCGGTGGTCCTGCCGGTCGCCTGTACGTTCCTCTCTCTGTTCGGGCCCGCGTCTTGCAGTGGGGTCATGAGTCGCCCTTGACATGCCATCCAGGTAGTGCTCGCACACTGGAATTCCTCCGACGGCGGTTTTGGTGGCCGGCCCATCAAGAAGGACGTGCAGGTCTTTGTTGAGGCCTGCCCTGTGTGCAACCAGGGAAAGTCGACACGCCAGCGACCCCAGGGACTGCTCCATCCCTTACCTGTTCCTCGAAGGCCATGGTCACACCTTTCGCTGGACTTTGTTACGGGACTTCCTCCATCCCAGGGCAACACCGTCATCCTAGTGGTGGTAGACCGGTTCTCTAAGGCTGCCCGGTTTATTCCCCTGCCCAAGCTGCCCTCGGCTAAGGAGACTGCTGAGCTCCTCATGAACCATGTCTTCCGGATATTTGGTATTCCCCTGGACGTGGTCTCCGACCGAGGTCCCCAATTCTCGTCCCGGTTTTGGGGGGCCTTCTGCAGGCTTATTGGGGCCACAGCCAGCCTATCGTCGGGGTTCCATCCAGAGTCTAATGGCCAAACGGAACGGATTAATCAGGATCTGGAGAAGAGGCGCAAGTTGGTGTTCCCTCGGCCCAGCGCTTTGTCCAACGCTGTAGGCGGACCTGGAAGAAGGCCAGGCGTACCCTCCTTCGGACCTCCCAGAGATACCAAAGTCAGGCTAATGCCGCCGCCGGACGGCCCCCTAGTTTCCGAGCTGGTCAGAGAGTTTGGTTGGCCACTAAGAACCTGCCCTCCGGGTCGAATCCAAGAAGCTTTCCCAGAAATACATCGGCCCTTTCCGCATAGCAAGAAAGGTTAACCCTGTTTCGTATCGTTTGGTTCTCCCTCGCTCCCTTAGAATTAACCCCACTTTCCATGTTTCACTACTTAAACCTGTCTTGTCTTCTCCCTTTGCCCCCCACGCAGACCCCCGCCACCTCCCAGGATCATTGACGGCCAGCCAGCCTACACAGTCCGCCGGATACTGGACTCCCGGAGGGTCCAGAACTCTCTGCAGTATCTGGTGGACTGGGAGGGCTACGGGCCAGAGGAGCGCTCCTGGGTTCCAGCCAAGGACATCCTGGACCCAGGTTTGATCCGAGAGTTTCGCACCCTGAGGCCAGGGTGTTCTGGAAGGAACGTCAGGAGTCGTTCCTAGAGGAGGGGGTCCTGTCAGCTTCCTGCCTCCTGTTTGTCTCCGGGCCTCTAGAGGTCATCTGTGTTCCCCCTCTGCCTTAGTTCTTCCTCGTGTGTCCTTATTAGCTTGATCCAGGTCACCTGTGCCTTGTTTCACCTAGAGTATTTTAGCTGTGTTTTTTCCCCTGTTCCTCACTTGGTTTTTGAGTCCTGGCTATGTGTCTCCTGCTTTGTCCCACCGTGTCTTTCCAAGTAAGCTTTTCTAAGTTATCTTTAGTTTGTTTTTCTCCCCTCGTGGAGTTATTTTGTTTTGCCTCCTGTTTTGTTACTCTACCTCTGTTAATATACCTCTTTCTGAGAAGAACTTTTGTTGGACTATTTTTGAAGTGCAAAGAACCTTTTTGTTACATTAAATCTACTTACCTGGAGTATTGCCTTGGGTGTTTCATTTGGGTCCAACTATACCTCCTCTGTGGCTAAGGGGTAGAACCCCCAGCTCCCCACATCTGAGACCGGAGTTCTAGCCCAGCTTGTGACAACATAAATGTGGCTCATTTGACCAATATCCCTCATTTATTGATGGCACTGGCTGCACCACGTCGGATCTGAATGCATATCAGTTACATTTCTCAAATGTCCGGTAAATTAAAATCTTTCCGGTCACATTGTCTGGCACCAAATTTTCCTAAAGGAAACCCTGATATGTGCATATTGTTTTTTCGCAGATTTTAGAATATTCACATGAAAATCTGTCGCCAATTGGATGGAAACCTATAGACACCCTAAAGATACTGGCAAGTGTGCTAGTCCAGTGTCACTTTGATTATGCCTGCACATCATGGTTCACCAGAAGCTCCAAACATCTAAAGAAAAATCTGCAGACTTGGGATGAATATTTTACAAATGTTCCATCCCGAGAATAATCACTTTTCTCCCGGGTAACCCGGTATTTCCCGCCCAAACCTGAAGTGTCATTCTAAAGCATATTCATATTCAAACGTTGGGCTGTATGTTTTGATTTTTAATACATTCTAAGGCTGCATTATGCAACTCTAATGACGATTTGAAAAAAGTAGTATGAAAGGCATGAGCTCTGCTTTGTTTTTTGCGCAGGCTGCACACACTTCATCAGTCTCTCATTCACAATTTGACAAGCACTTGACAATGCATCAAATTTCTCGGTGGCATCCCCGTTGTGTGGCCGTAATGCCCCCTAAAAACATCCATGCCTTTTGCGGCCAGTGGCCGTTGTGCCCCTGGGCTGAATATAATAATTATACTGTAATTCCCTTCTCCTGGCTGCGTGCTCCGAAGCACCTCTCACTCACATGGCTCTCTCAGATATCTCAATTATTAGCCAATGCCTTTCACTCGATCGGGCTCTTCTCACATCTCAGCTCTGAAGTAGCTACAAGTGAAGACCGACACATCGGGGACACAACTGTGCGAGTCCTTATCGAATTCCGAGGCGCATATTGAAGATGTTCGTCAGCCAACAAGATGAGTAGGCCTAACGAACAGCAAAAGCACTAGCCTATGTCAATCTACTATCCCTCATAGTTCAAAAGATGACCTATTCTATTGGTCAACTTGTCCTTCTGTGCGAGAAAGAAATATAGTCTAAACATAGTCTGGGACAGTTGTGATATGCGATAGATCAGAACGTTTAGCTTAAAATGTTGATAAACTATTAGGCTATTTTTTCACATTATAAGTGCAGCAATACGCACCCGACAGTAGGCTATAAGCTTAAATGTTCCAAAATGCAATCAATTAGCGGGAAAACACCATTCTCAAAAGTAACCGCAAATGCAATTATGCATGTAGACCTAATGCTTTAATATAAAGCTGCATTTTCTTGGTGAAAATGATCTTCCCCAAACTTGAAACTCACGTGCCGCATATGTATGCCAGTTAAGCTCTACACCGGTTGTAAAGCGGATTAATGTGCTTAATTTTAAGAAGTTATTTGGCCACTTTAGTTGTAATACAAACCTTTTCAAAACATATAGGCGTATGAGCTAGGCTACATGAGGTGTGCGACTATGATTTGAAAAAAAAGGCATGCGTTGTTTCTTGCTTTACTGCACTCAAGCTGGGCATCATTCACAAGTGATAATATATAGTTCTCAAGTGATAGGCTAATATTGTCACCCATCAGACTATTCTTGATTTAATCTTGTCTTTACATATACTAAATAATATATGTGTGAAATTTGTTTTGATTTAGAATGGACCATTATAATGCACCTGTCTCGAGAAAAAAAATATGTGTCATCTATGCACTTAAATAGCGAATGGACGACACTTTTCCCGTGGTTCATTTTAATACCAGCCAGGTAGGCTATACTCCTGTTGTAGAGAGAAACAATGTGCTTATTATTAGGAAAGTTGAGAATATAGTAGGCCTAGAAAGCTGATGGGATCCTCCTCTTTTAGATAGAGGCCATCAAAACTCTGTTTTCTCACTCAATTGCATAGCCTATAGAAATGTTGTGCAACATGAGCTCATGGGCTCTCATTAAGTGATTAGATTTTCGATCACATTTACATTGATGTCAGAGTGATTAGAGGGACAATAGAGTGCTGAGTACCAGGCAGTTAGCAAGTTTGGTAGGCTACTAATGACCATCAGCAGCATCAGAGCTTGGAGAAGCCTAGTTACCGTGACTAAACAGTCAGTGGAATTTGACTGCGGTTATGACTTATGACCAGTGTGTCGGTAATATGGTCACCGTAACAGCCCTATGCTGGACCAAATGGTGAGTGGGATGAGTGCTACCCTAGGGCAGGTTGCATATTTCTGGGTTAGCGCAGACTGTCACGTGACTGCTAGACACTCGAGGAAGATTTCAGTGCTATTTTGCCATGGGAACATCCCTGATGTGAAGACCTCTGAAGGCGTCTAGGGTTTGCTTTACCTAAACCCCTGGCACGTTTTAGCCTCATCATTAGCTTAACATTTGGCATCTAAACACACACAAATACACACTCTACCCGAGGGAACCAACAACTCACGAGAGCCACTTTCACAGGCTTAAACGCCACAGAAGGACAAATTAGGGAAAACTCTCTTTGAAGTCAAATTCATAACTAGCCCTAGTACTTGGTGTCATTAAGGGCTTAAAATACATGTTATTGATTTATTACTGCTAATGGAGTGAGCCTATGGCCATATGCAGTGTTTGTTAGAACAGTAGTGGAGGTGTGAAAGGGTTGGAGTGGCAACAATACAATAGTATGATATCTCATTGCTGAAATATGGCGGTGGACGAAGATTCTATCCCATTGGGCACAGACTTCAGTTCAATTGGATTGGATTTAGATTAAAAGTTGGGTGAAAAAAAGACAAAATGCCAAAATTCCTGTACGTTGATGACATTTTGCAAATCCAATCAGTTTCCACATTGATTCAACATCATCACACTGAATTTTGTTGAAATTATGTGTAAACAACTTTGATTCAACCAGTTTGTGCCCAGTGGGATATCACCCCAAAAAGCACTGTAGTAGAGTTGAGAACCTACACGTAACCGGTGTGAAATGGCTAGCTAGTTAGTGGTGTGTGCTAGTAGCATTTCAATCAGTGATGTCACTCGCTCTGAGACCTTGAAGTAGTTGTTTCCTTTGCACTGCAAGGACTTTGGCATTTGGCAGTTCATATCGACTCCCTGTCTAGCTCTGTAGCTCTTTTTAGGTCAAAACGCCATGACAGAAAGACAGCTACAAAGAAGTTGGAAATGTCTTCATTGCCATGGGAAGAAAACACAACAAATCAATTTGTGTATTGTTTCTCTTCAAAATTCAAGCCGAAAGGATTTACCTATTATTTTCAGAATATTCCCACATAGCCTATGCAATCATATCCTGCATAATAAAATAACTTGTATGCAAAGGAAAATGAATACTAAAACAAAAGTAGGTCAATTATAATTTCATATTTTAATTGTGAATGAATCATAACATTTAGTGAAAGACAATAAAACTATGCTGACTGAACTGGACCCAATCTGTGTTAAGTTACCCACATCATTACATTGTAATTAGCTCACAGGGATAATTTTATACAAGTCAGTCACTATTTGGTTTGGGGTGCATATTACTGACCGCTCTCTAGTGTTCCTCCCAGAAATATGTGAAGTGACCAATTCATTCTCAAGCAGTCCTTGTGCTCCATATATACAGTGGGGGAAAAAAGTATTTAGTCAGCCACCAATTGTGCAAGTTCTCCCACTTAAAAAGATGAGAGAGGCCTGTAATTTTCATCATAGGTACACGTCAACTATGACAGACAAAATGAGGGAAAAAAATCCAGAAAATCACATTGTAGGATTTTTAATGAATTTATTTGCAAATTATGGTGGAAAATAAGTATTTGGTCAATAACAAAAGTTTCTCAATACTTTTTTATATACCCTTTGTTGGCAATGACACAGGTCAAATGTTTTCTGTAAATCTTCACAAGGTTTTCACACACTGTTGCTGGTATTTTGGCCCATTCCTCCATGCAGATCTCCTCTAGAGCAGTGATGTTTTGGGGCTGTCGCTGGGCAACACGGACTTTCAACTCCCTCCAAAGATTTTCTATGGGGTTGAGATCTGGAGACTGGCTAGGCCACTCCAGGACCTTGAAATGCTTCTTACAAAGCCACTCCTTCGTTGCCCGGGTGGTGTGTTTGGGATCATTGTCATGCTGAAAGACCCAGCCACGTTTCATCTTCAATGCCCTTGCTGATGGAAGGAGGTTTTCACTCAAAATCTCACGATACATGGCCCCATTCATTCTTTCCTTTACACGGATCAGTCGTTCTGGTCCCTTTGCAGAAAAACAGCCCCAAAGCATGATGTTTCCACCCCCATGCTTCACAGTAGGTATGGTGTTATTTGGATGCAACTCAGCATTCTTTGTCCTCCAAACACGTCGAGTTGAGTTTTTACCAAAAAGTTCTATTTTGGTTTCATCTGACCATATGACATTCTCCCAATCCTCTTCTGGATCATCCAAATGCACTCTAGCAAACTTCAGACGGGCCTGGACATGTACTAGCTTAAGCAGGGGGACACGTCTGGCACTGCAGGATTTGAGTCCCTGGCGGCATAGTGTGTTACTGATGGTAGGCTTTGTTACTTTGGTCCCAGCTCTCTGCAGGTCATTCACTAGGTCCCCCCGTGTGGTTCTGGGATTTTTGCTCACCGTTCTTGTGATCACCGGGGTGAGATCTTGCGTGGAGCCCCAGATCGAGGGAGATTATCAGTGGTCTTGTATGTCTTCCATTTCCTAATAATTGCTCCCACAGTTGATTTCTTCAAACCAAGCTGCTTACCTATTGTAGATTCAGTCTTCCCAGCCTGGTGCAGGTCTACAATTTTGTTTCTGGTGTTCTTTGACAGCTCTTTGGTCTTGGCCATAGTGGAGTTTGGAGTGTGACTGTTTGAGGTTGTGGACAGGTGTCTTTTATAATGATAACAAGTTCAAACAGGTGCCATTAATACAGGTAACGAGTGGAGGACAGAGGAGCCTCTTAAAGAAGAAGTTACAGGTCTGTGAGAGCCAGAAATCTTGCTTGTTTGTAGGTGACCAAATACTTATTTTCCACCATAATTTGCTAATAAATTCATTAAAAATCCTACAATGTGATTTTCTGGATTTTTTTTCCTCAATTTGTCTGTCATAGTTGACGTGTACCTATGATGAAAATTACAGGCCTCTCTCATCTTTTTAAGTGGGAGAACTTGCACAATTGGTGGCTGACTAAATACTTTTTTTCCCCACTGTATGTTGCATTCTGCTCATAACACCAAATAACTTTTAATGAAAAGAAATTCAACTGCAGTAACAGGCTCTGGACACTGTGTGTCTTCATTGAGCAGAGACACATTCAACAGAGAGGTGATACCTGTTCACAATGACCGTGTTCGAGAGCATCAAAACCGTTATGTATCATGGGTAAATTGTGACTGACTGACTTATAGACAAATTATGTTGAGTAGTTATTTATGATGCAAGGTGATTTGTAGAGCAGTCAGTCTCGACTTGCCTTTAAAGTCGGCTGCAATGTCGAACGCGCCCAATGTTTGGTTTAGTCCGAGATTTATGGGCAGTGGCACCTATAGATCACATTCATTCATCTTTATCATACAACCTTCCCAACCTTCCCATAATGTTCTGGGAATGGCGCAGGATACCCTGCTCGCACATAACGTTCTGAGAACCATATGTTTCTTAGGTGGGAATTTCGGTACTTCAACATAACGTTTGCTACAGGTTTCTTAATGGTTCTATTTAAAATAATGTTCTCAAATTGTTCAGTGAACTTTAAGAAACAATATTCTTCTGTGGGAATTTCAGTACTTCAGCATAATGTTTTCCACAGGTTTCCTCATGATTCTATATAAAGTCGTGTTCTCAAAATATTCATAACTTTAAGAAACAACGTTCTTCTGTGGGAATTTCAGAACACTTTAGTTCAACTGAGTACAGGCTTAACTGAAGGAACAACAGAGACAGAATGCAATATGGAATTTTATGAAATAGGTCGAGCCAGATGCCCTTTGTTAAGTGTGTTCAGGTGTTTTGGCCGCGCCCACTAATTGCCACACCTGATCTTAATGAGTGCTTGTTTCCTTTGAAACAAGGTCTGTTTGAATAGACTAAAGTTAACAGCTTTGTATGAGTTAAAAAAACATGGCATGCTAGCTTCCTCCTGGTGGCGCAGTGCACTAATTCCATGGATAGAGAACAGAAGATTATAGTTTTGAATATCACTGACGCGTCACAATAAGAAAATGTTTTGTTTGCATGAGTTATGCCCAAGCAAATTAATTTCCATGTGTCTTATCTGTGCTTGGAGTTCAAAACAGTTAACCTAAGCTAGCAGTGTTATTTAAAAGTCTTATTGAAACATTCAGTGAAAGTTTTAAGGAAGTTATTGAAAAACCTCCAAATAACCTATCATTTCCATTCTCAGAACGTTAATAAAACGTCCCAGGAAACCTTTAGGGAACCATAGTAAAACTTTCTCAACCTCCCTGCAACCTAACAATGAAGATATCCAGAACAGGCAAAATGTTCACTTCCGTTCTCAGAATGTTCAAAAAACGTTAAATTTTACCGGTCAGGAAACGTATGGCTTCGTTCCTAGAACCAATGGGAAACCAAAAAGGTATGTTCCCACAACTTCCAAGGAACCAAATGTGTTAGCTGGGTTCTGACCTCAGAATGCTCCTATCTGTCCTCTCTGCACCAGACAAGGCCTCTATTATGCTTCTGTGCTGTCTGTGGTTATTTGCTGCAGTGGACTGGAGCGGAGTGGAGTAGAGCAGTAGTGCGCACAGGTTACTATTTATTATTCATTTGACTTGCAAACGACTGGTGGCTTTTTTGGAAGAGAGGACAACCTTTGCTCTGATGTAGTTGTTGTATCAGGTAGTGACACAACTATGACTAAACAGATCAGTGAGCTGTGTGTAGGTGTGGCAATTGATAAACTGAACGCAATTGAATGGTTGACACACTCTTTGTGAAGCACACTAATCAAACAAGGTTTCATATTGCATTCATGTGTGGAAAAAACTACTTGGGAGTCAAGTCTGTGGTTGGATGTTCATACTCAGTCATGTACTCAGTCATGCTTCATTGGAGTGAATCGAAAACATAGTTATCTCAAGATCAGCCTTGTACTCACACAAACAAATATAGAACATTCCTAGTTATGATGGAAAGCTATGTATCATTTAAAAGATTCACTCTGAAGATCCATAAGTGGGTTTCCCCTGGCCTCTACAGCTCTAGAAAGATCTCTACAGGGCCCCACCTATAACAAGCCTCATTTCGCAATCCCCACAAGGCCCAAGGCTCTTCTGAATGTATTACTCCTAATGCAAATGTCTTTCCAAGGACAGGACTCCAGTTCTCCTTCAAATGAATCACTTCCATTCAGTCACCAGAACAGTAGACGATTACACCAAACTGTACATTATAATACCATCCTTCCATGTAGAATGAGTGACCAATGAACAGACTGTCTTATTGTATGGGTCGCTACTGGACATGCTGGGATTTGTAACGATTTCACTCATTTTCAGAAAGAGAGATAGAGAGAGAGAGAGAATATTTCTGTTACATGTATTTGAAATGTGCATTTCAACTAGAAAATGTGGTGCTAGCTTAGTTGTTTGAAAGTATTAATGGTTTTGAAATAAGTTCTAGTAGTGGTAGTGACTAGTTATATTTTAAAAAGTAGGTAGATGGAAAGGCAGCAGCTACTCTTCCTGGGGTCCAGCAACATTAAGGCAGTTATATACAATTAATTATATTACATGACATTGCATTTCATAACACTTTTCACAACACATTAAGTGTGTGTCCTCAGGCCTCTACTCTACTACCACATATCTACAATACAAAATCCATGTGTACGTGTGTATAGAGTGCGTGTGTTAGCGTGTATGCGTGTGTCTGTGCCTGTGTGTCTCACTCTTCACAGTCCCCACTGTTCCATAAGGTGTATTTTTATCTGTTTTTTAAAATCTGATTCTACTGCTTGCATCAGTTACCTGATGTGGAATAGAGGTCCATGTAGCCATGGGTCTATGTAGTACTGTAAATATCATTGTCACGAGTTACAAAGCCAGAACCCAGAAGCAGACCAGGACAAGGTAAGTTGAAACGAAGGTGAGTGTTTATTTACAAATTCAAGAGTGATGCTGAATAATCCAGGGAACAGAGCGGGCGGCGTTGATTAGTTGTTGGGGGTGCAGTGGTTGATCCAATCATGGCTCGGCAGCCGCCGACCACCAGGCAGAGGTTGGATGAAGGTTCCGGACGAGTGACTGCAGATGGAACAAAACGGAGGTAAGTAAACAACAAACCAACAAGGTGCAAAACAACAAAACTAACGCTAGAAGCTCTGAGACTGATACTCTGGTAAACCTACTGTTCATGGCTAACGATCCGGCAGGGAATGGATGTTAGGCCAGAGCCTAAGAAGGGTGATGATCAGGACCAGGTGTGCAGATTGCTGATGGGATGCAGGTGCGGAAATCAAGAGAGCTCCCGGAGCGTTCCAGAACCCTCGGGAAACTGGAGATCACGAGCAGAAAAACTAGTACACAGACCGGACCCGACTCAGACTGCCGGGATCGTTACAGTACCCCTCCGACGAACGCCACCGGGCGGACTCCCGGAGCGCCAGGATGGAGGCGGTAGAAGTCACGGATGAGGTCAGCATCTAGGATCTGTCGCCGCGGAATCCAACTCCTCTCTTCAGGACCATACCCCTCCCAGTCCACGAGATACTGGAAACCCCGGCCCCGCCGTCTGGAATCCATGATGCGTCGCACCGTGTAGGCAGGACCACCTCCGATCATCCGAGGAGGAGGAGGAGGAGGCGGAGGAGGCAACAGAGGACTGAGGAAACAGGCTTGAGGCAGGAGACATGAAAGGTGGGATGGACTCTGAGCGTCCTCGGGAGTTTGAGTCGAACTGCCACCGGATTGATCACCTTCTCCACCACAAACGGACCAATGAACTTCGGTAACAACTTCCCTAGACTCAGTCCGTAAAGGAAGATCCCGTGTGGCCAACCAGACCCTATCTCCGATGGTATAGGTGGGAAGCGGGGATCCGGCGACGATTCGCCTGGAGCTGATACCGGTCCGAAACTCTAAGGAGTGCCTTTCTGGCCCGATGCCAGGTCCGGTGGCAACGAGCGAATATGGGCCTGAACAGAAGGCACTGAGAGCTCCTTCTCCTGAGAAGGGAACAAGGGAGGTTGGTAGCCATACAGGCACTGGAAGGGAGACATCCCAGTGGCAGATGTAGGGAGAGTATTGTGGGCATACTCAACCCAAGGCAACTGAGAGACCCAGGAGGTGGGGTTGGAAGAGGCCAGGCAGCGTAGCGTGGATTCCATCTTCTGGTTGGCTCTCTCCGCCTGACCATTAGATTGGGGTGAAAACCAGATGTGAGACTGACTGTAGCTCCAATGGCCAAACAGAAGGACTTCCAGACAGCAGAGGTAAACTGAGGGCCACGGTCGGAAACGATATCACTGGGCAAACCGTGGACCCTGAAAACCTCCTAACCAGGATCTCGGATGTCTCCGAGGCAGAGGGAAGCTTGGCAATTGGCACAAAGTGGGCGAACTTGCTGAATCTGTCCACGATAGTCAGAACGACCGTGTTCCCCTCAGAAGCGGGCAACCCAGTGACAAAGTCCAGGGCCAGATGCGACCATGGTCGCGGGGAATAGGAAGGGGGTGAAGTAGTCCAGAGCTGGGCCGATTGGTACTCTTATTCTGCGCACACACTGGACAGGCAGCAACATAACCCCGAGTATCCTCGGCCATGGCAGGCCACCAAAAAGCGTCTGCGAAGAAACGCCATCGTCCGAGCCACGCCAGGGTGACAAGCCATCTTGCTGGCGTGGGACCATTTGAGGACCGCAGGACGAACCGACTCAGGCACAAACAACCGACCGGGTGGACCGTTACCGGGACCGGGCTGCGTCCGAAGGGCCGCCATCACCTCCTCCTCAATCTTCCACCTAACAGCTCCCACGACGCAGTTCCGGGGGAGAATTGTCTCGGTCTTGGACCCACTCTCCTCCGTCTTGGAGAACATCCGAGACAAGGCGTCCGCCTTGCCGTTCTTAGATCCAGGTCGGAACGTCAGGGAAAAATTGAATCGTCCGAAAAACAACGACCACCTGGCCTGGCCGGGAGTTGAGACGTCTAGCCGATTGCACGTAAGCAAGATTCTTGTGGTCAGTCCAGACAATAAACGGTTGCTCCGCCCCTCCAACCAGTGGCGCCACTCCTCCAAGGCAAGTTTCACCGCGAGAAGCTCCCGGTTACCCACATCGTAATTCCTCTCCGCAGGCGAAAGGCGACGAGTAGTAGGCGCAGGGATGGAGTTTACTGTCCGTGGAGCATCGCTGCGACAGGATGGCGCCAACTCCCCACATCAGACGCGTCCACTTCAACGGCGAACTGACGGGCCGTGTCCGGTTGAGAGAGAATCGGTGCGTTGGTGAATCGCCTCTTCAAATCCAGAAACGCTCGATCCGCCTCCGGATTCCACTTGAAGCTCCTGATACTGGAAGTCAAGGCAGTTAACGGAGCGGCCACACGGCTGTAATCCCGGATGAATCTGCGGTAGAAATTCGCAAACCCCAAGAATCTCTGGAGCTGCAATCTCGTACCGGGCTGGGCCCATTCCAGAACCGCTCTAACCTTCTCCTGGTCCATCCTAATCTCTCCCCTGGAGATGATGTACCCGAGAAAGGATGTCGTGTGGGCGTGAAACTCGCACTTCTCGGCCTTCACGAACAGGCGATTCTCCAACAATCGCTGCAGAACCTGCCGGACATGCTGGACGTGGTCGGAAGGTTCCTTCGAGAAGATCAGAATGTCATCCAGGTAAACAAACACAAAGAGACCGATCATATCTCTCAGGACGTCGTTCACCATACTCTGGAATACCGCTGGAGCATTGGTCAGTCCAAACGGCATCACCTGATACTCGAAGTGACCCATCGGTGTATTGAAACCCGTCAACCACTCGTCTCCCTCTCTGATCCGGACCATGTGATACGCATTGCGTAGGGTCTAGCTTGGTGAACACCGTAGCACCCTGTAAGGAGTCGAAGGCAGAACTCATCAAGGGCAGGGGATACTTGTTCTTGACCGTGATGTCATTCAACCCCCGATAATCAATACACGGTCGAAGAGAGCCATCCTTCTTACCCACAAAGAAGAATCCTGCCCCCAGGGGGTGATGACGAGGGACGAACGAGACCAGCAGCTAGGGACTCCTTGATGTAGGTCTCCAAAGCCTCACGTTCAGGGCGGGAGATACTGTATAACCTTCCCTTGGGGTAGACAGCTCCAGGGAACAGGTTGATGGCACAATCATATGGTCGGTGGGGGAGGGAGTGACAGAGCCTTCTGCTTACTGAACACTTCCCCCAAATCGTGATATGTCTCGGGAACCAGGGACAAATCTGGGGGTTTAGCCTCAATCACCTGACTGGGAACCGAATGGGGACAGGCAGTCTTGAGACAGTTAGCATGACAATCAAGGCTCCAACTCGTTACCTTGCCCGTCACCCAATCGAACGTGGGATTGTGTTCCTTCAGCCAGGGGTATCCAAGGACCAGAGGAACATGGGAAGACGGCAGAATGAAGAATGAAATCATCTCCGAATGATTCCCCGACAACAGCATCTTAACCGGTTCAGTCCTCATCGTGATACGTGCCAGACTACTGCCGTTCAGAGTGGTCGCTTCAATGGCTTCCGGCAATTGCTCCTTGGAAAGCCCCAGCTGTTCCACCAACTCGGCATCAAGAAAGCTTCCATCGGCACCTGAATCGATAAAAGCGTTAATCGCTAAGCTCTGATTCCTGTTCACAAGGGTAGCCGGGAAACGGGGTCTGACAGAGGTATTGAGAGGTCGAAACTGGCTCGCTAAAAGTCCTCCCAACTTTAGCGAGCCGCGCAGTTTGGACGACCGCCGGGAACAGGTGGCGAGGTAATGTCCCGAACCACCACAGTAGAGGCAACAGTTAGTCCTACGTCTGAGTTGGCGTTCCTCCTTGGTTAACCCGTGCCGCCCTACTTGCATTGGTTCAGAATCGGGAGACAGGACCTCTCCACTAATCCTGTGTGGTGGACGATGATCGACGTATTCTGGTTCAATCCCCGACCCGACTGGAACCTGAGAAGCTGATCGATTGGACGGACCCCATTGCTTCTCCCTCCTTCGCTCTCGGACTCGATTATCCACCCGAATAGACAAGGCTACCAAGCTGTCCAGGTCACTAGGCTCCGGATAGGAGATCAACTCATCCTTGAGCTGCTCCGACAGACCCTGGTAAAAGGCCGCTTGCAGAGACTCCTCATTCCACCCACTCTCCACAGCCAACGTCTTGAACTCGATCACGAAGTCGGCCACGCTGCGAAGTTCCTTGGTGAAGCGAAAACAGGCGCCTAGCTGCGTCCCTCCCTCGGACGGAATGGTCGAAGAGCTTCCTCATCTCGGCCGTGAACCCCTGGTATGAAGCCATGCAGGGGTCTTGTCGTTCCCAAACGGCTGAAGCCCACTCCAGCGCTCGACCACGCAGCAACTCAATCACAAAGGCTATCCTAGCCTTGTCTGTGGCATAAGAGTAGGGCTGTAGATCGAACACTAACCCACACTGCATAAGGAAAGAACGGCATCTTCCCAGCTCCCCCTCATATTTATCCGGCGTCGGAACCTTGGGCTCACGGAAGGACACAGCTCCAGACGCGGCAGGCGAGATGGGTGAAACCGGTAGTGGATCCTCCACCGGAAACTTGCGCTGGTTCTGGACCTCCGTCAGACCGGTAGAAAGGTTCCGAACTGCCAACGCGATCTCCTGTAGCTCCGTGCTATGATGGCCCAACATCTTCTCCTGATGGGTAATGGCATGGCGAACAGAGTCCAGGTCCGCTGGGTTCATTACTGGCCGGATCGTTCTGTCACGAGTTACAAAGCCAGAACCCAGAAGCAGACCAGGACAAGGTAAGTTGAAACGAAGGTGAGTGTTTATTTACAAATTCAAGAGTGATGCTGAATAATCCAGGGAACAGAGCGGGCGAGGCGTTGATTAGTTGTTGGGGGTGCAGTGGTTGATCCAATCATGGCTCGGCAGCCGCCGACCACCAGGCAGAGGTTGGATGAAGGTTCGGACGAGTGACTGCAGATGGAACAAAACGGAGGTAAGTAAACAACAAACCAACAAGGTGCAAAACAACAAAACTAACGCTAGAAGCTCTGAGACTGATACTCTGGTAAACCTACTGTTCATGGCTACCGATCCGGCAGGGAATGGATGTTAGGCCAGAGCCTAAGAAGGGTGATGATCAGGACCAGGTGTGCAGATTGCTGATGGGATGCAGGTGCGGAAATCAAGAGAGCTCCCGCCTAGCAACGTTGCCCGGCAACCAGGCAGGGAGCGTTCCAGAACCCTCGGGAAACTGGAGATCACGAGCAGAAAAACTAGTACACAGACCGGACCCGACTCAGACTGCCGGGATCGTTACAATCATAGAAGAGTGTAATTGTCTTTAGGACAGCTGTTTTTTTTTTAGTTACGTAATATGTCATTGTTGTACTGTATGTGTGTCTATAGTTTTGTTCAATGTTGTGTCATTGTATGTAAGTTGTTTTGTCTGAAACTTTGTTCCCCCTGTGTCACTAAACCGATGTGGATGTGGTGGAGGAGTCAGGCGCAGGACACTGAGGTTAAGTCCAACAGTATTTAATAGTCCAAAGTAATATAGGAAAACCTCCGACCTCAAAAACACAAAGAGGCGAGGGAGAATTACGCACACGCGTAAACACTAAAACACAAAACAAACAGGGAGCAAAGACGTAGCTCCGACACTGTGGCAGTAATTAACAACACACAATCATACTAGAACAAAACAAGGAACTTATAAGACACGCAATCAACACACAAATGGACACAGGTGATACAGACAGACAAAAGCAATCGAATGACGAAACATGAGCGGTGGCAGCTAGTACTCGGGACGGCGATCGCCGAAGCCTGCCCGAACCAGGAGGAGGAGCAGCCTCGGCGAAACCGTGACAGTACCCCCCTTGACGCGCGGCTCCAGCCGTGCGCCGACCCCGGCCTCGGGGGACGGCCAGGAGGCGGGACCCGGGCGCGTGGGATGCCCATGGTGAAACTCAGTCAGGAGGGATGGATCGAGTATGTCCCTCCTGGGCACCCAGCACCGTTCCTCCGGACCGTACCCTCCCACTCCACGAGATACTGGAGACCACTCATCCGGCGCCTCGAGTCCAAGATGGTCCGGACCCTGTGACGCCGGGGGCCCCCTCGATGTCCAAAGGGGGCGGAGGGGTCTCTCCTATCTCATCTTCTTGGAGTGGGCCAGCTACCACCGGCCTGAGAAGAGACACATGGAACGAGGGGTTAATATTTTTATACTCTATAGGCAGTTGTAACCTGTAACACACCTCGTTCAATCTTCTCAGGACTTTGAAGGGCCCCCACAAACCGCCGACCCAGCTTCCGGCAGGGCAGGCGGAGGGGCAGGTTTCGAGTCGAGAGCCAGACTCGATCTCCCGGTGCGTACACCGGTCCCTCACTGCGGTGGCGGTCGGCGCTCGCCTTTTTGTTGACGGATGGCACGCTGCAGATGGACATGGGCAGCGTCCCACGTCTCCTCCGAGCGCCCGAATCCACTCGTCCACCGCAGGGGCCTCGATCTGGCTCTCGTGCCATGGTGCCAGGACCGGCTGATAACCTAAAACACACTGGAAAGGTGTTAAATTGGTGGAGGAGTGGCGGAGAGAGTTCTGGGCCATCTCTGCCCAGGGGATGAACCCTAGACCACTCCTCGGCCGGTCCCGGCAATAGGACCTCAAAAACCTACCCACATCTTGGTTGACACGTTCCACCTGCCCATTGCTCTCTGGGTGGTACCCGAGTAAGGCTTACCGAGACCCCCAACCGTTCCATGAACGCCCCCAAACTCTGGAGGTGAACTGGGGACCTCGGTCAGACACTATATCCTCGGGGACCCCATAGTGCCGGAAAACATGGGTAAATAGGGCCTCAGCGGTTTGTAGGGCAGTAGGGAGACCCCGGCATGGGAAGGAGACGACAGGCCTTGGAAAACCGATCCACAACGACCAAAATGGTGGTATTCCCCTGGGAGGGGGGGAAGATCGGTTACGAAATCCACCGATAGGTGGGACCATGGTCGTTGTGGAACGGGCAGGGGGATGTAGCTTACCCCTGGGCAAATGTCTAGGCGCCTTACACTGGGCACACACCGAGCAGGAGGAGACATAAACCCTCACATCCCTAGCTAACGTTGGCCACCAGTATTTCATGCTAAGACAGTGCACGGTCCGGCCAATACCTGGATGTCCAGAGGAGGGTGATGTATGAGCCCAATAAATCAGTCGATTACGAATCTCGAGCGGAACGTACGTCCGCCCCACAGGACACTCGGGGGGAGTAGGGTCGGTACGCAGTGCCCGCTCGATTTCCGCATCGACCTCCCATACCACCGGAGCCACCAAACAAGACTCTGGCAATATGGAAGTAGGCTCGTTGGACCTCTCCTCTGTGTCATACCGCCGGGACAGGGCGTCTGCCTTACCATTCTGGGACCCAGGGATGTATGTGATCTTAAAAACGAACCAGGTTAGGAACATGTTCCACCTAGCCTGACGAGGGTTCAGTCTCCTAGCTGCCCGGATGTACTCCAGGTTACGGTGATCAGTCAGAATGAGGAAAGGGTGTTGAGCCCCCTCAAGCCAATGCCTCCCACACCTTTAGGGCCTGGACTACGGCTAACAGCTCCCTGTCCCCAACATCATAGTTACGCTCCGCCGAGCTGAGCTTCTTGGAGTAGAACGCACAGGGCGGAGTTTAGGTGGCGTGCCGGACCGTTGTGACAGAACTGCCCCAATACCGGTCTCGGACGCGTCTACCTCTACTTGGAATGGTAAAGAGGGATCCGGATGCGCCAGCACAGGAGCCGAGGTGAACAGGTTCTTTAGTTTGACAAATGCCCTGTCCGCCTCAGCCGACCACTGCAAACGAACCGGACCCCCCTTTAGCAGGGACGTAATGGGAGCTGCAACCTGTCCAAAACCCCGAATAAACCTCCGGTAGTAATTAGCAAAACCCAAGAACTGCTGCACCTCTTTTACAGTGGTTGGAGTTTGCCAATTGCGCACGGCCGATACCCGGTCTACCTCAATCTCCACGCCAGACGCGGACAACCGATAACCCAAAAAGGAGACGGACTCCTGGAAGAACAGGCATTTCTCTGCCTTGACATACAAGTCATGCTCCAACAGTCTTCTCAACATTCGGCGCACCTGGGCTACATGCTCGGCTCGTGTAGAAGAATACACTAGGATGTCGTCGATGTAAACTACTACACCCTGCCCATGCATGTCCCGGAAAATCTCGTCAACAAAGGATTGGAAGACTGAAGGAGCATTCATTAACCCGTATGGCATGACGAGATACTCGTAATGACCCGAGGTGGTGCTAAATGCTGTTTTCCATTCATCCCCCCTCCCTAATGCGCACCAGATTGTGCGCGCTCCTGAGATCCAACTTTGTGAAGAACCGCGCTCCGCGTAATGACGCCGTCATCGTCGCAATCAGTGGAAGTGGGTAACTGTATTTAACTGTGATCTGATTGAGACTACGGTAATCAATACACGGGCGCAATCCCCGTCCTTCTTCTTCACAAAGAAGAAACTCGAGGAGACGGGGGAAGTGGAGGGACTGTATGTATCCCTGTGCCAAGGACTCGGCTATGTAAGTCTCCATAGCCGCTGTTTCCTCTTGAGACAGGGGATACACACGACTCCGGGAAGAGCTGCTCCTGTCTGGAGATTTATCGCACAGTCCCCTTGTCTATGAGGAGGTAGCCGTGTTGCCCTCGATTTACTAAACCACGAGTGCTAAATCCTCATACTCAGGGGGAATGCGCAGTGCGGGCACTTGGTTCGGACTCTCTACCGAGGTCGCCCCCACGGAAACACCTAGACATCTCCCTACACACTGGGCAGACCACTCCATAAGAGCCCTCTGTTGCCACGCTATGGTAGGATCATGGGTGCTTAACCAGGGAAGGCCCAACACCACGGGTACGCATGGGAGAGTCAATCAGATAAAACTGAATGATCTCCTCATGACCCCCTGCGTCGTCATCGTCAGTGGTGCTGTGACATCCCTGATCAGACCCGACCCCAACGGCCGGCTGTCTAATGCGTGGACAGGAAATGGAGCTTCTACCGGCCGAAGGGGGAATTCCTAACCTACCACAAAATGCCCGATCAATAAAGTTCCCAGCTGCGCCTGAATCTACTAGCGCCTTATGCTGGGAATGAGGTGCCACCTGTGGAAATCTCACAGGAATACTCATGTGACCAACAGAAAGCTCTGGGTAAGTGGGGCGCCTACTCACCTGAAATGACTCCCCAGTGCGTGGCCTGTTGTCACCTCTCCCAGGAGACCCTCCCCAGCACCTGGCCGCGGTGTGTCCTCCACGACCACATGTGGTGCAGGGGATGGCCCCCCTCGGGTTCCCTCTCCTCCTCTCTCTAGCGCCAGCACCCCCGAGCTCCATGGGAATCGGCTCGGAGGTGCTGGAGGGTGGAATGGACGACCCCCACTCGGGACGTCCGCGGGTAGCCAGCAGGGTGTCTAGACGGATGGAAATGTCCACCAACTGGTCGAACGACAGGTTGGTATCCCTGCAGGCCAGCTCACGACGAACGTCCTCTCGTAGGCTACACCGGTAGTGGTCGATGAGGGCCCTCTCATTCCACCCCGCATCCGCCGCTAGTGTCCGGAACTCCAGTGCGAACTCCTGTGCGCTCCTCTTCCCCCTGTCGGAGGTGGAATAGACGCTCTCCGCGGCGGGAGAACTCCGCGTAGGTGATGGTTGCGGCGTCTATTCCCCTCCATTCGGCGTTGGCCCACTCCAACGCCTTGCCGGATAGACAGGAGATGAGGGCGGAGATGCTCTCGTATCCCGAGGGCGCCGGGTGTATGGTGGCAAGGTAAAGTTCCACCTGCAGGAGGAATCCCTGACACCCGGCTGCAGAACCGTCATATGCCCTCGGGAGCGAGAGCCGAATGCCACTGGGTTCCGGTGCTGAGAGAGGAGGACTGGCCGTTGGTGATGGGATGTTGTAAGAGTGCGTGGGCACCTCTCGATTCACCAATCGGCGCAGAGTGTTGGACACCTCTTCCATGGCGGCCCCGAGTTGCCGGATCATGGTGTCCTGGTAGTTGATCCGGTCCTCCAGGGATTCGGGTGCCGCCGCTGTTCCTGCTGACTCCATGGTGGTGTGTGTTGTTCTGTCACTAAACCGATGTGGATGTGGTGGAGGAGTCAGGCGCAGGACACTGAGGTTAAGTCCAACAGTATTTAATAGTCCAAAGTAATATAGGAAAACCTCCGACCTCAAAAACACAAAGAGGCGAGGGAGAATTACGCACACGCGTAAACACTAAAACACAAAACAAACAGGGAGCAAAGACGTAGCTCCGACACTGTGGCAGTAATTAACAACACACAATCATACTAGAACAAAACAAGGAACTTATAAGACACGCAATCAACACACAAATAGACACAGGTGATACAGACAGACAAAAGCAATCGAATGACGAAACATAGAGCGGTGGCAGCTAGTACTCCGGGGACGGCGATCGCCGAAGCCTGCCCGAACCAGGAGGAGGAGCAGCCTCGGCCGAAACCGTGACACCCTGCTGCTGTTGGACCAGGTCTTTCTTGAAAAATAGATTTTATCTCAATGAGAAAAACCTGTATAAATAAAGGTTAAATAAAAAAAAAAACTGTGCGTCTCCCATAGTCTGTTCTGGACTTGGGGATTGTGAAGAGACCTCTGGTGGCATGTCTTGTGGGGCATGCATGGGTGTCCGAGCTGTGTGCTAGTAGTTTAAACAGACAGCTCGGTGCATTCAGCATGTCAATACTTCTTACAAAAACAAGTGGTGATGAAGTCAATCTCTCCTCTACTTTGAGCTATGAGAGATTAACATGCATGCTATTCATGTTAGCTCTCCGTGCACATTTAAGGGCCAGCCGTGCTGCCCTATTTTGAGCCAAGTCTCTCAGCCAATCATCGGTCATTTGTGTAAGTGCCGTGCATGTTGAATTCCCTTCCCTATAAGCGTTCTGAAAGTCTGTTGTCACAATGCTATTTTACAGTAAACAATTTATCTGGTCAAACACCATTTTTTCCAAAAGTTTATTAAGGGTTGGTAACAGGCTGATTGGTTGGCTATTTGAGCCAGTGAAGGGGGCTTTACTATTCTTGGGTAGCAAAATGACTTTTGCTTCCCTCCAGGCCTGAGGGCACATACTTTCTTGTAAGCTTAGATTGAAGATATAGCAAATACAATGGGGAGAACAAGTATTTGATACACTGCCGATTTTGCAGGTTTTCCTACTTACAAATCATGTAGAGGTCTGTCATTTTTATCATAGGTACACTTCAACTGTGAGAGACGGAATCTAAAACAAAAATCCAGAAAATCACATTGTGTGATTTTTAAGTAATTCATTTGCATTTTATTGCATGACATAAGTTTTTGATCACCTACCAACCAGTAAGAATTCCGGCTCTCACAGACCTGTTAGTTTTTCTTTAAGAAGCCCTCCTGTTCTCTACTCATTACCTGTATTAACTGCACCTGTTTGAACTCGTTGCCTGTATAAAAGACACCTGTCCACACACTCAATCAAACAGACTCCAACCTCTCCACAATGGCCAAGACCAGAGAGCTGTGTAAGGACATCAGGGATAAAATTGTAGACCTGCACAAGGCTGGGATGGGCTACAGGACAATAGGCAAGCAGCTTGGTGAGAAGGCAACAACTGTTGGCGCAATTATTAGAAAATGGAAGAAGTTCAAGATGACGGTCAATCACCCTCGGTCTGGGGCTCCATGCAAGATCTCACCTCATGGGGCATCAATGATCATGAGGAAGGTGAGGGATCAGCCCAGAACTACACGGCAGGACCTGGTCAATGACCTGAAGAGAGCTGGGACCACAGTCTCAAAGAAAACCATTAGTAACACACTATGCCGTCATGGATTAAAATCCTGCAGCTTACGCAAGGTCCCCCTGCTCAAGCCAGCGCATGTCCAGGCCCGTCTGAAGTTTGCCAATGACCATCTGGATGATCCAGAGGAGGAATGGGAGAAGGTCATGTAGTCTGATGAGACAAAAATAGAGCTTTTTGGTCTAAACTCCACTCGCCGTGTTTGGAGGAAGAAGAAGGATGAGTACAACCCCAAGAACCGTGAAGCATGGAGGTGGAAACATCATTCTTTGGGGATGCTTTTCTGCAAAGGGGACAGGACGACTGCACCGTATTGAGGGGAGGATAGATGGGGCCATGTATCGCGAGATCTTGGCCAACAACCAGTAAGAGCATTGAAGATGGGTCGTGGCTGGGTCTTCCAGCATGACAACAACCCGAAACACACAGCCAGGGCAACTAAGGAGTGGCTCCGTAAGAAGCATCTCAAGGTCCTGGAGTGGCCTAGCCAGTCTCCAGACCTGAACCCAATAGAAAATCTTTGGAGGGAGCTGAAAGTCCGTATTGCCCAGCGACAGCCCCGAAACCTGAAGGATCTGGAGAAGGTCTGTATGGAGGAGTGGGCCAAAATCCCTGCTGCAGTGTGTGCAAACCTGGTCAAGACCTACAGGAAACGTATGATCTCTGTAATTGCAAACAAATGTTTCTGTACCAAATATTAAGTTCTGCTTTTCTGATGTATCAAATACTTACGTCATGAAATAAAATGCAAATTAATTACTTAAAAATCATACAATGTGATTCCGTCTCTCACAGCTGAAGTGTACCTATGATAAAAATTACAGACCTCTACATGCTTTGTAAGTAGGAAAACCTGCAAAATCGGCAGTGTATCAAATACTTGTTCTCCCCACTGTAGGAGTGGCAATTTCGTCCGCTATTATCGTCAGTAATTTTCCATCCAAGTTGTCAGACCCAGGTGGCTTGTCATTGAAGAACAGAGGGAATGTATATTGGGACTGATATTAAATTAGAGGCCGCCATCTGGTGTTTGGTTTAGAGATAGTTCCAATTATTATTACTCAATTCTATAGTTTGGGTAGCGCAAATGAGTTAAGTAAGAATGTAATATAATCTAAAACAATAATCTTTTTCCATTATGTGTCCAGAATTGAAGTAGATTCAAGTAAATGTTTTTAGTACCAAATATTGAGCTGCACCAACTTTTTGAAGGTCCTAGCAGATTTGTTAAACAACAGGTTTCATATTTTGACTAGTTTATGTCCCAGGGACAGTTAGTACAGAACTGTATGTCAATGCAACAGGTCAAAAATATTAAGATCACAAGAGAGCGGCTCTGGGATGGTTTACTTTAGAAGGTGCCTATTCAGCTTTACGGGAAACCGTATCATCTGATGTGTCTGAAGTTTAATTCTGTATACGCATGGTTTTATCAAGACTTCCTGCCCAAGATGCAGTAAACTCAATTAAGATTAAGAATTTTTAGGACTGATGAAGTACATGTTTATTTTCTTTCTTCCAGGACTGATGAAATGTCCGCTACCAAGTTTGTTTTTACATGTTTATAAACGATTCTGTATCTCACCCTTTGAAATGCTTTCTTAGGCAGGTTCCTTAGGAGTTAGTATAAAGGTACCCGGATCCGGATGTTAAGGGAACTTCCAAATTAAGTAAGGCCTAACCATTTTGTTTGCTTTTACCTGTTTTGAATATTTGTTAGTGGTGTTAATACTGATTTATTGTGTGGGGTCTTTTTATTTTGATTTTAGTGGGTTTTTCACAGGTTAGAAAGGATGCACCTTAAAGGGCACACAAATGAAATTTTCTGAAGTATCTATTGTCAGAGTTTTGGTTGCACACATGTCAGTTCTCTTGATAAGAAATGTATTGAAAAACCCAATGTAAATCTAATACACAACATTTTTTAAATATATTGAAATACTTTCTGAGGTACAAGGAAAGAAACACTCACTAAATGGGATTGAATGACCTCTGACCTCTGTTCTGACTTTCTGGTGAGGCCTGATCACCCTTACTAGAAAGACTAGAGACATTGGGTGAGATTTAAATGGGCTATGTAAACACTAATAATTAGGAAGAAGTTTATAATTTAGCAATAGTCCTATGTGTTATTCAGACCACGAGAGAGAGTGCTGCCCCTGAATGAGGGACACCTGTCTCTAGTCTATTTTACTATTCCTTGAATTACCTTATGGGATACAATTAAGTTAAGATGGAGTCATCAAGGGTTGTAATTCTAATTGTATTTGTTATTTTGATTTAACAGGCAGTGTTGCTGTTTTTCTTGGATGCATGAATCACGATGTGAGTCATGTGTCCAAAGGGGGAATTACCAGTCCCCTGGGGCCCTTTGGTAAATATACACATTTATTTTCTTCACATGCCTGCCTGTAAAAGGAAAAAATACATGTTGGTAATGGTTGAAGTGTATTTCTGTTGTTGTGTTGTTTGTTTGTTTTTGTCTTGCTTCAATACAAATCTCACCAGATTGGGTCTGCTGGATGGTTGGGATTTCTCCCTAAGGATTATCCCTCTGACACCCTGACCCTGTAACTCTGCGGTGAGATCGCCAAGATGATAGGGGAGCATAAGCCAATTTTGGGGGGAAATATTGTTTCAACTGTGTGTTGTTATTCTCTTTGACATTTGTCTTAGACATTTGAATATTGGTAGTAGTAATAATTTTTCATACAGTGAATAATTTGTCTGGATTTCCTGAATCAGAAATGCCCTAAACTAAACTGTTGTTCTGGTCTGTCCTCTCTCGAGGTTATGGTGAAGGTGACCACAGATGGTATTTAGATGCATGGAAGGGATAATTCGGCCGAGAACAGTGTGAACCTCAACCCCTCTAACCGGCTGAAGTAATGGCGACAATGGTGTTCACTATGGTCCTTCACCACCTGAAACCTGAGTCCGAGCCAGCAACCTGTACACAGCATCCAGTCGAAGCTATCAACTGCCTTTTCTCTCAGGAGTGTGACATGAGTCCATGTGGAGTGAGCATGAAGAGAGATCCCGTCCAAACTTCTCTCATGCTGCTGGTGTACTGGTAGGAAAATGGACAATGCATAATGGACCGTAAAGGACAGTGGCGGCTCAGGTGAGAGAAATCGGGACATTATCAAGGGCCATCCACTTTGAACATGTGCCATTGGAGGATGAACTGAAACGCCAGAAGAATGAGTGCCGGGAGGGAAGGGGGGTGGTCAACTGTGCCTGTAATTAATTTAGGCTTATCCAAAATGGTTTATTTGGGATATCAGGTTGATTGTGGAGGTCTGCACACTGCGAAACGTATAGTACTTTAGACTAGAAATGCATTGAGATACCAATCTGTCATTACCACAAATGGGGGCCGTGATGAGAAAAGTTAATGCTAGAAGTATAAGATGAATGTACTGTATGTCAGTGTAAATGTACATTCTGCCAGTATCGGTGTGTGCTAAGTTGAGGGTCTTAAAAATTGAGTGAGAGAACCAACGTGAAGCAATAAGGACTGTTATTCTAAATTTGGATTGGATAATTTATCAATAGTTCTAATTATGATTTGGAAAGGCGAAGCTTCTAGAAACAGAGCTATGCCCCTCAAATGTGAGGAGAGCCACTAGATTGTAGCTTGGGCTAACCTTGCCCCAATCTCAATCTTTTCGAGGTTGGTGTAAAACTGTTATAACATGTGTTCTCTCTCTTCCCTGTGAAAGTCAATATGCATGTCCCCTAGACCAAAATCGGGAGATCTCTAGAGACTTTGCGTAAATTGGCTCTGCAAAACAGAGGCTCTTGACTATCTTTTGGCTGGTCAAGGGGGCAAATTTGTCCCAGATCACTCTTCTAATATGACTGATCTTGCTGAACACATTGCCACTGTTGCTAAGCATAATTCCCCACAACCAGAGTGGACGCCTGCAACTTGGTTGGAATCCCTGTTTGGAAGCTGGGTATCCCAAATTGCCAAATGGGCTGCAGCGTGTGTTTTTTTTCTTAGTTTGCCTAATTGTGTTATTTAACATGCTATGTATGTGTGTGTATTTTTGATAAATTCACTCCCGTTAATAGAAGTATAACCTTTATTATGATGATAGTATTACCATACTAATTACATTGTATATCCCAGAATTAAGGGTTTGAAATGATTAAGTGTCTGGTTGTATGTGTTGATTTCCTTTACTTTAATAGAAGTATAGAACCTTTTGATAGAAGCTATAATCTAATGCTTACCTTAAAATGTAATGATAATTATCACAGATTGAGTGATAAGAGGAGGGAATGTGATGGAGAATGTTATGTTTGTGCTTTTCTAATAACCAATTTCTGTGTTCATGCATGTGTCTGATTGAACGAATCCTCACTATCATTATCTGCAATTTGACAATACACCCAGACCCTTGTTTTGAGAACGAAAGATGTCTCAGTTTCAAGGTCTCAGTTTAGAGAGAACAAGCCTCGTGAGGTATTGGTCTGTCACATGCATGAACCAGTATTGGTCGGTCACATGAATGAAGCAAATGTTAATGATGAATTAATTATGAATGATGAATAAGCTAAATCATGCAAATATAACTTGTCTGCAGAATATAAGAGAACTAACGGGACTGCCCCGGATGAGCTCCTGACAGATGTTCACTATTGGGAGTTTGTTGGAACCTCTCCAGTTAACTGTTAATAAACAATGATTCATTTAAGATTGACTTTGAGTGTCCCATGTGTAGAATTTCCACAACACAGTCTCCAGTCATGTAAAATGCATGAAAAACATTTTTCTGGGATCCTAGGCTACTAGAAATGTTCCCCATGTGTGCAACTTCTGTAAGTGCCTCAACTCTATTGCTCTATGCCACTACGCAAATGCGATGATATGCATGCAATGCTTTATTATAAAGGTAATTTTTTTTCTCATGCATTTCTGTACCTCAGAGCTCCCCAGATCACCCCCCTGTTGAGCACACTTTTTGTTCCGGCACCTCCCGATTTACAAATTAAGCACTGGTCTTTACATATACTACGGGTGGTCCTCTGTAGCTCAGCTGGTAGAGCACGGCGCTTGTAACGCCAAGGTAGTGGGTTCGATCCCCGGGACCACCCATACACAAAAAAAAAAAATGTATGCACGCATGACTGTAAGTCGCTTTGGATAAAAGCGTCTGCTAAATGGCATATTATTTTATTATTATTAAATAATACTGCCCATTAGTAAGTTTGGTAATCTACTAATGACCATCAGAGGCATCAGAGCGCAGTTTTGGAGAAGTCTAGTTACCATGACATGGTCACATGGAATTTGACTGCGGTCATGACTCCTGACTGCCGGTGTGGCGGTAAAACGGTCACCGTAACAGCCCTATAATCACCAACAATTCAACCCTTTTGTCAGTGTCATTTATATATGGAAATATTATACAAATAATTCAGTTCATAAGCATTGACTGTAATACCTCTAGGGTCCTGTGGTGAAAGACTTCTGTGTAAGGTTTTGGATAACAGCATTCTTCCTGGGGCCCGTATTTACAAAGCGTCTTCAGAGTAGGAATAGTGATACAGGACCAGCTCCCTTGTCAATGTAATCATTCATTGTGATATAAAAGGCAAAACTGATCCTAAATCAGTACTACTCTAATAAACTTTGTTAATATGGGCCCTGGTCTGTCTGCACGCTGCTTTTGTTATGATCTAACTCCCTCTTCATCTGAATTGAAACAACACCAAAAACATGAATAAGAATTAGCATAGTCAGTCAGTAACTTAGTTAACTAATGAAACACTAATGTAAATGTGCAAAAGCATATTCAGCCAAATTATACCAAAACAACACAGCCTATTTGCAGTGAAATCAAGAGGAGCATTTTTCTTGCCAACCTTTTCAGTCACCAGTTTATCAATAAACAGGCAGGGAAGTAGTTTGACAAAAAGTGTTCACAAATCAAATCAAATGTTATTTGTCACATACACATACTTAGCAGATGTTATTGTGGGTGTAGCGAAATGCTTGTGTTCCTAGCTCCAACAGTGCAGTAGTATTTAACAATTCACAACAATACACACATTTCTCAAAGTAAAATAATGGAATTAAGAAATATATAAATATTAGGACGAGCAATGTCGGAGAGGCATTGACTAGAATACAGTAGAACACAGTATGTACATATGAAATGAGGAAAAAAGTATATAAACATTATTAAAGTGACCAGTGATTCCATGTCTATGTACAAAGGGCAGCACCCTCTAAGGTGCAGGGTTGAGTAACCGGGTGGTAGCAGGCTAGTAACAGTGACAGGTTCAGGGAAGGTTACTTGGTGGAGGCCGGCTAGTGATGGCTATTTAACAGTCTGATGGCCTTGAGATAGAAGCTGTTTTTCAGTCTCCCGGCCCGAGCTTCGATGCACCTGTACTGACCTCGCATTCTGGATGATAGCGGGGTGAACAGGCCGTGTCTCGGGTGGTTGATGTCCTTGATTATCTTTTTGGCCTTCCTGTGACATCGGGTGCTGTAGGTGTCCTGGAGGGCAGGCAGTGTGCCCCCAGTGATGCGTTGGGCAGACCGCACCACCGCCTGGAGAGCCCTGTGGTTGCGGGCGGTGCAGTTGCCATACCAGGCGGTGATACAGCCTGACAGGATGCTCTCAATGGTGCATCTGTAAGAGTTTGTGAAGGTCATAGGGGCCAAGCCGAATTTCTTCAGCCTCCTGAGGTTGAAGAGGCGCTGTTGCGCCTTCTTCACCACACTGTCTGTGTGGGTGGACCATTTCAGATTGTCAGTGATGTGTACGCCGAGGAACTTCACTTTCTCCACTGCTGTCCTGTCGATGTGGATGGGGCGTGCTCCCACTGCTGTCTCCTGAAGTCCACAATCAGCTCCTTCATTTTGTTGAGGGATAGGTTATTTTCCTGGCACCACTCTGCCAGGGCCCTCACCTCCTCCCTGTAGGCTGTCTCATCATTGTTGGTAATCAGGCCTACTATTGTTGTGTCATCTGCAAACTTGATGATTGAGTTGGAGGCATGCGTGGCCATGTAGTCATGGGTGAACAGGGAGTACATGAGGGGGCTGAGCACGCACCCTTGTGGGGCCCCTGTGTTGAGGATCAGTGTAGTGGAGGTGTTGTTTCCTACCTTCACCACCTGGGGGCGACCCGTCGGGAAGTCCAGGACCCAGTTGCACAGGGCGGGGTTCAGACCAAGGGCCCAGAGCTTAATGATGAGCTTGGTGGGTACTATTGTGTTGAAAGCTGAGCTGTAGTCAATGAACAGCATTCTTACATAGGTATTCCTCTTGTCCAGATGGGACAGGGCAGGGTGCAGTGCGATGGCGATTGCATCGTCTGTGGATCTATTGGGGTGGTAAGCAAATTGAAGTGGGTCTAGGGTGTCAGGTAAGGTGGAGGTGATATGATCCTTCACTAGCCTCTCAAAGCACTTCATGATGACAAAACTGAGTGCTACGGGGCTATAGTCATTTAGTTCAGTTATCTTTGCTTTCTTGGGTACAGGAACAATGGTGGACATCTTGGAGCAAGTGGGGACAGCAGAATGGGATAGGGAGAGATTAAATATGTCCGTAAACACTCCAGCCAGCTGGTCTGCGCATGCTCTGAGGACGCGGCTAGGGATGCCATCTGGGCCGGCAGCCTTGCGAGGGTTAACACGCTTAAATGTCTTACTCACATCGGCCATGGAGAACGAGAGCCCACTGTCCTCGGGAGCGGTCCGCGTCGGTGGCACTGTGATATCCTCAAAGAGGGTGAAGAAGGTGTTTAGCTTGTCCGGGAGCAAGATGTCGGTGTCCGCGACGTGGTTGGTTTTCCCATTGTATTGCGTGATTATCTGGAGTACCTGCCACATACATCTCGTGTCTGAGACTTTGAATTGCGACTGTACTGACGTTTTGCCTGTTTGATTGCCTTACGGAGGGCATAAGTATTCAGACCCTTTACTCAGTACTTTGTTGAAGCACCGTTGGCAGCGACTACAGCCTCGAGTCTTCTTGGGTATGACACTACAAGCTTGGCACACCTGTATTTGGGGAGTTTCTCCCATTCTTCTCTGCAGATCCTCTCAAGCTCTGTCAGGTTGGATGGGGAGCGTTGCTGCACAGCTATTTTCAGGTCTCTCCAGAGATGTTCGATCAGGTTTAAGTCCGGGCTCTGGCTGGGCCACTCAAGGACATTCAGAGACTTGTCTCGAATCCACTCCTGTGTTGTCTTGGCTGTATGCTTAGGGTCGTTGTCCTGTTGGAAGGTGAACATTCGCCCCAGTCTGAGGTCCTGAGAGCTCTGGAGCAGGTTATCATCAAGGATCTCTCTGTACTTTGCGGCGTTCATCTTTGCCTCGATCCTGACTAGTCTCCCAGCCCCTGCCGCTGAAAAACATCCCCACAGCATGATTCTGCCACCAGCATGCTTCACTGTAGGGATGGTGCCAGGTTTCCTCCAGACGTGACGTTTGGCATTCAGGCCAAAGAGTTCAATCTTGGTTTCATCAGACCAGATAATCTTGTTTCTCATGGTCTGAGAGTCTTTAGGTGCCTTTTGGCAAACTCCAAGCGGACTGTCATGTGCCTTTTACTGAGGAGTGGCTTCCGTCTGGCCTCTCTACCATAAAGGCCTGATTGGTGGAGTTCTGCAGAGATGGTTGTCCTTCTGGAAGGTTCTCCCATCTCCACAGAGGAACTCTGGAGCTCTGTCAGAGTGACCATCGGGTTCTTGGTCACCTCCGTGACCAAGGCCCTTCTCCCCCGATTGCTCAGTTTGGCCGGGTGGCCAGCTCTAGGAAGAGTCTTGGTGGTTCCAAACTTCTTCCATTTAAGAATGACGGAGGCCACTGTGTTCTTGGGGACCTTCAATGCCGCAGAATTTTTTCGGTACCCTTCCCCAGATCTGTGCCTCTACACAATCCTGTCTCGGTGCTCTACGGACAATTCCTTCGACCTCATCATTTGGTTTTTGCTCTGACATGCACTGTCAACTGTGGGACCTTATATAGACCGGTGTGTTTCCTTTCCAAATCATGTCCAATCATTTGAATTTACCACATGTGGATTCCAATGAAGTTGCAGAAGCATCTCAAGGATGTGGAAAATAATCACTATATTACACATCAAAATACTTCCAGAGTTTTTGTAGAACTAAGAATGACTTTATTACAATTTCAACAAAGTCAAGGCCTGTCTGCAGAGTAGCGCCCCCTCTTCTTCTCTCCCTCCATCTTATATAGTGCCCTCCACACACCCTAGCTTTAAATCCCTCCCTCCTCAGTTTCCCGCTCTTTTATTGCTCCGCCCACTCCCTTTGTCTATGGTGGCAGCTACATTCGACTTTCATTCAGTTCAGAATCAATAGTAATACACTCAATCAATCCCTTATCTTTCAAAAACACTCATGTTTAGTTTAAACTCTGTTCAACCCTGGCGCCGCTCTTTATCACTTTGTGTGAGGAGAGAGACAAAAGGCCACAGGCTAGTTTCAGTCCCTGATAAGGTAGGACAGCCATGGATTTAAGTAAAAGCGAGCAATTTGACCCTAAGTCAGATTCCCTCTTTTACCCACACACAGTGAAATGACCCAATTCAGTTAGCCACAAAGAATGTTAACTATATGTTGATGATTAACTCAGTTTTATCTCATAGTCCACTAAACAATTTCCAACATATGCACCTGAGCTCAATTTCGAGTCTCATAGCAAAGGATCTGAATACTTACGTAAATAAGGTATTTCTGTTTTTATTTTTTATACATTTGCAAAAATTTATAAAAACCTGTTTTCACTTTGTCATTATGGGGTATTGTGTGCAGATTATTGAGGATTTCTTTATTTTTTATTCCATTTTAGAATAAGTCTGTAACATAACAAAATGTGGAAAAAGTCAAGGGGTCTGAATACTTTCAGAAGGCACTATATATATGGTTATTTTATTAAAACCTAGCAAAGTCCACTTAGCTAGCTAAGGTGGTGAACTCAGAGTGATGGTGGGAGTTAGGTAACGTTAGCTAACTTTCTTCCAGCAGTTTCAATCTAGCTAGCTAATGGCATTTTTATCAATCAAATGAATAGATTATCAAATATAGCTATTCGTTTTCCCCTTGCATGAAAGCTGCCTGATACAGCTTGCCAGTTGCTAGTAAAGTAGCATGAATAAGTCAGAAGCCAGCTAGCAATGCCAAGTTTATACCTTTTACCAACAAAAATCATGTACACGTAAAAAATAGAAATTTTTATGTTGTCCCCAGTCAGCTCCAGAGTCTTCCCTTGAACGAACGTCACAGGTAAAATCACAGGCTGTGTCATGCACTTGAGGGGGCGTTACTAGCGCACGTTCTTCACAAAAAGAAATCTTTAGCAGCCCATGAAAAAATAATAATAATAATTTGGGGGTGTATAGCCTTCTACAAGGGGTGTTTATTCTATTTATATTGGCAAATTTAACTTGCAACATGGCCTTTAACGTTCTCGGCACAATTTGAGAACATAAATTTAAAAGAACCATGAGGAAACCTGTAGGAAACATTATGCTGAAGTACTAAAATTCCCACAGAATAATGTTGTTTCTTAATGTTCTCTATGTCACACCAGCCTTCGCTTTGGTTCCCCCTCCTGTCCAGCTCAGGCGTTCGGCGTCGCCAGCCTTCTAGCTACTGCCGAACCTTCACCCATCAACCCCGGACTTGTCTCATCATCATTACACACACCTGGTTCCAATCCCCACTCTATCACTGTATATACACTCCCTCTGTCATTTGTCTTTGTCGGTCATTGTATATGTCGCTTGTTTTCCTGAGAGGAATCTCACCTACTATTTCCTGAGTACTTTATATTTTGCACAGTGGGTTTCGTCCCGCTTTAAGCTATGGTGCTTTAATAAATTCAGTAGTTCTAAACCTGCGACTGCCTCCTGCCTACTCCTCTCTACACTTGTGACACTCTGAACTATTTGAGAACATTCCCAAAGTCAAACCAGTTGGAGAACGTTTCTAGAACATGACCAAAATTGAAATTAAATGTAACCATGTTTGAACCTTTAGGAAACGTTCTGTTAAAGTAATTAAATACCAGGAAAATAACATTTTTTTGGTCAAGTTCCTTAAATGTGCAGAGAATGTTCCAAAGCCAAGCAACTATCCTGCACCATTTCCAAATAGTTGTGGGAAGGTTGTATGCAAAATAACCATTGTACAACCACACTCACCAAGCTCTAAGAAACATATGGTACTCAGAACGTTATGTACTAGCTGGGTCTTCCCCTGTATTAGCACACATGGGAAATACAAGACCTCCCAGATTATAGGGATTCCCCAAATTAGCCAAAGATTTGACAGACCCTGCATTGTGCAATGATAGCAGGGGGTCTTGGAACGGTTAAGATTTCTAGCAATTTCTGGGTCATCTTTAGGGATCCAACCACTGTTGTTCCTCTAGTCTATTCCCACATACCAGCCTCTATATTTGGTCCTGTCTTGGCAGAGAGGAGATTTGTGGTGTAGAGTCAGGGTGGGTCCAACCATACATGACAAAGTAGTGGATTGATGCTCACGGGGTGAACGAGCCACGGCCTGTTCACCACGCTACCATCTAGAAGGTGGAGACTGTACAGGTGCATCAAGGCTGGGACCAAGAGACTGAAAAACAGCTTCTATCTCCAGGCCATTAAATAGTCACCACTAGCCAGCCTCCACCCAGTACCATGCCCTGAACTTTACATTTACATTTTTTTACATTTTAGTCATTTAGCAGACGCTCTTATCCAGAGCGACTTACAGTTAGTGAATACATTTTTTTTATACTGGCCCCCCGTGGGAAACTAACCCACAACCCTGGCGTTGCAAACGCCATGCTCTATCAAGTGAGCTACATCCCTGCCGGCCATTCCCTCCCCTACCCTGGACGACGCTGGGCCAATTGTGCGCCGCCCATGAGTCTCCCGGTCGCGGCCGGCTGCGACAGAGCCTGGATTCGAACCAGGATCTCTAGTGGCACAGTTAGCACTGCGATGCAGTGCCTTAGACCACTGCGCCACTCAGGAGACTACTTTAGTCCCTGTTACTAGCCAGCTACCACCCGGTACCTTAGAGACTGCTGCCCCATGCACATAGTCATTGGGCACTTTAATAATGTTTACATACCGTTTTACCCACTTCATTTGTATTTTTTAGTCATTTAGCAGACGCTCTTATCCAGAGCGACTTACAGGAGCAATTAGGGTTAAGTGCCTTGCTCAAGGGCACATCGACAGATTTTTCACCTAGTCGGCTCGGGGATTAGAACCAGCGACCTTTCAGTTACTGGCACAACGCTCTTAACCACTAAGCTACCTGCCAGTACACTGTATTCTAGTCAAGGCTCATCCTATATAACTACTGCTGTACACAACTTTTCTACTCACATACTCTCCATAATGTCTATACACACCATCATAAATAATAATAATAATATGCCATTTAGCAGACGCTTTTATCCAAAGCGACTTACAGTCATGCGTGCATACATTTTTTTGTGTATGGGTGGTCCCGGGGATCGAACCCACTACCTTGGCGTTACAAGCGCCGTGCTCTACCAGCTGAGCTACAGAGGACCACCATATATCATATACAGTGAGGGAAAAAAGTATTTGATCCCCTGCTGATTTTGTACGTTTGCCCACTGACAAAGAAATGATCAGTCTATAATTTTAATGGTAGGTTTATTTGAACAGTGAGAGACAGAATAACAACAAAAAAATCCAGAAAAACGCATGTCAAAAATGTTATAAATTGATTTGCATTTTAATAAGGGAAATAAGTATTTGACCCCTCTGCAAAACATGACTGAAAAACATGACTGAGTACTTGGTGGCAAAACCCTTGTTGGCAATCACAGAGGTCAGACGTTTCTTGTAGTTGGCCACCAGGTTTGCACACATCTCAGGAGGGATTTTGTCCCATTCCTCTTTGCAGATCTTCTCCAAGTCATTAAGGTTTCGAGGCTGACGTTTGGCAACTTGAACCTTCAGCTACCTCCACAGATTTTCTATTGGATTAAGTTCTGGAGACTGGCTAGGCCACTCCAGGACCTTAATGTGCTTCTTCTTGAGCCACTCCTTTGTTGCCTTGGCCGTGTGTTTTGGGTCATTGTCATGCTGGAATACCCATCCACGACCCATTTTCAATGCCCTGGCTGAGGGAAGGAGGTTCTCACACAAGATTTGACAGTACATGGCCCCGTCCATCGTTCCTTTGATGCGGTGAAGTTGTCCTGTCCCCTTAGCAGAAAAACACCCCCAAAGCATACTGTTTCCACCTCCATGTTTGACGGTGGAGATGGTGTTCTTGGGGTCATAGGCAGCATTCCTCCTCCTCCAAACACGGCGAGTTGAGTTGATGCCAAAGAGCTCCATTTTGGTCTCATCTGACCACAACACTTTCACTCAGTTCTCCTCTGAATCATTCAGATGTTCATTGGCAAACTTCAGACAGCCCTGTATATGTGCTTTCTTGAGCAGGGGGACCTTGCGGGCACTGCAGGATTTCAGTCCTTCACGGCGTAGTGCGTTACCAATTGTTTTCTTGGTGACTATGGTCCCAGCTGCCTTGAGATCATTGACAAGATCCTCCCGTGTAGTTTTGGGCTGATCCCTCACCGTTCTCATGATCATTGCAACTCCACGAGGTGAGATCTTGCATAGAGCCCCAGGCCGAGGGAGATTGACAGTTATTTTGTGTTTCTTCCATTTGCGAATAATCGCACCAACTGTTGTCACCTTCTCACCAAGCTGCTTGGCGATGGTCTTGTAGCCCATTCCAGCCTTGTGTAGGTCTACAATCTTGTCCCTGACATCCTTGGAGAGCTCTTTGGTCTTGGCCATGGTGGAGAGTTTGGAATCTGATTGATTGATTGCTTCTGTGGACAGGTGTCTTTTATACAGGTAACAAGCTGAGATTAGGAGTACTCCCTTTAAGAGTGTACGCCTAATCTCAGCTCGTTACCTTTATAAAAGACACCTGGGAGCCAGAAATCTTTCTGATTGAGAGGGGGTCAAATACTTATTTCCCTCATTAAAATGCAAATCAATTTATAACATTTTTGACATGCGTTTTTCTGGGTTTTTTTGTTTTTATTCTGCCTCTCACTGTTCAAATAAACCTACCATTAAAATTATAGACTGATCATTTCTTTGTCAGTGGGCAAACGTACAAAATCAGCAGGGGATCAAATACTTTTTTCCCTCACTGTACATACTGTATATATTTATATTCCGGACTCTGACATTACTCGTTTTAATATTTATATATTTCATAATTCCTTTTTGTTTTTGGGATTTGCGTGTATTGTTTTGTATTGTTAGGTATTACTACACTGTTGGAGCTAAGAACATAAGCATTTCGCTACACTCGCGATAACATCTGCAAAATATGTGTACGCGACCAACAACATTTGATTTGAGGTTATTAGTGTACACCAGTGAATGACAGAGAGAGTGAATAAGCTTCCCGAGCCCAGAATCTGTAATGGTAATGGCAGCTGCAGAAGCATATTTCTGCCTTTGACAATACAATAGGACTATACATACACGGTGCTATGACACATTGGTGAGTGACCCATTAGGGTTGCCTTGCCAGCAGTACTATTGCTGAGTTGTTCCCTCTGTAAAAATAAAAATAAAAATGGGTCAGCTTTCTGTCCATGACTCCTTGGCTGGCTGACTCATTCAGTTGGTTGTTCAAACTACCCCTACACAACAAGGGTTGTCTTAGAAACCAACTACATTGGGACGGATATGTGCGTGGTCAGCTGATTAACAAAAAAAATTATTGTACAGTTCACCTTCTTTATGATTGGCTATTTGATAACAAATAGATAAGGTGAGGTGAAATTCCAGGTACTCTGGCCTGAGTTGATCTACTTAGAGAATATTGCTATGTTGCCATGTTCCTCAGCACCTTTATGGAAAAACAAAGACTGTCACATAACTATGGTTCTTTCAATTGGGAGGTCAGAGGAGGAAGTTGTGTGTATTTATAGAACACATGCTGGTTTTATGAGGAATAGGCCTGAACATATTACTTACAACCTTCGTATCAATCTGTGAAAAGTGAATGAACTCAGAAAGCAAACCACACCTCTGAAGTAATAGTCCCAACATGGCAATATCATGCAAATTCTCAGGGTGCTTAGATTGGATGAATTCTACAAGGGGTTATGGGAGACTCTTTGGTAATAACTCAGCCATTCTTACAGTGGGAATTATGTTACAGTAGGCTACTACTGAGAGGCCAAAAGAGAGAGAGGGCCAAGGGATGAATGAATCCTCCCAGGTAAAACAGAGACAATGGTCACAGTCTGCCTCTCTGGGGCAATAAAAGGCTGACTACTCCCAAATGACATTATTTTTGTGAGAGCAAGTTGGAATGTTTCTCTGTCTCCTTCAGATGAGACTGCAGCTTGCTTGTCCAATTAAAGAATCCTGGCCAGGCAAGTGCAATTGACCACAATCATCCTTCTCTGTGAACCTCTCAGTGAGTGACTAGCGCTACATCACACACAGAACCAGTGAAGGATGAGAGCATGTGGAAAGAGGTTAGCCTGGTCCCAGATCTGTTTGTGCTACCGTCAACTCCTTGTCATGACAATGAGTGACCAGCAGTTGACATGATAGCACAAACAGATCTGGGACCAGGCTAGAAAGACATTGCTCTGTTAATCACTTTCTCACAATATGATCGTTTTTTGTTACATGCTAAATACAGTTTCTCTCAGAGAACTAGGCAGAAAATCAAAAGTATCATGCTGTTCCCCGCATATGGCGATTAACAAAATGAATAGATATCGACTCCTGTTACACCCTGAGTGAGTTAATAAGTAACCAATATGTGTATTTATTCTGTACACCAAGTTTCTTGTGATAGGTCTCACGAATGTCAGTTTATATGGCAACCTCTATTTTCTAATAATGTGTGGGGGGGAGGCTTATTTGAAGAGACAATTAACCCTAAACTGACAATTTAAAATCAAAGTGGTGCTAAATATGCTAGTTTTGTTTCTCTTAACTGTCATTAAGATCTCAGACTTGTTTGTTGTAAAATAAGTAACATTCTAAACTGAACGAATATAATCTAACACAAAAATAAAATGTGCCTCTTGCATGCTTTCAATAAATAGAAGTCTAACAAATTATTGCACTTGAATCTGATGATGGTGAGCGATGATGATATCCACAATTGAAGAGAATGTCCAATGACTGATACTTCGTAGCTTTGATTCATAGGGTAAAATGACATCGTGGCGGGAAAATAAGGACTATTTATGCACACGTCATATGACAAAATAAATCTAACATTAACCGATTCGGAAACATACTGCTTGTGCAAAATATCACATAAGATGCAAACGATGGTAGTTAGCAGCATATTGACAAGTTCGTAAAATAGACACGGTCACTGTACAAATCATTCTTTGGATCTGTAACACCCATTTTATTCATCCGCGACAACCTACGATTTGCTATGAAGTTCAACCTAACAACGACTGCGCGGAGTGATTTATTTAAGGACTACACCCAGCGCTGCCGGATTGCAGTGGCTTCTCTTCTCTGCCCATTCCCAGAAGAAAGCGGGGTCGTGACGAAACTGGGGAATTGTCGGAGATCCCAGAATTACCGAAAATACAGCTTACAGAAACCTCGGTGTTGCTCGAGAGTACCCGTCAAATATATATTTTTAAAGATTTTCCATATTTGAACTAATACGCAAGTATGTCCTGGCAAGGCTACGTGGATAACCTGATGGCGGATGGAAGCTGCCAGGACTCCGCCATTGTTGGGTACACGGACGCCAAATATGTCTGGGCATCGTTTCCCGGTGGTACATTTGTTAACATAACGGTAAGGACATAATCAAATAATTAGTCTTATCTACAAACACAGGGAAATGCCGGTATTTTAGGCTGTTAGTTAATTTAATATGGGAATAAGGCCTTGCCTAATGGGGAAGCCCTAGACGGAATGGAATGATAAGGTAACGTTAGGCTCAAGGCAGGCATTGAGTGTTGGCTAAACTAGCGAGCTAGTTAGCACACATGGTATTCGGTGTTCTCCGGTACAGCTATAGACTTTAGCACATGTTTATTTGAAATGTAAGTGCATAGGCTCAGAACCACAACTACATTCAAGTTCAAGATGTCATGGTGTTACGCTACGTCTAAAGCGTTCCTTTTGAGTTTGTTAAACATTGACTGTTCAACATGAAAGTGTAGGAGGTAACAGTTAGTCCGCTTCTGGCTAACACGTTTAGTTAGCCTGGCTAATGTGTTGATAACTATCTGGCATCAACTAGAACTTGCAAATGAAACATTAAAACCGTGCTTTCAGAAACTTGATACCGCATATGGGAAAGTTAAATGGAGACCGGTTTCCCGACATGTAGCGTTTACCGTTATGTCTAGCCGGCAATGCGGGCGTTGGGAGGGGTGACGTGAGCGAAAAATGGCATAAATCAGGCCTGTCATTAACCAAAATTGGTGGCTCATTACGCTGCATGCATATGTTACATGCACAATTTGCTTTGTACACTCCGCGGTATTCGCAGATACATTTGTGAATCAAGTCCTCGCTCCCGCACCTTTTGATTTCCCAAGATGGCGCCTCCACTCTGCATTTATTCTTTTTTTCCTCTCCTGTCTACGCAATTTAATCGCATGTGAACCTGAATTGGATGCACCAGCTCGAGTCAAATTGGTTGTACAATAGTATACCATCCAATTGGCCTGCAGGTTTATTTTACATATTGCATCAGTCTAGTCATTCGTGGGACCTCCATTTTGTTAGCTAGCAAGCAAGCATCGAAATCAACTATTTAGCTAGGGTTGCTTGTGTTGTCAAAACCAGTTTAAAGCGTGTCAATTCATGCGCGTGCAGAACAATTATTCGATAGTGTTTGCATCAGGCGCGTAGTTGGCTACATGTTAGCGCGATAACAAACACGCATGTTTTAGCTAACTATCTTTCTAGTGTGGGACTGCGACAGGATATTATTCATAATCTGATTAAATAGTGATCCCAGTATCATAATGGCCGTGCGAACATTGGAGGTTATTTCAGTCAGATGCTTCCTTGTCAGTATTCTAGCTAGCTACTTTGGTTTTGCTAAGCTAGGGTTAAACATCTAACCATTAGCTGTTTGTTACCAATTTCTGGGCACATTCTCATAGCTGTGACATGAATAAATTGGCAGTTACTCTGCTAGGCTTATAGTCAAATGTTACAGGTTGTAGGCAAGCTGTGAAGTCAGTTGTCCTGCTGTATTGCCTTTATGGACAGCCTTACTCTGGCTTGAACTAGCCTCTAACGTTAGCGTTCTAGAGACTTCCACGAGGAGGCCAGCTTCTAGCTTTGCCAAGGCGTTATGGCATAGCTGGCTAGCTGGCCACATTTGTCTTTTTTTTTCGAAAGGAAAGGGACTGTTGTATGATTGTGCAATTTCTGTATGAGGGCCATGCCTTTTTGTTCTCAATCATTTTAATTTGGAACCTGAGAATAAACCAGTCTGCTTTCATTGAATAATTGTATGGGCATGAACCTTATTTTATACGAAATCTGACTAGCTAGGCATCAGCTCCTGACCATGACAGCCAAGCAATGCCTATGTATTGCAAAAACCAAATTGAACGGAATATTGGATCATATTTAATTTGTACACTGAACACATGAGTTTAAAGGGTGCAATCAATGGTCTATAGAGTTGAATGTGGACACTGGCTTATGAAAGCCGAGATGGGTTATACTTAATCTCTATATCACACAGTACCCTAAACTATTTTTCAGCGTTTGTTCCTTTCTGCCTGGTAGGACAAATGTGAACTGCAATACTTCTTAAATTGCCTAGTTACCCCAACAGTGATTACATTTTCCCCCCATTTATTTAAAAATAATTCTGACTGCCAAATAATGCTCCCTCTGAAGTTTTTTGAATTTTCATACATCTTTGAGTCTTGCTGTTTTAGACATTGGAGAGTGTTGGAGAGAAGAATCAAGCTGTCACATTTTCTATTATGTTATAAGTAGTGTAATGACAAATGTAATTTTTATGCATATGAAATTGAATGACTTTCAAACTTCACATGCTTGACATTTGTCCCTCAATCTCATCCGTAGGTTGAAGAAATCGACGTCATAGTAGGAAAGGACCGAGAAGCTTTCTTCTGCGGCGGGCTGACCCTAGGCCAAAAGAAGTGCTCCGTCATCAGAGACAGCCTCCACTCTGATGGGGACTGGACAATGGACATCAGGACAAAGAGTCAAGGAGGAGAGCCCACATACAACGTTTCCATAGGCAAAGCCGGCAAAGGTAATGTCTGTCCCATTTCTTCACTGCTCACTCAAACATTTAAGGCTATATGTAGTGCAGAGGTTTGGTTGTAATTATAGTTTGCTGTGCATGTACAATATACTGGTATTCACCTTTCCTCAATATATTATTTATTTGTTAAGGGACAGATACAATTAAATCTGACACATTATATCAACAAATGCATTGCACCGTCATGCGTTAGCTTATGCTAATTTGCAGCATCAGTCCCTAGATGGGGGTTTTAAAATAGTACAAAGGGATATAATACAATTGAAAAGTTTATTGTAATCTAATTGATAGATTGATGTAGTTATGTTATTCCACTCAAATGCCTTTTTGGTATTTGTTTCATTAGTCCACTGTTGATACGGTCCTAAATGTTTTGCATGTCAGCAATCAAGTGTAAGATGTAGAACTTTGAAAATGCAGATTGACACTCTCTGTATTTTGAAAGTTCTGTATCCTAAACTTGATTACTGACATTCCAAACAGTGGACTAATGAAACATGTATCAAAATGTTTTTTGAATGTAATTTTCCTTTTAAGCACAGACAGAACCTCAATGATTTTATTATCTCAACTATTATGTATGGGAAAAGAGGGTTCAGTATAATGGACTTCAAAGTTCAATTTCAAGTATTTTTCAGGTTGAAGCCAATCAAGTACCAATACCAATGTTTTAAAGAAGAGGTGTTCGTTTTGCATCAGATCTGATTCAGGGACAATATTTGAACAACTGCTAGCCAGCCAAATGATCCACCAAAATCTTGTTGGGCCACCCAATTGAAGGGGAGATGCCCTGCCATTTGAAAGACAAGATGCCTGTGAGTTGTGCCAATGTTCATTTTGCCTTTATGGTCCCTATTCTCCTACGTCCCTAGCAGCTTTAAGTCCATGACACTCCTACTTGCAATACACAGGTGGGAGGATTTCTGTCACAGGGCAAGCTGGGCAACCTTTTCTGGGTTCACTCTTCTGGTCTTCCTCCTAATCGAATCCACCTTGAATTGCATGCCTATCCCTCTGTAATTGATGCACTTTTCCCCTCACAGCAACTCTTAAGTGTCAATTTCAGGTTATTCCCCATCACATGTTAAGCGTAGTCCCTGCCAATTTAGGCATTTCCTCTCTGATAGGATTTTGCTGCTGTTCATATGTATTGAGGAGAGGTACTACAAGCATGCCGACTCTGCATGTGTACTGCATTAGTGTTGGTGGTAGTGAGTGAAGCATTCACTTTCCTATTCCTCCCTGCTGCTGGCATGTCATGTAGGCTCCTATAGCTAAGTAGTGGATAAAGTAAAGGGTAGGCTTAGACCAATGTTTTGTTTCTGATTTACAGAACTTGTCATTGCCACCTTTTACACCATTTTAGAATGGAGCAATTGGTGCGGTTGTCATAGCTTCAGAGTGTAAAAAAGCAATTTATGGGCTTTGTTAACATAAGGGGACGATTCAGACATTCCTCCTCTTATTTCAGAAGAGTAGGATAGATGGGGGTTTGCCTATTTTACTGTAGGCTAATGGGCTTTCTTGAATCATCAGCACTATTGCATAATTTTAGTGACAGCTTTCTCCCAGTCCAAGGGCAGCAGCCATAATAAGAAAATGAATGCTTGCATATTGGCCATGGGTGGGGCCTCTGGTGAGCTTCCTATGTCTTCCTTCATACTAACCCGCCCTGTTACCTTCTCGTTTCGATTTGACAATTTCTTTAACATTAAATGATCTAACTTCACATTTTCTCAATTTCCCTTCTGTCTCTTTTCTTTCAGTCTTGGTTCTTGTATTGGGCAAAGAAGGGGTCCATGGAGGCGGATTGAATAAGAAGGCATACTCAATGGCAAAATACTTAAGGGATTCAGGGTTCTAGTTTCGTCTCGACTTGGCCTAAGTGTAGTAGTTGAGGAGAGAACTAAAGGGAAAAACACACACAAAAAAACTTTAAAAAGAAAAGAGAAATTGCTTTTAAGATTTCCCTTCAAGCAGTCCTATTTAAAATTACAATTAGTCCTGGAAGCGTTATTGGCACTGCAGGGTCACATGGTTAAGACCCTGACGTCAACAATGTAGCCCCATGTTTAGCGGGGAAAAGTGGTTTCTTACCCCCCCCCCCCACCATGTCTGTTCATTTCTGTTCTTGTTTTTTTTCTTGTGTACTCCAGCATTGGTTTTAGTCATGGGAAAGGAAGGTGTCCATGGAGGGCAGCTCAACAAGAAAGCGTATACAATGGCTGACTACCTGAGGAAGTCTGGATACTAAAGCAGCCTCTGCCCAGCCACCTAGCAGCTCACCCTTACCACCCTCTTGCGTTTCACAGTACTTCCAGTTGGTAGTTGCTTTTTTTTCTTCTCCCTCCCCCCTCTGCCCCCTCCCATTTTTTTGTTCCATTTTTTTTTTTTTATCCCCTTTTCTCTTGTCCTTTCCAGTCATCTTTATGCATTCACACTGTGTACTCTATCCCATTCTAGCACTACTGTTGCACCATAGTTAAAGATGAGCATGTTGTTAACAGGACATTGTGACAAATCTGTACTTATAAAGACCTGCACCATTCTAGCCAATTCTCAGTGAAAACTCTAAAGTGAAGGAAACCTAAATTAAACTGAGATTTCATATGATGGTGCCTGGTAGTTCAGACCGTTGAGCAGCTGATGCCTTTTGGAGCACTTGAGCGGTAATCAAGCTCATATTGTCTTCCTTTTCTAGAGCATGTCTGGGAGGGGAAACTGCATGCATATCTTTGAGCCTACTGAAATACTGTCGTTCCGTCTCTCACGTGCCCCGTAACTCCTGCCAAATGTCCGTTCCTCCTTCCCTCCCTCTTTCCCATCCTGTTTGTTCATAGGAGGTGACACTCCATCAGTACTCAGGAGGCATACTCCTTCAACCACTACACCTTAAAGTCCTCCGTAGCCCCTCTCCCAGATGGGGGTTTTAAGGGAGGGGGAGGGGGGCCCCCTATCTGTTTTGGTATTGATTGAATCAAATGGAAAAATCAGTATTGATGCAGGTAGAATCTCCTCCCACGCCCTCTTCATGACTACATGAACCCCATCATGGACATTCCATCGTTGCAATGGCTCAGGCACTTAAACTATTGTTTGCCAGCTCCTGTAATATATTTTTTATTTTTAAGACTGCCATTTTGGACAGTAGATATCCCTGCATAACGATCTGGAGTGTGTCCAGTTAGAATTTTTCATAGGACCAACTTTTGTTGCAGCTTGGGTGTTTTATACAGTTGCTCTAGCTAAATCATTGTGAAGGATGACTGCTAGCCTCATCTTTCTGCTGAAGGCAAAACAATACTACTATAAAACCACACTATCACATGACACCAGATAAAGCTGCGGGGGGTGGGGGGGGGGGGGGGGGGGGTAGTGGTGTTTTTTTTTTTTTTTTTTTTTTTTATATAAATAAAAGAAATGAATTACTGCATTTGTAAACCCATGCTGTGTAAAGAAACAAAACTGTGGAATAAATTGCCTTGTTCTCTAGTCATCAACTAAGATGTGGTATCAAACTGTTCAAGCCCGGTACTTGATGTAATCTCCAATTGAAAATAACTTACAGTAGAAATGACACTCAATTTAATGGGAGATGGGATTGGTTGGAATAAGAACACTTTGGTTGTCTTGTGGAAACCTAAAATAAAAAACATGGGTATCTGTGCCATAATGTAGAGATCTGGATTTTAACTGCTGCTCAGTAAGGGGTCATTTCATTGGCACTTCTTTTTAGGGATGTTTTAGCATCTGCTCCAATGTTCAGGCCTTGTGGGATATGTGTACTAAGTAAAATCTTATTTGCTCATTTTTGTTTTTTCCCCTACACCTCTTTCTTACACCTGGGATAGTCTCTAACACATCTGATTTCATATGCATAAACCAAGAAATGCCATAAATTGATTTATCACCTTGTTTACAGACCGATCAAATAAATTTATTCCAACCAGATCGGTTGTGTGTGCTTTCTTGCTTTTCAAGTTGAAATGTACTCTGCTTTGTAGGAAATTGTTTCTGAGCCAGAGTTTTTATTAAACTGGAATAGGTCAGGAGGTTCTCCTACTATCCTGGCCTGGAGATAAATAGTTCAACTGGGATGCTCTTTGTTAATCTTTAAAGGTATGTTGCAGGTAAACATGGTGGAAATGTTCCTTTTGTAGAAAGGTGCAAGGATGTTGGCCTAGTCAGTGTGGCAAAATTAGGCCTGGGAACCCCCACGGCCTGATGGTATGTAGCTACTAAAATGTGCATTTCCTTGACAGTGGGTGTTTATTGGCTAGATCAGTGGCTTTCAAACCTCTCCTCGGGGACCCCCAAAAGTTTCAAAATGTTGCTGTAGCCCTTAACTTGATCACCTAATCAAGGGCTTGGTAATTAGTTGACAAGTTGAATCTGGTGTGCTAGCTCAAATAGTTCAAACACATGGACTGGCTGGGGGTCCCCAAGGAGAGGTTTGAAAACCACTGGGCTAGATGGGACTGAAACATTTGGCTTAGGTCTGAATCTTTTGTATCAGCATAGAATTGGGGAAGCAACAATTCACAATCATTAAACATAGGTGTTATACTAGACACAGGCCGGGATTCAATTGTCGACAATACAGCTTCTAAAGGAAATTTCCGATTGAGCCAACAAGCAGCGTTTACTGTGAAAGCGGGAACATTTTTCTTTAAGACACTTCACAACCTGTGGTCGGATTGTATCCCGGCCTAATTCAGGGTAGGTGCCTCTTCATCCCTTCACCATGTATAGAAGGGTCCCAATATATTATCACTGTTTTTCTTTGTAGTAGACTTGATATTTCAAGACGTAACCTGATGGTAAATGCATTTAGTTAATGTCTTGGTTTCTGTAGAAGTAACCGAACTCGGGGAATTAAGAGTATCACTGCAACAACTGGAAAGTGATTTAATTGCTTCAGTGTTCCTTTACACTTGTGGGAATTGGCCTATATGGATAGGGCTAAATTTAAACTGTTTCTTGTAGAGCCCGACCGATATCAACCGATATTGGCTTTTTACCGCTATATCGGTATTGGCTGACAATTCCACCGGTATTCAATAAATAGGATGGGGGTGGAAGGGAATCTCATGCTTATCTGAATGCTTGCTGCCATTCTCATGTCATTGTCACAATGTATGAAATCAACATTTTAAGTATAGTTATTGGACAATTGCTCTTTTGGATGGCAATTTTATGAGAATTCAGTGTGGGAAAGTGTTTTTATTTCCTGATTAAAACAGTATATTGGCAGCTATATCGGTACGTTTTTGTCCCCCAAAAATACATCTGACTAACCTATCGGTTGGCCTCTAGTTTTACAGAAGAAATATGAAAAGCATATGCATAACCATGGTAGCGATTGAAAGGGAACAGTTTGGAGCTAATGGGAAAATGATTAGACCAAAGGTGAGTGGGTACACAACAATTCAACTGACACGACTGAATCCAAACACTGATTTTGTGCATTTTACATTTACTGTACTTTTCGCCGCATTTGTTGACCACGAAGGTAGAAAATACTCTGGATACATTCAGTAACATAAGACGAAAAAAATTACAAGGGTTTCAATGAGAGCACTGACTGGTTTGTCCAAGTGGCCACACGCCTCCCAAAGTGTGCACAGTTCCTAAGCTATTTCAAAGCACTTATATGAAGTCTTCAACTATAGCCATGTTTCCATCCTATTGGCGATTTTATATTTTACTGCGAATATTCTCAAATCTACCTAAAGAAAATATGCACATTTTCCCACCAGTGGTGTTTCCACCAAGCTGATTTGTTGCAGATAACAATCAGTGAGTGATGACGTAGTGCAGACTATGTACTTTTTCGCTTAAGTTTTCATGTACCGAATGAAAATCAAGTTAAATGTTTCCATCGCATTTTTAAATCTACCGTTAGTTTTGTCACAAACTGTTGGGTTGAATAGCAAATATGCCTACTCTGGTCTTGGCATGTACGCTCTAGCCAACAGCTCACAGATACTGTGCGGGTAGGCTACATGAGATTATTATGGATAAGTGAGAATATTTGTATTTGTCAAACGGCAGTAAAGCATTGATCATGTCACCCGAATCAGACCCTCGATATTTATTGGAAAGGAGCATCAAGATCACTGTGCACTTTCACCATCCTGTGAAGTAAATTATAACTTATTTCATCTGTAGACTAATAAAATGCATGGTTTCCTGAGGCATAGTGGGAGGACCACACACCATATAATCGCGTGATTCGAAGTTACTTCAATATGATGGTTTTTGTATCAATATTTGCATATATAGGTGTTTCCACCGGCATTTCTTGCATAATTCATTATACAGACGCATAAAAATCCCACAACGTCGAACGAACTAACATATACTGCCCTAGAAAAAGTGGATATAAAATTACAGATTAATCTCTCAAAGTTTTATGACTTTACTTACGTGTTAAGACAAATTTGATAAAATGTGAAAAGTCCGGACTGGGTTTAATGGGTACTGTTGTATCCTTTAAGCCCATGGGTGTTCCAAATAAGCTCACCTCTTAAATAATCAATTTTCATTTCCAAATTATAAAAATTTACAAACTGACATTTATTTTGTAACATTTGATTAGATTAATCTCCCCTAAAGTTAAAATAAACGGATCATTGCTATTCAGTAACACTTGTAACAGGGGGGTGTCCAATCGTATCCACAGAGATCAATGTGGATTTAGGCTTTTGTTCTTGCCATCCAGTACACACCTGATTCAACTAATCAGACTTCAGTCAAGACATGATTAGTTGAATCAGGTGTGTTATTGCTTGGTTAGAACAAAAACCTGCACCCACACTGGCCCTCTGTGGATAAGAAGCCATGCAACAAAGACCATAACACACACAACTTTCAATTAATTATCTGAAAGCTGATTCACATTTGCTGTACTGCTATTCTTGTTAATTAGTTCAACTTGTCTTCCTATAGCTTATCTGAAGACCGTTTCAAATCTCCCTCTCTACTGTGTATTAAAAAGGTACAGGTGGTGGACCAAAAAAACGGATCACCTGGATGAAAGAAAGACAATATGACAATGCCCCCACCCAAAAGTGCATGAGTAGTCACCCAATAGTCATTTTGTCCCTCATTTGTTACCATTTTTATCCACCACTTGTAAATCTTCTATCCCTGATACCCCTCAACCCTGATCTTATTCCTCTCTCTCTGCATCAATGACTACCTGTCCACTCCAAACGTCTTGGAGAGAGTACAGAGGTTTCTAATCTTGGTAAAGGCACCATGGCTAGATGCACAATATGCGTAACTGTAGTTTTTGTGTTTAATCAATTTAAATCTGAACAAAAAACATTTATGCTCATGTTCATTGAATATTAGGGATATCAACACACTATCCCCATGTGTTATCCTGGACCTGCTGTTTCGACCCTTTATCTCTCACTCGCTCTCTACCGCACCTGCTGTTTCGACCTCTGAATGCTTGGCTATGAAAAGCCAACTGACATTTACTCCTGAGGTGCTGATAGGGCTGTGGCGGTCATTAAATTGTCAGCTGGTGATTGTCATGCAAATAACTGCTGGTCTCACTGCAATTGACCGTTAATTAACAAACACATTTAGCATCTCCTGGCTTCCAAGCATAGCGTACAAGTCATTGATGCGGACCTTCGGAACATCTATATTTTGAAAAGTCTAATAAACCCATTTAATATAGTCTACACCATCACAATAAATCCATTATTTAGACAGGTGTAAATAAACATTATATGAAAATAATGTAGCCTATTTCAGAAGAACAGAATAGCATATTCTGAGTTGTCCATATGTTAGGCCCTGAGCTGGCGGGATATGCCATATGGCTGTGGGCTACACTAGTTCATTTAGCAGACAAGATTTGCTTAGAATTCCATGGCATTTTATATTGTTTTATAGTATGAAAAATAGGCCTACAATTGAACATAGCTGAATAAAATAGAAAGGATATTTACCCCAAACGATGTCCAAGGGACTGGCTATTCTGTGTTGAGCGGTTAACAAAGAAACAGGTCCTCCTAAATGCTTAATTTAGTTATTTATGCAACTTTAGTTGTGATATAAAGGTTAGGCTACATGTTTAGATTTTTAATACATTCTAAGGCTGCATGATGCGACTCTAATAATGATTTGAAAGAAGTCGCATGAAAGGCATGAGTTTCTTGCGGAGTCTGCACACACTTAATCAGTCTCTCATTCACAATTTGATAAGCACTTGATAATATTCTCACCCATCAGACTATTCTTAATTGAATCTGTTCTTTTACATATAGCATACTAATATATGTGTGGAATTATTTTAGAATGGCCCACAAAAAAAAACATGTCATCCGTAGCCTGCACTCGAATAGCAAATGGAGGTTATGTTTTTAATGTGCAAGCATAGGTGGTGCGTCCATAACTCTAGGGGAAGCTTTCCCTAAAATCAATTTCAATTATACTGAACAAAAATAAAAACGCAACATGTGAAGTGTTGGTCCCATGCTTATGAGCTGAAATAGAAGATCCCAGAAATGTTCCATATGCACAACAATCTTATTTCTCTAAAAGGTTTTGCACAAATTTGTTTACATCCCTGTTAGTGAGCATTTTTTCCTTGCCAAGATAATCCAGCCACCTGACAGGTGTGGCATATCAAGAAGCTGATTAAACAGCATGATCATTACCAGGGGCGCAACTTTGGTTTTAGAAGGGGGGGGACATCACCTGGCGGCTGGTCTGGGGGTTCTCCCTCAATTTTTTGGGGCATCTGAAGTTCATTTCCTGCATTTCTACTAGGGCTGTCCCTGACAAAAAAATTATTGGTTGACCAAGAGTAGTCTTTTCTTTCGACCAATCAAATTTTAAAACGTGTATTTTTCCATATATAGACACACCCTATGTGTTTTAATGAAATCAGCTAGGGTATACTGTGCATTCAGAAAGTATTCAGACCCCTTGACTTTTTCCACATCCACATTTTGTTACATTACAGCCTTATTCTAAAATTGATGTAATTGTTCAATCTACACACAATACCCCATAATGACAAAGCAAAAACAGGTTTTTTGATTTTTTTGCAAATGTATTAAAAATAAAAAACAACAGTAAAAACATACGTATTCAGACCCTTTACTCAGTAGTTTGTTGAAGCACCTTTGGTAGCGATTACAGCCTCAAGTCTTCTTGGGTATGACGCTACAAGCTTGGCACACCTGTATTTGGAGAGTTTGTCCCATTCTTCTCTGCAGATCCTCGCAAGCTCTGTCAGGTTGGATGGGGAGCGTTGCTGCACAGCTATTTTCAGGTCTTTCCAGAGATGTTCGATCGGGTTCAAGTCCGGGCTCTGGCTGGGCCACTCAAGGACATTCAGAGACTTGTCCCGAAGCCACTCCTGCGTTGTCTTGGCTGTGTGCTTAGGGTCGTTGTCCTGTTGGAAGGTGAACCTTCGCCCCAGTCTGAGGTCCTGAGCACTCTGGAGCAGGTTTTCATCAAGGATTTTTCTATACTTTGCTCCGTTCATCTTTCCCTCGATCCTGACTAGTCTCCCAGTCCCTGCCGCTGAAAACATCCACATAGCATCATGCTGCCACCACCATGCTTCACCGTAGGGATGGTGCCATGTTTCCTCCAGATGTGACACTTGGCATTCAGACCAAAGAGTTCAATCTTGGTTTCATCAGACCAGATAATATTTTTTCTCATGGTCTGAGAGTCCTTTAGGTGCCTTTTGGCAAACTCCAAGCGGGCTGTCATGTGCCTTTTACTGAGGAGTGGCTGTCTGGCCACTCTACCATAAAGGCCTGATTGGTGGAGAGCTGCTGAGATGGTTGTCTTTCTGGAAGGTTCTCCCATCTCCACAGTGGAACTCTGGAGCTCTGTCAGAGTGACAATCAGGTTCTTGGTCACCTCCCTGACCAAGGCCCTTCTCCCCTGATTGCTCTGTTTGGCCGGGCGGCCAGCTCTAGGAAGAGTCTTGGTGGTTCCAAACCTTTTCCATTTTAGAATGTTAGAGGCAACTGTGTTCTTCGGATTTTTCAATGCTGCATACATTTTTTGGTACCCTTCCCCAGATCTGTGCCTCGACACAATCCTGTCTCGGAGCTCTACGGACAATACCTTCGACCTCATGGCTTGGTTTTTGCTCTGACATGCACTGTCAACTGTGGGACCTTTATATAGACAGGTGTGTGCCTTTCCAAATCATGTCCAATCAATTGAATTTTCCACAGGTGGACTCCAAGTTGTAGAGACATCTCAAGGATGATCAATGGAAACAGGATGCACTGGAGCTCAATTTCGAGTCTCATAGCAAAGGGTCTGAATACTTATGTAATAAAGGTATGTTTTACATTTTTTTTAAATGTACAAATATTTCTAAAAACCTTTGTCAATACAGGGTATTGTGTGTAGATTGTTTAGAAAAAATCGTAATTTAATACATTTTAGAAAAAGGCTGTAACGTAACAATGTGAAAAAAGTGAATGGTCTGAATACTTTCCGAATGCACTGTATACAGCATATGGCATAATTAGTGTAGTCTAGGACACTTGGCAAGTATTACACGGTTCAGGCTTTTTCTCATGTTAGAACCTGCATAAATTGGACACAATAACAGCGCTGATTGTCAAACCAAAATGGAAGTAATAATTAATCGTCTCCATTATGTAATGGTGAGAGATCCAGGCTACCGTGCTACCTGTTACCTATAAGTCTGATCAAAGAGATGGGGCTTCTGAAACCAATGTCCTGGCCACAGTGCACGGTAACATAGCTGGTTTATGGTTCACTGATCCAGTGTCACTACTTGTTCTGATCAATCATAAAAATTCTGTACAACATTGATAATGAAGAACACACTTCATTAAATCACTGTAGCTTTGTGCCATGATCACAAACCTCTTTATGGATGGAAGGCCTCAGCATTCTTTTGACAAACAGTGTCTTTATTGAAGTGAAATTAAATTGAATACAGGCATGTGTGAGCATAAGATATTTACAAGACATCAAATAAAAAGGCAACAGGACTCAACATAGAACACTACAAGTCATATTAGAAAAACAATTTTTACTTGTAGAACTTCCTACTTACAGTATTACAATATGCCGTGAAACCAAATACATGTTGCAAGGTCTATCCACCAATGGCATCATGCATTTCAGGGAATTGGTGTGTGATATGTCTAGAGCAGCCAAATTACAGCAGGCTGCTTGTAGCAGTGTAGACGCGGGTACTATCTGAACAAATATTTTTCTCCCCACCCCCTCTGCTTGTATTACACGACTGCAGAGAGGTTACCCATAACATTGGGCAAACACATAGCAAACTTTTCTTCCTTTGGCTGAATGCACAACCGGTTTGACTTAATTTTGTCTGTGCAGGTCAACGTAACAGATCAGTCGCATCAAAATCATACTCTGAGATGAGCGACTGGCTCCAGGATCTCAGGGTAGAGAGCGATTGGCAAAACCCAGTTCCCATGGCCTCTCGTTTTTATATATTCACATGGAAAAGGTCAGTTCAATCAATTTTATAAAAGGCTGCTGCATAGTACTTTAGATTTAGATCATTATATGCATATGCAGCAGGAATATATACAATATCACTTTTTTGTTTTGCTTCCCCACCTTCTGATACAGAGGCATACAGATATACAGGCTACAAAATAATCAATGTTTTAAGATGTTAATTATGGTGATCTATACATTATATAAATACACAATGCATTCCTTCACAGTTGGTGTCAAGCATGCTCGTGCACACGGCAGCATCGAGCCCTTTCTCACAGTGAATAGAGTATAACCCTAGTCGGAGGATGTCTGCAGAAAACCACCCCATACTGATAAACCAGAGTAAAGTACAGTCTACTGTACAGCAACATTCCTGTGAAATCGATGCCGGTTAGCCCAAAACACGTGATGACACTCATCTTGTCATCCAGACACTATCTGCACATTGTCCCACCCTTCAGTAATCAGGTAAAAAATACAACAAAAGGAGAATTATGGTGATTTGCATTCTAAACTTGGAAGGAGATAAAATAGATTTTTATTAAACGGAGATGTAAAAATTAAACAAATCCTCTCGACCACGCCTCCAGCGTGAGTCTCTGCAGCCCCATAGGGTGAGTGGGAGAGAGGGGCGGGGGAACCGGCCACCTGTCTGTCAACTCAGGCCAACCAATCAGGCGCGGAACGGGTCGTGGTCGTTGGGACCAGGCTCCTGCACCACCGTTTCCACGGTGACAGTCTCCACAGTGATCTCGCTGTCATCGCTGGTGTCCAGGTGGTCGTCTTCGTACTCGGATGACTCCTGATCGGGCTCGGAGCGCGAGGCGCCCGACACGGTGCCAAAGGAGTGGCCGCTGGTGGAGGCCAGGGAGCGCAGCAGCGGGGTGCTCTCTGACACCTCATTCTCATCGGGCTCGCTGTCGCCCTCCTCCGAGTCGGAGTCTGAGTCGCCCGCAGAGGGGACCACCTTCTGCTTGCACACGGGACACGTCTTCTTGGTCTTGGTCAGCCAGGGGTCCACGCACTTGTTGTGGTAAGCTGCAGGGAGGGAGAGGACAGGGAAAAGGTCATTACACTCACAATCATAGGCAGCATGAAGGGTTTTTCCATGGATATTGATTACTAGGGTTGTAAATCAAAGGTAAAGTACAACACACAAGGTAATCCTGAGGGTGTACTTGTCATCTACTGAATTCATGTTGTACCATGACTATATAAGGGTGGACAATTTTGATTAGGTTTGGCTACAACACTTAATGTATTACAATACTAGGATTTAAGCTTAATATGTTTACAAATAGGGGATTGTGGACATTTCAGGAATTAATGCCTTAAAACCAGCCCTTTTCACCAAGAAAATGGCATTTACAGTGAGGGAAAAAAGTATTTGATCCCCTGCTGATTTTGTACGTTTTCCCACTGACAAAGAAATGATCAGTCTATAATTTTAATGGTAGGTTTATTTGAACAGTGAGAGACAGAATAACAAAAAATTAATCCAGAAAAACGCATGTCAAAAATGTTATAAATTGATTTGCATTTTAATGAGGGAAATAAGTATTTGACCCCCTCTCAATCAGAAAGACTTCTGGCTCCCAGGTGTCTTTTATACAGGTACCGAGCTGAGATTAGGAGCACACTCAAAGGGAGTGCTCCTAATCTCAGTTTGTTACCTGTATAAAAGACACCTGTCCACAGAAGCAATCAATCAATCAGATTCCAAACTCTCCACCATGGCCAAGACCAAAGAGCTCTCCAAGGATGTCAGGGACAAGATTGTAGACCTACACAAGGCTGGAATGGGCTACAAGACCATCGCCAAGCAGCTTGGTGAGAAGGTGACAACAGTTGGTGCGATTATTCGCAAATGGAAGAAACACAAAAGAACTGTCAATCTCACCTCGTGGAGTTGCAATGATCATGAGAACGGTGAGGAATCAGCCCAGAACAACACAGGAGGATCTTGTCAATGATCTCAAGGCAGCTGGGACCATAGTCACCAAGAAAACAATTAGTAACACACTACGCCGTGAAGGACTGAAATCTTGCAGCGCCCGCAAGGTCCCCCTGCTCAAGAAAGCACATATACAGGCCCGTCTGAAGTTTGCCAATGAACATCTGAATGATTCAGAGGAGAACTGGGTGAAAGTGTTGTGGTCAGATCCAAAATGGAGTTCTTTGGCATCAACTCAACTCATCAACTCAACTGGAGGAGGAGGAATGCTGCCTATGACCCCAAGAACACCATCCCCACCGTCAAACATGGAGGTGGAAACATTATGCTTTGGGGGTGTTTTTCTGCTAAGGGGACAGGACAACTTCACCGCATCAAAGGGACGATGGACGGGGCCATGTACCGTCAAATCTTGGGTGAGAACCTCCTTCCCTCAGCCAGGGCATTGAAAATGGGTCGTGGATGGGTATTCCAGCATGACAATGACCCAAAACACACGGCCAAGGCAACAAAGGAGTGGCTCAAGAAGAAGCACATTAAGGTCCTGGAGTAGCCAGTCTCCAGACCTTAATCTCATAGAAAATCTGTGGAGGGAGCTGAAGGTTTGAGTTGCCAAACATCAGCCTCGAAACCTTAATGACTTGGAGAAGATCTGCAAAGAGGAGTGGGACAAAATCCCTCCTGAGATGTGTGCAAACCTGGTGGCCAACTACAAGAAACATCTGATCTCTGTGATTGCCAACAAGGGTTTTGCCACCAAGTACTAAGTCATGTTTTGCAGAGGGGTCAAATACTTATTTCCCTCATTAAAATGCAAATCAATTCATAACATTTTTGACATGCATTTTTCTGGATTTTGTTGTTGTTATTCTGTCTCTCACTGTTCAAATAAACCTACCATTAAAATTAGACTGATCATTTCTTTGTCAGTGGGCAAAATCAGCAGGGGATCAAATACTTTTTTCCCTCACTGTAGTCTATTTAGCTTCTACATTACCAGTACTGTATACAGTATTAGTATAGTTTGACAGCGTCCAGAAGCTAGGGCGGTTTTCTAAGAATGCTAGCGCTCAGGCTGCCAAACCGGTCATGCTGGAGGATGTTGCAGGCAGCAGAACGTTCTCCACGGCGTCTCCAGACTCTGTCACGTCTGTCACATGTGCTCAGTGTGAACCTGCTTTCATCTGTGAAGAGCACAGGGCGCCAGTGGCGAATTTGCCTATCTTGGTGTTCTCTGGCAAATGCCAAATGTCCTGCACGGTGTTGGGCTGTAAGCACAACCCCCACCTGTGGACGTCGGGCCCTCATACCACCCTCATGGAGTCTGTTTCTGACCGTTTGAGCAGACACATGCACATTTGTGGCCTGCTGGAGGTAATTTTGCAGGGCTCTGGCAGTGTTCCTCCTGCTCTTCCTTGCACAAAGGCGGAGGTAGCAGTCCTGCTGCTGGGTTGTTGCCCTCCTACGGCCTCCTCCACATCTCCTGATGTACTGGCCTGTCTCCTGGTAGCGCCTCCATGCTCTGGACACTACGCTGACAGACACAGCAAACCTTCTTGCCACAGCTCGCATTGATGTGCCATCCTGGATGAGCTGCACTACCTGAGCCACTTGTGTGGGTTGTAGACTCCGTTTCATGCTACCACTAGAGTGAAAACACCGCCAGCATTCAAAAGTGACCAAAACATCAGGCAGGAAGCATAGGAACTGAGAAGTGGTCTGTGGTCACCACCTGCAAAACCAGTCCTTTATTGGGGGTGTCTTGCTAATTGCCTATAATTTCCACCTGTTGTCTATTCCATTTGCACAACAGCATGTGAAATGTATTGTCAATCAGTGTTGCTTCCTAAGTGGACAGTTTGATTTCACAGAAGTGTGATTGACTTGGAGTTACATTGTGTTGTTTAAGTGTTCCCTTTATTTTTTTGAGCAGTGTATATTTTATATTTGAGATTCTTCAAAGTAGCCACCCTTTGCCTTGATGACAGCTTTGCACACTCTTGGCATTCTCTCAACCAGCTTCATGAGGTAGTCATCTGGAATGCTTTTCAATTAACAGGTGTGCCTTGTTAAAAGTTCATTTGTGGAATTTCTTTCCTACTTAATGCGTTTGAGCCAAATCAGTTGTGTTGTGACAAGGGAGGGGTGGTATACAGAAGATAGCCCTATTTGGTAAAATACCAAGTCCAAATTATGGCAAGAACAGCTCAAATAAGCAAAGACAAACGACAGTCCGTCATTACTTTAAGACATGAAGGTCAGTCAATCCAGAACATTTCAAGAACTTTTAAGGTTTCTTCAAGTGCAGTCGCAATAACCATCAAGCGCTATGATGACCGCCATAGGTAAGGAAGACCCAGAGTTACCTGCTGCAGAGGATAAGTTATTTACAGTTAACTGCACCTCAGATTGAAGCCCAATTAAATTATTCGGAGTTCAAGTAACAGACACATCTCAACATCAACTGTTCAGAGGAGAATGCGTGAATCAGGCCTTAATGGTCGAATTGCTGCAAAGAAACTACTACTAAAGGACACCAATAAGAAGCAGAGACTTGCTTGGGCCAAGAAACACGAGCAATGGACATTAGACCGGTGGAAATCTGTCCTTTGGTTGTGAGTCCAAATGTGAGATTTTTGGTTCCAGCCGCCGTGTCTTTGTGAGACGCAGAGTAGGTGAACGGATGATCTCCACATGTGTGGTTCCCACCGTGAAGCATGGAGGAGGAGGTGTGATGGTGTGGGGGTGCTTTACTGGTGACACTGTCAGTGATTTATTTAGAATTCAAGGCACACTTAACCAGCATGGCTACCACAGCATTCTGCAGCGATACGCCATCCCATCTGGTTTGAGCTTAGTGGGACTATCATTTGTTTTTTAACAGGACATTGACCCAAAACACACCTCCAGGCTGTGTAAGGGGTATTTGACCAAGGAGAGTGATGGAGTGCTGCATCAGATGACCTGTCCTCCACAATCACCCGACCTCAACCCAATTGAAATGGTTTGGGATGAGTTGGACCGCAGAGTGAAGGAAAAGCAGCCAACAAGTGCTCAGCATATGTGGAAGCTCCATCAAGACTGTTGGAAAAGCATTCCTCATGAAGCTGGTTGAGAGAGTGTGTAAAGCTGTCATCAAGGCAAATGGTGGCTACTTTGAAGAATCTAAAATATATTTTGATTTGTTTAACACTTTATTGGTTACTACATGATTCCATATGTGTTATTTCATAGTTTTGAGGTCTTCACTATTATTCTACAATGTAGAAAATAGTAAAAATAAAGAAAAACCCTTGAATGAGTAGGTGTGTCCAAACTTTTGACTGGTAATGTATAGTGTAAATAATCATATACAGGCCATACATAGACAGTGTTCAGTATGGTATCTAGAGCAATGTTTCCCAACTTCCAACAGCACACATTTTTGTTATAAGACACCTGATTCAACTCATTGAGGGCTTAATGATTAGTTGACTAATTTAAAATTAGGTGTGCTTGACTGGGGCTACAACAAAAATGTGTAATTATGGGGGTACTTGAGGACTAGAGTTGGAAAACACTGATCTAGAGGGCTGCAGTGGAGGAGCACAGGTTGCTGGATGGGGGTGGGGTAGAGGCAGAGGAAGGGGAAGAGGAGTAACAGAGAGGGTAGGTGGGTGTAGGGCATAGCAGGCCAAGCCTCACCGTGAGAGCAGGGCAGGACCCGGAGCTTGTCTCCCTCCTCATACTCATCCAGGCATATGGCACACACATCGTAGGCATCCCCTAGGTCAAAAAGACACAGTTCAATGGCAGAACAAAATACAGAAAACTCCTCTTAATAAAGACATTTTAATTTACTAAATTGTGTAGCCTGCATTTATTTAAATGACGAGCTGAGTCAGACTACTGTCAACTGACTCATACCTCCGCTCACAAGTCATTTCCCTACATTTGTTTCGGATTAAGTTCTCACTCTTTCCAAAATGGCTGAAATTCCACTCCACACACATTCCCGCCAGGTATGTGGCTGCCAAACCTTCCCTGAGGCGCATTTCCTTTTTCAGTCCTGAGTTCCGGAGGAAAAAACGCTGGGCCTTCTCTGAATGCACTCCCTTTCGAATTCCACAGCATTCTTCCTTGCCCCTCCCCTTGTGGGGAGGACGAGGTGCTGTGCTGTGAAGGGTGCTGGATATGTGGCCCGGTGTTTATGTAAGCTTTAAATGAGCATGTTTTCGCTGCTCCTCAGTAACCGTGCCAGGATTGCATGTGACCGTATAAGGATGGGGAGTCACGTCCCCCCCCACCTTCAGTAATGTCACAGACTCAATCTCTCCCTCTTTTTTTCTGCCCCTCTCTCTTTCCTCTTGCCTCTGTCTCGCTCTCTCTCTTTTTCTCAGACTGTCTCTGTCGCCAACTTTCTTTTTTCTCTGTCTGTTATTGTCACTTCTTCTCTTTATCTATTTCTCCCTCTCTCTCCTCCTCTCTCTGTCTGAACTTCAACCCAGTGCTGGGGGGCATGGCTCCAGCACAAACTCAGGAAATGCTGAACTGTGGCACTGGGCTATTCTGAGTGAAGTTGAGCACTAAGCTGAAAAATACTTTGACACCACAAACTCAAAGGGTGTATACATTGCTAAGTAAGACTTACGAAATAGCACAAAGGCACATTCACAAACAGGGACATTAAGACCTGTTCCTCACTTGTACCGAGAAGTTCTCCAGCATAAATCAGTTTAACAACCTGATATAGCCAAGTAAGCAAAAACACATGTATCATACACTACATGACCAAAAGTATATGGACACCTGCTCGTCGAACATCTCATTCCAAAATCAGACGATTTTTACGCGCTTCAACTGACTTGTTGGAAAGGTGTCATCCAATGACTGTGCCACGTTGAAAGTCACTGAGCTCTTCAGTAAGGCCATTCTACTGCCAATGTTTGTCTATAGAGATTGCATCACTGTGTGCTCGATTTTATACACCTGTCAGCAACGGGTGTGGCTGAAATAGCAGAATCCACTAATTTGAAGGGGTGTCCACATGCTTTTGCATATATAGTGTATGTGACTGTGTTCTTCACTATTCCATTGAGATTATTAACTAACCTCACTTCAAATTCATTTTCCAGTCTTCATTTTCTGATTTCTAAATTACATTACTACGAGAGCCTTATCAGATCTATCAGATATGGTCATTTTCAAGTCAAATGCCCATATCAAGCAGTTCAAGTTTTTTTGTGTTTGTTGGTCAGAAAGAAGCACGGCAGCAGAATTCTCTGGTTGAGCAGAATTCACGGTCTGGTCATCCCTTCTCATGAATGCAAGGGATTAAACTACTCAGGCTGATCAAAGGAGCTGGTGTGGGCACATTACTCACTCATTCCATTTCCTGGAACTTTCTACTCGGTAAAGTTAGTAATAACATTACTATTTACCTCAGATACATCATGTCAACAAATGTCGGAACAGACCATGCATGACCATGTCGTCCGAGAAGGAAAAAACTGTACTTACACAGCAGCATAAAATCAAATTAATGAAGAATTTTCATCAAACCCTTAACCATATTTGGAAGATTCTATCTTTAGACAATAATGTTAATCAGACTGTATACAGTTTGATTGGTTGGTTATTATCCCATTATCGCTGATTGCGACAGACTCTTTTCAACACTACCCTTATCTGACATTGTGTTGAAGTGGCCCCTAAGAGCGTTTGGGGGCCAGTAGTTTAAAAAGAGCTAGAATGTCAATGAAAGTCCTCCATTTTTCTCCAGTCAGCCAGCCAGCATTCCTGGATCTCAGGAGGAATCACGCTGCCTTACTGAACTAATCAGAGCGAGGAGACAAGAGTGTGTGTGTACGCCTGTGCCTGTGTGTGATGCGCACAGATCTGCACAGCTACCTACAGCTAGAGCCAGCATGGCTGTGGTAAGGCAACTTGCAGTGTTCTGTGAGGAGAAGGGACTGTATCACAATCCTCCTGCCTCACTGCTCACACAGCATCAGAGCCTCTGCAGCTGCTTTCACACTGTGTGTGTGTGGGGCGAGACGGGAGGGCAGGGGTCAGAGGGCGAGCCCGGTCCCTCTCATAAACAGGGCGATGGGGTACCATCTTGGGTTCAGTGGTTTTAGAGGGTGAACTGAAGCAAGGGAAAATGTATCTCCCTGGCTTTCTCTGGAACTGCTGGTCTTGAGGTTTCTGTGTCTGCTCTCTGTCTGGTGGCGAAACCACACACACAGCTGGGCCCCTCAGTCTTATCCAGAGCCAGAAAGCCAGCCAAAAAGCACAGTCACACGGTAAGCTTACAGTGCATTTGGAAAGTATTCAAACCCCTTCTCCTTTTCCACATTTTGTTACGTTACAGCCTTATTCTAAAATGGATTACATCGTTTTTCTTCCCTCATCAATCTACACACAATACCCCATATTGACAAAGCAGAAACAGTAACAAAATGTGGAAAGAGTCAAGGGGTCTGAATACTTTCCAAATGCACCAACTTCATATGGATGATGCAAGGGCTAGCAACAAGGCTGCAACAAAGTCAAAAACCAAATTCCACTTTGACATTATGGGGTAGTGTGTGTAGGTCAGTGACAAAAAAATCAAAATTGTATCCATTTTAAATTCAGGCAGTAGCACAACAAAATGTGGAAAAAGTCAAGGGTTGTGAATACTTTCTGAAGGCACTGTAATACTCCCCAGACTGGTATTGTGTGCTAATTACGCTGCTATTGTGCATTGCATTGAGACAGTTACTCTAAGCCTATTCAGACTCCCTCCCATTGTGTACAGTGTATTCTGCCTGTGGAGTCTCATCTCCAGACATCATCCCGCGCCCCCCTCTCCTGCCAAATTCCTCATTAGCGCTGCAGGCTAGAAGCACCACTCCTCAACGGCACAGACAATACGGTAGGCCAGCTAATAAGCTAGCATCTCCCCCACGTCATCCTCCTGCCCAAAGAAGCCTGCATTGCTCAGTTAAGGGAATTAATACTCGCTTTATTCACAGCACCGGAGATATAATTGCACCAGCACAAACTGCGCTCCTCTGGGATTAGCCTAGCGCTGTGACGAGGCCACAAAACAGCGCCTGGAATGACAGGGAAAACAACTAAAAGGCCTAGTGCGCTCACACGCCAATGTGATACCATTAGATTAGCATTAGCATCGCTAACACTGTTGATAAAAACATCTAACCTACAGCCAGAGGACATAGAGGCCAGTGTAGAGAGAAGTTGCTTCTAATTGTCTCTGACATGTAGGCACTTCTGGGAGATGATGCGATTAAATCATTGTGGCACATGGTTCCCATCTTCGCGTAACATTTTGCAGTGGGCACAGACTGGTTCCAATCTAAAGCCCTTAGTGACAGGCCTTCTTTTTCAATTGTCCATGCACATATGTAGACAAGCACACACAGTGCCAGTGAAGACCAGACATCCACTTACTGTAGGTTCAGGCGGGTGGCTAAGGGCACCATTCCCACATCGCACCACACACACACTGACCCCTGGTTACGGGCACCCTGCCCAAACGCAGCCCGCCAGGAGAATAGACAAGTGGAAGAGAGTGAGGTCATGGAAGCAGCAGACAGAAGCACTCAGCTGTGCCTTGCTGCTGCGGTCACACAGTGGTGTTAGAGACAGCTAAAAATACCCTGGGCTGGAGAACGTGAGTGCTGAGTTCCACATAAAAACTATAAAGAGCGTTCCGTTCGTGTTGGCACACTGTAAACAATTAGCGCAGAACGAGTCCAACGAGTGATTTAACAGGTGGCTCCGTGATTCACGCTTATCATCGCCCGCTCCATGTAGAGAGATGTATGGGATGTCTGCAAGGCTCGGCCACGGACGAGTGTGTATCTGGGATGCCATTCCATCCTGGAACACAGCACTGTCAGCCTAGCTATCCAGCTACAGTGAGGGAAAAAAGTATTTGATCCCCTGCTGATTTTGTACGTTTGCCCACTGACAAAGAAATTATCAGTCTATAATTTTAATGGTAGGTTTATTTGAACAGTGAGAGACAGAATAACAACAACAAAATCCAGAAAAACATGTCAAAAATGTTATAAATTGATTTGCATTTTAATGAGGGAAATAAGTATTTGACCCCCTCTCAATCAGAAAGATTTCTGGCTCCCAGGTGTCTTTTATACAGGTAACGAGCTGAGAGTAGGAGCACACTCTTAAAGGGAGTGCTCCTAATCTCAGCTTGTAACCTGTATAAAAGACACCTGTCCACAGAAGCAATCAATCAATCAGATTCCAAACTCTCCACCATGGCCAAGACCAAAGAGCTCTCCAAGGATGTCAGGGACAAGATTGTAGACCTACACAAGGCTGGAATGGGCTACAAGACCATTGCCAAACAGCTTGGTGAGAAGGTGACAACAGTTGGTGTGATTATTCGCAAATGGAAGAAACACAACATAACTGTCAATCTCCCTCGGCCTGGGGCTCCATGCAAGATCTCACCTCGCGGAGTTGCAATAATCATGAGAACGGTGAGGAATCAGCCCAGAACTACATGGGAGGATCTTGTCAATGATCTCAAGGCAGCTGGGACCATAGTCACCAAGAAAACAATTGGTAACACACTACGCCGTGAAGGACTGAAATCCTGCAGCGCCCGCAAGGTCCCCCTGCTCAAGAAGCACATATACAGGCCCGTCTGAAGTTTGCCAATGAAGATCTGAATGATTCAGAGGAGAACTGGGTGAAGGAGGTGTTTGGAGGAGGAGGAATGCTGCCTATGACCCCAAGAACACCATCCCCACCGTCAAACATGGAGGTGGAAACATTATGCTTTGGGGGTGTTTTTCTGCTAAGGGGACAGGACAACTTCACCGCATCAAAGGGACGATGGACGGGGCTATGTACCGTCAAATATTGGGTGAGAACCTCCTTCCCTCAGCCAGGGCATTGAAAATGGGTCGTGGATGGGTATTCCAGCATGACAAATGACCTAAAACACACGGCCAAGGCAACAAAGGAGTGGCTCAAGAAGAAGCACATTAAGGTCCTGGAGTGGCCTAGCCAGTCTCCAGACCTTAATCCCATAGAAAATCTGTGGAGGGAGCTGAAGGTTTTGAGTTGCCAAATGTCAGGCTCGAAACCTTAATGATTTGGAGAAGATCTGCAAAGAGGAGTGGGACAAAATCCCTCCTGAGATGTGTGCAAACCTGGTGGCCAACTACAAGAAACGTCTGACCTCTGTGATTGCCAACAAGGGTTTTGCCACCAAGTACTCAGTCATGTTTTGCAGAGGGGTCAAATAATTATTTCCCTCATTAAAATGCAAATCAATTTATAACACGTGTTTTTCTGGATTTTTTTGTTGTTGTTCTGTCTCTCACTGTTCAAATAAACCTACCATTAAAATTATAGACTGATCATGTCTTTGTCAGTGGGCAAACATACAAAATCAGCAGGGGATCAAATACTTTTTTCCCTCACTGTACCTCACCTTCCATGTTGAAATGGCGCCAAGCTGGCAAACCCGCTCCAACCTATTTGGATCAACTAACAAGGTTTGGCATACTCCCCCTCAGGCCTAACAGGCCAATCAAACAGCAAGGAAACACTCAGATCATTGACGACACTTCCTCCCCTTACCTACCAGTACTAATACACACTCCATTAGACAGCGAGGTACAGGCCTTCCGGAGTCCCCACAGGCCTATTCCACGCAATGCAAGCAGAGATATGGTGTGCAGGGCTTAAATGGTGATTAGGTAGAGATTTGGTGTCTCCGCTTTGTATCGCCAAACACTCTGACTGAGCAAGCAGGAACACAGAGGCGGGCTAACTGCAGCGGATGGAGTTAACTGTGAGAAACTTTTCCCTAATAATAGTGTAATATTAACAGCTGTACAGAAAAACTTGTATGAGGGACAAATTGCAGAGGAAGAACTTCTTGATGCAATTAAAGCCTTTAGGTCAGGGGAAACGCCAGGGCTGGATGGCATACCAGTTGAGGTACAGTGCATTTGGAAAGTATTCAGACTCCTTGAATTTTTACACATTTTGTTACGTTACAGCCTTATTCTAAAATGGATTAAATTGTTTTTCCCCCTCATCAATCTACACACAATACCCCATAATGACAAAGCAAAAACAGTTTTATAGAAATGTTTGCAAATGTAAAACAAATAACAAACTGATATCACATTTACATAAGTATTCAGACCCTTTACTCAGTGCTTTGTTTAAGCACCTTTGGCAGCGATTACAGCCTTGAGTCTTCTTGGGTATGACGCTACAAGCTTGGCACACCTGTATTTGGGGAGTTTCTCCCATTCTTCTCTGGAGATCCTCTCAAGCTCTGTCAGGTTGGATGTGGAGCGTCAAACAGCTATTTTCAGGTCTCTCCAGAGATGTTTGATCGGGTTCAAGTCCGGGCTCTGGCTAGGCCACTTAAGGACATTCAGAGACTTGTCCCGAAGCCACTCCAGTATTGTCTTGGCTGTGTGCTTAGAGTCGTCGTCCTGTTGGAAGGTGAACCTTCGCCCCAGTCTGAGGTCCTGAGCGCTCTGGAGCAGGTTTTCATCAAGAATCCCTCTGTAATTTCACCGTTCATCTTTCCCTTGATCCTGACTAGTTTCCCAGTCCCTGCCGCTGAAAAACATCCCCACAGCATGCTGCCACCACCATGCTTCACCGTAGGGATGGTGCCAGGTTTCCTCCAGACGTGACGCTTGCCATTTAAGCCAAAGAGTTCAATCTTGGTTTCATCAGACCAGAGAATCTTGTTTCTCATGGTCTGAGAGTCCTTTAGGTGCCTTTTGACAAACTCCAAGCGGACTGTCATGTGCCTTTTACTGAGGAGTGGCTTCCACTCTACCATAAAGGCCTGATTGGTGGAGTGCTGCAGAGATGGTTGTCCTTCTGGAAGGTTCTCCCATCTCCACAGAGAAACTCTGGAGCTCTATCAGAGTGACCATTGGGTTCTTGGTCACCTCCCTGACCAAGGCCCTTCTGCCCCGATTGCTCAGTTTGGCCGGGCGGCCAGCTCTAGGAAGAGTCTTGGTGGTTCCAAACTTCTTCCATTTAAGAATGATGGAGGCCACTGTGTTCTTGGGGACCTTCAATGCTGCAGACATTTTTTGGTACCCTTCCCCAGATCGGTGCCTTGACACAATCCTGTCTCAGCGCTCTACGGACAATTGCTTCGACCTCATTGCTTGGTTTTTGCTCTGACATGCACTGTCAACTGTGGGACCTTAAATAGACAGGTGTGTGCCTTTCCAAATCATGTCCAATCAATTGAATTTACCACAGGTGGACTCCAATCAAGTTGTAGAAACATCTCAAGGATGATCAATGGAAACAAGATGCACCTGAGCTCAATTTTCGAGTCTCATAGCAAAGGGTCTGAATACTTATGTAAATAAGGTATCTGTTTTTTGTATTTAATACATTTGTAAAAATGTATTGTCATTATGGGGTATTGTGTATAGATTGATGAGGGGGAAAAATGATATAATCAATTTTAGAATAAGGCTGTAACGTAAGAAAATGTGGAAAAAGGGAAGGGGTCTGAATACTTTGCGAATGCACTGTATATCAAACCTTTTTAGATGTACTCAAAGATCCACTATTAGCATGTTTTAACCACTCCTATAAAAATTGTAAACTATCAGTTACTCAGCAAGAAGGTCTGATTTCACTATTATTGAAACAGGACCCAGGTGGTAAGTATAAAGATCCAGTCCAACAAAAAAACTGGAGGCCCCTTACACTTCAGTGTTGTGATGCAAAAATCCTAGCAAGATGCATTGCGCATAGAATTAAAAAGGTGTTGTCAGATATTATTCATCCTGATCAGACAGGTTTTTTTTTTACATGGATGATACATTGGAGATAATATAAGACTAGTACTTGAAACAATAGAACACCATGAAAAAACTAGGAAACCAGGTCTAGTATTCATAGTAGATTTTGAAAAGGTTAGAATTGTATATAAATGTCTAGACTTTTTTAATTTTGGAGAATCTCTTATACAATGGGTTAAAGTTATATATAGTAACCCCAGGTGTAAAATAATAAATAATGGCTACTTCTCAGAAAGTATTAACAATGTCAAGAGGAGTAAAACAAGGTTGTCCATAGTCGGCGTATCTATTTATTATGGCCATTGGAATGTTAGCTATGAAAATCAGATCCAACAATAATATAGAGGGGCTAGAAATCCAGGGCTTAAAAACCAAGGTGTCTTAGTACGCTGACGACTGAAGTTTCCTCTTAAATCTGCAATATTGATCCGTGCACAGCCTCATAGATGATCTAGATAATTTTCCTTACCTCTCTGGATTATAACCAAACTATGATAAGTGTACCATATTACGTATTGGATCGCAAATAAATAGGACTTTTACATTACTGTGTAGTTTACCAGTAAAATGGTCTGAAGGTGAAGTGGACATACTCGGTATTCACATCCATAACGAAATAAATGAACTCACTACAACACATTTCTATAGAAAGTTAGCAAAAATAGATAAGATCTTGCTACCATGGAAAGGTAAACATCTGTCTATTTGTGGAAAAATTACCCTGATTAATTGTTTAGTTTACCTATTTACTTATTGCCCAGCCTACACAGAACGATTTGTTTTTTTAATTATATGAGCAAAAAACATTTCACTTTATTTGGAAGGGCAAGCCAGACAAAATTAAATGTGCTTATTTATATAATTAATATGAGTTTGGGGGGCTAAAATTATTAAATATTAAAGCATTAAACCTCTCACTAAAAGCATCAGTCATACAAAAGTTATACTTAAACCCGAACTGGTTAAGAATGCCTTTTCCCTTTATCCAGATTACAACCTATCACTTTCAGTTAATTGAAAATGGAACCTTTTTCCAAATATCGCCCTTTCTAAATTCAAGTTATACAAAGTTTGTTGCAATTCCAGTTTCTTCCTCCAGAAAAGATATAACAAATATTACAACAAATATTATGGTTAAACTCAAATATACTAATTGATAAAAAACACATTATTTATGGATTTTAAAAAAATTATATTATGAATAGGAAATGTGGAGTTGTCACATGTGCAGCTAACAACAATATATGGAAATGTTTGCTCTATGCAAAATTACAACCAGCTGATTGCAGCATTACCGCAAAAATGGAGGAGGCAAGTAGAAGGGTGAGAAGGTAGGGAACTTGTTTGTCTACCCTTTATTAAAGACCAAAATTGGCACACAAAAAGAGTCATACATTTCATTTAAGGACCAAAATGTTGGGAAGACATTTTTCGATGTGCCGATTCCATGGCACTTGGTTTCTGAACTTAACTGTAAGTCGCTCTGGATAAGAGCGTCTGCTAAATGACTAAAATGTAAATATAACTGACAATCCACTTATTCTGGTATCGCCCCTATGTAGCTTGTTTCTGGTCACAGGTTCAGGAATGGCTAAAGAAAATCACAATATTTACCTAAAATTAACCCTACAAACAGCACTGTTGGGAGATTTGGAAAGCCTTAGTCAAATGAATCAACAATATAATCATATTTTAAGTAAAAATATTCATCTTTAACTTACAATTGGTAGATACTATACGATTACAAAGGTTCAGAATTTATGTGAAACATCATAGCACAGTTTGTTGGCAATGACACAGGTCAAACGTTTTCTGTAAGTCTTCACAATGTTTTCACACACTGTTGCTGGTATTTTGGCCCATTCCTCCATGCATATCTCCTCTAGAGCAGTGATGTTTTGGGGCTGTCGCTGGGCAACACGGACTTTCAACTCCCTCCAAAGATTTTCTATGGGGTTGAGATCTGGAGACTGGCTAGGCCACTCCTTCTTTGCCCGGGCGGTGTGTTTGGGATCATTGTCATGCTGAAAGACCCAGCCACGTTTCATCTTCAATGCCCTTGCTGATGGAAGGAGGTTTTCACTCAAAATCTCACGATACATGGCCCCATTCATTCTTTCCTTTACACGGATCAGTCGTCCTGGTCCCTTTGCAGAAAAACAGCCCCAAAGCATGATGTTTCCACCCCCCATGCTTCACAGTAGGTATGGTGTTCTTTGGATGCAACTCAGCATTCTTTGTCCTCCAAACACGATCGAGTTGAGTTTTTACCAAAAAGTTCTATTTTGGTTTCATCTGACCATATGACATTCTCCCAATCCTCTTCTGGATCATCCAAATGCACTCTAGCAAACTTCAGACGGGCCTGGACATGTACTGGCTTAAGCAGGGGGACACGTCTGGCACTGCAGGATTTGAGTCCCTGGCAGCGTAGTGTGTTACTGATGGTAGGCTTTGTTACTTTGGTCCCAGCTCTCTGCAGGTCATTCACTAGGTCCCCCCGTGTGGTTCTGGGATTTTTGCTCACCGTTCTTGTGATCATTTTGACCCCACGGGGTGAGATCTTGCGTGGAGCCCCAGATCGAGGGAGATTATCAGTGGTCTTGCATGTCTTCCATTTCCTAATAATTGCTCCCATAGTTGATTTCTTCAAACCAAGCTGCTTACCTATTGCAGAATCAGTCTTCCCAGCCTGGTGCAGGTCTACAATTTTGTTTCTGGTGTCCTTTGACAGCTCTTTGGTCTTGGCCATAGTGGAGTTTGGAGTGTGACTGTTTGAGGTTGTGGACAGGTGTCTTTTATACTGATAACAAGTTCAAACAGGTGCCATTAATACAGGTAACGAGTGGAGGACAGAGGAGCCTCTTAAAGAAGAAGTTACAGGTCTGTGAGAGACAGAAATCTTGCTTGTTTGTAGGTGACCAAATACTTATTTTCCACCATAATTTGCAAATAAATTCATTAAAAATCATACAATGTGATTTTCTGGATTTTTTTCCCTAATTTTGTCTGTCATATTTGACGTGTACCTATGATGAAAATTACAGGCCTCTCTCATCTTTTTAAGTGGGATAACTTGCACAATTGGTGGCTGACTAAATACTTTTCCCCCCACTGTATATAGAGACGTCTCAGTCTGAGATGGCGGCATTCCACAACCTCAGCCCTGTGTCTAGTCTCAGCAGTGAGGAGCCTTAATCTGGTGAGCAGGCTCTGTAGAAAATCAAGCTGTATTAATCTCATTAGCTCATGGCACAAAGAGCTGGAGCAGATTGACCTACACCTGCATTACTAGCTGTTTGGGGTTTTAGGCTGGGTTTCTGTACAGCACTTCGAGATATTAGCTGATGTAAGAAGGGCTATATAAAATAAAATTGATTGATTGAGGTGTCATAACTCGTTTGTAATGTCACCCTCATCGTGGCCCAGTAAATGACACAAGGCATAGCGTGGCTAGAACCGGTGGAGATCTAAGGTCAGTTTGGTGTTCTCATTGAGGTCGAGGGTTAGGGTGAGCATTTAGGGTCAACTGTTCATTGAGGACGAAGGTCGATAGATCTGTGAGTGAGTCATAATACCATTCTAAATAATCTCATACAAGGGTAAGTGTGCCTTCCGATCATAAAGCCAGGTTTCAATCTTTGTGTTGTTGACACATAGGCAGGCAAACAAACTGACACAAAGCTATTTATAGACTCTTTGTTCTGTTCTCTAATGACAAATTCCAATGTACACAGATACTCCCTCAGCGTTGGTTACTTGAACCCGTGTTGAAGCAACCAGCTTTGACAGTAATCCATACATTCACACAAAGTGAGGAAAACATAAGGGGATACCATACTTCCCTGAATGACATTATTACAACAATACACAGATCTAAAAAGATAATGTTGTCAATGCTTATGAACCAAACACAAAAAACTATTGGCCCATCTCATTTATCAATGTTGATGTCAAGATAGCTATGTTGATAGCTATATCCCTCCATACCTTTATTGTACTTGTGAATGGGGAGTTTCTTCAGCTGGTCCTTGCGCAGACGGCTTCTCCGAGCCCTGTGTCTGTCCTGGACAAACTTTGTGATCTGAGCGAGGAGGGAAAGTCAACAGTCAGTTGGGCAGTTATGAGTCCCTTAACTTCACCAAAAATCCTGATTAATACCCCAACAGTTTTTCTGAACCGGGCAACGCTCTTGTACTTCATCCATGCACCCTCTTTCCAAAAGTCTGACGTCACCATTTGATTGATAGTTATTTCCAAATTAATAATTCTCTGCAGTTAAAAAATACCTCAACCAGTACTCTAAATATTTGTATGGACATTTAGAATAATTACATTTATTATGTTCTTGTGTAAATTCTTTGGGAAGTGGAATGATTTGGGTAACTGATTCTGCTTCTTAACTAACCAGAAAAATCGAATGAGCAACTGCTCTGTTATTTGTCGTAGCAGGCTTGATGATATCATCTTGATACACACAGGAAACTGTTGAGCGTGAAAAACCCAGCAGCGTTGCAGTTCTTGGCACAAACCGGTGCGCCTGGCACCTACTACCATACCCAGTTCAAAGGCACATACAGTGCATTCGGAAAGTATTCAGACCCCTTGACTTTTTCCACATTTTGTTACGTTACAGCCTTATTCTAAAATTGATTAAATAAATAAAAATCCTCATCAATCTACACACAATACCCCATAATGACAAATCAAAAACAGGTTTTTATAATTTTTTTGCAAATCACATTTACATAAGTATTCAGACCCTTTACTCAGTACTTTGTTGAAACACCTTTGGCAGCAATTACAGCCTCGAGTCTTCTTGGGTATGACGCTACAAGCTTGGCACACCTGTATTTGGAGAGTTTCTCCCATTCTTCTCTGCAGATCCTCTCAAGCTCTGTCAGGTTGGATGGGGAGCGTCGCTGCACACCTATTTTCAGGTCTCTCCAGAGATGTTCGATCAGGTTCAAGTCCGGGCTCTGGCCGGGCCACTCAAGGATATTCAGAGACTTGTCCCTAAGTCACTCCTGCGTTGTCTTGACTGTGTACTTAGAGTCGTTGTCCTGTTGGAAGGTGAACCTTCGCCCCAGTCTGAGGTCCTGAGTGTTCTGGAGCAGGTTTTCATGAAGGAACTCTGTGTACTTTGCTCCGTTCATCTTTCCCTCGATCCTGACTAGTCTCCCAGTCCCTGAACAACATCCCCACACCATGCTTCACCGTAGGGATGGTGCCAGATTTCCGCCAGACGTGACGCTTGGCATTCAGGCCAAAGCATTCAATCTTGGTTTCATCAGACCAGAGAATCTTGTTTCTCATGGTCAGAGTCCTTTAGGTGCTTTTTGGCAACCTCCAAGCGGGCTGTCATGTGCCTTTTACTGAGGAGTGGCTTCCGTCTGGCCACTCTACCATAAAGGCCTGATTGATGGAGTGCTGCAGAGATGGTTGTCCTTCTGGAAGGTTCTCCCATCTCCACAGAGGAACTCTGGAACTCTGTCAGAGTGACCATCGGGTTCTTGGTCACCTCCCTGACCAAGGCCCTTCTGCCCCGATTGTTCATTTTGGCCGGATGGCCAGCTCTAGGAAGAGTCTTGGTGGTTCCAAACTTCTTCCATTTAAGAATGATGGAGATCACTGTGTTCTTGGGGACCTTCAATGCTGCAGAAATGTTTTGGTACCCTTCCCCAGATCCGTGCCTCGACACAATCCTGTCTCGGAGCTCTACGGACAATTCCTTCGACCTCATGGCTTGGTTTTTGCTCTGACATGCACTGTCAACTGTGGGACCTTATATAGACAGGTGTGTGCCTTTCCAAATCATGTCCAATCAATTGAATTTACCACAGGTGGACTCCAATCAAGTTGTAGAAACATCTCAAGGATGATCAATGGAAACAGGATGTACCTGAACTCAATTTCTAGTCTCATAGCAAAGGGTCTGAATACTTATGTAAATAAGGTATTTCTGTTTTTTATTTGTAATACATTTGCAAACATTTCTACAAACCTGTTTTCGCTTTGTCATTATGGGGTATTGTGTGTAGATTGATGAGAAAAATCAATTTTAGAATAAGGCTGTAATGTAACAAAATGTGGAAAAAGTCAAGGGTTCTGAAAACTTTCCAAATGCACTGTACATCTTTTGTCTTGCCCATTCACCCTCTGAATGGCACTCATACACAATTCATGTCTCAATTGTCTCAAGGCTTGAAAATCTTTCTTTAATCTCTCTCCTCCCCTTTATCTACACTGATTGAAGTGGATATAACAAGGGAAATCAATAAGGGATCATAGCTTTCACCTGGATTTACATGGTCAGTCTGTCATGGAAAGAGCAGGTGGTCTTAATGTTTTGTATTCTCAGTGTATATGAATGAATGAATAAAGTTTATTGACATGTTGAGAAGTTACAGTGCATTTGCCTACCATGAAAACGACGATGAGGATGAGGCAGATTCCCACGATGATGAGGAAGGGGATCAGGTAGTATTCCAGAGGCAGGCTGAAGTCCGGCATGAGGACCACATGACCCCTGAAAAACAACAACAGCACCATTATGGATATTTAATTAAGTGTTTATGACTGACAATTAGATACACTCCAAATAATAGTGACCTACAAGGAGTCCTTACGATTGGAGCGTTTCGACATGGTCCGTCATCTATAGCATGTCACAAGAGGCGACTCATTTTAATTTTACACCCCATGACATCCTGTCACATAAACGCCCTCCATCTGCCTAATGTAATTTCACACTGTGAAATAATGGGTAAGACTCACTGTCATCATTATTTCCCAAATATATATAGGCTAATTAAGTTAACGTTGCTATAATAACATTTTGTGAAGAACATTGCAATATTTCCAGGCAATTGACTGGGGATTGACCCCAATGTACTATTTTGGTATGTCTGCCTGCCAGGACAAAAGAGGTACTAACCCGAATGTAGGATTGATATCAAAGCAAAGAAAGAGGTCTATTACTGACAGCATGGTGGGATGAAAAAACATTCCCAGATGATCCACTGTCCTCTGCATAGCGCTGTGATGACACAGCATGAGGCAGATCTGTTTTACTACGCCAGCATGTCAATTGAGGCCATTATGACATAATAATGTAACACAAAGATAAAAAATATAATTATGTCGTCTTTCCACCTCATTCATAGAATAAATAAATATATTATTTCAAAACATAACGCTGACAGATTTATTTGGAGAGTATAGATAGAGTATGCCAGTTTAGCTGCCCCTAATGCATCAGGCTTGAATTAGCCTTGATGTTGATAAACATGGGAATTTGATTTTGGTCTGCGACTCACCCCTTGTCATATGTGTAGTCCTCTTTCAGGGAGTTGGCAGTCTCTTCGCTCACAAACACTGATGGAATGTCTATCTGCTTCAAAATATCCACTATAAGGGAAAAGAGGAAGAAAAGCTATTTATACACGAGGTGGCCACATACTGATTTCCATTATAAAATAAAAACTAGACCATTATGAAATAACATTACGTGTAGCTCAGTTGGTAGAGCATGGCGCTTGCAACGCCAGGGTTGTGGGTTCGTTTCCCACGGGGGGCCAGTATGAAAAATGTATGCACTCACTAACTATATGTCGCTCTGGATAAGAGCGTCTGCTAAGTGACTAAAATGTAATCTAAATGTTCGAAGGAAGAAATTAAGATACAAGTCAGCTATTGGGGAAAGATACAAAAAAAAAAGAAGGGCATGTTTGTCGAGGCACTACAGTATAACATCTGGCTTATCTGAAATCATTTATTTAGACAGACCATAACTATGGCGAACCACAGATCTTTAAAGCTGTTAGATGGGGTAATTTTCAGGGTCTATGGGACCCTTTGAGCCCGAAATGGACTGACATAGGGCAGTTTGGGCAAATGCCTGGTGGGCTGGTCCATCTTTAGGCCAACGGGTAAACATTTTTTATAATGAGCCTGTTAAGAAATGTTATAATTTTTGGGGCAGAATTACCATTTTGGCTAATGGGCTGGTGTCCCATTTCACAGACACCGGCCCAAAGTAGTTTAGTAGAACGGCCAATTTGCCCCTGGTGGGCTGATTTATGATCCCAGTCTGCCCCTGTGTTGAGGCTGATGCCCACCTGTGCCACCGTCTTATTTATGATTCTGCTCATGCACGACTGTAATATGGTTATATTACTAGTTGGTAGGGCCCACAGTTGGATGGCTGATAAGTTAACAAATGGCTCGCTGACCAACGTTTGAAAATATCTGTTCTAGACAGTTACCAGCATGAGGCGCTGTCTTGATTATTCATGATACGTAGTCATACACCCCAGAGCGAGAGGCGGGAGACAAGCAGCAGACTATGTGAAAAACTGCACAGATATCCCTCCTCCCAAAAACTTCATGTGATGGTAGCTAGGGCACAGTGAATTTCCGGGCCGATCGAGCTGTTTGGACAGGGTTGAACTGTTTGGCGACATACTGCAAACCAGAGCACCACATTCTTCCACAATGACATTACGAGTCGGAATTGGCGCTATGGCTGCAGCATCTCTAGCTCCCAGCAAGTCCGAAAGGTCCTCTAGGCCCAGGTTTTGGGAATCAAAGCTGCATTGTCCCCGAATGAGGAGACACATGAGCAGACGACTGTGTGCAGTGCTGCTGCACGTTTGTGTTTTTGTTTGTGTGTGCAGTGCAAAAGAGGAGGCTTGGAAGAGGGGGAAACTTACGATCATTGGATCCCATGCTGATTAAGTCATCAGAGTCCACGTTGTGAACCATCGCTGCCTTATACCCGGCCTTCTGGGCGTTAAGGACCTGCGGGAGACAAAACCTTAATGTTCATTGTGTGTGTGTGTGTGTGTGTGTGTGTGTGTGTGGTTCCTATGGATCAGTGTGTGTTCAGCCAGCCCATCCCACCTAAATAAATGAACCACCACAGAACAGCATCATACAGGACAGTGATACTTATATTCAATGCAGGCTCAGCATCAGACAGTACAGTATCTCCATACTGTATCCATTCTATGACAGCTATCTCCGTACGGTCCACAAGGCCTCTGCCAAGCCCTCATTCCAACTCCATCATCCATACTCTGTGGGACCTGGGATAGGCCTACTGGGTTAATGGGATGGGTTGAACTATATTGTACTGAATATTTGTCAATGGCCGTGCATTTGTATACTATGTGTGTATAATAATAATAATGACATGCTATATGGACACACCACCACATGAAGGAGAACAAGGCTAGAATTTGCATAGCATGTAATGTAGCTAAACACATAGCATTCTGAAAGAAATCAATGGCTAAAATAACTTATTTGACATAGTAGCTTGTAGAGGGGTTTGTAATCAGTGGCGACCTGTAATTCAGGGCAGGTGGGGCAGAGGCCCACCTGTTTTGAGCCCCACCTGTTTCATTTTATTAAATTTTATTCTGCCATTAATTCGTGTCACATATCAGTTCAGCAAACAATGTAAAAAAAACAATCCTTGAGTTAATAAAGCAGCATAGAAACTTGGTCTCTTTCTTGAGTAAGGCAGCTCCAAAATGCTGTGGTTTCAGCTTAGCTCAGTGCTTTCTGTGGTGGAGGGGCAGCCAGCGAAAGCACAGAGCATAGGCGTTGTTAATCTTATCTGGTTGCGGCGTGATTGGCTCAGGGTTCTGTCACTCATGGGACACTACGTCACCACAGAATCTACGGGAGAAATAGGTAGTTCAAGCCCCCTTGGGTGCTGCCATAGATTTACAGTAAAAGTGCCCCTTCAAGAAGGCTCAAGGTCATTGCCACAGATAAAATTACATCAAATCACATTATATCTCCCGTAGCTTTGATTGGACTGATCATGTCAACATCATACTTTCAAAATTGTTGCAAACTTTCAAAATCTTAGCTAGCAAACTAGCTAGCGAGATAAGCAGTTATCATCATGAATCACGTCGACGATCTACTGGCAAATCCTTTTCAAGCCTTGTCATATGACGAGAAATTAGAGATAAAACGTCTCGGTGCTCATCGGCCATTTGACATAAACGTTACACAATCGCAAATTCAACAATGAGAGGTTTGGAAGGAAGCAGTGGCTAACTGTGAGTGTTGCAAAGCAATCACTATTTTGCTTCCTCTGCCTGCTATTCGGTGGAGAGGGTTTGTGGTCCAAGTCTGGGTTTAAGGATTTAAAACATTTGTCTGAAAGGGTATCAAAATATGAGAATTGTGCATCACATGTAGACAACGCTGTTAACCTGGGATTACTGTGGAAATCAAACATTGTGGCTCAGCTAGACACCGCATATAGACAAACCATGTCCTTCACAACCAACAAACTGAGGAGAATAGATTAGGTACGTGCTTGCCAGAATTATAGCATGCTTTAAATTGTGTGGCAATTGTGAGACAGCACTGCGGGGCCATGACGAGTCGGCCGACTCCTTGAACTCAGGCATTTTCAGGTGTATTTATGAGACCATGCGTGAAGGAGATTACAGGCTACAAAGGCATTAATGACGACCAACCCCTTTTTAAGGGTACATCAAGCACGATCCAAAACAAACCTTTGGATTGTATGTATGAAGTGTACAGAGATGCTATAGCTAAGGAGGTGTCTGAGACTCATTTTGCATCTGTACAAGCAGATAAGACCACTGACGTCTCCTGTAAATCACAGATGGTAATAGTGCTGCGCTACATGTTATCAGACAACAGTGTGTGAGAGAGGTTTTTGGAGTTTGTAGAGGTGAAGGACAAACAAAACTGGTGTTTGCCTCTCCAACACCATCAAACAAGTCCTAGCGCCACTGAACGTGAAGGAGAAGCTGGTTGCACAAACCTACGATGGGGCAGTGGTGATGAGTGGTAATGTACGTGGTGTCCAAACGCTACTTAAGGAGACTTACCCAAACACGCAGTTTGTGCACTGTTACGCACACCAACAGAATCGAACACTTCACCAACTCTGTGCAGGGAGAGTAAGCGTGCTTAGTGTTTTTTACAGACCTATCCTACTTTTTCACATTTTTCTCGGTCTCACCTAAAAGACTCTCAAAGGCCACCGGGTACACGATGGAACTTCTAAAGCAGAACCGTCAATGCTGTGTGGGAGGACCGTGAGGCACTGGCCCAGTGCATGGAGGCCATCCGCAGCGATCACCATCAGCGAGGACTATGGCCTGTCCATGAAACTCAAGGATCCCACATTTCTGCAACTGCTCAAGTTATTTTCTTTGGTCATGTCAGAGGTGGATGTTTTGTACAACATAATGTAGAAACGAACCATTGATGAAGCAGGAAATGCCGGAGCAATAGACAACTTCAAGGTGAACATTAAAAACATTTGCGAGCAAACTGATGCACTAGCCAGAGGACATGTTGGTGTCACTGAACCATGGCAGAGAAACCTTAACATTGCACCTGTGATGAAGGAGGCATGCGACACAATTGCTGCTCATGTGCAAGAAAGGTTTTCTGAAATGGACCACTTAATTGTTGCAAAGTTGTGGGACAGCACGTTTTCCCCCCAGTATGTACATTCCTTTCCGACCGCAGAACTCCAGTGTTCTACCAAGCTATAGCCCGTGGGAAACGGAGCTGTCCACTCTCTACCGACATGAAAACGGTGCTGTCCACTCTCTACCGGCATCCTGAGCTGCACACTGGAAAGACGTCACTTTCTTTATTGAAATCACTATGAGAACAACCTGCAAAAGGCTTTGTCTGAGACGGTCTCTTTTTTTCCCAAAATCCTCATCACCACCACCACTTCGATGACAACTGCCGAGTCAGAGAGAAACGTTTCCACCCTTAAAAACCTTCACACGCAACACCATGAGCCAGAAAAGGTTGAATGTATTGGCCATGCTGTCAATCCAGCATGACTTCATCCTGAGAATACCAGACAAAGTAATTGAGAAGTTTGCCCACAAGAAGGATTCGCCGTGCCGCCTTCCTGTTCAAGTGAGCACAACACAACAATGGTCCAAAATATGTAATGTATGTTGCTGCATAAGTAATATGCCAGGGAGATACGTATACTGTAGCTAAGAAAGTAACACTAAGTGTATGTTGTGTAGTAAGCTGTTAGTAGCATATGTGTCTCACCCTAAGAATTTGGTCCCTCAGAACATAGCCTACTGTTCTGACTACATGGTGCACATGTAGCCTATAGCCTGTTATAGAGAGATGGCATCATTGAATATTTTAAGAGCTTTCATTGTCTGCTTATGTGCCCCTGTTATTTATCCTACAGTTCTGACTTGGTGTATAGGGAGAATACTGTCAGAACGACCCTGTTCTGAATTCTGTCGCTGTCCATTTCAAAAGGGCTGAACAAATGAATAGACATATAGGCTATGTCTGTCTCAGCTCGCTCATGTCTTAATAGAAATTACAGCTTGCCTCTTATCCGCTCATCATTCCCTTATGCCATAGTTTGTACATCTCCTATGCATTTCATTGTTTTGCTTACTTTGTGTGTTATTATATATATATATATATATATATATATGTTGTTGGGTCTGTAACTATGTTTGCCAGTGACAGTCTCTTCCCATTCAAATATTTTTGTTCAAGAAAAAGTTCAGTAATAGACCCATATAATTCCGTTTATATTGCGAGGAATGTTTTGTTTGCGCAATGCGCTGTCTGTCCGTCGGTATATTGTCTATGAAAGTGGATCCTTGTGATTGAAATTCAATCAAGACCAAATCAAATATTTCATTTACAATTACACTGTAAGTGAGGGATGTTAGTGTAGTGTGTAAGTGTAAAGTCAAAAGATGCTACACTTAGATCTTATAATCATATCATATACCTAAATCAACTTCACTTAAAATCCTTTTAAGAAGTTTCCTCATAAATAAATATCCTCATAAATAAATAATTTGGGTAAAGACATTCTTATTCTTGGTGTAAATTTACACCCCGCCATGGCGGTGAAAGTGAGACAATGATGCAGAGGGAAGAGCATACTATGTAAAGAATAGGGGTGATAAATCTGTTTCCCTCTCCGTCACACTCTCTGACTCGCTGTGAGCCCAGAGAGTCGGAGCAACGAATGTCATTTGTTTAGATAAATAATGGATGTGTGGCATACTCACTCCCCAGCCATTGACCGCACCACAGTGGACTAGCATTAGCCTAGCGCTTGTTAACCTAAGGCTATAGGTTAGGTTAGGCTAGGCTAAGCTAGGGCTACTCTCCCCACACTATGCCCAGTATAATATTCTGGTATCATTTTCTGTAGCTATGTTAAGCTAACAAAATGTATTGTTCATTCAGACAAAGAGGATGAGAAAGGGAATCGAGATGCTAGCAGACATTAGCGCAGGGCTGCCTTTTGTTTGTCACTGTAATTTTCTGCACTCTCTTCATGTGTGTGCGTGCACGTGTGTGTGTGTGTGTGTGTGTGTGCACATGTTTGTGTTGATTGCAAAGGTGTGTAAGGCCCAGTATTTGTCTGTGAGGGTGTATTGTGTGTGTGCATCAATGACTAAAGTGTGTGTCTGCAACCGCGAGTGTCAACACAGGAATAAATACCATAAATACTTTGTGTCTTCTGAGAGCTACCGCAGGCCTCAGTGTGTGCACGTCTGTGCATGCGTTTGTGTGTGAACGTCTGTGTGTGCGTTTGTGTGTGAACGTCTGTGTGTGCGTTTGTGTGTGAACGTCTGTGTGCGCGTGCATCTGTGTGTGTGCTTCTTTATTTGTCTCCATATGCATGAGGCTGCCTTTGAGGAGAGACAGAGAGCTAGCGGGCCAGCAGATGATTCCTGTCGCAGTCTCTCCCCCATCCCCTTCATTCCCACAGCATTAAAGTCTCCTATGAGAGAGAAAGTCATCCCCCAGAACTTACACACAGGCACAGAGGAGACAAATGCAACCCATTGAGGCCCTGCTAAGAAACTGGAATCTACGTAATCCTATCTTTACTGTGACTACAGGAGATTCGTCACAAACATACAAACTGAGAAAACAGATGATCTGTGTACTCAAAACTGTGACTGTAGGAGGTTAGTTACAAAAAGGCTGTTTTGGTATGATATCTTGAGCTAAGAATGCTGCTAGTGTTTTGACAACTCTATGATGGTCGCGGAAGTAAGGAGCTTGACTTTGGGGTTATGTTTTTCTTCAAGTTCTTCAAGGGTTGTTCAGTGTTCTTAAAGACTTTGAAAGTGTTCTGTAATATTTTTTTTTTTTTCAAGAATTTTAAGTGTCCGTTGAGGATTTTTTTTGTATTCTTACAAGTGTTTTTTAAAAAGTTCTTTAAGCATTTTTTCATGTTCTTTAAGGGTTTTAAGTGTCCTTGTTTTTCAGTGTACTCGTGAGAAGACCGTGAGAAGACACCGAGGCTGCTTCTCCTCTAATGCCAGCGTGTGGTCTGCCTGGAATCTGAGAGGAATTCAACCTCTACTGGCTCACAGAATGTTTGCATGGGCAGAGATAAGGACATTCAGTGCATTCCTCTCAGACTGCAGGACGAGAGAGAGAGAGGGAGAGAAAGAAAGAGAAAGAAGATTAATGGGGGGGGTGCAAATCAGAGCCTACCAAGACACGATCCCTCACAATGAGTAATCGATAGCGTGCATACGCATGCTTGGATGGACCCAACCACACACAGCAAATCGCTATTTTCTTGATCCCAGCCTGAAGGCACAACATGTCTGCAAACTAGCGACGGAGCAACAACAACATCCTCGATTGCAATTTAACAGCACTTATTGTGCTTGTTAATTACTGTAATCCCCGGAAGACAAATATTTTTTATTTTTTTTAATGTCACATGAGATGAATACAACGGGTGTAGACTTTACCGTGAAACACTTGCTTCACGAGCCCTTCCCAACGATGCAGAGTTACAAAAAATATGAGAAAAATAAAAATAGTAACACAATCAAAAGCACACTCCTTTAATGATGCGCTTCCTTTGCAGTTAGCTTGACAGTGTCTTTATTGAAGTCTACACCTCTCAACAGAGGTCCTTGGGCAGAAACAAAATGTTTGAGTCTCCCGTTTTAGCACGTTGGAAGCCCAAGGTTAGCTAAAGGATAACTGCAATACTGAATGGACATAGAGTCTTCGTGAAGACTTTGAAGGGTTAGTAAGCTGTGTATGACACATTAAAGAGTCTGGACCATCTGTGTAGCAGATATAGACTCTAGCGTCCTGATGTGGTGGTGACACAGTGGGGTGCAATGTGAGCTTTCAGGCAAACATCTGCACATGCTTCCGCTAAGTATCAGCATGTGTGTTTGTGAATGGATCAACCAAGGAATGTTTATTGGTGGTCACTGGTCAGTGTCAGTCACCAAAGAAAAGTGTTAGCCATCTCTCATGCACAAACATTTAAGTGCACTGAGGACTTGACGATAAATGACAAATTCACAAAATAATTTTTAGTTTCTTCTGTGCTTTTTATCCCATTTCCAGTTTGACTTTCAGTGCAGTACAATCAGATAAAACTCTATAATTTAGCAATAATAATAATAATAATAATCTCTGTTTAAGCTCCCATGCAGTCTTTTAAATTATATTTTAAATTACATTTACATCATTTAGCAGACGCTCTTATCTAGAGCGACTTACAAATTGGTGCATTCAACTTATGATAGCCAGTGGGACAACCACCTTTTAATTAATTTTTTATGGGGGGTGGGGGAAGAAGGATTACTTTATACTATTCCAGGTATTCCTTAAAGAGGTAGGGTTTCAAGTGTCTCCGGAAGGTGGTCAGTGACTCCGCTGTCCTGGCGTCGTGGGGGAGCTTGTTCCACCATTGGGGTGCCAGAGCAGCGAATAGCTTTGACTGGGCTGAGCGGGAATTGTGCATCCGTAGAGGTAGGGGAGCTAGCAGGCCAGAGGTGGATGAACGTAGTGCCCTCGTTTGGGTGTAGGGTCTGATCAGAGCCTGAAGGTAAGGAGGTGCCGTTCCCCTCACAGCTCTGTAGGCAAGCACCATGGTCTTGTAGTAGATGCAAGCCTCAACTGGAAGCCAGTGGAGTGTGCGGAGGAGCAGGGTGACATGAGAGAACTTGGGAAGGTTGAACACCAGACGGGCTGCAGCGTTCTGGATAAGTTGTAGGGGTTTAATGGCACAGGCAGGGAGCCCAGCCAACAGCGAGTTGCAGTAATCCAGACGGGAGATGACAAGTCCCTGGATTAGGACCTGTGCCGCTTTCTGTGTAAGGTAGGGTCGTACTCTGCGAATGTTGTAGAGCATGAACCTGCAGGATCGGGTCACCGCTTTGATGTTAGCGGAGAAACGACAGGGGTGTTGTCCAGGGTCACGCCAAGGTTCTTTGCACTCTGGGAGGAGGACACAATGGAGTTGTCAACTGTGATGGCGAGATCATGGAGCGGGCAGTCCTTCCCCGGGAGGAAGAGCAGCTCTGTCTTGCCGAGGTTCAGCTTGAGGTGGTGATCCGACAGCCACACTGATATGTCTGCCAGACATGCAGAGATGCGATTCGCCACCTGGTTATCACTGTATGACTATTAAATCACTGTGTGTGTTTATTTCATGAAAATATATATATAATATATTTCTAATGTATTTCTCTGAGTCTCCTTTTGCCATTAAAATGCTCAGTTGAATCGTGTGGGCAGATAGGATCATCTAGACTCTAGAGCCTAACCCGCTTACCCCTTTAAAGTAGGATACATATGCAAATAAAACATGATTGGTCATTGGTCAGAATAATCAGATCGCAGGGTTTTTTCTGGATCAAAAATGGGCTTAGGTGGTGGGCATGGCAATGGGCACAGGATTTTAGAGAACATTTAAGAGACCCCATCTTGGTGGTGTAGAGACATTTTTTTATATATTTAAGACAATTCCCTGCAATTCTACACATTTTACAGAGAAAATGTTGCTGTTTTAAAGCTAATTTCCTGAAATTCTATGCATTTTGCCATGACTAATGCTGTATTATTTTGCTCAAACATAATAACAAAATCAATACTGCTAAATTCATTGTTTTGGGAATGTTCTATTCTCCCTGACTCTAGCTTTTATTGTGGTGATTGTTAGTTCTCAGATTATATTATACAAAATATATAGGTCAATTATCTTTTCTACATATTTTATATCTTGTTTTAGTAGTTTAAGTTTACACTGAAAGCATCTTAACAGCCCACTCTAGGATTTCAGTAGCAGAAACATCCCTGGATCAGATTGTGATGTCATGTCAAAACTCCAGGCTGAAATTACAGGCGTAAAACAAAAAACAAAAAAGCTCTTCCACTAAAAGGGCATAATCATTATTTTCACCTCATAGTGTGGTAATCACGTTTTTGACTTCACTGCCCCTTTAAGTATTTTGTATGTGTATTGGATTGAGAGCGATAGAGCTGAAATGTAGGAGAGAGAGAGTGCTGAAAGAGCAGTGGACCGGATTTGAACCCATGCTAACAGCGATACATCGTACATGTGCACCCTTTTAAACTTCAATGCCAATTTGATCATGAGATGTGGTTTACTAGATAGCCTAATTAACAGAACTTTGGAATTAGCACTAATTTCATTAACTGTGCCTTCCTTTTTCTGCCTCAGTGCTCCAAGTTCTCCCTCATATGAGAAAACATGAGTCAATGCCAGAATGGTATATTTAAAAAGGAAACACTAGTAATTCAATTCCCAAATGTAGTTATTTACTGTTTAACTACTGACACTTAATTACCATGTGGCTACAAAACAGTATCCTAGGTATTTATCTGGTTATGTTATAGTCCAAAAACACTGTAACCAGGAAGTATAACATAGGGGAGGGAAAACTGATCTCGTATCAGTTTTGAAGAGAGGAGGTAACTGGAGCATTTGCAGTGGTGGTAGTGTGTGTGTGTGTGTGTGTGTGTGCGCGTGTGTGTGCATTCGTGAGAGACTACAACATGTTGTAGTTTTCCAGTACAGGAGCAGCTAGGTAGGGCGGGAGGAGTTAAGAGGAAGCTTATCAGACATCTCATTCATTGGTCATGGATTGATGGAGCTGTATAAACTGTGCCACCTGGAGATGCATGACTCACTAGTACAGTATGGTTAACCCTTGGAGTGCCACAGTTTATGGGTAGGACAGAGAGTGCAGAAAGTTGTATAATAAAATCAAAAAGACTACTGTAGAAACTACGAGCATATAAAAGTTCAGAACTTTTGTGAAACATCACGACAGAAATATATGGACACACCAAGGGTTTTTCTTTATTATTACTGTTTTCTACATTGTAGAATAATAGTGAAGACATCAAAACTATGAAATAACACATATGGAATCATGTATTAACCAAAAAAGTGTTTAACAAATCAAAATATATTTTATATTTTTGATTCCTCAAAGTAGCCACCCTTTGCCTTGATGACAGCTTTGCATACTCTTGGCATTCTCTCAACCAGCTTCACCTGGAATGCTTTTCCAACAGTCTTGAAGGAGTTCCCACATATGCTGAGCACTTGTTGGCTGCTTTTCCTTCCCTCTGCGGTCCAACTCATCCCAAACCATCTCAATTGGGTTGAGGTCGGGTGATTGTGGAGGCCAGCTCATCTGATGCAGCACTCCATCACTCTCCTTCTTGGTCAAATAGCCCTTACACAGCCTGGAAGTGTTGGGTCATTGTCCTGTTGAAAAACTAATTATAGTCCCACTAAGCGCAAACCAGATGGGATGGCGTATCGCTGCAGAATGCTGCGGTAGCCATGCTAGTTAAGTGTGCCTAAATAAATTACTGACAGTGTCACCAGCAAAGCACCCACACACCTCCTCCTCCATGCTTCACGGTGGGAACCACAAATGCAGAGATCATTCGTTCACCTACTCTGCGTCTCACAAAAACACAGCGGTTGGAACCAAAAATCGCAAATTTGGACTCATCAGAACAAAGGACAGATTTTCACCGGTCTAATGTCCATTGCTCATGTTTCTTGGCCCAAGCAAGTCTATTCTTCTTATTGGTGTCCTTTAGTAGTGGTTTCTTTGTAGCAATTCGACCATGAAGGCCTGATTCACATATTCTCCTCTGAACAGTTGATGTTGAGATGTGTCGGTTACTTGAACTCTGTAAATCATTTATTTGGGTTGCAATCTGAGATGCAGTTAATTGCCGATTTCTGAGGCTGGTATCTCTAATGAACTTATCCTCTGCAGCAGAGGTAACTCTGGGTCTTCCTTTCCTGTGGCGGTCCTCATGAGAGCCAGTTTCATCATAGCGCTTGATGGTTATTGCGACTGCACTTGAAGAAACTTTCAAAGGTCTTGACATTTTCCGGATTGACTGACCTTCATGTCTTAAAGTAATGATGGACTGTCTTTTCTCTTTGATTATTTGAGCTGTTCTTGCCATAATATGGACTTGGTATTTTACCAAATAGGGCTATCTTCTGTATACCACCCCTACCTTGTCACAACACACCTGATTGGCTCAAACGCATTAAGAAGGAAATAAATTCCACAAATGACCTTTTAACAAGGCACACCTGTTAATTGAAATGCATTCCAGGTGACTACCTCATGAAGCTGGTTGAGAAAATGCCAAGAGTGTGCAAAGCTGTCATCAAGGCAAAGGGTGGCTACTTTGAAGAATCTCAAATATAAAATATATTTTAATTTGTTTAACACTTTTTTGGTTACTACATGATTCCATATGTGTTATTTCATAGTTTTGATGTCTTCACTATTATTCTACAATGTAGAAAATAGTAAAAATAAAGAAAAACCCTGGAATGAGTAGGTGTGTCCAAACTTTTGACTGGTACTGTATATAGGTTAAGAACTTTTGTGAAACAGCACAGTTGAAAAATATATGGCAAATAGAAATCAAAACTGGATGGTCTTCAGAGATAGATGGGAGGGGTTGAGGGTAGCTGAAGGATGGGACTAAAAACAAACAAAATATTACTATTGTAAAATATACCGTTTCCATAAAATGTATATAGTATCAGCTGGAAATAGAAGCCTAAGTGTTGTTATCCATTAGCTTACTCCAATTAGGGGAGGGGAAAATAATAAAATAAAACATATATTTTTTAAATACCCAAAAAATATAAGGGGGATTGGAAATGATGCAGACAATTACATTGATGGAAGCCACAATCTACAGTTGAAGTCGGAAGTTTACATACACTTAGGGACTAAAATTTAAAAGTTGTAGTCATTAAAACTCGTTTTTCAACCACTCCACACATTTCTTGTTAACAAACTATAGTTTTGGCAAGTCGGTTAGGACATCTACTTTGTGCATGACACAAGTAATTTTTCCAACAATTGTTTACAGACAGATTATTTCACTTATAATTCACTGTATCAAAATTCCAGTGGGTCAAAAGTTTACTTACACTAAATTGACTGTGCATTTAAACAGCTTGGAAAATTCCAGAAAATGATGTCATGGCTTTAGAAGCTTCTGATAGGCTAATTAACATAATTTGAGTCAATTGGAGGTGTACCTGTGGATGTATTTCAAGGCCTACCTTCAAACTCAGTGCCTCTTTGCTTGACATCATGGGAACCTCAGAAAAAAATAGTAGACCTCCACAAGTCTGGTTCATCCTTGGGAGCAATTTCCAAATGCCTGAAGGTACCGCGTTCATCTGTACAAACAATAGTATGCAAGTATAAACACCATGGGACCACGCAGCCGTCATACCGCTCAGGAAGGAGACACGTGCCGTCTCCTAGAGATTAATGTACTTTGGTGTGAAAAGTGCAAATCAATCCCAGAACAACAGCAAAGGACCTTGTGAAGATGCTGGAGGAAACAGGTACAAAAGTATCTATATCCACAGTAAAACGAGTCCTATATCGACATAACCTGAAAGGCCGCTCAGCAAGGAAGAAGCCACTGCTCCAAAACCGCCATAAAAAAGCCAGACTACAGTTTGCAACTGCACATGGGGACAAAGATCGTACTTTTTGGAGAAATGTCCTCTGGTCTGATGAAACAAAAATAGAACTGTTTGACCATAATGACCATCGTTATGTTTGGAGGAAAAAGGGGGTGCTTGCATGCCGAAGAACACCATCCCAACCGTGAAGCATGGGGGTGGCAGCATCATGCTGTGGGGGTGCTTTGCTGCAGGAGGGACTGGTGCACTTCACAAAATAGATGGCATCATGAGGAAGGAAAATTATGTGGATATATTGAAGCAACATCTCAAGACATCAGTCAGGAAGTAAAAGCTTGGTCGCAAATGGGTCTTCCAAATGGACAATGACCCCAAGCATACTTCCAAAAAGTTGTGGCAAAATGCCTTAAGGAAAACAAAGTCAAGGTATTGGAGTGGCCATCACAAAGCCCAGACCTCAATCTTATAGAAAATGTGTGGGCAGAACTGAAAAAGAGCGTGCGAGCAAGGAGGCCTACAAACCTGACTCAGTTACACCAGCTCTGTCAGGAGGAATGGGCCAAAATTCACCCAACTTATTGTGGGAAGCTTGTGGAAGGCTACCCGAAATGTTTGACCCAAGTTAAACAATTTAAAGGCAATGCTACCAAATACTAATTGAGTGTATGTAAACTCCTGACCCACTGGGAATGTGATGAAAGAATTAAAAGCTGAAATAAATCATTTTCTCTACTATTATTCTGACATTTCACATTCTTAAAATAAAGTGGTGATCCTAACTGACCTAAAACAGGGAATTTTTACTAGGATTAAATGTCAGGAATTGTGAAAAACTGAGTTTAAATGTATTTGGCTAAGGTGTATGTAAACTTCCGACTTCAACTGTATCTGCAATATTAAAGCTGATCTACCCCCTAAAAAAAAGAGTACTCTCAGAGTATGTTAAATGAAGAATATGGAATGTTTAAGTACTGCTCTAATGATTCAAACACACACCCCACACGACCTTGCGCGAGACAGTGGACACAACAGTGGGATCCATAGCCTTGGTGGTGAGAGAGACAGCTGATAGCATCAGTAATTACTGCCGCATCAGTGTGTGTGTGTGACTGTGTGTTGCTGCGTTGTAAGCCAGCACTGCTGAATCATGGCTCCTCAAACGGAGGGGCAGACAACAACCAACGTCTCCTGGACTGGAGTTGTCAGCCTCTCCTCTCCTGGCCAACTGAGGATTTCTCCGTCCCCATCCCCTCCCCCTACTGTTTATACAGCAGCTGCACATCAGTTCCTCTCCTCTCTTCACTAGGCTAGATTCACACTCCTTGATCTCTCTCTCTTTCTCTTGCACAGTCTGCAGTCTCTCACTTTCTCTCCCTCTCCTTCTCTAGTTCTTCCTCCCTTTCCCTGCATCACAATCTTGTCCTCCCTGCCAATTCCTCTACTTCCTCTCCACCCCTCCGGCTCTCTCTCCCATTCTCTCTCTCTCTCTCTTTTGCCTACCCTGCCAATTCCTCTCTAGACTTTTCTTCATCTCTCTCTTGCCCTCTCTCTCTCTCTTTCTCATTTGCTTTTGGGAAGAATCTGGTGCAAAGTGGGTCTTGGTTTCAAGGTTCAGACTTCTGACTAGATAAGAGCTATTGAAACTGCAGGAAGAGGCTTTGCAACTGATAATACTGCACATCAGCACTACAGCACTGAAACAACCGTGCGAGTGTGTCCGCCACTCTGTGGAGATGAGATCACAAGGCCACATGTCATTAAGGTCAGGGGAGCAGAGCAGCAGCGCAGACTGTGTTGATACCACAACAGCACGGAGACATAACAACAGGGACACAACAGGAGATAAGCCACATCCTGGATCGCGCTCCCCTGATCCAGACTAGTCATACACATAGGCTATGTAGGGAATGGGGTGCCATTTAGGACGCAGACATACACATAGTCATAAGGCAGGAAAGGCCAGTGACGGAAGCTAAGCAGGGTCGGGCTTGGTTAGTGCTTGGATGGGACACCACCTGGGGTGCCAAGTGCTGGAAGTTAAGGTCAATGACTAAACCTTACTGTAAGTCAGTCAGGAAGTACAGTGAGGGAAAAAAGTATTTGATCCCCTGCTGATTTTGTACGTTTGCCCACTGACAAAGCAATGATCAGTCTATAATTTTAATGGTAGGTTTATTTGAACAGTGAGAGACGGAATAACAACAAAAAAATCCAGAAAAACGCATGTCAAAAATGTTATAAATTGATTTGCATTTTAATGGAGGGGAATAAGTATTTGACCCCCTCTCAATCAGAAAGATTTCTGGCTCCCAGGTGTCTTTTATACAGGTAACGAGCTGAGATTAGGAGCACACTCTTAAAGGGAGTGCTCCTAATCTCAGTTTGTTACCTGTATAAAAGACACCTGTCCACAGAAGCAATCAATCAGATTCCAAACTCTCCACCATGGCCAAGACCAAAGAGCTCTCCAAGGATGTCAGGGACAAGATTGTAGACCTACACAAGGCTGGAATGGGCTACAAGTCCATCGCTAAGCAGTTTGGTGAGAAGGTGACAACAGTTGGTGCGATTATTCGCAAATGGAAGAAACACAAAATAACTGTCAATCTCCCTCGGCCTGGGGCTCCATGCAAGATCTCACCTTGTGGAGTTGCAATGATCATGAGAACGGTGAGGAATCAGACCAGAACTACACAGGAGGATCTTGTCAATGATCTCAAGGCAGCTGGGACCATTGTCACCAAGAAAACAATTGGTAACACACTACGCCGTGAAGGACTGAAATCCTGCAGCTTCCGCAAGGTCCCCCTGCTCAAGAAAGCACATATACATGCCCGTCTGAAGTTTGCCAATGAACATCTGAATGATTCAGATGAGAACTGGGTGAAAGTGTTGTGGTCAGATGAGACCAAAATGGAGCTCTTTGGCATCAACTCAACTCGCCGTGTTTGGAGGAGGAGGAATGCTGCCTATGACCCCAAGAACAGCATCCCCACCGTCAAACATGGAGGTGGAAACATTATGCTTTAGGGGTGTTTTTCTGCTAAGGGGACAGGACAACTTCACCGCATCAAAGGGACGATGGACGGGGCTATGTACCGTCAAATATTGGGTGAGAACCTCCTTCCCTCAGCCAGGGCATTGAAAATGGGTCGTGGATGGGTATTCCAGCATGACAATGACCCAAAACACATGGCCAAGGCAACAAAGGAGTGGCTCAAGAAGAAGCACATTAAGGTCCTGGAGTGGCCTAGCCAGTCTCCAGACCTTAATCCCATAGAAAATCTGTGGAGGGGAGCTGAAGGTTCGAGTTGCCAAACGTCAGCCTCGAAACCTTAATGACTTGGAGAAGATCTGCAAAGAGGAGTGGGACAAAATCCCTCCTGAGATGTGTGCAAACCTGGTGGCCAACTACAAGAAACGTCTGACCTCTGTGATTGCCAACAAGGGTTTTGCCACCAAGTACTAAGTCATGTTTTGCAGAGGGGTCAAATACTTATTTCCCTCATTAAAATGCAAATCAATTCATAACATTTTTGACATGCGTTTTTCTGGATTGTTTTGTTGTTATTCTGTCTCTCACTGTTCAAATAAACCTACCATTAAAATTATAGGCTGATCATTTCTTTGTCAGTGGGCAAACGTACAAAATCAGCAGGGGATCAAATACTTTTTTCCCTCACTGTATAAAACGGAACGTGTCACTTTTATATGTTTATGGGAAACTGTCTCAAACTGTCATAAAACAAAATAGATGTCAGGCTAGTAGAGTAGGTTAAAGGGGAATCCCATTGTCATTCTCTCTCTACAGGTTTAATGAAATGAGAGAGAGAGAGAGGGGGAGAGAGAGAGGGACAAAGGGACAACAGGGCTACTCTGCCATTGTGGATAAGGCAAACACGTGTGTGTGTGTGTGTGTGTGTGTGTGTGTGTGTGTGTGTGTGTGTGTCACGGTAACCAGAGAGAGCGTGCGAGAGCACGTGCGTTATATAACACAATCATTGTGTGCCTGCGTGAATGTATATTGAGAGTGTGTGATGTGTTGTGTGTGTCGAGAGAGGCAAGAAAAGGGTTGGTTCGCCGGCTGGAGGGAGTAGGGGGGGCCTCTTGACACAGGCGGACAGGGGTGAGAGGGTCAGAGAAAGGGGGCAGTGTGTGTGGGTGGGGGGTGTAATGTCGTGTTTCCTTCCCAGACTCCTTCCCCCACAGCTGGGGTCAGATGGGTCACCAGCGAGCCCCCCCCGTTCTAAAAGGAGCAGCAGTGCTGGAATCCCCTTCACCTCCCACACACACAGTGCATTCGGAAAGTATTCAGACCCCTTGACTTTTTCCACATTTTGTTACATTACAGCCTTATTCTAAAATGTATTAAATTGTGTTTTTTCTCATCAATCTACACACAATACGCCATAATGACAAAGCAAAAACTGTTTTTTAGAAATGTTAGCAAATTTATATAAAAAATAAATAAATAAAAAATAACTTTAACATAAGTATTCAGACCCTTTACTCAGTACTTTGTTGAAGCACCTTTGGCAGCGATTACAGCCTCGAATCTTCTTGGGTATGACGCTACAAGCTTGGCACACCTGTATTTGGGGAGTTTCTCTCATTCTTCTCTGCAGATCCTCTCAAGCTCTGTCAGGTTGGATGGAGAGCGTCACTGCACACCTATTTTCAGGTCTCTCCAGAGATGTTCGATCGGGTTCAAGTCCGGCTCTGGCTGGGCCACTCAAGGACATTCAGAGACTTGTCCCTAAGCCACTCCTGCGTTGTCTTGACTGTGTGCTTAGGGTCATTGTCCTGTTGGAAGGTGAACCTTTGCCCCAGTCTGAGGTCCTGACCACTTTGGAGCAGGTTTTCATCAAGGATCGCTCTGTCTCCGTCCCTCCTGCTGAAAAACATTCCCACAGCATGACGCTGCCACCACCATGCTTCACCATAGGGATGGTGCCAGGTTTCCTCCAGACGTGACACTTGGCATTCCGGCCAAAGAGTTCAATCTTGGTTTCATCAGACCAGGGAATCTTGTTTCTCATGGTCAGAGTCCTTTAGGTGCCTTTTCGAAAACTCCAAGCGGGCTGTTATGTACCTTTTCCTGAGAAGTGGCTTTCTTCTGGTCACAATACCATAAAGGCCTGATTGGTGGAGTGCTGCAGAGATTATTGTCCTTCTGGAAGGTTCTCCCATCTCCACAGAGGAACTCTGGAGGTAAGAGTGACCATCGGGTTCTTTGTCACCTCCCTGACGAAGGCCCTTCTCCCCCGATTCCTCAGTCAGGCCGAGCTGCCAGCTCTAGCAAGAGTCTTGGTGGTTCCAAACTTCTTCAATTTAAGAATGATGGAGGCCACTGTGTTCTTGGAGACCTTAAATGCTGCAGACAGTTTTTGGTACCCTTCCCCATATCTGTGCCTCGACACAATCCTGTCTCGGAGCTCTACGGTCAATTCCTTCGACCTCATGGCTTGGTTTTTGCTCTGACATGCACTGTCAACTGTGGGACCTTATATAGACATGTGTGTGCCTTTCCAAATCATGTCCAATCAATTGAATTTACCACAAGTGGATTCCAATCAAGTTGTAGAAACATCAAGGATGATCAATGGAAACAGTATACACCTGAGCTCAATTTCGAGTCTCATAGCAAAGGGTCTGAATACTTATGTAAATAAGGTGTCTGTTTAAAATTGTTTATACATTTGCAAAAATTTATAAAAACCTGTTTTCGCTTAGTCATTATGGGGTATTGTGTGTAGATTGATGAGGGAAAAAAATAATTTGATCCATTTTAGAATAAGTCAAAATTTGGAAAAAGGGAAGAGGTCGGAATACTTTCCGAATGCACTGTACACTCGCCAGTCAACCCATTAACGCCAGAAGCCCCCTCACTTGATTTCCTGCTCTCTTGCTCCCCATCCCACTCCACCACACACTCCCATAGAGTGGCATGTCTACCCCGGCACATTAAACCCAACACTCACAAGCTCTCAGACTGCCCCGGACACTACACTCAACAAGGGGTTACTGTAAGTGCCAGAGCGTGTATTACTGTATCTCCCATTATGTCTGGCGGTACTCAGAAAAAATCTGTTTTCATTCACATGGTACCGTTTAGTGCAAAGCAAAAAAAAAACACATACAGTTGAAGTCGTAAGTTTACATTTATTAGTCATTTAGCAGACGCTCTTATCCAGAGCGACTTACAGGAGCAATTAGTGTTAAGTGCCTTGCTCAAGGGCACATCGACAGATGTTTCACCTAGTCGGCTCAGGGATTAGAACCAGCGACCTTTCGGTTACTGGCACAACGCTCTTAACCACTACATACACTTAGCTTGGAGCCATTAAAACTCGTTTTTCAACCACTCCACAAATGTCTTGTTAACAAACTATAGTTTTGGCAAGTCGGTTAGGACATCTACTTTGTGAATTACACAAGTAATGTTTGTAACAATTGTTTACAGACAGATTATTTCACTTATAATTCACTGTATCACAATTCCAGAGGGTGACAAGTTTACATACACTAAGTTGACTGTGCCTTTAAACAGCTTGGAAAATTCCAGAAAATGATGTCATGGCTTTAGAAGCTTCTGATAGGCTAATTGACATCATTTGAGTTATTGGAGGTGTACCTGTGGATGTATTTCAAGGCCTACCTTCAAACTCAGTGTCTCTTTGCTTGACATCATGGGAAAATCAAAAGAAATCAGCCAAGACATCAGAAAGAAAATTGTAGACCTCCACAAGTCTGGTTCATCCAATTTCCAAACGCCTAAAGGTACCACGTTCATCTGTACAAACAATAATATGCAAGTATAAACACCATGGGACCATGCAGCCGTCATACCGCTCAGGAAGGAGACGCGTTCTGTCTCCTAGAGATGAACGTACTTTGGTGCGAAAAGTGCAAATCAATCCCAGAACAACAGCAAAGTACCTTGTGAAGATGCTGGAGGAAACAGGCACAAAAGTACCTATATCCACAGTAAAACGAGTCCTATATCGACATAACCTGAAAGTGTCACGTTCGTCGTGTAAAGGATTGGACCAAGGTGCAGCGTGGTATGAGTACATAATCGTTTATTCTAATAAACACAGACAAAATAACAAAATCCAACAGAATGTGAAGTTCAAGACCTGATCCTACATCAGATCTTAGAGCCAGACTATGCTAATGCTTTGTACACCTTTGACATCTGATGTTCTGTGGTCCAGGGGAAGAGTGGGATAGTAACTGACTTTGATTTGGGACTGAACTGTCCCTTTAAGAGATCCAATGTCAGGCCGAGTGTGGTATCGGCTGTTCTAAGATCAGTTTGTCTGAAGTGCTGACTGATGAGGGGTTCAGTTTGTATCATGGAACAGGCTGATCTGAGGTCAGGCCTAGTGTGTGTGCTAGCGTGTCTGTCTCTGGCTGACGCACGGCGAGCTGGAGAGGGTGGGGGGGGCATCCGGTTTCAGTCCTGCCTAGGGAACACCTCACTGTGTGGTGTGTGTGTGTGTGATGCAGAAAGGCCTTATAAGGCATGGAGCGGGAGAGGGACCAGGGAGAGAGCCCCACACACTACAGCCAGACTGCCTGCTCTAGAGCTAGTCTCTCCTCCCTCTCTTTTCCTTCTACTTTCTCTCCCCTCACTCTGTCTATCATTCAGTCTCATCTCTTCCTCTCACCCCACTCACTTACATTTACATTTTTGTCATTTAGCAGACGCTCTTATCCAGAGCGACTTACAGTTAGTGAGTGCATACATTTTTATAATTTTTTTTATACTGGAATCGAACCCACAACCCTGCCGTTGCAAATGCCATGCTCTACCAACTGAGCTACATCCCTACATCCCACTTCCTACCCTATCTGTGTGATCTCTTTTTCGCTCTCTACTCCTGCTCTGATTTTACACAGAGTTAAAAATAATAATTTCTATGTCTCTGTTCTCTCTCCTCTTCTTTTATTTCTTCGGTTGTGAGGAAAGTTTCTTCCTTGTGCTTTGCCTTTAAGTGTTTCAGCTTTATCCTCAGTATTTTTCATTTTAAGCGTGTATTATATTGTATCATCAGAGAGGCAGACAGTTTGTGATGCTACAGCTCAAATGATCAAATCAATTAATCTCCTTCTAGCTTTCATTCTCCCCGACTCACTCTCTTCCCTCTCTCTCGACATCTATCAGACTGCTTTACTCCTTACATCCCATACCCCCTCCCCCACTTCCACTTCTCTCTTCCTTCTCTTCCCTCCATCAATCCATCTATACTTCTATCATTAGCCTAGACTTTTTCCACATTTTGTTACGTTAAAGTCTTATTCTAAAATGGATTAAATTATATCTTTTCCCCATCAATCTACACACAATACCCCATAATGACAAAGCGAAAACAGGTTTTTAGAAATGTTTGCAAATGTATTAAAAATAAAAAACTGAAATACCTTATTTACATAAGTATTCAGACCCATTCTTAAATGGAAGAAGTTTGGAACCACCAAGACTCTTCCTAGAGCTGGCCGCCCGGCCAAACTGAGCAATCAGGGAGTAGGGCCTTGGTCAGGGAGGTGACAAAGAACCCGATGGTCACTCTGAAGGAGCTCCAGAGTTCCTCTGTGGAGATGGGAGAACCTTCCAGAAGGACAACCATCTCTGCAGCACTCCACCAATCAGGCCTTTATGGTAGAGTGGCCAGATGGAAGCCACTCCTCAGTAAAAATACACATGACAGCTCACTTGAAGTTTGCCAAAAAGCAATCTAAAAGGACTCTCAGACCATGAAAAACATGATTCTCTGGTCTGATGAAACCAAGATTGAACTATTTGGCCTGAATGCCAAGCGTCACGTCTGGAGAAAACCTGGCACCATCCCTATGGTGAAGCATGGTGGTGGCAGCATCATACTGTGGGGATGGGAGACTAGTCAGGATCGAGGGAAAGATGAACGGAGCAAAGTACAGAGAGATCCTTGATGAAAACCTGTTCCAGAGTGCTCAGGACGTCAGACTGGGGCGAAGGTTCACCTTCCAACAGGACAACGACCCTAAGCACACAGTCAAGACAACGCAGTAGTGGCTTCGGGACAAGTCTCTGAATGTCCTTGAGTGGCCCAGCCGAGCACGGACTTGAAACCGATCAAACATCTCTGGAGAGACCTGAAAATAGGTGTGCAGCGACGCTTCCCATCCAACCTGACAGAGCTTGAGAGAATCTGCAGAGAAGAATGGGAGAAACTCCCCAAATACAGGTGTGCCAAGCTTGTAGCATCCTACCCAAGAAGACTCAAGGCTGTAATTCGTTGCCAAAGGTGCTTCAACAAAGTACTGAGTAAAGGGTCTGAATACTTATGTAAATATTATATTTCCGTTTTTTATTTTTAATACATTTGGAGAAAGAAAATCTAAAAACCTGTTTTTGCTTTGTCATTATGGGATATTGTGTGTAGATTGATGAGGAAAAATCTATTTTAGAATAAGGCTGTAAACTTAACAAAATGTGGAAAAGGTCAAGGGGTCTGAATACTTTCCGAATGCACTGTACCTCTCCTTGCATCCCTCCACTTCCCCCTTCCTTCTCCATTCCTCTCTTCCCTCACTCTCTACGCCTCGCTCTACTCCTGTTCTCTGCACATGGCCTCACTTCAAGGTTGAGTAATGGGACGGACCGAGTGGTGCTCTCCACAGCTCCTGGGATTTATTAGGAAAACACAACTCCTCTCGACTCCGGGCGCGTCACACACACTTTCCGCAGACAGACACATTAGAGTCGAGAAGTTTCAGAGTGCCGCGCACCGTAAAAACTAAATGGCTCCTTTGTTGCTGAGAAAATAAAATAGGCCAAATATCCCGCTACACTCAAGTCTTCGTGGATTTGCCATGCATAAAAAAGTTGTAACTCAGTAATAAGAAATTATGCTTTCCCCGTTCTTATAGGGAAAGAACCATGACTTCCTCTCTCTCTTTGGTCGTGACGTTAGCGCAAGGTAAAGGTGTCTTTTCCATTCCATGTTAAAACAACAACAATGCTTTTGTTTGCATTTCTGCAGAGCGCTGCTGAGGGCACCAAGTTAATGCACCACATCAGTAGACGAACCAGAGAAGCAGGGGATGAGCAGAGGGAGGGAAGGAGGGAGTGGAAAGAGGGAGAGATGGTTCAGTGCCAGCACAGGAAGTCCTGACTGGGCAACAGCCATTTCCTGTGTACTGTGCTGCATGTAAGAAGGGCTCGAAGTAGAAGTTGTGCCTAAGTATAGATCTAGGATCAGCTTTCCCAATCCCATCCCTAACCATATCCATCAGGAAGTAAAAGAGGAAACTGACTTTGGATCAGTGCTTAGGGGCAACTTCATTAATCGACCATAAGGGAGCCTTGAGGTAGAAACTACCTTTAACCACAGATCTAGGATCAGATTACCCAACCCCCAATCCTAACCCTAACCATTAGACGGATGCCAAAATATCTCATCTTGTGTAAGTGGTTAGCAACTTCGGGGCAACAAATTATACACCACATGGGGAGGTTTGTGTGATTGCGATGCACCCTACCTTGATGTCAAAGTTGCAGTCGAAGCGCTTGATGAGCACGATGAAGGCACCAGTGAGGTTGTCCCGAATAGGGGGCGGGTCGATGGGCTCGCAGGCATTTTCGGGCCGTGCACCAATCAGAAAGCCCTGTGGGTGTGACATCACAGTACAGTTAGAGCATCAGTTATGTGACTATCACTCAATAGAACATGGTCAATTTCACGAAAGGCCCACAAAAAAGGTCAAGAAAACAAAACGTGTGGGAGTAGGAGCAAATTCTGTCATTGACATTAAAGTAGAATCATCACCACAAACAGAGGAAATGTGGTGGTGTGCGTATTCATATTTGCTCTCCTCAACAGAAACTGGAATCTAAATAAAAATTCACTGGAAGGTCAAACATCTAAAATGTAATCCATTGGAATCTAGAGAGAAATGGTGAGTCTGCAGTCTGGTGAGACACTGAACAAAGAGAACAGAAATAAGAATTTAGAAATAGGCTAAACAATTCAAAATGGCTACAGCTACAGCAATAACTTTACTCAAAATTACTTTTGACCAGGGCCAATAGGGTCAAAAGTAGTGAACGAGATAGGGAGCCATTTGGGACTTAGCTAAGACTGATCAAATCCACGGTAAAATCCACAGATGAAACAAACCCAAACAAGAGATCATATCTTGGCAGTGAATTATTCTGGTTGACCCAGATGTCCTGTGCTGCAGGACGAGAGAGAGAGAGAGAAAGAGCAAAAGGGAAAGACAGAGAGGGATGGCAAACTCTGTTTGAGATGGTTAACCATATTGGCACGTAAAGTACTTGTGTTAGCACTGATATTATGTTGAAAATAGCATTCTAACATAGAGAGTGGAGTCCACACAGAGCACTGTATTAATGAAACCCAGCAGGTCCTGCAGCTCTGGGAGTCTGGGACCCGCCTCGGGCATGACTCGGCCTGTCAGAACACAGCCAGAGGGGCAGGCCCAAGGCCCAAGCCAATCACCCACAGGCCAGCTGAGAATGACAAAGATACTGTCCAATCACAAGCATACTTCCTGAATTTGATGGCCTGATGCTGTCCAATGACAAATTCTGTTCAAGTGTTTCCATGCAGAGAGGTGTCCAGGGGTGTCTTCAGTGAGTGAAACGTTCATAACATTGCAGACAGAAATGTAATAAATAGAGCTGACAGAATTAATTAGCTCCACATTAAACGATAACAGTGTTATGTGGAAATATGTTGATTTTGTCATATTTTTCACGTTTCCTTGTACTATTAAATCCAGTGTAATGCCTTTTCATATCCTATCAGGTGCAGATGGTAGTCAGATTGTAGTCGGGGGTGGCAGGCTAGTCAGAGATAGAGATGAGGCCTACGTCCCAAATGGCACCATATTCCCTATATAGTTCACTACTTTTGACCAGAGCCCTTTGGGGCCTGGTCAAAAGTAGTGCACCATGTAGGCAATCGGGTGCCATTCAGGCAAACGAGGTGTAAATTGCTGTGGGAATCGGTGGGGGTGGGCCCGTGACTCTGCAGCTACAGTCAGCTGTGAAAGTGATGAGTTCATTTTAGTGGAGGAGCTAGAGTTCGCTCTCTGGAGCAGTGCCAATGCCGAGTGCTTCCCGGATCGTCAGTCCTTTTTGTGGGTGTGTGTGAACACAGTGCACGTGCACACGCACACACTGCTGAGACTGGTAGGTGTCCCTCAAGAGGAGGAACATTAGAAAGACCAGTGTCTGTGTGTGTGTGTGTGTGTGTGTGTGTCTAAATGGCAGCTACACACCTCTTGCAAGCTGCCATTCTCTCCAAATAACAAGAATGGAAAATGAAACAGTCAAATGTATAAAACATACCATCACTTTTCAATAGGATGGATAGAAACTCCAAAAGCTTTTGTTGTTACATTCTTGATTTGATACAAAGAGATAGTGAAGAACTGGCACTGGAAGCTGTTTATTTGGACTAGAAATCTCCCTGGATACCTTCCGCACGGGGGGCAGTATGAAAAATGTATGCACTCACTAATTGTAAGTCGCTCTGGATAAGAGCGTCTGCTAAATGACTAAAATGTAAATTAGATCACTAAAAAATACAACTTTAAAAAAAAATGTCTATGACAACACCACTGTCCCACATTTTCACCTGGCTCAAAATAAGCTACAATAGCTCCCCCTTTTGGCAATGGACCCACAAAGAAACCCACAAGGAAATCCCTAACCACAACTGTACAGAGCATAGTATAATTGAGGAAAAATCCAATAAAAAACACATGCCCATTTTCAAGTTCAACAACAAATTGTTAGTTCCAGATTTTGAATCCGTGGCCAATGTTGGTGAATCATTCCCTAAGCATATAGGCCTAGAAGAGGAACCATTTCAATTCCGTAGGTGGGTTTCCTCTTTTCCTTTAGCATAGTGACTCAGTGCTCAGTGACTTTCCACTCTAGAGGAGAGTGTGACTGGGTGACTGGATCATGCCACCTATTAAGCCTTTACCCCTCTCCTCCACCACCACCAACACATCCTCCCCTCCTCCTCCTGCTCCAGGGGTACTGTAGTATGGCTGCCCTCTGCTACAACCTCTCCAACCCTGTGTGTCTTTCGAAGGGTTTGGGATACAGCAGAATACTAATATCTGTTGGCCATTGATGAACATTGGACAATAAAGTAATCTTCCTCCTGCACTGTGGGATTGCACAGTGGTTGTGAAACCTAATCAGACTTTGATTCAAATACTATTTGAAATATTTCAAATACGTTGAGTGTTTGCTCTAGCCTGCCTGGAGTGCACGATTGGGACTATTACAATGTTGGGACTATTCTATTGTTCCATTAAACAAGGCAAGCTTAATCGAGCACAGATTAAGATTTCAAATAGCCTAGTATTTTAACACAGATCTGTACCTAATCCAAGTAGGAAAATGTCACTAACACAGAGTATAACACAGATTTGCCCTGGTAACGACAGAGGAAAACACAGGAATATTTAATTTGCCTCAAAAAGTCAGAATAGTAGAGTAGGTTTCATAGATACACTATACACACAGGTGGAGCAGCTCAGCTGTTTCAACTGTATTGAAAAGTGTCGAAGCCCCTTCAATCCCATGATGTCACGTTACAATGAAACTACCAAGAACATAACAACTAAGCACAACACACAACAATAATCTCACAAGTAAGGTTCATTTTAGACAGCACAAAAATGGGAACTAGGCTAGTAGAGCAAAACATATCTCATCTAGGAAATCAAGTAGTCTCGGCACCCAGAACCAAATCAGATACCATAAATTGAAACTAGTTCAGTGGCGTTTGCGCTCTCCCTTCCTGTAGTGGAGAAGTGAGAAAGCTGAAAACAATGGTTCATGTGACTCGTGACGTACACTACATCACCAAAAGTACGCGGACACCTGTTCGTTGACATCTCATTCCAGAATCATGGGCATTAATATGGAGTTGGTACCGCCTTTGCTGCTATAACAGCCTCCACTCTTCTGGGAAGGCTTTCCACTAGATGTTGGAACATTGCTGCAGGGACTTCAGCCACAAGAGCATTAGTGAGTTCGGGCACTGGTGTTGGGCAATTAGGTCTGGCTCGCAGTCGGCGTTCTAATTCATCCCGAAGGTGTTCAATGGGGTTGAGGTCAGGGCTCTGTGCAGGCCAGTCAAGTTCTTCCACACCGATCTTGACAAACCATTTCTGTATGGACCTCGCTTTGTACACAAGGGCATTGTCATGCTGAAACAGTAAAGGGCCTTCCCCAAACTGTTGCCACAAAGTTAGAAGAACAGAATTGCCTAGAATGTCATTGTATGCTGTACCATTAAGATTTCCCTTCACTGGAACTAAGGGGCCTAGCCCGAAACATGAAAAACAGCCCCAGACCATTATTCCTCCTCCACCAAACTTTATAGTTGGCACTATGCATTGGGGCAGGTAGTGTTCTCGTGGCATTCGCCAAACCCAGATTCGTCCATCGGACTGCCAGATGGTGAAGAGTGATTCATCACTCCAGAGAACGCGTTTCCACTGCTCTAGAGTCCAATGGTGGCGAGCTTTACACCTTTCCAGCCGACAATTGGCATTGCGCATGTTGATCTTAGGCTTGCTCGTCCATTAAGCTCCCGATGAACAGCTCTTGCGCTGATGTTGCTTCCAGAGGCAGTTTGGAACACTGAAGTAAGTGTTGCAACCGGGGACAGATGATTTTTACGCGCTTCAGCACTCGGCGGTGCCGTTCTGTGAGCTTGTGTGGCCTACCACTTGGCGGCTGAGCCGTTGTTGCTCCTAGACGTTTCCACTTCACAATAACAGCACTTACAGTTGACCCGGGCAGCTCTAGCAGGGCAGACATTTGACAAAATGACTTGTTGGAAAGGTGGTATCCTATGACGGTGCCATGTTGAAAGTCACTGAGCTCTTCAATAAGGCCATTCTACTGCCAATGTGTCTATGGAGATTGCATGGCTGTGTGCTCGATTTTATACACCTGTCAGCAACTGGTGTGGCAGAAATAGCCAAATTAACTAATTTGAAGGGGTGTCCACATACTTTTGTATATATAGTGTATCTGGATGCAGGCCTCGCTCTGTTCTGCTGTGAGGAAATGGCTGTTTCAGAAATCCGCAAATTGTGGACAATACGCTGTTTTATTGAAAGCGTACGACCAAATAAAAAATTAATATCGGTTTTGAGTCAGGAAATGTGTACTTTTCCACCTAAAAACATTTGCGATTATTTTATGTGGCCGACTGACACAAGAGTGAAGATGGGTAACAACTGTGCATGTGCGCTCGTTGGGGAATCCCTGCTACATAAAAGGACATGTCACGGGAGACTAGGAATCAAGTGGAGAATTGTACAGCCCAAAACTGAAACTTGGTTGTAATATTTGATACAGGGTAAAAACAGAACAAATAAAGTGTTTTTTTCTGGGGCCCTGTCCCAAATGGCAACCTATTCTCCTATGTAGTGCACTACTTTAGACCAGAACCTTATGGGCCCTGGTCAAAAGTAGTGCACTATATAGAGAATAGGGTGCCATATGGGACGCATCCTGGGAGTGCCAGCACCAGGGCTCTAACACAGTGGCATAGATAGCGGTTACTGGGCCGTGCTGAAATGAAAGTCAGGCTCCTGGCCAGAATCTGAGTGCATGGGGTTCAGTCTCTAAGTAGGCTACCAAAACATTTCCTTTTGCAAACGCAAGCACCGGCTCGGACAAAAACAACCAGGGATGAAAATACCCACACACTGACCAAAGCACAGGTAATGTTACAGGAATGTAGAACTTTTCACCATGGATTGATTGTATAGATCTTGGAGGTAGATCTGTGGACAGGAAATCTGTCAGCATGATCTTGCTCAAACCAACTCAGAATTATTCAAAACGACTTTGTGTATAAGTTATTTGATGAGTTTTCAGAAAAGCAGACCACCTAAAATAGTCAGGATCAATGGGCATTAGTTCACTATTAAAGAGATCTGTCTTTATGTTCTGGATGACTATGAGAAAAGAGGTCCCCATAACATTTTGTTTATACATCTTGTTGAGACCATCGCTGACTGTAGGGGGTGTCCCTAGCATTGCCAAAAGACAAAGAGCTGTGAATGGATCAGTGGTTCACCAATCAGGGCCTTGATGGACCACATGCCCTAGGTAGAACATTTCATTTTTGTAAAAAAATAAATAATTGAGGGGCCGTTTATTTCAGACCATCAGGTGACGGGAACTAGACAAACCAGGAACTAGACAAAACCTCCAGGGGACCATGACACAATGTCCTGACAACCATTTTGTGACGTTCTAACGACTCATTATTGTTTGCAGGGAAGCCTGTCTACACTATAAAACCTCTGACATGGAATAAGTGAGCATGAGTTTAGATCCACTGGTCAACACCACACCACTAACATAGAATGACAGCAGAGTAGGAACACCCACCCTTCCTGGAGAGACCAGTGTGTGTGCGTGTGTATGTCCAGTCACTTTTGACAGCTGCTGGAGACAACTGTTGTCCGGGGAACACACAGAGATTCAGTCAGTCCGTCTAGGTCCGGCCTAGCTCCCAGTCTTTGTCAAGACCTCATCCTCAGCTCCCTCCATGTTTCGCACGGGAAAGACGTGTACATCGCCACAGCCCCATTCCAAAGACGCAGGCTGAATCCAGCTACCGCCCTCCACCTTCAGGTGCCTGGGGGTGCCTGTGTATGCGGCCGCAGTGCCTACTACTACGATTTTGAAGTCAACAACCTTCCGTCCCTGTTCTGGATCGAGCGGGGCTTCTCCATCTGTCAGAGGCCTGCACCAGGCGCAACGGGCTCAAGTTATCCTGCCTCTCGCCCGTCCATTAAGGGTTCTCAGAATCCTGTGAAATGTGGGAGTGGGCGGATTTCCTCGTCCTTCTCGCCAGCCGTGATTTTGGGCAGCTCCACGGTAAGAAATGTGACCGTTCCTGGTGCAAAAACAATGTCCTATCCCAGAGCTCGAGTAAATGACATTAATAAGCTGCTCCTGAATGTACTAAGTCAGGACATAGAAATCGATTCTATCATAGTCCATGTGGGTTTTAATGACATTATGAAGGGCAGCTCTGAACAGTTTAAACTGGATTTTAAAGATTGACGCTCTGCTAGACACTAACAAAAAAACCATCATATATGGCCCTGTGCCCTCTCTGAATCGTGGCATTGAACGCTTTAGCAGGATTCTTGCTCTTCACAACTGGCTACGTGATTATTGCAGCTCAATGGGTGTAACTTTTGTTGACAATTTCGATACCTTTTGGAAACAAAACACGTTTTATAAGGAGGATGGGATCCACCCAAATCATTTGGGTTCCTGGATCCTTTCACAGCATTAGAAGGCTGCGTTGAGACATTATTTCTTTACATTTTTGGTCATTTAGCAGACGCGCTTATCCAGAGCAACTTACAGTTAGTGAGTGCATACATTTTCATACTGACTTACCAATGACCCAAGCCTAGCTCAGCTAATCCCTACCATTGTGACACAGAGTTGTCATAATGCTTCCGTAAATGTACATTACACTAGGGGTGTCGGGAGACATAATATAAGTAACCTAATTTATGTCCCTCTAACTGCCCTGAATGCCTCTGCTGATCCTACAGCTATTGTATGCAGTAATCATGTGCCTAAGAACCAGATTTATACTGTTAGCACTGAGCCGGTGTGCCCTAGGAGGAAGTCCACTGTGTGCAGCTCACCCTGCACTAAAGAACATGAGCACATCTACTGCTTGCTAAGCTTCCAAGTAAAGCAATAAAATCAAGTAAGCATCCCAGAAGAAAAGTGCTCAAAGTAGCCCACGTTAACATATGTAGCTTAAGAAACAAGGTTAATGAAATCAGTAATTTGCTAGTAACAGATTACATTCATCTCTGAAACTCACTGAGATAATACCTTTGATGATACAGTGGTAGCAATACAAGGTTATAACGTTTACAGAAAAGATAGAAATGCCAATGGTGGAGGTGTTGCTGTTTATATTCAGAACCACATTCCTGTGAAGATTAGAGAGGATCTCATGTTAAATACTGTTGAAGTAATATGGCTACAGGTTCATCTGCCTCACCTAAAGCCCATTCTGGTGGGAAGCTGCTATAGACCACGAAGTGCTAACAGTCAGTATCTGGATAACGTGTGAAATGCTTGATAATGTATGTGATATCAATAGAGAGGTATACTTTCTGAGTGATTTAAATATTGACTGGCTTTCATCAGGCTGCCCACTCAAGAGAAAGCTTCAAACTGTAACCAGTGCCTGCAACCTGGTTCAGGTTATCAGTCAACCTACCAGGGTAGTTACAAACAGTACAGGAATTAAATCATCAACATGTATTGATCATATCTTTACTAATGCTGCAGAGATTTGTTTGAAAGCAGTATCCAAATCCATGGAATGTAGTGATCACAATATAGTAGCCATATCTAGGAAAAACAAAGTTCCAAAGGCTGGGCCTAATATTGTGTATAAGAGGCGTTTTGTAGTGATTCCTGTGTTGTTGATGTAAAGAATATATGTTGGTCCGTGGTGTGTAATGAGGAGCAAACAGACACTGCACTTGACACATTTATGAAATTGCTTATTCCAGTTACTAATAAGCATGCACCCATTAAGAAAATGACTAAAAACTGTTAAATCCCCGTAGATTGATGAGGAATTGAACAATTGTATGGTTGAGAGGGATGAGGCAAAAGGAATGGCAAATAAGTCTGGCTGCACAACCGATTGGCAAATCATGTGACTAAACTGAATAAAAACAAGTAGAAACTACGCTATTAAACAAAGATAAATGACATAAAGAATGATAGTAAAAAGCTTTGGAGCACCTTAAATGAAATTCTGGGAAAAAGGCAAACTCAGCTCCATCATTCAAAGAATCAGATGGCTCATTAATCACAAAACCAACTGATATTGCCAACTACTTTAATGATTTTTTCATTGGCAAGATTAGCAAACTTAGGCATGACATGCCATCAACAATTGCTGACACTACACATCCAAGTATATCTGACCAAATTATGAAAGACAAGCATTGTAATTTTGAATTCCGTAAAGTGAATGTGGAAGAGGTGAAACAATTATTGTTGTCTATTAACAATGACAAGCCACCAGGATCTGAAAACTTGGATGGAAAATTACTGAGGATAATAGCAGACGATATTGCCACTCCTATTTTCCATATTTTCAATTTAAGCCTACTAGAATGTGTGTGCCCCCAGGCATGGAGGGAAGCAAAAGTCATTCCGCTACCTAAGAATTTACTGGCTCAAATAGCCGACCAATTAGCCTGTTACCAACTCCTAGTAAACTATTGGAAGAAATGGTGTTTGACCAGATACAATGTTATTTTAAAGTAAACAAATTGACAACAAACTTTCAGCATGCTTATAGAGAAGGACATTCAACAAGCACAGCACTAACACAAATGACTGATGATTGGCTGAGAGAAATGTATGATAAAAAGATTGTGGGGGCTGTTTTGTTAGACTTCAGTGCGGCTTTTGACATTATCTATCATAGTCTGCTGCTGGAAAAACGTATGTGTTATGGCTTTACTCCACCTGCTATATTGTGGATACAGAGTTACCTGTCTAACAGAACACAGAGGGTGTTATTTAATGGAAGCCTCTCCAACATAATCCAGGTAGAATCAGGAATTCCCCAGGGCAGCTGTCTAGGCCCATTACATTTTTTCAATCTTTACTAATGACATGCCACTGGCTTTGAGTAAAGCCAGAGTGTCTCTGTATGTGGATGACTCAACACTATACATGTCAGCTACTACAGCGACTGAAATTACTGCAACACTTAACAAAGAGCTGCAGTTAGTTTCAGAGTGGGTGGCAAGGAATAAGTTAGTCCTAAATATTTCTAAAACTAAAAGCATTGTATTTGGGACAAATCATTCACTAAACCCTAAACCTCAACTAAATCTTGTAATAAATAATGTGGAAATTGAGCATGTTGGGGTGACTAAACTGCTTGGAGTAACCCTGGATTGTAAACTGTCATGGTCAAAACATATTGATACAACAGTAGCTAAGATGGGGAGAAGTATGTCCATAATAAAGCGCTGCTCTACCTTCTTAACAGCACTACCAAGAAGGCAGGTCCTACAGGCCCTAGTTTTGTCACACCTGGACTACTGTTCAGTCGTGTGGTCAGGTGCCACAAAAAAGGACTTTGCAATTGGCTCAGAACAGGGCAGCACGGCTGGCCCTTGGATGTACACAGATAGCAAATATTAATAATATGCATGTCAATCTCTCCTGGCTCAAAGTGGAGGAGAGATTGACTTCATCACTACTTGTATTTATGAGAGGTATTGACATGTTGAATGCACCCATGCATACCCCACAAGACATGCCACCAGAGGTCTCTTCACAGTCCCCAAGTCCAGAACAGACTATGGGAGGCGCACAGTACTACATAGAGCCATGACTATTAATTTTTTGACTACATGGAACTCTATTCCACATCAAGTAACTGATGCAAGTAGGAAAATGTTGTACTGTAGATATGTGGTAGTGGTGGAGTAGGGGCCTGACGGCACACTTTGTGTTGTGAAATCTGTGAATGTATTGTAATGTTTTTAAAATTGTATGAACTGCCTTAATTTTGCTGGACCCCAGGAAGAGTAGCTGCTGCCTTGGCAGCAGCTAATGGGGATCCATAATAAATACAAATACCTTCCAAGGCCACTCCCCTTCCTGCATCCAGAGCATGGACTAATCACAGATCTGACATGACTAGATAGGAGAAATCAGGGGTTCCAATGCATAGCCTACAGCAATCTATTCAAGTTAGATCAGTGATTAGGCAACCCCAAAGTAAACAGGGCCAAATCTAACACCAGTTTTGCTTCCTCTACTTGGCTTGGTTTTGGTTGGCTTGACCAGTTTTGGTCCCCTGGAGTCGAGACTGTTTTTAGTTGTCAAAACGGCAGTCAAGCATCTTTCATCATTTCACCAGAATAAGACCCTCAACATTTATTGGAAAGGAGCATCAAGCTCATACCATGCACTTTCACCACCCTGTGAAGTCCATCATAATTTATTTAATCTGTAGCCTAGTTTAAACTGCATAGTTTCCCAAGTCATAGTGGGAGGACCACACAACATGTCATCGAGTGACCCAAGTTTACTTCGATGGTTATTATATCAATATTTGCGTATAAAAGCATTTCCACCGCCATTTCTCGCATAATACATTTTACCGACAAAAAGATCCCACCAAGTCGAACAAACAAATGATCTGTCGGCATTTATAAAATTGTACCGAAACGTCCTGTTTCCATCACAGCTGTCGTGATTTAAAAAATAAAATACGGTATGACTTTACTCGCATAAAAACTGTGGATGGAAACATGGTTACTGACTGATTTCACCTGTAGGCCTATTCTTACACTTTGCACTTCAAAGTAAAACTCAGCTCTGTTAAAATAACACTGAAGAAAAACTATGATATTTATCATAGTGATTCAGGAGTAACATTAAAACAGAATAACATGCCCCACAAACATTAGATATGTATACTAAAAACCCCAAACTCAAATTGTTGAAATAAGTAAAAGAAATCAATGAGAGAATAGTCAGATTAACTGATAATTAAAATAGCAGTGCAGATGGCACTCTTTTGTTAAGTGCAGAGATGTATTATAGGTAATGAATGTGTAGGGAACTTCAGAAATTCTACAGACTTTTTGGCGCAGCAGAAAGATCAGCATACCCCAAATCCAGAGGTTGTGAGTTCAAATCCCAGGTGGGGTCATATTGAAAAGTCAGTAAGTACTAAGTGATCATGTCAAATGTAATAATATTGTCATTGTTTAAAGATTTGTACATTATTTTAGCTGAACAGGGTACCACTTACTTTAAAATCCCGATACCATTTCATTACATAATGGTTTGGGACACCTGGGACAATCAAGGGAGCTTCAGGGGACCATGACACAATGTCCCAAGAATGTCCTAAAAACATCCTCGGGGACATCCCCGATACAAACCGGGAACTAGACAAAACCTTCAGGGGACCATGACACCAGGTCCCAACAATGTCCTAAAAAAGTATTCATGGCCGTCCCTGGGAAAAACCGGGAACTAGGAAAAGGTCCCCCAGAGATGTTCCCTTGGGACCATCACACAACGTCCTAAGGACCAGTAAAATAAACATCCTGAGAACGTCCTAAAAAGGTCCTGACATGGTCCTCAGTGACGTCCTGGGAACTTACAGGGAACTAAGCAACTGGCACACTTTCGGTCTGTGTGAGAGAGTTCAATGTTTCCAGTTGTGCCTTCGAGGGTGCTCTGGCCTTCCTCTCAGATTCTGATTACAGTAGTTTTAGGTTGCATCCCAGATGGCACCCTATCCCCTATATAGTGCACTACTTTTAACCAGGGCCCACGGGCTCTGGTCAAAAGTAGTGCACTATATAGGGAATATAGTGCCAATTGGGACGGACACTTAGCCTAGTCGTACACTGTGCCATTTTGGCGCATGGGAGGGGTGCGGTTCCTCTCAAAGAAAGCCCAGACTGAGGCCCACGGTGAAATCATAGGAGGTAAACAAGCTGGTAAGTCTCTGGTGATTCTGGTACAAGCTGCAGGCTCCTTTGTGGGAGGAAGGTTATTCTCCTATCAGGACTGCAATCCCTTGGACATGGAAGCCTCTGCAGTTAGTTCCTGAACATTCTTCTCTCAGTTCTTCCATTGTTCACTAGCCTTTGCAGATCGTCCAGGAATGGATAAGTGAAGGCAATAAGAAGGAAATAGGGGTGGGAGTGGTGTTCCTTAAGCACATGGACTTGTCCAATAAGGAACATACATTTTTGTTTTCTGTTGCAAAACGTTTCACAAAGTATTAATTTGCGTGCCCTAATGAACACGACCAGGGTTTAGCTACTGCTTGGACCTCTCCAATTGTCTCAGATCTGCGATGGAGACTAGACAAGGTTTAGCGAGGAGGGAAGGGGACAGCTTTTTTGGAGTTAGACTCAGCCAGACAGAGTTCTGGGTAAGTGCACCTGACGACACAGATAAGCACTCTGCTGGCAGGGTAAGCAGGGGCCTGGACAGTAGACCGGGATACAGTCAACATGGTCGACACGCTACATTCACAAACCAGTTTGTTAACACAGCAGGACAGGCTATGCTCCAAACACTGAAACTCTGCCACCGTTACGACCACAACCGCCGCAGGGCGACCTGCTGAAGACGAATGGCATCTGACCGAAGATGTAGAGACCATATTGTTTGTACAAGATGGAACGATAAGTACAATATGGAACAATAATGGAACAAGATGTCAAAGCAACATGATGGGGCCTAGGGTGTGGGTTGCCACACCTGCCTTCATAAAAGCCACAGTGCATCCACACAGAGGCTGGCAGAGAGTTCAAACGGGTGGGTGAAGTGGCTGGGCTTAGCTCCAGTCAGAGGGGGGTGGAGAGGGGGAATGAGAAAGAGGAAGAGCGGTAGAGTGAAAGAGTGAGTAAGAGAGAGAGAGAGAAAAAGGGGATTGATTGCTTGGAGAGAGACAAACAGAAAAAAAAAAAAATGAATGCGCAAGAGAGACAAAGAATAAGAGGAGAGGGAGAGGACTGAGCGGGTAAGAAAAAGAGAGAGATGATCTGCTTTTGCCCTCATCGCTCAGCTTTCATAATCTGATGCCTTACGCAAGAAGCCTGGCAGGCTGCACACATACAGTGACAGACGTGACCCCTGCCTCTTTACCAGAACTCGGAGGTGAGGGGCTTGACTCATTAGTTGGCACTGCCATCCCCCATCCTAGTCCATCCCATACTGGGATGCCTGGGGAAAATACTGTCACAACAGCAGGTGGGGCCATTGCCACAATGGAGCCAGCAGACCTGCAATACCACATGTCAGGCCATGCTCCAATGGTTTTGAATTATACCCTTTTCGCACTAACGTGCCGAACAGATCTGTACTGTGCTGGCTCAGATATGTTCTCTTCACATGGTCTTTTCCAGCAACTATGGTGGATGTGTAACCAGGCCAGTATAGTTTGGCTAGGTTTAGCTTGACTTGGCTCAGTAGTGTGAAAGCTAGCTTCCTTTCCTAGCCTCCTTTCCTTCATGACGACTGAACTGAGAGGACTTGAAAGGTGCATGCACAATGGTGAAATCCTATACAGACCTTGATTCACTAATCATTAATCATGGTCCAAACACACCAAGACAGTCGTGAAGAGGGCACGACAAAGCCCTCAGATCCTTAAAAAGTTATACAGCTGCACCATCGAGAGCATCCTGACTGGTTGCATCACTGCATGGTATGGCAACTGCTCGGCCTCCGACTGCAAGGCACTACAGAGGGTAGTGTGTACGGCACAGTACATCACTGGGGCCAAGCTTTCTGCCATCCAGGACCTCTATACCAGGCGGTGTCAGAGGAAGGCCCTAAAAATTGTCAAAGACTCCAGCCACCCTAGTCATAGACTGTTCTCTCTGCTACCGCATGGCAAGCGGTACCAGAGCGCCAAGTCTAGGGCCGAAGGCTCATTAACAGCTTCTACCACCAAGCCATAAGACTGCTGAACAATTAATCAAATGGCCACCCGGACTATTTACACTGACCCCCCCCCCCTTTTGTTTTTACCCTGCTGCTACTCGCTGTTTATTATCTATGCATCGTCACTTCACCCCTACCTACAGTTGAAGTCGGAAGTTTACATACACCTTAGCCAAATACATTTAAACTCAGTTTTTCACAATTCCTGACATTTAATCCTGGTAAAAATTCCCTGTCTTAGGTCAGTTAGGATCACCACTTTATTTTAAGAATGTGAAATGTCAGAATAATAGTAGAGAGAATGATTTATTTCAGCTTTTATTTCTTTCATCACATTCCCAGTGGGTCAGAAGTTTACATACACTCAATTAGTATTTGGTAGCATTGCCTTTAAATTGTTGAACTTGGGTCAAACGTTTCGGGTAGCCTTCCACAAGCTTCCCACAAAAAGTTGGGTGAATTTTGGCCCATTCCTCCTGACAGAGCTGGTGTAACTGAGTCAGGTTTGTAGGCCTCCTTGCTCCCACACGCTTTTTCAGTTCTGCCCACACATTTTCTATAGGATTGAGGTCTGGGCTTTGTGATGGCCACTCCAATACCTTGACTTTGATGTCCTTAAGCCATATTGCCACAACTTTGGAAGTATGCTTGGGGTCATTGTCCATTTGGAAGACCCATTTGCGACGAAGCTTTAACATCCTGACTGATGTCTTGAGATTGTTTCAATATATCCACATAATTTTCCTTCCTCATGATGCCATCTATTTTGTGAAGTGCACCAGTCCCTCCTGCAGCAAAGCACCCCCACCGCATGATGCTGCCACCCCTGTGCTTCACGGTTGGGATGGTGTTCTTCGGCTTGCAAACATAACGATGGTCATTATGGCCAAACAGTTCTATTTTTGTTTCATCAGACCAGAGGACATTTCTCCAAAAAGTACGATCTTTGTCCCCATGTGCAGTTGCAAACCGTAGTCTGGCTTTTTATGGCAGTTTTGGAGCAGTGGCTTCTTCCTTGCTGAGCGGCCTTTCAGGTTATGTCGATATAGGACTAGTTTTACTGTGGATATAGATACTTCGTACCGGTTTCCTCCAGCATCTTCACAAGGTCCTTTGCTGTTGTTCTGGGATTGATTTGCACTTTTCGCACCAACGTACGTTCATCTCTAGCAGACAGAACGTGTCTCCTTCCTGAGCGGTATGACGGCTGCATGGTCCCATGGTGTTTATATTTGCGTACTATTGTTTGTACAGATGAATGTGGTACCTTCAGCCGTTTGGAAATTGCTCCCAAGGATGAACCAGACTTGTGGAGGTCTACAATTTTTTTTCTGAGGTCTTGGCTGATTTCTTTTGATTTTCCCATGATGTCAAGCAAAGAGGCACTGAGTTTGAAGGTAGGCCTTGAAATACATCCACAGGTACACCTCCAATTGACTGAAATGATGTCAAATAGCCTATCAGAAGCTTCTAAAGCCATGACATAATTTTATTGGAATTTTCCAAGCTGTTTAAAGGCACAGTCAACTTAGTGTATGTAAACTTCTGACCCACTGGAATTGTGATACAGTGCATTATAAGTGAAATAATCTGTCTGTAAACAATTGTTGGAAAAATTACTTGTGTCATGCACAAGTAATTTGCCACAACTATAGTTTGTTAACAAGAAATTTGTGGAGTGGTTGAAAAACTAGTTTTAATGACTCCAACCTAAGTGTATGTAAACTTCCGACTTCAACTGTACATGTACAAATTACCTCGATTAACCTGTACCCCAGCACATTGACTCAGTACCGGTACCCCCTGTATATTTACATTTTTACATTTTAGTGATTTAGCAGACGCTCTTATCCAGAGCGACTTACAGTTAGTGACTGCATAATTTTTTTATTTTTTTTCATACTGGTCCCCCGTGGGAATCGAACCCACAACCCTGGCGTTGCAATCGCCATGCTCTACCAACTGAGCTACAAAGGACTATATAGCCTCTGTATTGTTATTTTATTGTGTTACTTGATTTAGTAAATATTTTCTTAACACTATTTCTTGAACTGCATTGTTGGTTAAGGGCTTTGATTTAAGTGATTATGTCAAATGTAAATCATATTGTCTTTGATTAAAGATTTTTACACTATTTTAGCTGAACAGCGTACCACTTACCTTAAAATCCCCATACCTTTTCATTACTTTACTTACAAATGGTTTGGGACACCTGGGACCATCACGTGACAAAAATTTCCAGGGGACCATGACACAAAATCCAAAGAACGTTCAGGGGACCATGACACAACATCCAAAAAACTTCCTAAAAACGTCCTCGGGACAAACCGCGAACTAGACAAAATCTCCAGGGGACCATGACACAACGTCCCAAGAACTTCCTAAAAACGTCCTGGGACAAACAGGGAACTATAAAAAGGTCCCCCAGAGAACGTTTCTTTGGGACCATCATGCAACGTCCTAAGGACTAGTAAAATGAAAGTCCTGAGAATGTCTGAAAACGGTCCAGACATGGTCCTCAGTGATGTCCTGGGAACGTACAGAGAACTAGACAAAGGTCCCCCAGAGAACGTTCCCTTGGGACCATCACGTAACGTTCTCAGAACATCAGTGGGAAACACAGGGAGACGCTTTGTTATTGTTTCAATGCTGATCCCCTTCAAACAACTTTTATTAACTGATAACATTACTACTTTCGAGTTATAAAGAAACAAACAATGCACACCCTTGGGTGAGGTGCTGACTAACAGAGAATAAACTAAGCCTATACAATTGAAAAATGAAGTCAGAGGCTGCATTTCAAACACATAAAAGACACACCCTCCTCCACTTACCCTCGCCTTATGCCCTTGGGGGAATCCCCGCGGCCATCCAAACAATTAGCCAAGCAAGGGAAGTTGGCAACATAAGCCCCTCAGCCCTCGTTTGTGATTGAGTTTGCGAGTGTACAATTTTGTTCACTCCGAGGCCTGAAACGCCACATTATTCAATTTGCGATGATTGTACATCCGCTAAGAAAAGTCAGCCAAAACTTAAAACCAACATCAATATGGAGAAGTTAACATACAAGTGTTAGTAAAAACAAATGTAAATAAACACATATCGTAAAAGTACTAATGTTTTTGTTTGGTTAGCTTTTGGAAACGTTAGCTAGTGCATACAACTTTCCCTGACATCACACCTATACACTGTAATTTTCAATTTACCTGATATCGTCGGTTGGCTAGCATTCGATGTCTGCGGATGCGTTGTCTTCTAGCCAAGATATAAAATGCAATCATAATTTACTGTATCGCATATAAAGCACACTCAACCGCTACCGTTGGTTCCATGATGACTGAAAACACAACCGTGGGACAAATGAGTGACACATTTCTCGGCAAGCGCGGTCGATTTAAAATTAATTCATTCTTCCCCTCGCCCCTGTTCCTGCAAGTGTCAACTCAACATACTTCATGATTCGTCATCAGAAGTCTACTTAATTTGAGGGCTGAGGGGAGAGGACTTTTACTTGTTTGGATTGCAGCCATACAGTACAGTCGTGGTCAAAAGTTTTGAGAATGACACAAGTATTGGTCTTCAAAGTTTGCTGCTTCAGTGTTTTTAGATATTTTTGTCAGATGTTACTATGGTATACTGAAGCATAATTACAAGCATTCCATAAGTGTCAAAGGCTTTTATTGACAATTACATTAAGTTTATGCAAAGAGTCAATATTTGCAGTGTTGACCCTTCTTTTTCAAGACATTTTTACATTTACATTTTAGTCATTTAGCAGACGCTCTTATCGAGAGCGACTTACAGTTAGTGAGTGCATACATAAGACCTCTGCAATCCACCCTGGCATGCTGTCAATTAACTTCTGGGCCACATCCTGACTGATGGCAGCCCATTCTTGCATAATCAATGCTTGGAGTTTGTCAGAATTTGTGGGTTTTTGTTTGTCCACCCGCCTCTTGAGGATTGACCACAAGTTCTCAATGGGATTAAGGTCTGGGGAGTTTCCTGGCCATGGACCCAAAATGTCGATGTTTTGTTCCCCGAGCCACTTAGTTATCACTTTTGCCTCATGGCAAGGTGCTCCATCATGCTGGAAAAGGCATTGTTCGTCACCAAACTGTTCTTGGATGGTTGGGAGAAGTTGCTCTCGGAGGATGTGTTGGTACCATTCTTTATTGGCTTTATTGGCTTTACTTACATGGCTGTGTTCTTAGGCAAAATTGTGAGTGAGCCCACTCCCTTGGCTGAGAAGCAACCCCACACATGAATGGTCTCAGGATGCTTTACTGTTGGCATGACACAGGACTGATGGTAGCGCTCACCTTGTCTTCTCCGGACAAGCTTTTTTCCGGATGCCCCAAACAATTGGAAAGGGGATTCATCAGAAAAAATTACTTTACCCCATTCCTCAGCAGTCCAATCCCTGTACCTTTTGCAGAATATCAGTCTGTCCCTGATGTTTTTCCTGGAGAGAAGTGGCTTCCTTGCTGCCCTCCTTGACACCAGGCCATCCTCCAAAAGTCTTCGCCTCACTGTGCGTGCAGATGCACTCACACCTGCCTGCTGTCATTCCTGAGCAAGTTCTGCACTGGTGGTGCCCCGATCCTGCAGCTGAATCAACTTTAGGAGACGGTCCTGGCGCTTGCTGAACTTTCTTGGGCGCCCTGAAGCCTTCTTCACAACAATTGAACCTCTCTCCTTGAAGTTCTTGATGATCCGATAAATGGTTGATTTAGGTACAATCTTACTAGCAGCAATATCCTTGCCTGTGAAGCCCTTTTTGTGCAAAGCAATGATGACGGCACGTGTTTCCTTGCAGGTAACCATGGTTAACAGAGGAAGAACAATGATTTCAAGCACCACCCTCCTTTTAAAGCTTCCAGTCTGTTATTCTAACTCAATCAGCATGACAGAGTGATCTCCAGCCTTGTCCTCGTCAACACTCTCACCTGTGTTAACGAGAGAATCACTAACATGATGTCAGCTGGTCCTTTTGTGGCAGGGCTGAAATGCAGTGGAAAAGTTTTTTTGGGATTAAGTTCATTTTCATGGCAAAGAGGGACTTTGCAATTAATTGCAATTCATCTGATCACTCATAACATTCTGGAGTATATGCAAATTGCCATCATAAAAGCTGAGGCAGCAGACTTGGTGAAAATTAATATGTGTCATTCTCAAAACTTTTGACCACGACTCATCTCTCCTCGCTGTTTATTCCCAATATTTCAGCTAAAGAGCCTTCATCACCAAGACTGATAGGAGCATACAGCGTACCACTATGTTAGGTTTATTCAGTTACTTTAGGAACAGGGTAGTTCCCAGACTGAAAATAAAACAATTTTTTTTGGGGGGGGGGTTAAAAACTGAAATGAATGATTGATCATGGACATTTCAGACAGAGAGGTTAGTTAGAGAATGGAAAGCCTAGCAATGGACAACAACAAGCTCTTCACTGGGGGGAAACACAATGGCCTAGCTCAGAAGCACAGACATGAATCATCCCTGTTGCCAGCTGTGTGGGTCAACACATGACCTCATTCTCATTTGACAGCCATGGTGATCATGCTCCTGCGCAACACAGTGCTCTTCACTGTAGTTCCAGTTTGGCCACTGGTCCTAGGTCACAGCTGGGCCCACTACTAGTGTGTGTACCAAAATGCACCCTATTCACTATAGTGCACTACTTTTGACCAGGGCCCATAGGGCTCTATTCAAAAGTAGTGAACTTTATAGGGAACAGGGTGCCATTTGGGACGCCTCCTTAGAGTTCACTGTGATTAAATCAAATTAGATAAAATGCTTCCAAATAATAGATAAGCAGGGCCTATAATAAGTAAGTGTAGCATGTGTTTATTATATGTGTCGTCACTGAGTGTACAAAACATTAGGAACACCTGCTCTTTCCATGACATAGACTGACCAGGTAAATCCAGGTGAAAGCTATGATCCCTTATTGATGTCACCTGTTAAATTCACTTCAATCAGCATAGATGAAAGGGATGATACAGGTTAAAGAAGGATTTTTAAGCCTTGAGACAATTGAGACATGGAATATCTGCCATTCAGAGGGTGAAAAAGATGTGATGGTGCTTTGCTGGTGACACTGTCTGTGATTTATTTAGAATTCAAGGAACACTTAACCAGCATGGCTACCACAGAATTCTGCAGCGATACGCCATCCATCTGGTTTGCGCTTAGTGGAACTATCATATCGTTTTTCAACGGGACATTGACCCAAAACACACCTCCAGGCTGTGTAAGGGCTATTTGACCAAGAAGGAGAGTGATGTAGTGCTGCGTCAGATGACCTGGCCTCCACAATCACCCGACGTCAACCCAACTGAGATGGTTTGGGATGAGTTGGACAGCAGAGTTAAGGAAAAGCAGCCAACAAGTGCTCAGCATATGTGGGAACTCCTTCAAGACTGTTGGAAAAGCATTCCTCATGAAGCTGGTTGAGAGAATGCCAAGAGTGTACAAAGCTGTCATCAAGGCAAAGGGTGGCTACTTTGAAGAATCTCAAATATATTTTGATTTGTTTAACACTTTTTTGTTTACTACATGATTCCATATGTGTTATTTCATAGTTTTGATGTCTTCGCTATTATTCTACAATGTAGAAAACAGTAAAAATAAAGAAAAACCCTGGAATGAGTAGGTGTGTCCAAACTATTGACTGGTACTGTATATATTTGTTACTGCTCGACTAAAACAATCTCGGTAGACCAAACAGCCTAACAACCAAACAATCGACCAGTCGACTAATTAGGGTCAGCCCTAAACTCAATATTAGGAAGGAGTTCCTAATGTTTTGTACACTCAGTGTATATGCATTAGTGATAATTTTTGAAAATCAATTCACTCTCTTACACATTTTTAGTTTTACATTAGTTTTTCTGAGATGGGCATTCTCTCTCAAGAAAAAATGCAATCGAAAATCGGATTCCATGCATTATCGTTCATGTTCTGACGATGGTTATACTTTAACTTGTGTCAATGGCAGTGAAATGACACCGTGTGTAAACAGTCGACGTATGGACCATTGTTGTACCCACCTTGAGTCCATCGCTGGGCAACCGGTACCCAAACCGTGCAGGCAGGTCATCAAAGTTTCCCGTTTTGTTGTCAAATGTGTACTGAAAGAGAAATAAGAATACAAATCGCATCATGAACTACATGGTGGTGTTAGTAACTAGAAGTTCCCAGCACTGAGCCAAAATAGGTTTTCTGTAAGCCAGTCAGTCAGTCTGAATGTCTGTAGACCGCATGTCTGTCTGTGTATCTGTCTGTCTATCTGCCTGCATGCCTGCCCACCCACCCACCCACCCGCCCGTCTGTCTCTCAGTCTACGGGACTCACGGCAGAAATGTCAGCCTCAACGGGCAGCAGGTTGAGGAAGGCGAAGAGCTGCACAGTGAAGATGGTGTAGATCTGTGTGGCGGACAGCATCAGCATCCCCAGGGAGAACAGCATCTTGCATTCCGAGCTGTGCCAGTCGACTGACACACACCTGCGCAGACACAGACACACGGATGGACTGTCCCAACGCTGGCGGCTCTCACACCTGCAGTGTACACACACACAGACAAACACAGGGTTGTCACTGTCTGTAGGCCTACACCTGCTCCCAGCCTCCCACAGAACAGAAAACATAAACACACCACACCTGGGTTCAAATACTATTTAAAATACCTCAATTACTTTCACATTAATTCGAAGTAGGTATTCAGATACATTTTATTTGAATAGACAAGTAGTTGAATATTTTTATGTAATTGGAAATACATTTGGAAAGTACGTGAAAATACTCAAATACACTGACTCAAATACACTCCCATGCATTAACCCAGGTATTTGAAAATAGTATTTGAAAATACTGTCAAATCATTTAGGCAGACTATCTGGTTTTTACAAATAACCATTCAAATACTCAAATAAAAGTACTACTAAGTTTTGGACTGTGTATTTGAAAATACTCAAATACACAGGAAAAGTATTTTCAATACCAGATACTCAAATACCCAGGTCTGCACTACACACACACACACACACACACACACACACCAGTTCCACTGGAAAAACGGTGAGTATATGTCACTACAGTACATGTAGCCTGGTGTGACCCTCCTCTGTTCTGGAATAAGACAGTAGTGAATTTGTCATTGATTCGTGCCTAGCACACTCGTACCTTCGACAAGATTAAAGTAGCTAAGAGTACTAGCTAGGATATTACGGAGCTTGAATTAGAGAGCGGGCGGTCAGACTTTTGGATGAAAATATTTTGTCCCGCACATTATTTGGAAACAGTCATCTTTCTGTTTTGTATGTGTTAGCCTATCTATTGTATTAAAATCACCTCTTTGTCGCACTATTCACATACTCTCATCAATCGCTGCTTCAAGTTCAGTAGCCTATACCTCTCCTCTCCTAGTTGGGCGTACGAAATAAAATTGCGCCTATATGTGTGGTCTCTAGGGTTGCAAAGCTACCAGTAATTTACCAAAGTTACTGGAATCTTCAGTCATTTTGTGATTAACAGGTAATTTATGTCAATCTATGGTAACTTTGGTAATTTATACTTTAATAACTTTTTTAAAAGTTAGTATTCATTTTTTATATCTGTGCCCATATTGTCCATTCGTTTCTAGTGGATAGACCATGTGGTTTAAGAAAAAATAGCCTAATTAATGAAACATTTTCTAATAAACAATGGAATCATTTTCAATGATCTCTGCAACACTTCCAACTATTTACTTTTTTCACAACTGCCACCAGTTTAGCCCCAAAACGCTTACAAAAAAGACAAATTGATGTAGTAAAATAAATAAAAGTGTGAAAAAAAAAGGGATATCTCATGCTGAAACCCTCATATTAAACACCAATGGTATTCACCAAGTTGATAGTTTATATTTAGGATGTTTTACAGCTTTGTCGTCATTATTTGATTATTTTATATATTTTACATGTGATAAGGCCACACAGAGGGTCAGGGATAATTACAGATACCTGTGATAATCTGAAGTACCCAAAAAGGCCACTAGATGTCATCTGATAACTTTCATGTTTTGGTGGGAATTTTATAAAAAATCTGGTAGTGTACTGGCAAACTTCCAAAGTTTTCAGTAATATTCCTTCCCTTTACAACCCTAGTGGTCTCAATTAAATATATATGGATGGGCGGAGAAGCACAGTGCAGTTATCTTTCCAAGGAAATTAGGCTATACTGTAGGCCTACTACATTTTCTGGAAATAAATATTGTCTCTGCCTGCAAATCGTCCCACTCCTAAAAGGTAGGCAAAATGTAACTCAAGAGAAAGTGCAAGTATCCGCTCTCTCATCATTCTTGCTGCTTCAAGTTCAGTATCCTATAGCCTACCTCTCCTCTCCTAGGTTTATAGCCTACCTCTCCTCTCCTAGGTTGTGTCTACACTTGACACTTACATGAGACTTCTGCTATCAGAATACGAAGATCGTATTAAAAAGACAGGTCTAGACGCACAAAAGTCGCTTTGTGGTCTGATTGTGTTCCGATCCGAAAGCGCATACAGTGGGCGATGTCATCAGCACTCCTCTCACAAGTCTCTGTTTTGGGACAGAGAGGAACCTTTTCATTCTAACATTGGGGGAAATACGTCCGTAGCGTGTGAGGAACGTGTTTACTGGCCTCATAAATGCTAGCCAGCTAGCTAATATTTTGAAAAACTATTTTTTGTTTGGCTAGAGTTATGCTAACCCGTTTGCAATCCCTTTAGCGTTACTTGCTGGCTAGCTACAGAGGTTAGCTTGCTAGTTAGCTACAGTAGTTAACAACAACTGATGGCAGTAGCTATCATATTTTTCCTATTCCACCGTTTGTAAAATGCATACTGGCATTTGAATATAGCGCAGGAAAGGGAATCCGGACACGGTAGACACATTTGAATGTCGGTGTAGACGCATGACGTATGCACTCACTAACTGTAAGTCGCTCTGGATAAGAGCGTCTGCTAAATGACTAAAATGTAAATGTAAATGTGTTCGGAATTCCATGATCAGAACTCTATGATCAGAATACTAAAGCTGCATGAACTGTCAAGTCTAGACACGGCCCTAGTTGGGCGTTAGACACTTCTCCCTTGCACAAATACAGCTATGTCTGTCCCAAGCTCATTGGGAGGGCCCAGTTGAAACAATGTTGCAAGTTCACTAGCAAAGTCTCAAGACAGACCTGCGGAGAAGAGAGGTGAAAGTGATTGAAAGAAACTGAACCACCCGCCAAGCGTAGAAAATGTGCATAAAGGATATATATGTCTGCTTTATGTAGGCAATTTCTTTAACCTAGTTGACAATGGAAGTTACCTGCTGCAGTGCTTTAGCCGCCAATTGCTCAAGGTATATCACTAAATGTGTCCATATGGGAGAGGCAGGCGCTCTTGCATTATAGTTGAATTTTTCCTTTTAGAAGTAGCCCTATACACTCGTACCTGTATACGGGTTGAAAATGGCAGATTTGGGCACTGATAAACGCCTAAATTGGAATACAGTGGCTGTACAGTATCATGATATACATGATGTCAGAGCTCTGGCTCTGCGCTTCACAGCGCTGTATGTGTTTTGATTGACAGCCATTCTGACCTTGAGCACCTTGCGCAACAAGAAGTTGCCTCCATCCCTCCCGCTAATTGGCAACTTTTGCATTTGTTTTGTTGTCTGAGAGAGGGAAATGCTGTACATTAAGAAGACTATGTATTTTGAAAGATAAGACGTTTAAGATTATAATAAATTCCGCATTGATGTCATATAAGCAAGCCAAACACCCGTGAGTCCAAATGTGCACTTCACATTTCAATATCCTAAAACTCATGTCATATACAGTGCATTCGGAAAGTATTCAGACCCCTTCCCTTTTTCCCCATTTTGTTACGCATTATAAAATTGATTAAATAAAATGTTTTCCTCATAAATCTACACACAATACCCCATAATGACAAAGCGAAAACAAGTTTTTAGAAATGTTTGCAAATTTATAAAAAATACAGAAATACCTTATTTACTTAAGTATTCAGACCCTTTGCTATGAGACTCGAAATTGAGCTCAGGTGCATCCTGTTTCCAGTGATCATCCTTGAGATGTTTCTACAACTTGATTGGAGTCCACCTGTGGTAAATGCATTTGATTGGACATGATTTGGAAAGGCACACACCTGTCTATATAAGGTCCCACAGTTGACAGTGCATGTCAGAGCAAAAACCAAGCCGTGAGGTCGAAGGAATTGACCGTAGAGCTCCGAGACGGGATTGTGTCGAGGCACAGGTCTGGGGAAAGGGTACCAAAAACATTCTGCAGCATTGAAGGTTCCCAAGAACACACTGGCCTCCATCATTCTTAAATGGAAGAAGTTTGGAACCACCAAGACTCTTCCTAGAGCAGGCCGCCCGGCCAAAATGAGCAACCGGGGGAGAAGGGCCTTGGTCAGGAAGGTGACCAAGAACCTGATGGTGATTCTGACAGAGCTCCTGATTTCCTCTATGGAGATGGGAGAACCTTCCAGAAGGACAACCATCTCTGCAGCACTCCACCAATCAGGCCTTTATGGTAGAGTGGCCAAACAGTAAAAAGCACATGACAGCCCACTTGGAGTTTGCCAAAAGGCACCTAAAGGACTCTCAGACCATGAGAAGACTCGAGGCTGTAATCGCTGCCAAGGTGCTTCAACAAAGTACTGAGTAAAGGGTCTGAATACTTATGTAAATGTGATAGTTTTTTATTTTAAATACATTTGCAAAGAAGTAACAAAATGTGGAAAAAGTCAAGGGGTCTGAATACTTTCCGAATGCACTGTATAACTTATTACTATTATTATATATTTTTAATTGAATGTCCTTGTCTATAACTGTTCTGTACTTTGTCATGTATTTGTACCCCAGGAAGAGTAGCTGTTGCACATGCAGTAGCAAATGGGGATCTGCTAAATGACTAAAATGTAAAATGTTAATAAACGAAAGGGTACATTCGGTACCCAAGTCCAATCCAGACTTTTCAAATATTTTACGAAAGGGTCTGAATACTTTCCGAATGCGCTGTTTATGACAATGTCAATGTCAATGTTTATGATCACTGTTTGATGTACAGTTAAAAGATGACATGACGTCATACCCTGGGTTGTTCTCAACAGAATGAGCCTGTTTGACTTTTGTGAAGGAAATTCGCTATGGGCACACACACCTGAATGAACTAATGACTCCTTTCTATGCGTACCAAAATTATGATCTGTTTCCTTGAATTGCATTGTGAAAGCCTAACACTGTAATATCGTATTTTATAACTTAGCTAGTCATGTTGGCAATAGAAGAGGCTTTCAAATTATGCCCACCTGACCCAGATTGTGATTTATAAAATGGACTGTTTTTGGATAGTGTAAACAACAACAATAGACTTGGATGCAGGGTTTTGTTCCAAACAAAACAAGTGTGTTTGCTCTAGTTCCTCAACGGCTAGAAGAGCTATACTGAGCAAAAATATAAAACGCAACATGTAAAGTGTTGGTTCCACGTTTCATGAGCTGAAATAAAAAGATCCCCGAAATGTTACATATGCACTCTCAAATTTTGTGCACAAATTTGTTTACATCCCTGTTAGTGAGCATTTCTCCTTTGCCAAGATAATCCATCCACCTGACAGGTGTGGCATATCAAGAAGCTGATTAAACAGCATTTTTTTTATTTTATTTTTTATTTAACCAGGTAAGCCAGTTGAGAACAAGTTCTCATTTTCAACTGCGACCTGGCCAAGATAAAGCAAAGCAGTGCGATAAAAACAACAACACAGAGTTACATATGGGGTAACACAAAACAAAGTCAAAAATACAACAGAAATAAATATATTTACAGTGTGTGCAAATGTAGCAAGTTATGGAGGTAAGGCAATAAATAGGCTATAGTGCAAAATAATTACAATTAGTATTAACACTGGAATGATAGATGTGCAAGAGATGATGTGCAAATAGAGATACTGGGGTACAAATGAGCAAAATAAATAACAATATAGGGATGAGGTAGTTGGGCGGGCTAATTTCAGATGGGCTGTGTACAGGTGCAGTGATCGGTAAGGTGCTCTGACAACTGATGCTTAAAGTTAGTGAGGGAGATAAGTGTCTCCAGCTTCAGAGATTTTTGCAATTTGTTCCAGTCATTGGCAGCAGAGAACTGGAAGGAATGGCGGCCAAAGGAGGTGTTGGCTTTGGGGATGACCAGTGAGATATACCTGCTGGAGCGCATACTACGGGTGGGTGTTGCTATGGTGACCAATGAGCTAAGATAAGGCGGGGATTTGCCTAGCAGTGATTTATAGATGGCCTGGAGCCAGTGGGTTTGGCGACGAATATGTAGTGAGGACCAGCCAACAAGAGCGTACAGGTCACAGTGGTGGGTAGTATATGGGGCTTTGAAGACAAAACGGATGGCACTGTGACAGACTACATCCAATTTGCTGAGTAGAGTGTTGGAGGCTATTTTGTAAATGACATCGCCGAAGTCAAGGATCGGTAGGATAGTCAGTTTTACGAGGGCATGTTTGGCAGCATGAGTGAAGGAGGCTTTGTTGCGAAATAGGAAGCTGATTCTAGATTTAACTTTGGATTGGAGATGCTTAATGTGAGTCTGGAAGGATAGTTTACAGTCTAACCAGACACCTAGGTATTTGTAGTTGTCCACATACTCTAGGTCAGACCCGTCGAGAGTAGTGATTCTAGTCGGGTGGGCGGGTGCAAGCAGCGTTCGGTTGAAGAGCATGCATTTAGTTTTACTAGTGTTTAAGAGCAGTTGGAGGCTACTGAAGGAGTGTTGTATGGCATTGAAGCTCGTTTGGAGGTTTGTTAACACAGTGTCCAATGAAGGGCCAGATGTATACAAAATGGTGTCGTCTGCGTAGAGGTGGATCTGAGAGTCACCAGCAGCAAGAGCGACGTCATTGATATACACAGAGAAAAGAGTCGGCCCAAGAATTGAACCCTGTGGCACCCCCATAGAGACTGCCATAGGTCTAGGATTTCTGGGATAATGGTGATGATGTGAGCCATGACCAGCCTTTCAAAGCACTTCATGGCTACAGACGTGAGTGCTACGGGTCGGTAGTCATTTAGGCAGGTTACCTTAGTGTTCTTGGGCACAGGGACTATGGTGGTCTGCTTGAAACATGTTGGTATTACAGACTGGGAGAGGTTGAAAATGTCAGTGAAGACACTTGCCAGTTGGTCAGCGCATGCTCGGAGTACACATCCTGGTAATCCGTCTTACTCACATCGGCTACGGAGAGCGTGATCAGCTGATGCTCTCATGCACGTTTCAGTGTTACTTGCTTCGAAGCGAGCATAGAAGTAATTTAGCTCGTCTGGTAGGCTCGTGTCACTGGGTATCTCGCGGCTGTGCTTCCCTTTGTAGTCTGTAATAGTTTGCAAGCCCTGCCACACCTAACGAGTGTCGGAGCCGGTGTAGTAAGATTAGATCTTAGTCCTGTATTGACGCTTGCCTGTTTGATGGTTCGTCGGAAGGCATAGCGGGATTTCTTATAAGCTTCCGGGTTTGAGTCCCGCTCCTTGAAAGCGGCAGCTCTACCCTTTAGCTCAGTGCGGATGTAGCCTGTAATCCATGGCCTCTGGTTGGGGTATGTACAACAGTCACTGTGGGGACGACGTCATCGATGCACTTATTGATGAAGCCAGTGACTAATGTGGTGTATTACCTGAATTCTTAGGATTATCTAGTTACCACCAGTGTTTGGAATAAATTGTGCTCATTGACAAAACAGGTCCTGGGACGCATTTTCACACAGATTTATTTGACAAAGATCCACAGTGGGTCTGTGTATGTAGCTTTATACTGGAGACAGGTTTATAATTGCAGTGAATGTCATCTATTAATTTACTGTTAGGCTATATTATTTCTGAGTAGCAGCCATAGGTAGCAGTCAGGGAAACAACAACTTGTTGTCACTTTAGAGGATAAAGCATTGAGATATTTCTGCATGACTCAATTCTTTGAATTATCTTGTCAACCGAGCAACACTACTTATTTTGCTCAACTAAAGCTTGAAATAAATTGTGTTTATATTAAAAGATTGGCCTGGCTGACATGAAAATTACATTAAGGGGTAAGGATCCACAGACAGAGGCTGATTTATTTTCTACGAATCTCTTCATTTGCAATGCTGGCTGCCATGGTTAACACAAATGCAGGACATTGAATGCTACCTGAACTGACTCAGAAGTACTCTTACTAACCTTTTCTCATTCTGTGTCTCCTCTTCCGGTGGGCCTGAGGCTCTAGGACCGCGACTGAGGACACCCTGGCCTGACACCTGGACGTGCCAGGCCCGATCGCACCTGGCCCCCCTCTACCTGAAACCTGCCTGTTGCTGTCTCCACTGGTTCTGTCTCCCCCTCAAGTCACCCCACCCCACTCCACTCCCCACACACCCAGAAACGTCAATGCCATTACTTACCATGCCGCCTTTATGAAAAGACATCTGACCATAGGGTCTTGAAGTGTTCGTACTTTCTATAGTCATTATGGATATTGTCGGAGCCTGCTGGCCATGAATACTGCACTGGCAGAGTGTCTCACATTAATGTAGTTGGTTTGACTTTTTCTATCAATTAATTACTGTTTGAAAAACACTCTTTATTCTGTTTGTGTGTGTACTTTTGTGTGATGGAGAAAATCATTTAACGACACCTTTCTTAATTCAGCCTGGTGGATCTTTATATTCTGCAAATTCTGAACAGTCATGTAACAATTGGAAGGATTACTAAATCCACCAAAATCTAAGTGTAGACATTTATAACATATACTGCCCTATTTTGTGAATTCTACACTGAACAAAAAAAGAAACGCAACATGTAAAGTGTTGGTCCCATGTTTCATGACCTGAAATAAAAGATCCCAGACATTTTTCATACGCACAAAAAGCTTAATTCTCAGCACAATTTTGTTTACGTCCCTGTTAGTGAGCATTTCTCATTTGCAAAGATAATCCATCCACCTGACAGGTATGGCATATCAAGAAGCAATCAACTCTATGCGAAGGAGATGTGTCACGCTGCATGAGGAAAATGTATTTAAATTGACTGATTTCTTTATATGAACTGTAACTCAGTAAAATCTTTGAAATTGTTGCATGTTGCGTTTATATTTTTGTTCAGTATATTATTCTAAAGCTCGACAGTAAGTTGAGACCCCAACTGAGTCCCTAAAAAAGCGGGCCCCAGTTGCCCATCCCTGCTCTAAGACTAAGTGCTACTGAAATTGTAAATGGTTATACTATGTAAGAATAATGGTGCAACACTAATACACCTGGACGTGCCAGGGCCGATTGCACCTGGCCCCCCTCTACCTGAAACCTGCCTGTTGCTGTCTCCACTGGTTCGGTCTCCCCCTCAAGTCACTGCCCCCGCCTCATTAAAATGCAAATCAATTTATAACATTTTTGACATGCGTTTTTCTGGATTTTTTTGTTGTTATTCTGTCTCTCACTGTTCAAATAAACCTACCGTTCAAATTATAGACTGATCATGTCTTTGTCAGTGGGCAAACGTACAAAATCAGCAGGGGATCAAATACTTTTTTCCCTCACTGTAAATATTATAGTATTTTATAACAAATGTGCTTTCTCCCGCGATGGATAGCGGTCACTTTCCACCGTTGAATTTGCACTTTTCCCTATATGTTGCTATGTGCATAATAGCGAAGTTAACCAGCATATTGGTGTTGAGAACAATGCGGCGGAGGCAGCAGCGGAGTGAGGAATAGAGAAAACAGCCCTTGCCTTAATTGTCTAAGAAAATTGACGAGAGAGCAAACCTCAACTTAATTAGGTCTATAATCAATAGCCTAACTGTTAAACGTGCCTAGCTTTATAGAATCATCCATATATACTACAGAAATAAGACAGATCCTACTTCTGTTGCAACCGCAAAATGTTGGATAAAGCAATTTCACAAATTCAGCTGTTTTTAATCTTTGCGCTGCTGTAATAAAGGCTTTACAATTTGTTTTCGTTAGAACAGACTGGTATTACTTATAATTTATTTAGTGTTGTTTACAATGTTCAAAACAGGCAGAAAAATTATATTGTAATCTAACAGCACCTGTTTGTCACACAATATGCACGCAGCTCTCGCTCCTATAACCTCCTTTTTCTTGATCTCCTTCTTATTGTTATTATTACAATTATTACTATGATCATCATTATAATAATAAGTAATGTCGTTATCATTAGTAGGCTTCTTAAAATATTAATAATAAATTACATTTCTATTGCGCTTTTCGTAGAATCTCAAAGCATTTCAAGAGCAAAAAAACAAACAAGTAATATATCAACCAAGAGGCCAAGTATTTTGAAAGCTGCATCCTCTGAAGATGGAGAGGGTCAGTTCATGGCTTGAGCGAAGGGAGCTGGACATAGGATGGTAGATGACGTTAATGGAGTCTGCTGATGATCTTGTAGAGGGCAAGTCTGGGAACCAGCCCGTCTTATAGCCACTGGACTTCTCCTCTTCCACTCTGTGTAGCACCCACTTGGGTGATGCCTCAGCAGTTCTGGGCACCAGAAAGCTCACCACACAAAGTTCAGAATGGTAACCAGTCTTCCTTTCTACAAGCCTTCTGCCTCTGCATTGCTGTATTCCTCCATCTCCCATTCCCCTCACACGTCAGGCGACTCCTCAAATGATATTCTCAAAGGATCAGGAATTGGCAGCCAAGTGAAACAAAAAAAAGATTGTACTTTGTCCAGATGCATTTTTCAAACAAAAGCTAGCTAGACAAGCCAAAAAGTGTTAACATGTCGGTTAAAATCCATGGCTCAAAAACGCCAGATAAATGCAATAAAAACCTCAATGTTATCAAAAGCAAAAGAGCTGATTAAAAAACAAACATTTACAGGAGCTCTGTGCTTAGGCTGCTACTAGGGGGCCATGGCAACTATATAACTATTATAGTAGTAGCCTTGTATAACCACCATCAAGCTGTAGGCCAAAGAGCGTGTCCTGTTTAGTCTTAATACCATAACTTACTTAAGTCTAGATTTCAATATATAGGCTACTGTATCAATCAATTAATCATTCGTTCATGTCATCACACAGCAAACAAGTCATTCATGCTTTGAAATGCAATCCAGCATTTTAGTTTTAAAATGAAATAACAAAGGGAGCTTTGGATAATTAGCCTAAACAATAAATAAACTGCAATTCACAAATGCATGGAACTTTTTTTAAGTCTTTGCTGTTATAAAGGATTTATATATTATACTTTTTTTCATTAGAACAGACTCTCTGGTACACTTATCATTTATTTAGTGTTGTTTGCACTGTTCCAAATGGTCCGAAAAAAGTTATATTGTAATCTAACAGCACCTGTTTGGCACACAATACTCACGCAGCACTTGCTCCTATACCCTCCTTTTTCTTGATCCCCAGTAGTTTCCATAACCATTTCAAATGTCTTCCACACATCTGACTTCCCCTTTCCCTTCTGAGTAACCAGTATCATCTTATTAACCATTTATTTTAGCCAATCATCAGTAATCTGAGCCAGTGCAGTACAAGTTGAGGGGAGGGAATGGCCGGCAGGGATGTAGCTCAGTTGGTAGAGCATGGCATTTGCAACGCCAGGGTTGTGGGTTCGATTCCCACGGGGGGCCAGTATAAAAATAATAATAATGTATGCACTCACTAACTGTAAGTCGCTCTGGATAAGAGCGTCTGCTAAATGACTAAAATGTAATATATATGTTTTATTTATTCTTTCACAACATTTCTCAATTGACAGTATTTCAACCAATCAGCTGAGCAGCCTGACTGGTTTGCCACATTTTTAGCATTGTTTCTTTGAACCATACCATTTTTCAATTCATCAATCCAGGGGGCTCTCTAACAGTTCTCACAATTCGTTTCTTAACAGGTTCATGTTTGTCAACAATTGGCAAGAATCGTTTTACAAATACTCCATGCATCTGGATTCTCCTCCTTATACACATCAGACCAAGATAAATGTTTAACATCTTCAACAAAAGAGTCTTGAGAAAACATTTAGTATGATGTCTTATGAATAACTTTAGGCCCTGCCTTTCGTACTTTGTCTTTCCTTGTTATCCCATGGGTGTTACAAATAAGTCCACCTCTTAAATAATCCATTTAAATTAATTTCCAAAATGTTAACATTTATAAACTGACATTTCTTATTTAAAATTAGATTATAATAATCTCCCCTAAAAGTTATTAAAATAAACAGATCATTGCTATTCATCATGAAAGTAGCACTTTTAACAAGGGGGTGTCCAATCATATCCACATAGATCAATGTGGACCTAGGCTTTTGTTCTTGCCAACCAGATTCAACTAATCATAGACTTTAATCAAGACATGATTAGTTGAATCAGGTGTTATTGCTTGGTTAGAACAAAAACCTGCACCAACACCGGCTCTCTGTGGATAAGACGCCATGCACAAACACCATAACACACACAATTTCAATGAATTATCTGAAAGCTGATTCACATTTGCTATTTTTGTTAATTACTTCAACAAATCTCCCTCTCTACTGTTGTATTACAAAGGTACAGGTGGTGGACCAAAAAAACGAATTACCTGGCTGAATGAAGGACAACAATATGACAATGCCCCCATCTGAAAGTGAGTAGTCACCCAATAGTCATCTTCTTGTCCCTCATTTGTTTGCATTTCTGTCCCCACTTGTAGGTCTTTCTATCCCTGATATCCCTCACCATGATCTTATTCTACTCTCTCTGCATCAACAACTGCCTGTCCACTCCAACCGTCTTGGAGAGAGTACAGAGGTTTCTAACTGTATATTTGTTTCTAATCTTGGTAAATGGCTAGATGCATAATATAAGTGTAGTTTGTGTGTTTTAATCAACTTAAATTATTATTATTATTTTTTTTAATCATATTTATGCTCAGGTTCATTTAATCTTGTTGTAGTTTATCAAGTTATGTTGCTACTGTGTGACTGTGACATGCAGGACTGCTAGCATGAAAATAGCAGTCGTGCAAGAAATAGTAATTAATGCCCATGAAATATGCTATCATGTGCACTCAATTTTTTTTAAATATATTTAAGCAATAAGGCCTGAGGAGGTGTGGTATATGGCCAATATACCATGGCTAAGGGCTGTTCTTATGAACGACGCAACAAGGAGTGCCTGGACCCAGCCCTTAGCTATGGTATATTTGCCATATATCACAAACCCCTGAGGTGCCTTATTGCTATTATAAACTGGTTACCAACGTAATTAGAGCAGTAAAAATAAATGTTTTGTCATACCCGTGGTATACCACGGCTGTCAGCCAATCAGCATTCAGGGCTCGAACCACCCAGTTTATAATACCTTTACTCGTTACTTCTTTCAACACTAATGAATTGCTTAACTTATTACTCCATGGAAAAAGTAATTTGTTACACTACTCGTTATATAACTTTTGCGTTACACCCCAAAACGTTGCGTGTCCTCACTCAATTTAAACAATGTCAACATTACGTAGGCCTATACACCAACACAAGTAGCTTAAATTACCAAGGATAAGGGCATCATTTCCTCTACTACATAATTTGTAAGTCGCTCTGGATAAGAGCGTCTGCTAAATGATGTAAATGTAAATGTAAATACCCAGTTACAAGCTTGTTCAGCTCTCCCTGGGTTACAGTCTTTCCTCCTGAATGATTAAAATCAAGCCTTGACTGGACTTGGATGTGGTAGGCCTACAGTCATCTTCAGCAGCAGTTGTCAGGTCTCTGGGGTCTTTCGCTATGAGTTTTGTGTTGGCATGTTACCTTTGCAGGTGCTTCAAGAGATTGGAAGTCGTGTTTCTAGCAGTGGAGAGCTATTTCTCGCCTGGGCACAGTTTACAGCTATTTCTTGTCACTTTGTCCTACCAAATCAAAGTAATGGGAGTACTTCCACGCTGAGAAAGTAAATGTTTTAGGTGCTTCTGCCATTTTTCATCTCCCTCACTAGTAGTGCGTGCCTGCATAATCAGGAACTTGGTGAGGACAAAAACAATTAGAATCTGGGGCGAGGGGATTTTTTAATATTGCGCCAACGGAGAGGGAATAATAATCACAAATATTTTTGGGGATCAATAACTGTAATAGGAAGGGAATTATAAAAGTAACAAAAAAAATGTGATCAGTGTTATTACTCAAATTGGAACAATAACTCAGTTATATTATTACTAAAACGCTTTAATCACAACACTGCACATGGCCTACTTGGATGACAACCTATTTAGTAAGCCAAGCTATCATTTGCCTTTGGTGATCTTCATTTGGCAAGTGAGAACTTGCGAGCTAATGTTACGCTTGTCACAAGTACTCTATCTAGCGAACATAAGCACAGCTGCGAAGTGGAAAATCTGGTCCAACCCTGTTTCGCAAGCTATTGCAAGTATTCTAAATATACCCAATGAAGCAAGCTGCAATTATTAGCAAGCTAAAATACAGTTAGGCAACTGTCAAACTTGAAGTCGGAAAATATTCTGACCCTACACTTGCTTAAAGTTGCACTGGGGTCGAACATATTTCCTGTTTAGTTTAAGACACTGCGGAGCTGGCACGAGATATGGCTCAGAAAACGTACCACAATCCAGGGATGAGAAATTGCGTTGTACTCAGAATTGTCCAATTATCCCAACTGTTACACCGAGAAGATTGAACGACTGTTAGTTTTAATCCAGGGATGAGAAGGCCATTTCTCAAGGTACGTTTTCCGAGCCATATCTCGTGCCGGCTCCGTGGTGTCTTAATCTAAACAGTAAATCTGTCCGACCCCAATGCAGCTGTAAACAAGAGTACGGATCGGAATCTATTCTGGCTACATTATATGACTTGAGTCTAGCCACCAGCATAGTTTATGTTGCTAACAGCTAGCTAACGTTAGCTAGCAATCAACGCTAGCTACAAATGCTATAACAGTTAGTTAGCTAGATCTTGGATCCTTACCTTTAAATCAGACCGAAGTTTCATCTGCTTTGAAAAAAGATGCGTCTAATATGGACATTACAATTATTTGCTATCTATCAATAGAATCGCAATAATTTCCAAGAACTTAATTCCGTTAGTTAGACATGTCAGTACGACAGAATGTCAACAATAATCCCTAGCTAGTTTCTGTTTCTTCTTCTTATTCTTCTTCTTCTTCTATGATATAATGGCGGTACGCAAACAAACGTTAAAGGTGCATGCCGCCACCAACTGTGCTGGAGTGTGTGGTCAATGACGGTTTACAATATTTCTAAATCCTCCTACCTAACTCATTACTTCAGAGAAGATAAAAAAGAGCCATACTAACTTCTAATATACCCTCTCCATTCCCAAAATCCCTACCAACCCCCCAACCTCAATGACCCTACACTTCATCCTTCCCTTTCTACAACATACTTACAACAATATAACAACACATGCTCCACTGTTTGTTTCATCGACCATACACTCCAGACACAAACCATTCATATGCTTGTCAACCAGATGTAATGATGAATTCAATGTACAATGTCCTAAGCGCAATCGAGCAAACACCACCTCTTCCTTCCTAATCTGACCTTTGAATCTTGGTCCACCGACCTTTCTTTGGAGGGCCTATAAATGCCGGCCCTTTGGCTCAGAGTCCCATCTCTTCTGCCACACAGCTATCAAAATGGCTCTGATCTTACATTTGGCCTCACCTCTACCCAGTAGAACATTAATATAAATTAAATCTAGTTTCAAAGCTCTTTTGGCTAACTGGTCTACAATTTAATTCCCTTCCACACCCGAATGTGCTGAGACCCAGCAGAATCTCACTACTACACCCAGTCTCTCAATTCTCCATAATAACATTAATACCTCAAATAGTAGATCACTTCTATTAGATTTACCTGATGATAAACTATTCAATACAGACAGAGAATCTGAGCATACTATAATTCTAACAGGTTGTACGTCCTCCACTCACTGGAGGGCAACTACTATCGCCAACAGTTCAACTGAGTATTCTGACAGTTCATCTGTTAGTTTTCTACATATCTGTACATCAAATTCAGGAACATAAACGCCTGATCCTGTGCACCCAATATCTGTGAAAAGCGTAAAAAAATCATAAAAACTTCTACCAATGTAATTGTCAACGAGTTTCCCTATATCACTGACTTCTGACCAATCTTTCATTTTCTCTACCAAGGTTAGATCAACAACAGGATTTGGGAGTAACCATGGAGGAACATCCCCTATCACCACAGAAGGGCCAACCTCCAAATGCCTCAAACCACCCTCATCAGCAAGCTTTCCAACTGTCCAAACAAAACCACTGCCTAGTCTACTAGTATATTCCCAACAGTCATCTAGAACAGTAGCAGTGGGATGCTCAACCTCACAGCCTTTCAACCTAGCCCAATAAGCTAATGACCATTTTTTACGCCGTATATCCAAAGGCATCTCACCTGCCTCCACTAGTAAGGCACATACAGATGTTGATTTAAATGCACCAATACATATCCTTAAAACTATATACTGGATTCTGTCTAGCCTCTAAAGCCAAGTCTTCACCGCTGTTCCACCAGTAATCAATTGTCGTCCGGATCAGAGCTCTATAAATATCCATCAACGATTGTCTGTCAGCACCCCATTCATAACCAGAGACCGAGCGCATAAGATTCACCACCTTCTTACACTTTGTTTCAACATTTATGACATGATCTTTCCATTTATATCGCTCATTGAACCATAGACCCAAATATTTGTACTTAGAAACCCTCCCCATAGGCTGGCCATACAGAAACAACTGTATATTATCAGCAACTTTCTTCTTCGAGAAGAACATACAACAAGACTTCGCTATTGACAATTAAAAATCCCAGTCAATCGACCATCTTTCAACATCCACTATAGCTTGTTGAATAGATTTGATCATGAGAGACATTCCTTCCCCTCTTCCAAATAGCGCCATCATCAGCAAATAGGGAAGCCCCAATTCCCCCCTACCTACAGTACCAGTCAAAAATTTGGACAGACCTACTCATTCAAGGGTTTTTCTTAGTTTTGACTATTTTCTACATAATAGTGAAGACATCAAAACTATGAAATAACACATATGGAATCATGTAGTAACCAAAAAAGTGTTAAACAAATCCAAATATATTTTATATTTGAGATTCTTCAAATAGCCACCCTTTGCCTTGATGACAGCTTTGCACACTCTTGGCATTCTCTCAACCAGCTTCATGAGGTAGTCACCTGGAATGCATTTCAATTAACAGGTGCGCCTTCTTAAAAGTTAATTTGTGGAATTTCTTTCCGTCTTAATATGTTTGAACCAATCAGTTTTGTTGTGACAAGGTAGTGGGGGGGGGGTATACAGAAGATAGCCCTATTTGGTAAAATACCAAGTCCATATTATGGCAAGAACAGCTCAAATAAGCAAAGAGAAATGACAGTCCATCATTACTTTAAGACATGAAGGTCAGTCAATCTGGAACATTTCAAGAACTTTGAAAGTTTCTTCAAGTGCAGTCGCAAAAACCATCAAGCGCTATGATGAAACTGGCTCCCATGAGAACCGCCACAGGAATGGAAGACCCAGAGTTACCTCTGCTGCAGAGGATAAGTTCATTAGAGTTAACAGCCTCAGAAATTGCAGCCCAAATAAATGCTTCACAGAGTTCAAGTAACTGACACATCTAACATCAACTGTTCAGAGAAGACTGTGTGAATCAGGCCTTTATGGTTGAATTGCTGCAAAGAAACCACTACTAAAGGACACCAATAAGAAGAAGAGACCTGTTTGGGCCAAGAAACATGAGCAATGGACATTAGACCGGTGGAAATTTGTTCTTTGGTCTGGAGTCCAAATTGGAGATTTTTGGTTCCAACCGCCGTGTCTTTGTGAGACGCGGTGTGGGTGAACGGATGATCTCCGCATGTGTATTTCCCACCGTAAAGAATGGAGGAGGAGGTGTTATGGTGTGGGGATGCTTTGCTGGTGACACTGTCTGTGATTTATTTAGAATTCAAGGAACACTTGACCAGCATGGCTACCACAGCATTCTGCAGCGATACGCCATCCCATCTGGTTTGGGCTTAGTGGGACTATCATTTGTTTTTCAACAGGACAATGACCCAACACACCTCCAGGCTGTGTAAGGGCTATTTTACCAAGGAGAGTGATGGAGTGCTGCATCAGATGACCTGGCCTCCACAATCCCCCGACCTCAACTCAATTGAGATGGTTTGGGATGAGTGGGACGGCAGAGTGAAGGAAAAGCAGCCAACAAGTGCTCAGCATAGGTGGGAACTCCTTCAAGACTGTTGGAAAAGCATTCCAGGTGAAGCTGGTTGAGAGAATGCCAAGAGTGTGCAAAGTTGTCATTTACATTTTAGTAATTTGGCAGACGCTCTTATCCAGAGCGACTTACAGTGAGTGCATACATAATTTTTTTTCATACTGGCCCACCGTGGGAATCGAACCCACAACCCTGGCGTTGCAAACGCCATGCTCTACCAACTGAGCTACACGGCAAAGGGTGGCTTTTGATTTGTTTAACACTTTTTTGTTTACTACATGATTCCATATGTGTTATTTCATAGTTTTAATGTCTTCACTATTATTCTACAATGTAAAAAAAATTAAAAATAAAGAAAAACCCTTGAATGAGTAGGTGTGTCCAAACTTTTGACTGGTACTGTACTTTCGAAAACATATTGTTAATCATAATGTTGAACAAAATAGGACTGAAAACACTGCCTTGAGGAATAGCATTGTCAACTCCATAGGCATCAGATAAAATGGATCCTATTTTAACTCGAAATAGCGATTAAATAAGAAGGCCAAAACCCAGTTATATAATCTCCCACCAATACAAAGTCTTTCCATCTTAATCAGTAAACCTTCTCTCCACATAGTGTCATAAGCCTTGTCAATGTAAAAAACAAACAAAACAGTAGCCATTACTTCTTTCATGACCAGAGTTTTTTCACCTTCATTGCTCACCTTTACTAATGCATCCAAAGTAGATCTACCTCTACGGAATCCACTTTGACATTGACTCAATGAATCTCTATGTTCCAGGAAATATGACAATCTGTTGACTATCATCTTTTCCATCAGTTTACACAAGTTAGAGGTCAGTGCAATTGGTCTATACCTATCAGCACATGAAGGATCCTTACCAGGCTTTACAAAAGGTAATATTACTGCATGTTTCCAACCAGAAGGTATAACCCCCTCACTCCAAATCTTATTAAATAATCCCAGGAGAACATGTATGACCTCATCAGGTAGATGCCTAAACATTACATAGCACAACTGATCATGACCTGGGGCTGTATATTAAGGCCTACTAAGGCTGAATGTATCTCATGTATGGTAAAAACAGCATCCAAAGAAGAGTCAACAGTATCCCTTTTCTTATACACATGAGCATTTAAAATCTCACACCTGCGCTGCTTATCTACTTCAATCAAAGTAACCCCACTATGAACCCTAGCAAACCCTAGTCTTCCCCAACAAGTCAGCTTTTTCTTTGTCAGTTAGGGCAATTTTTTTTTACCAACAACCAAAACTGGAATTCAAGTGGACTTGCTTCTTCCAGTCAACTTCTTCAACATAGACCATACATCCCCCAGCTCAGTACCCATGCCTATTGTAGAGCAGAACTGTCTCCATGCATTTCTCTTGACAGACTTAATGACCCTATGTACTAAAGCTCTCTTCTTTTGGAAATCAAGTAGATTCTCAAGAGTCATATTCCTACGCAACACTGTGTAAGCCCTATTTCTTTCTCGAATAGCTGTAGTGCACTCTTCAGTCCATCAAGGAACCACCTTCATTTTCTCACCCACTTCACTCACTGGTACATATACATTCGCAGCACTCAAAATCAGAGAGGTCACAGAGGCAGCACATACATCAACCGGCCTCTCTAAAGACAACTCTCTACAGACTTTAATTTTTTTATTATTTTTTTATTTTTGGTCATTTAGCAGACGCTCTTATCCAGAGCGACTTACAGGAGCAATTAGGGTTAAGTGCCTTGCTCAAGGGCACATCGACAGATTTTTCACCTAGTCGGCTCGGGGATTAGAACCAGCGACCTTTCGGTTACTGGCACAACGCTCTTACCCACTAAGCTACCTGCCGCCCACTTTAAGCAATGATCACCAAACTTTTCCCAGACTGCTTTATGAAAGCACCATCTTCTGAATGGTACCCTATCTGGAATAGTAACATCAAAGTTCATGATACATAAAATCAGGAAATGATCACTTCCAACAGTAGAATCATTCATTACATTACATTCACACATAGATGCAATAGAGTTAGAAGGCAGTGTGAGGTCCAGGCAGGATGTAAACACTCTAACAACATAAACTCTTGTACCACATCCATCGTTAAGACATACTAATGCTCTTGTTTCCATCATATCTTCCACAATAGTACCATTAGCATCTGTATGTGTGCTACCTCATAAACTACTATGTGCATTAAAGTCGCCGCACCATATCTCTCTAGAGCCTAATTCTCCTGATATTTCATCATACATCGCTACAGATAGTTGACAAGGGTTTAGCTAGCTCCTTCATGTAAATGCAGCGCTTCCTCTATCTGAACACGCCCCAGAGCAAATCATTGTTGCTGATTGGACGGAATGACAATCAATCGTTCCCTTCTGAAACTGTTTCCTGAGGTAAACATATCAACGTGATGCATCATGTAAAACAATCGTTTACAGTTGCAAAGTATCTGCTATTTTATTTGTGAGATGTGTGACCATGCATGCAAATATTTAAATTGAGTGGCTGACAGTTTGACTATGAATTTGAGCGCAAGAGATGGGAGAAATTAACAGATTTCTTAGTGATCTTTACAATAGCAACATCCCATAACAGAACGACTGTAGCCTACAGTGCAATCAACGGTTTTCTCTCGGTGGCAAACTATGATGGGCTACATACAGTAGGCTACTTACTGCCTGCCCTACTGCGACATAAGAGTTGAATAGGTTTAGAATGTTAGTAAGTCTACAGTGGCCGTGCATAATGTAAAGCAAACGTGAGCGCCCTCTATTGAGCTTGAGGAATCACAACAATAAAAATGCTGGAGCCTACAATATTTGATATTTTCAAACCATTCAAAATGCAGTGAAATAACATTTCATCTAGACTAGTGATGTTTGCTCTGACATAGGTTTTGACACCCCAGCCCTCGCAGCAGTGTATGTGGCTCAGTGATGCTCTGAGAGAGCCAAAAGGGAAAGGTTTTTAGATGATGAAACAGAGTAGCCTACCCATTATTTCCATGAATAGTTAGTAACTACCACCATCCTGGTGTGGGTGCACAGTACACTACTTTGAAAATGTGACTTGTACCCTCCAGCGCCAAATTCCATTACACACTACTCTCTGTGTCTGGAATTTGGGACTCAGGGAGTCAAGTCATATTGTCTATGTAATGCAATGTGCTCCCATACCAGGGTGCTGGTTGGTCAGTATATTTATAAACTTATCTCTATATATGACTCTGTTCTAGCCCATTGAAATTACATAATGCACATACAAATACACCCAGCACACTTTGTATAGTCAATCATTAATTAATAGACATATTATCCTCTGATAAACTCAGCATAGCACACCCCTGGAGACAAGAGTGTGAACCGTGAATCAGCTAGAGTACTTGGTCTAACTTGGTCCATTCTACAAGTGAATGTGTGTGACCGCCCAGGTTTGGAGTAGGAGGAAGAGGTCAAAGGGGGTTGAAATGTAACAGATGTAACAAATCCTGTTGGTCCCATGTAGACCCTACAGTCAAAAATGCTCTTACTGTACAATTATTGCGGTTGTAATATCTGCTTGTTCCATATTTTGTGTTTTGCTGCCACACACTTCATGTTGTGTGTTGGTGTATGTGTTATCAGCTCCCATTCTGTGAGAAATGAAAAAGAGGAAGAAAATACAATTCTGTGTTCATTTCACATTTAATGCAATTCCAACTTATTGATGTATTTTACCCAACAGCCTATGAGATAGCCAGCACATGTTGATGAAGTAGTGGTAAAGCGTTTTTTTTCTAGGTTTGATAGATGTTTACAACTGTGAACTTCTTCACGGGGCTTTCATAGTGTGGGACTATTATCGATGGTATAAGTAACTGATTGTTGACCTACTGTATATGTTTTTGATGATATTACTACTACGCCCATTGATCCAGTGTTGTTTTCTCAATTCAAATGTGCAAACCACCATACACCACCAATATTGATTCAAGAGCTAGGAGCGACGACTGTTTTACTTTTGCGTGATATGTTTCTGGACAGCTCCCAGGGCTCGAACACAGAAAGCTAGGTTTTAAAAGGTCACATGCATATTAGTCGACTCCTCTCTAAAACTTTACAACACAATTGTAAAATTCTACCAAACTCTCATGGTGACGGTAACTGAAATTCCTTTTGCAAGCAACACGTCTTTCAGTTAGGCAGCACACTGCTTTGCAGATTTTCTGAATGGCATGGAGATGATCAATTTTGGTATACTTATTCAAGTTTTTAAGGCATTTATTTAGGGCAAAAGGAATCTGCATTGGCCCTAACAAAAATGACCTCTTTGATATGTTTGTTAATGTTTATACTTTCACTATATGAAATGGGGCTTTGGTTTGTTCTACCAAAAAATGCCACACGTAGCCTACATATCAATACATACACACAAACTATCTAGGTCAAATAGGGGAGAGGTGTTGTGCCGTGAGGTGAATGGCATGGAGATGATTTCTGAATGGCATGGAGATGATCAATGTTGGTATACTTATTCAAGTTTTTAAGGCATTTATTTAGGGCAAAAGGAATCTGCATTGGCCCTAACAAAAATGACCTCTTTGATATGTTTGTTAATGCTTATACTTTCACTATATGAAATGGGGCTTTGGTTTGTTCTACCAAAAAATGCCACACGTAGCCTACATATCAATACATACACACAAACTATCTAGGTCAAATAGGGGAGAGGTGTTGTGCCGTGAGGTGTTATAGAATTCTGTAGTGAAATGTAACAAACTGTAGTGTACTGTAGAATACTATACTCCACACTATAGTATCCCTTGATCATGTGTAGTACTTACTATATAATTGTGTAGTATACTGTAGAATACTATACTACACACTATAGTATCCCTCGATCGTGTAGTGCTTACTATAGAATCTTGAAGTATACTGTAGAATACTATACTCCACACTGTAGTATCCCTTGAGCATGTAGTGCTTACTTTAGAATTTTGTAGTATACTTAAGTGATAATGCCCGAGAAGCCAGTGTTTGGAGGATATATTGGCACGGGTGTTGTTAGGCCCGAGACTAAGCCAATATATCCTCCAAACACTGGCTTCGAGGGCACATCCACATTTTGTTACTGTCACGCCCTGACTCAGGGGACTCGTATATGTTGAGTCAGGGTGTGTAGTTTCTGGCCAGTGGTTCGTGTGTCCAGTCCAGCACGGCCCGTGCCTGTTCCACCGGTGCCTGGTCCGGCACCGGTCAGCTGCTCCACTCCGGAGCCAGAGCAATCCGCTCCACCGGGGTCCAGTCCAGCTCCGGTCAGCGGCTCCACTCCGGAGCCAGAGCAATCCGCTCCACCGGGGTCCGGTCCAGCTCCGGTCAGCTGCTCCACTCCGGAGCCAGAGCAATCCGCTCCACCGGTGCCTGATCCAGCTCCGGTCAGCGGCTCCACTCCGGAGCCAGAGCAGTTCGATCCACCGTCGTCGGGTCCAGCTCCAGTCAGCGGTTCCAGTCCAGACCCAGACGTCAGCCCCTCTCCAGGTTCGGGGTCTCTCACACCAGGGTCCAGACAGGGCTTGGTACTTTGTGGGAGGAAGGAGAGGGGAAGCAGCGCGCCGAGGTCCAGACCAGACCAGGGTCGCAACAGGGAGGTGGAGAGTAAGTGGTGGTCACGCCCGGAACCGGATCCGCCTCCGAGGCGGAATGCCCACCCGGCCCCTACCCTGTTATGTTTATGTGGCGCGGTCGGAGTCCGCACCTTTGGTGGGGGGTACTGTCACACCCTGACTCAGGGGACTCGTATTTGTTGAGTCAGGGTGTGTAGTTTCTATGTTGTGTATATCTATGTTGTAGTTTCTATTATGTCTAGATCTATGTTGGCCTGTGTGGTTCCCAATCAGAGGCAGCTGTCGCTCGTTGTCTCTGATTGGGGACCATACTTAGGCAGCCTATTGGCACTAGTGGGTTGTGGGATCTTGTTCCGTGTGAGGTATGTTATTTGTCTACCTTGGACTTCACGTTTCGTTTGTTGTTTTGTCGTGGTGTTTATTCTATATAAATAAACATGTATGCATATCACGCTGCGCCTTGGTCCGTCCCGTCTATAAACGAACGTGACAGAAGATCCCACCAAACGAGGACCAAGCAGCGTGCCCAGGAAGAGCGTATAGCGATGTCACAGGTGGGCAAATTGTGGTCATGGGAGGAGATATTCGCGGGGAAAGGGCCATGGGCGAAGGTAAATGCCCAGGCAGGAGAGGAACGACGGCAACACGGAAGCCGGCCGAGGAGGAGGCCCGAGAAGCAGCCCCAATACATTTTTTTGGGGGGGCTAAAGGGGTGGTCGGGGAGCGATAGAGAAGAGCCCCGACCACTGCACCCTGTTGTGTTTCGGAGTGGGAACAGTACTACACTGAGGAGTCGGAGGATGACGACGACGACGAGTGTCTGTTCCCTAATTCGTGGGGGCTCCCGGAGGAGTCCTCACGGGAAGAGGAGTGCCGACGACGGAGACCCGAGAGGCAACCCCAAGAAAATGTTGGGGGGGGGGCACACGGTGTGAACGACGAGGCAGCAGGAGGCAGCGACAGGGCGGATCTGCAGGTTAGGAGAGGAGGCCACCAGGTTACGGGGGCTATTGGTTCAGAGGGAGCAGGACTTATTAGGTCAGAGGGAGGCGCTACAGGAGGCTATAAGGGAGAAGGAGAGTGTAGAGGCATGGCGAGAGGAGCTGGTTAGGCAGCAGAAGGAGCAGGGGTTTATAAAGGAACCCAGTCCCGCTCCCCGCACCAAGAAAGTGGTGCGTGTCGCCAGTCCGGTCCGGCCCGTTCCTGCTCCCCGCACTAAGCCAGTGGTGCGTGTTTCCAGTACGGCCCGACCCGTTCCTGCTTCCCGCACTAAGCCAGTGGTGTGTGTTCCCAGTACGGTTCGGTCCGTTCCTGCTCCTCGCATCAAGCCAGTGGTGCGCGTCGCCAGCCCAGTCCAGCCTGTTCCTGCCCCTCACACCAAACCAGTGGTGCGCGTCGCCGGCCCGGCCTGTTCCTGCCCCTCGCACCAAGCCAGTGGTGCGCGTCGCCAGCCCGGTCCGGCCTGTTCTTGTCCCTCGCACCAAGCCAGTGGTGCGCGTCGCCAGCCCGGTCCGGCCTGTTCCTGCCCCTCGCACCAAGACAGTGGTGCGCGTCGCCAGCCCGGTCCGGCCCGTTCCTGCTCCCCGCACCAGGCCAGTGGTTCGTGTGTCCAGTCCGGCACGGCCCGTGCCTGTTCCACCATACTTAGGCAGCCTATTGGCACTAGTGGGTTGTGGGATTTTTTTCCGTGTGAGGTATGTTATTTGTCTACCTTGGACTTCACGTTTCGTTTGTTGTTTTGTCGTGGTGTTTATTCTATATAAATAAACATGTATGCATATCACGCTGCGCCTTGGTCCGTCCCGTCTATAAACGAACGTGACAGTTACGTTACAGCCTCATTCTAAAATTGATTAAATTGTATTTTTCCTCTCATCAATCTACACACAATACCCCATAATGACTAAGCAAAAACAGGTTTTTGAAAATGTTGCTAATTTATTAAAAATAAAAACAGGAAATATTACATTTACATAAGTATTCAGACCCTCTACTCAGTACTTTGTTGAAGCACCTTTGGCATCGAGTCTTCTTGGGTATGACGCTACAAGCTTGGCACACCTGTATTTGGGGAGTTTCTCCCATTCTTCTCTGCAGATCCTCTCAAGCTTTGTCAGGTTGGATGGGGAGCGTTGCTGCACAGCTATTTTCAGGTGTCTCCAGAAATGTTTGATCGGGTTCAACTTCAACTGTATCTACCTCGATTACCTCGTACCCCTGCACATCGACTCTGTACTGGTACCTAGTGTATATATACAGTGGGGGGGGAAAAGTATTTAGTCAGCCACCAATTGTGCAAGTTCTCCCACTTAAAAAGATGAGAGAGGCCTGTAATTTTCACCATAGGTACACATCAACTATGACAGACAAATTGAGGAAAAAAAATCCAGAAAATCACATTGTAGGATTTTTTATGAATTTATTTGCAAATTATGGTGGAAAATAAGTATTTGGTCACCTACAAACAAGCAAGATTTCTGGCTCTCACAGACCTGTAACTTCTTCTTTAAGAGGCTCCTCTGTCCTCCACTCGTTACCTGTATTAATGGCACCTGTTTGAACTTGTTATCAGTATAAAAGACACCTGTCCACAACCTCAAACAGTCACACTCCAAACTTCACTATGGCCAAGACCAAAGAGCTGTCAAAGGACACCAGAAACAAAATTGTAGACCTGCACCAGGCAGGGAAGACTGAATCTGCAATAGGTAAGCAGCTTGGTTTGAAGAAATCAACTGTGGGAGCAATTATTAGGAAATGGAAGACATACAAGACCACTGATAATCTCCCTCGATCTGGGGCTCCACGCAAGATCTCACCCTGTGGGGTCAAAATGATCACAAGAACGGTGAGCAAAAATCCCAGAACCACACGGGGGGACCTAGTGAATGACCTGCAGAGAGCTGGGACCTAAGTAACAAAGCCTACCATCAGTAACACACTACGCCGCCATGGACTCAAATCCTGCAGTGCCAGACGTGTCCCCCTGCTTAAGCCAGTACATGTCCAGGCCCGTCTGAAGATTGCTAGAGTGCATTTGGATGATCCAGAAGAGGATTGGGAGAATGTCATATGGTCAGATGAAACCAAAATAGAACTTTTTGGTAAAAACTCAACTCGTCGTGTTTGGAGGACAAAGAATGTTGAGTTGCATCCAAAGAACACCATACCTACTGTGAAGCATGGGGGTGGAAACATCATGCTTTGGGGCTGTTTTTCTGCAAAGGGACCAGGACGACTGATCCATGTAAAGGAAAGAATGAATGGGGCCATGTATCGTGAGATTTTGAGTGAAAACCTCCTTCCATCAGCAAGGGCATTGAAGATTAAACGTGGCTGGGTCTTTCAGCATGACAATGATCCCAAACACACTGCCCGGGCAACGAAGGAGTGGCTTTGTAAGAAGCATTTCAAGGTCCTGGAGTGGCCTAGCCAGTCTCCAGATCTCAACCCCATAGAAAATCTTTGGAGGGAGTTGAAAGTCCGTGTTGCCCAGCGACAGCCCCCAAAACATCACTGCTCTAGAGGAGATCTGCATGGAGGAATGGGCCAAAATACCAGCAACAGTGTGTGAAAACCTTGTGAAGACTTACAGAAAACGTTTGACCTGTGTCATTGCCAACAAAGGGTATATAACAAAGTATTGAGAAACTTTTGTTATTGACCAAATACTTATTTTCCACCATAATTTGCAAATAAATTCATTTAAAATCCTACAATGTGATTTTCTGGATTTTTTTTCCTCATTTTGTCTGTCATAGTTGACGTGTACCTATGATGAAAATTTTAGGCCTCTCTCATCTTTTTAAGTGGGAGAACTTGCACAATTGGTGGCTTACTAAATACTTTTTTCCCCCACTGTATAGTTATCATTACTCATTGTGTATTTATTCCTTCCTTATTATTTCATCCATTCTTTTTATATTTTTCTCTCTGCATTGTTGGAAAGGGCCCGTAAGTAAGCATTTCATTGTTAACACCTGTTGTTTACGAAGCATGTCACAAATACAATTTGATTGATTTGAAAACGTATGCGTGCTATGTACACCGCCAACAGCTCCAGGTAATTGATGTGCAGCGCGTTATGCGACACTGTCCACAACCTCCGAATTGAGCTGCCTGTCGTGATCACCTTGCGGGATATAACTCGACCCGTGTGGGTCCCCAGCGACAACAGTCGCGGGTCTCTCCACCGTGCCAAGCCCGTAGGCCTGATGGGGACTCCCAGAGTGACCGGTTTAGGTGGCGTGGTGCGACCAAGCGAGTGTCTATCACCCACCGCTGGAAAGGTCACATCAGCAACAGCCCGAGGTGAACCACGGCTATCATAGCCATTATCCCCCCAAAAAAGCAACATGTGACCCAGATGAAATTTGGCCAAGCAAAGCTGGAAACCGGTTTCCCTCTGTGGGAACAAGAATGCACGATTCTCGACTTAGTCTAAATCAAGACCCAGAAACGGAATGCGCTGAGATGGAGTCAAACAGCTCTTCTCTTCCTTCACTATGAAACCCAGAGACTGAACATGGAAAACCAGCATGGATGTGTGTAACACCACCTGCTCCCTCGACTCCGGTACCACCAGACAATCGTCCAGGTAGTCCAATACCCTGAGCCCCAGGCACTGCATAGGTGCCAAACACACCTCCACAACTTTGGTGAAAGTGTGAGGCTAGAGGGAATGCCCGAAAGGGAGGACCAGAAACTCGTAGGCTACAGCGTCGAAATGGAACCTCAGGAACTTCCTGTGAGGGGGATATATGGCCACATGAAAGTACACATCCCTCAGGTCGATGGAGGTGAACCAATTGCCTGGGCGCACTGACTGTAACAACTGGCTGTTCGTGAGCATTCTAAATTTGTAGACCCTGAGGTGCTTGTGTAGGGCACGAAGGTCTAAAAAGGGATGTAAAGTCCCGCCCCTTTTGGGAAACAAGAAATACCAGCTGTACCAGCCATCCTGGGCCTCTGACATCGGAAACATTCAGATTGCCTTCTTCTGGAGAAGGGAAGAAATCTCCTCCCTCAAAATAGTCGCTGAGGCCATGGGAACAGTCGACGTAATGACCCCGTAAAAACATGTGGGACGCACAACGAATTGTAGCCTGTACTCCAATGTCACTGTTCGCATAATCCAGGGCAACACTGCGCATGCGCGCCATTGGTCGACACAAACAGCGAGTCTCCCATAAAGTGCCATCTGAAGGGGCAGAATGCCACCTTGTGGACTGGGAGAATTTGGTAATTTTTTATTGCCTTTTCTCATTTCCGCCACTCTCGACATCTGAGTGTCTGACTGTGGGGAAGGGACTCTTTTAATTAAACTCACATGTGGAGGACACAACACTCTTGACACCCGTGAACACCGTGGAACTTGGGGTAGAAACAATGTGTTTAAGTTCCGATGTTTGCCTGAAGCCCGGTGCACTCTGGGTTCGGAGGCTTCGGCTACCAGTGACATACCTTGATTGGCTGTGACACTTGGGGGTACTGTTGTCACAGCGAACATCTGGGGAGGGGACCGTGCCACCTCCCCTCTCATCACTCTAGGTGCGCAGGGGCTGCTGCCTCCCCCGTTCCGCAGAGGGACCAGCTTTCACTTCACCCTTGGGAGTAAAACGGCGTATGTGCCAAACAGACTGGCGCTGCTCTTGTGGAACAGGACAAGCAGGAGCAGAATTGGGGATGGACGCTTAGCCGCCGGGCCTCTGTCTGCAGACCCTCTATAAGACGATGCCGCCGCAGCAGGAAAGGTACTCCGGGGAAGGAAGACGTGCAACGCCGCCTCCTGCTTCTTTTCTCCTCAAAACGAGACTGCATAGACTACAGGGCCGAACAACCCCGTAGGAGAAATCGTCTCGTCCAAGCACAACTGCCTGTCTCTCTCTGGAACCTGAGACAAAGTCAACCAAAGGTGTCGCTGTGCCACCACGGTAGCCCCCCTGCTTCTCCTGAACGCCAAGACGGTGCAACGGGACATGCGCAACACAAATCGTCCGTAGCTCGAAACTCATCTAGGAGCTCTGTGTGGGGCTCCCCAGCAGCCAGAACCATGGCCAGGTCAGCCACCAGCTCAGTCTGGTAAACCTGCAGCATTGTGACCGTGTTCAGGGATCGGGCCGCCACACCTTGTCAAGCTGCGCCGCCAAAAAGCAACCTGCTTATTCAGGAGCGACGTTGGGGTTAGCCATCCCTTTGTTAGCCAACGGGGCTAGGTAGCCAACGAGCTTCCCATCCACCGGTGGCGTGTGGACAAGCCCCGCCCCTTCCATCCCTTCTGTCACGAACCGGCTCAAGTTCGTAACAAAAACGGAGACACCGTGGAGACAAGAAATACCAAAATATATATTTATTAACTAAAGTAAACTAAATAAACTTAACAATGGTGTGTGTAATCAGTAATCAGTAGTGTATGTGACTGTTACGCATGCATAAATGTAATAATGCAAGGTGTTGAAAGGTGCCAAAGCAAACAACCAAAAACCACAAAACTACCACAACAAAAATCACTCAAGGTGTCTGCATGGAGAGAGTATCCTCAATGAATGTAGAAGAGGTCCATTTATCCTGGGACACACCCGGGCCCAGGTGTTTCCCATGTAGCTGACGACCCTCCCAACTCTGCCCACCGGCATCCTAATAAGGAAACAAGAGCAGAAAGAGAGAATACGGCAGACAGAGTGGGAGGGTCATCACCCCCCCCCATAAAACCGGGGAGCAACAAGGACCCCGGAACCACGTACCAGCCCCTGCATCCAAAACCGACAAATTGTTACATGTTCACACCTCCACTTGTCCCAGCCATCCTCCTCCTCCCCAGACCTCAGCAACCTTTACACACAGGAAGCAACATTTAAGAGGAAAGAAGAACACAAGACTAGGAGGGAACAGATAGGAAAGATAGAACATGACAAAACCAAACAATGGTCAGTCACATAAACATTCAGGAACAGGGCGCACGAGAGAGCGCATCAGCAATCACGTTATCAGTCCCCCGGATGTGCCGCACATCTAGATGGAAGGATTGTAAAAAATAAACACCATCTCATTATCCTCTGATTAGGACACCTCATGGTTATGGTCGGTGTAGACCACAATAGGTACTACTCCCGACCCGACATACACTTCAAAGTGTTGTAGCGCCCATATGAGTGCTAATGCTTATTTTTCAATGACCGAATAGTTCAACTGATAATGGTTAAACTTTTTGGAAAAGAAACTAACAGGCCTCTCAACCCCAGCCACATCTGCTTGCAGCAAAACTGCACCTGCCCCCACATGACTAGCATCCACCTGCATGGTAAATGACAAATCCACACGAGGAGCAGCCAGTACCGGAGTTGAGGTAAGCAACCTCTTTGCATCTTCGAAAGCCTGTTGACGACGAGAAGACCATACGTACACAGCCTTAGCTTTCAGCAAATCTGTCAAGGGAGCGACCACAGTAGAGAAGTTCCTACAAAAACCACGATAATACCCAATCATTCCCAAGAACCGCATCAGTTCCTTTTTAGTAGTTTGTAGTGGAAAAGCATCAATAGCTACCACTTTAGCCTGAACAGGACGCACTTCACCCTGCCCAACCACCTTATGGGGTATTATGTGTAGGCCAGTGACACAAAATCAGGCTGTAACACAACAAAATGTGGAAAAAGTCAAGGGGTGTGAATACTTTCTGAATTCGGAAGGTATTCAGACCCCTTGACCTTTTCCACATTTTGTTACGTTACTGCCTTATTCTAAAATGGATTAAATGGTTTTTTTCCCCTCATCAATCTACACACAATACTCCATAATGACAAAGCAAAAACAGTTTTTAGAAATGTTTGTTTATTAAATATAAAAAAACAGATATTTATGTTAATCAGAATCCAGAGTTCCCCCATGGGTTCCCCAAATACACTGAAGCAGTCTATAAGGTCTATCTTGTTACAGTTTACCCCTACCTTACTATTTTCTTCCATCTGGCAATATCATGTTAAGAGCAAATACACACACGCGTTTGTAGGCCAATTAAAGTTTATAATAACGTCTGCTTCCAAGTATGCATGTAATTCTTTATGACATCATAAAGGTGCAGCGCATTTGGAAAGTATTCAGACCCCTTGATTTTTTCCATGTGTTACAGCCTGATTCTAAAATTGATTAAATTATTTTTCCCCCCACACAATACCCCATAATGACAAAGCAAAAACAGTTTTAAATTTTTTTTTGCAAATGTATATATAAAAAAGCTGAAATATCACGTTTACATAAGTACTCAGACCCTTTACTCAGTCCTTTGTTGAAGCACCATTAGCAGCGAATACAGCCTCGAGTCTTCTTCGGCTCCCGAGTTGCGCAGCGGTCTAAGGCACTGCATCTCAGTGCTTAAGGCGTCACTACAGACCCCCTGGTTCGATTCCAGGCTGTATCACAACCGGACGTGATTGGGAGTCCCATAGAGCGGCGCACAATTGGCCCAGCGTCGTCCGGGTTTGGCCGGTGTAGGCCGTCATTGTAAATAAGAATTTGTTCTTAACTGACTTGCCTAGTTAAATAAAGATAAAATAAAAACTAAAATAAGAAATATGATGCTACAAGCTTGGCACACCTGTATTTGGGGAGTTTCTCCCATTCTTCTCTGCAGATCCTCTCAAGCTCTGTCAGGTTGGATGGGGAGCGTCGCAGCACAGCTATTTTCAGCTCTCCCGAGATGTTCGAGCGGGTTCAAGTCTGGGCTCTGGCTGGGCCACTCAAGGACATTCAGAGACTTGTCCCGAAGCCACTCCTGCGTTGTCTTGGCTGTGTGCTTAGGGTCGTTGTCCTCTTGGAAGGTGAAGCTTCGCCCCAGTCTGAGGTCCTGATCACTCTGGAGCAGGTTTTCATCAAGGATCTCTCTGTACTTTGCACCGTTCATCTTTCCCTCGATCCTGACTAGTCTCCCAGTCCCTGCTGCTGAAAAACATCCCCACAGCATGATGCTGCCACCACCATGCTTCACCGTAGGGATGGTGCCAGGTTTCCTGCAGACGTGACGCTTGGCATTCAGGCCAAAGAGTTCAATCTTGGTTTCATCAGACCAGAAACAAAACAAAGCTATTTTCAATAAACATGTTTCCATATAATTTTTCTAAGCATGTTAGATCACAGCCAAACTTCACCTCAAATCAGAAGCCTACAACAGGTTTGTTGGCCTATGTGTTCAGTTTTGTTCTCTGTTTTTTCGACATAGCCTATGTGACCTAAATTCAGATGATGTACACTGTATGCCTACCATATTTGACCATACGCACATAGCCCATCTTTAAACTAGCATGATCATGTTTTCTTTCTCATGAAATATAATTAATTAAGCTAAATTCTCCCTTGCCTATCTCCTTCAAGACAGGATCATGCATGTGTGCATTTGCCTGCTTTTATTCAGTGGGGCAAGTAGTAATGTTCGAATCCCATCTTGTGGCGAGAAGCAGGACACAGGGGTTTGCGAATCCCTACCGGCCACATTGGTGCCGTGACTCGAATGGGTTTCTGCTAGGAAGAGGTCAAATGGGGATGAAGAAATGGAGGTTGTTTGGAACGCTCATCACATAGCATCTGTCACATTAGGCTACCAGATTTCGACTTTTAGGACTGTTTTAAAAGGGACTATGTCTGTAGTATATGGAGCTATACACCTTTAATGATAGTCTGTAAAACCCTTATGTTTAACAGCTGATCAGTTTCACTCAAGGTTGAAGGTCAAGTGGATATGCAAAACAGCTGTCTTGCGGTTTGTAGTGTGCCTGCATGCAACCTGTTATTTTACCATGCTTTGGTATTGATATAAAGCGTTAACGTGTGCGACTATGGGGCAAAACAGATAAGTAGGCTATGTCTAAATACAGTTACAGGCACCATAATTGCTCCCCATTGTCACGATCGTTAGACGGAGTAGACCAAGGCGCAGCGTTGAAAGCAAACATACTTTATTAATCGAATGATAACACGAACAGCGAACCAAAACAACAAACGATACGTGACATCCAAAGGACAAACCTAACTAGGAACAAACCAACTGGAAACAAGATCCCACAACTATTGTGGGAAAACAGCCTCTATAAATATGGCTCCCAATCAGAGACAACCAGCAACAGCTGACACTCGTTGCCTCTGATTGGGAACCACTCTGGCCAACACAGAAATACAATACATAGAATATCCACACTCTGGCTCAACATATAGAGTCCCCAGAGCCAGGGTGTGACAGTACCCCCCCCTAAAGGCGCGGACTGCGACCGCGCCTAAACATCAACAAACCAGGGGAGGGCTGGGTGGGCATTCCTCCTCGGAGGCGGTTCCGGCTCCGGGCTTGACCACCACCCTTCAACCATCCCCCCATGGCGCCCCTGGTCCGGTCTGGCCCCGCTGGCTGGAGCTGGACATCGTAGAAGCGGATTGCTTCAGCTCCGGTGTGGAGCAGCTGACCGGTACCTGACCAGGCACCGGTGACCCAGGCACGGGTTGTGCCGGACTGACGACGCACACCCCTGGCCTGGTGTGTGGAGCAGGGACGGGCCGGACCGGGCTGACGATGCGCACCCCTGGCTTGGTGCGTGGAGCAGCTACGGGCCGGACCGGGCTGACGATGCGCACCCCTGGCTTGGTGCGTGGAGCCGGAACGGGCCGTACCGGGCTGACGATGTGCACCCCTGGCTTGGTGCGTGGAGCAGGAACGGGCCGGACCGGGCTGACGATGTGCACCCCTGGCTTGGTGCGTGGAACAGGAACGGGCCGGACCGGGCTGACGATGAGCATCCCTGGCTTGGTGCGTGGAGCAGCAACGGGCCGTACCGGACTGACGATACGTACCCCTGGCTTGGTGCGTGGAGCAGGAACGGGCCGGACCGGGCTGACGACTCGCACCCCTGGCTTGGTGCGAGTGGCAGGAACAGGCCGGGCCGGGCTGGCGACGCGCACCGTAGGCTTGGTGCGAGGAGCAGGAACAGGCCGGGCCGGGCTGGCGACGCGCACCGTAGGCTTGGTGCGTGGAGCAGGAAAAGGCCGGGCCGGGCTGGCGACGCGCACCGTAGGCTTGGTGCGTGGAGCAGGAACAGGCCAGGCCGGGCTGGCGACGCGCACCGTAGGCTTGGTGCGAGGAGCAGGAACAGGCCGGGCCGGGCTGGCGACGCACACCGTAGGCTTGGTGCGAGTGGCAGGAACAGACCGGGCCGGGCTGGCGGCGCGCACCGTAGGCTTGGTGCGAAGGGCAGGAACAGGCCGGGCCGGGCTGGCGACGCGCACCGTAGGCTTGGTGCGAAGGGCAGGAACAGGCCGGACCGGGCTGGCGACGCGCACCGTAGGCTTGGTGCGAGGGGCAGGAACAGGCCGGGCCGGGCTGGCGACGCACACCGTAGGCTTGGTGCGAGTGGCAGGAACAGGCCGGGCCGGGCTGGCGACGCGCACCGAAGGCTTGGTGCGAGGAGCAGGCACAGGCCGGGCCGGGCTGGCGACGCGCACCGTAGGCTTGGTGCGAGGAGCAGGAACAGGCCGGGCCGGGCTGTGGAGACGGATAGGAGACCTGGAGTGAAGAGCTGCCACAACCCGTCCTGGCTGAATGCCTACCTTCACACACTCTGTGTGAGGCATCAGCACAGGACGTGCAGGGCTGTGTACCCGTACTGGCATAACAGCACGTGACACTGGCGCAGGATATCCGGGACCGAGGAGAGGCACTGGAGGCCACGAGCGCTGAGCCGGCACACTCCGTCCTGGCTGCATGCCCACCTTCGCACGACACGTGCGGGGTGCTCGCACAGGACGTACCGGACTATGCCGGACCACTCGTGGCACAGTGCGCAGCTCCGCATACCCCGGAACCTGCCCAGTCTCATGCTGCCATGCCTGAGTACGGGGAGTTGGCTTTGCTCTCCATCCAGGCTCCGCCAACCTGCCTTCTGGCCCCCCAAACCCGGTGGCCTCCTCTCCTAATCTCCCAAAACGCCCTGTGGCAGCCTCCTGCTGCCCCGTCGCCCATGCCGTGTGTCCCCCCCTAAAAAATTATTGGGGGTGCCTCTCGCCTGTCCGACCACGGCCCGGTTGATGCCGCTTCTCCTCTCCTGCCTGGGTCTCCCCCTTCATAGCCTTCCGGTACCGGACGGCCTCCTCCTCTGTAATCTGCCCCCAACCGAGGAGGACATCCACAAGAGTTACCTCCTGCGTGTGTTCCTGGGCACGCTGCTTGGTCCTGGTATGGTGGGATCTTCTGTCACGATCGTTAGACGGAGTAGACCAAGGCGCAGCGTTGCAGGCAAACATACTTTATTTAAAGAGAGTAAACACTCGACCAAAACAACAAACGATACGTGCAGTCCTACGGTACAGACCAAAAGGCACAAACCAACTGGAACAAGATCCCACAACTATTGTGGGAAAACAGCCTCTATAAATATGGCTCCCAATCAGAGACAACCAGCAACAGCTGACACTCGTTGCCTCTGATTGGGAACCACTCAGCCAACACAGAAATACAATACATAGAATATACACACCCTGGCTCAACATATAGAGTCCCCAGAGCCAGGGTGTGACACCCATGGGCATATAATATTAAGGTAGACTATTGAAGCTTTTACGCACATCCAAAATATTAACGGGAGCTGGCTAAAATAATGATAAAAAGGGGATGTCCGCTCACTGTTTTGCTGCTCCCAAACATGATCTTTTAATAATGCTTTGGAAATTAATATTTATTTCAAAGCAGTCTCACGAGCCAAACCCTTTATTAAATAGGCTGTTATTTGGCGAATGCATAAATGCAACTATGGGGCAAAACAGACGGGGTTGGCTTAGATTGTTGACAACATGTAAACTATATTTCCTCTCCAATGTTTATTGAAAACATACATACATTTGCGGAATGAGCACTTGTTGTCTCTTAAATACATCGTTACAGTTGTTGGTTAGCTAGCTAGAACACTTTAGCCATACTTACATAGATGTGACATCAGTCGAAAGACATGGTATCAAGAACAAGATAAAACTATCTGAAACGACCCACCTTGTAACGATCCCGGCTGTCTGAGTCGGGTCCTGGCTGGTGACTAGTGTTCCTGTTCGTAATCTCCAGTTTCCCGAGGGTTCGGGAACGCTCCGGGGAGCGCTCTTGTTTTCCGCACCTGCATCCCATCAGCAATCTGCACACCTGGTCCTGATCATCACCCTTCTTAGGCTCTGGCCTAACATCCAGTTCCTGCCGGATCGTTAGCTATGAACAGTATGTTTGTCAGCGTATCAGCCTCTGAGCCATTAGTGTTAGTTTTGTTGTTTTGCACCTTGTGACTTGCTGTGTACTGACCTCCGTTTTTGTTCTGTCTGCAGTCTCTCACCCGGAACCTTCACCCAACCTCTGCCTGATGGTCGGCGGCTGCCGAGCCAGTACCGACCAACCACTGCACCCTCAACAACCCATCCACGCCACCCGCTCTGTTCCCTGGATTATTCAGCCTCACTGGAATCGATTAAATAAACACTCACCTTTCTCTCTACGTACCTTGTCCTGGTCTGCTTCTGGGTTCGGGCTTAGTAAACCGTGACAGAACGATCCGGCCAGTATGAACCCAGCGGACCTGGACTCTGTTCGCCATGCTATTACCCAGCAGGAGAATATGTTGGGCCATCATAGCACGGTACTACAGGAGATCGCGTTGTCAGTTCGGAACCTTTCTACCGGTCTGACGGAGGTCCAGAACCAACGCAAGTGTCCGGTGGAGGATCCACTACCGGTTTCACCCATCTCGCCTGCCGCTTCTGAAGCTGTGTCCATCCGTGAGCCCAAGGTTCCGACGCCGGATAAATATGAGGGGGAGCTGGGAAGATGCCGTTCCTTCCTTATGCAGTGTGGATTAGTGTTCGATCTACAGCCCTACTCTTATGCCACAGACAAGGCTAGGATAGCCTTTGTGATTGAGTTGCTGCGTGGTCGAGCGCTGGAGTGGGCTTCAGCCGTTTGGGAACGACAGGATCCCTGCATGGCTTCATACCAGGGGTTCACGGCCGAGATGAGGAAGCTCTTCGACCATTCCGTCCGAGGGAGGGACGCAGCTAGGCGCCTGTTTTCGCTTCGCCAAGGAACTCGCAGCGTGGCCGACTTCGTGATCGAGTTCAAGACGTTGGCTGTGGAGAGTGGGTGGAACGAGGAGTCTCTGCAAGCGGCCTTTTACCAGGGTCTGTCGGAGCAGCTCAAGGATGAGTTGATCTCCTATCCGGAGCCTAGTGACCTGGACAGCTTGGTAGCCTTGTCTATTCGGGTGGATAATCGAGTCCGAGAGCGAAGGAGGGAGAAGCAATGGGGTCCGTCCAATCGATCAGCTTCTCAGTTTCCAGTCGGGTCGGGTGGTGGACCAGAACACGTCGATCATTCTCCACCACAATGGATTAGTGGAGAGGTCCTCTCTCCCGATTCTGAACCCATGCAAGTGGGGCGGCACGGGTTAACCAAGGAGGAGCGTCAACATAGACGTAAGACCAACTGCTGCCTCTACTGTGGTAGCTCGGGACATTACATCTCCACTTGTTCCCGGCGGTCGTCAAACTGCCCGGCTCGCTAAAGTTGGGAGGACTTTTAGCGAGCCAGTTTCAACCTCTCAGTACCTCTGTCAGACCCCGTTTCCCGGCTACCCTTGTGAACAGGAATCAGAGCTTAGCGCTTAACGCCTTTATCGATTCAGGTGCCGATGGAAGCTTTCTTGATGCCGAGTTGGTGGAACAGCTGGGGCTTTCCAAGGAGCAATTGCCGGAAGCCATTGAAGCGACCACTCTGAACGGCAGTAGTCTGGCACGTATCACGATGAGGACTGAACCGGTTAAGATGCGGTTGTCGGGGAATCATTCTGAGATGATTTCATTCTTCATTCTGCCGTCTTCCCATGTTCCTCTGGTCCTTGGATACCCCTGGCTGAAGGAACACAATCCCACGTTCGATTGGGTGACGGGCAAGGTAACGAGTTGGAGCCTTGATTGTCATGCTAACTGTCTCAAGACTGCCTGCCCCCATTCGGTTCCCAGTCAGGTGATTGAGGCTAAACCCCCAGATTTGTCCCTGGTTCCCGAGACATATCACGATTTGGGGGAAGTTTTCAGTAAGCAGAAGGCTCTGTCACTCCCTCCCCACCGACCATATGATTGTGCCATCAACCTGGTCCCTGGAGCTGTCTACCCCAAGGGAAGGTTATACAGTATCTCCCGACCTGAACGTGAGGCGTTGGAGACCTACATCAAGGAGTCCCTAGCTGCTGGTCTCGTTCGTCCTCGTCATCACCCCCTGGGGGCAGGATTCTTCTTTGTGGGTAAGAAGGATGGCTCTCTTCGACCGTGTATTGATTATCGGGGGTTGAATGACATCACGGTCAAGAACAAGTATCCCCTGCCCTTGATGAGTTCTGCCTTCGACTCCTTACAGGGTGCTACGGTGTTCACCAAGCTAGACCTACGCAATGCGTATCACCTGGTCCGGATCAGAGAGGGGGACGAGTGGTTGACGGGTTTCAATACACCGATGGGTCACTTCGAGTATCAGGTGATGCCGTTTGGACTGACCAATGCTCCAGCGGTATTCCAGAGTATGGTGAACGACGTCCTGAGAGATATGATCGGTCTCTTTGTGTTTGTTTACCTGGATGACATTCTGATCTTCTCGAAGGAACCTTCCGACCACGTCCAGCATGTCCGGCAGGTTCTGCAGCGATTGTTGGAGAATCGCCTGTTCGTGAAGGCCGAGAAGTGCGAGTTTCACGCCCACACGACATCCTTTCTCGGGTACATCATCTCCAGGGGAGAGATTAGGATGGACCAGGAGAAGGTTAGAGCGGTTCTGGAATGGGCCCAGCCCGGTACGAGATTGCAGCTCCAGAGATTTTTGGGGTTTGCGAATTTCTACCGCAGATTCATCCGGGATTACAGCCGTGTGGCCGCTCCGTTAACTGCCTTGACTTCCAGTATCAGGACCTTCAAGTGGAATCCGGAGGCGGATCGAGCGTTTCTGGATTTGAAGAGGCGATTCACCAACGCACCGATTCTCTCTCAACCGGACACGGCCCGTCAGTTCGTCGTTGAAGTGGACGCGTCTGATGTGGGAGTTGGCGCCATCCTGTCGCAGCGATGCTCCACGGACAGTAAACTCCATCCCTGCGCCTACTACTCTCGTCGCCTTTCGCCTGCGGAGAGGAATTACGATGTGGGTAACCGGGAGCTTCTCGCGGTGAAACTTGCCTTGGAGGAGTGGCGCCACTGGTTGGAGGGGGCGGAGCAACCGTTTATTGTCTGGACGGACCACAAGAATCTTGCTTACGTGCAATCGGCTAAACGTCTCAACTCCCGTCAGGCCAGGTGGGCGTTGTTTTTCGGACGATTCAAGTTTGCCCTGACGTTCCGACCTGGATCTAAGAACGGCAAGGCGGACGCCTTGTCCCGGATGTTCTCCAAGACGGAGGAGAGTGGGTCCAAGACCGAGACAATCCTCCCCCGGAACTGCGTCGTGGGAGCAGTTATGTGGAAGATTGAGGAGGAGGTGCTGGCGGCCCTTCGGACTCAGCCCGGTCCCGGTAACGGTCCACCCGGTCGGTTGTTTGTGCCTGAGTCGGTTCGTCCTGCTGTCCTCAAATGGTCCCACGCCAGCAAGATGGCTTGTCACCCTGGCGTGGCTCGGACAATGGCGTTTCTTCGCAGACGTTTTTGGTGGCCTGCCATGGCCGAGGATACTCGGGGTTTTGTTGCTGCCTGTCCAGTGTGTGCGCAGAATAAGAGTACCAATCGGCCCAGCTCTGGACTACTTCACCCCCTTCCTATTCCCCGGCGACCATGGTCGCATCTGGCCCTGGACTTCGTCACTGGGTTGCCCGCTTCTGAGGGGAACACGGTCGTTCTGACTATCGTGGACAGATTCAGCAAGTTCGCCCACTTTGTGCCTATTGCCAAGCTTTCCTCTGCCTCGGAGACGTCCGAGATCCTGGTTAGGGAGGTTTTCAGGGTCCACGGTTTGCCCAGTGAAATCGTTTCCGACCGTGGCCCTCAGTTTACCTCTGCTGTCTGGAAGTCCTTCTGTTTGGCCATTGGAGCTACAGTCAGTCTCACATCTGGTTTTCACCCCCAATCCAATGGTCAGGCGGAGAGAGCCAACCAGAAGATGGAATCCACGCTACGCTGTCTGGTCTCTTCCAACCCCACCTCCTGGGTCTCTCAGTTGCCTTGGGTTGAGTATGCCCACAATACTCTTCCTACATCTGCCACTGGGATGTCTCCCTTCCAGTGCCTGTATGGCTACCAACCTCCCCTGTTTCCTTCTCAGGAGAAGGAGCTCTCAGTGCCTTCTGTTCAGGCCCATATTCGTCGTTGCCACCGGACCTGGCATCGGGCCAGAAAGGCACTCCTTAGAGTTTCGGACCGGTATCAGCTCCAGGCGAATCGTCGCCGGATCCCCGCTCCCACCTATACCATCGGAGATAGGGTTTGGTTGGCCACACGGGATCTTCCGTTACGGACTGAGTCTAGGAAGTTGTTACCGAAGTTCATTGGTCCGTTTGTGGTGGAGAAGGTGATCAATCCAGTGGCAGTTCGACTCAAACTACCGAGGACGCTCAGAGTCCATCCCACCTTTCATGTCTCCTGCCTCAAGCCTGTCTTCCTCAGTCCTCTGTTGCCTCCTCCGCCTCCTCCTCCTCCTCCTCGGATGATCGGAGGTGGTCCTGCCTACACGGTGCGTCGCATCATGGATTCCAGACGGCGGGGCCGGGGTTTCCAGTATCTCGTGGACTGGGAGGGGTATGGCCCTGAAGAGAGGAGTTGGATTCCGCGGCGACAGGTCCTAGATGCGGACCTCATCAGTGACTTCTACCGCCTCCATCCTGGCGCTCCGGGGAGTCCGCCCGGTGGCGTTCGTCGGAGGGGGGTACTGTAACGATCCCGGCTGTCTGAGTCGGGTCCTGGCTGGTGACTAGTGTTCCTGTTCGTAATCTCCAGTTTCCCGAGGGTTCGGGAACGCTCCGGGGAGCGCTCTTGTTTTCCGCACCTGCATCCCATCAGCAATCTGCACACCTGGTCCTGATCATCACCCTTCTTAGGCTCTGGCCTAACATCCAGTTCCTGCCGGATCGTTAGCTATGAACAGTATGTTTGTCAGCGTATCAGCCTCTGAGCCATTAGTGTTAGTTTTGTTGTTTTGCACCTTGTGACTTGCTGTGTACTGACCTCCGTTTTTGTTCTGTCTGCAGTCTCTCACCCGGAACCTTCACCCAACCTCTGCCTGATGGTCGGCGGCTGCCGAGCCAGTACCGGACCAACCACTGCACCCTCAACAACCCATCCACGCCACCCGCTCTGTTCCCTGGATTATTCAGCCTCACTCGGAATCGATTAAATAAACACTCACCTTTCTCTCTACGTACCTTGTCCTGGTCTGCTTCTGGGTTCGGGCTTAGTAAACCGTGACACACCTATGATTCCCCACATGGCAGCTTCTTGTCATTGTTGCTAGCTATCTGGGCATCCAGAATCACAGCAACACACACACTTCTGCCCCATTGAAGTGTGCACATCGTTTTCGTGACGTTGTCATCTAACCCGTCTATATTATTTCAGTCTCTATAGTCAAATACAGTGAGGGAAAAAAGTATTTGATCCCCTGCTGATTTTGTACATTCGCCCACTGACAAAGACATGATCAGTCTATAATTTTAATGGTAGGTTTATTTGAACAGTGAGAGACAGAATAACAACCAAAAAATACAGAAAAATGCATGTCAAAAATTTTATCAATTGATTTGCATTTTAATGAGGGAAATAAGTATTTGACCCCTCTGCAAAACATGACTTAGTACTTGGTGGCAAAACCCTTGTTGGAAATCGCAGAGGTTAGACGTTTCTTGTAGTTGGCCACCAGGTTTGCACACATCTCAGGAGGGATTTTGTCCCACTCCTCTTTGCAGATCTTCTCCAAGTCATTAAGGTTTCGAGCCTGACGTTTGGCAACTCGAACCTTCAGCTCCCTCCACAGATTTTTTATGGGATTAAGGTCTGGAGACTGGCTAGGCCACTCCAGGACCTTAATGTGCTTCTTCTTGAGCCACTCCTTTGTTGCCTTGGCTGTGTGTTTTGGGTCATTGTCATGCTGGAATACCCATCCACGACCCATTTTCAATGCCCTGGTTGAGGGAAGGAGGTTCTCACCCAAGATTTGACGGTACATGGCCCCGTCCATCGTCCCTTTGATGTGGTGAAGTTGTCCTGTCCCCTTAAAAGAAAAACAACCCCAAAGCATAATGTTTCCACCTCCATGTTTGACTGTGGGGATGGTGTTCTTGGGGTCATAGGCAGCATTCCTCCTCCTCCAAACACGGCGAGTTGAGTTGATGCCAAAGAGCTCCCTTTTGGTCTCATCTGACCACAACACTTTCACCCAGTTCTCCTCTGAATCATTCAGATGTTCATTGGCAAACTTCAGACGGGCATGTACAGTGGGGAGAACAAGTATTTGATACACTGCCGATTTTGCAGGTTTTCCTACTTGCAAAGCATGTAGAGGTCTGTAATTTTTATCGTAGGTACACTTCAACTGTGAGAGACGGAATCTAAAACAAAGATCCAGAAAATCACATTGTATGATATTTAAGTAATTAATTTGCATTTTATTGCATGACATAAGTATTTGATACATCAGAAAAGCAGAACTTATTATTTGGTACAGAAACCTTTGTTTGCAATTACAGAGATCATACGTTTCCTGTAGGTCTTGACCAGGTTTGCACACACTGCAGCAGGGATTTTGTCCCACTCCTCCATACAGACCTTCTCCAGATCCTTCAGGTTTCGGGGCTGTCGCTGGGCAATACAGACTTTCAGCTCTCTCCAAAGATTTTCTATTGGTTTCAGGTCTGGAGACTGGCTAGGCCACTCCAGGACCTTGAGATGCTTCTTACGGAGTCACTCCTTAGTTGCCCTGGCTGTGTGTTTCGGGTCGTTGTCATGCTGGAAGACCCAGCCACGACCCATCTTCAATGCTCTTACTGAGGGAAGGAGGTTGTTGGCCAAGATCTCGCGATACATGGCCCCATCCATCCTCCCCTCAATACGGTGCAGTTGTCCTGTCCCCTTTGCAGAAAAGCATCCCCAAAGAATTATGTTTCCACCGCCATGCTTCACGGTTGGGATGGTGTTCTTGGGGTTGTACTCATCCTTCTTCTTCCTCCAAACACAGCGAGTGGAGTTTAGACCAAAAAGCTATATTTTTGTCTCATCTGACCACAACACTTTCACCCAGTTCTCCTCTGAATCATTCAGATGTTCATTGGCAAACTTCAGACGGGCATGTACAGTGGGGAGAACAAGTATTTGATACACTGCCGATTTTGCAGGTTTTTCTACTTACAAAGCATGATGAGTGTCAAGGTAGATGTAGGTGGGTGTGGGTGGAATCAGGCGCAGGACGCAGTACGTTAGTCCAACAGACTTTAGTGATGCACAGCAAAACAAACACGAAATAACTGCCCTGAGGCAAAAGCTCCGCACGTAGGCGAAAACACAAGCGCACAAACAGGTGCGACAAAATACTCCAAAACTAAGGAGCAAAATAGCTCAACCGAGCAAACAGTAATAATCCAGCCTACCGGCACGACAGTAAAACAATCACACACAACACTAGACAAACACAACGAGAACTTATAGGACACTAATTACACTAAACGATAACAGGTGTACAACAATCAGACAAAAGCAAACGAACATAGAAACATACAACGGTGGCAGCTAGTATTCGGAGACGACGAATGCCGAAGCCTGCCCGAGCAAGGGAGAGAGGCAGCCTCGGGCCGAAACCGTGACAGTACCCCCCTTGACGCGCGGCTCCAGACGTGCGCCGACTCCGGCCTCGGGGACAACCAGGAGGACGCGGAGCAGGGTGCGTCGGGTGCCCACGATGGAATTCCGTCAGGAGAGACGGGTCCAAAATGTCTCTCCTCGGCACCCAGCACCGCTCCTCCGGGCCGTACCCCTCCCACTCCACTAGATATTGGAGACCCCCCATCCGACGCCTCGAATCCAAGATGGACCGTACGGAGTACGCCGGTGCCCCCTCGATGTCCAATGGGGGCGGAGGAGTCTCCTGATCTCACTTTCTTGGAGTGGGCCAGCTACCACCGGCCTGAGAAGAGACACATGGAACGAGGGGTTAATACTCTTATACTCAACAGGTAGTTGTAATTTGTAACACACCTGGTTCAACCTTCTCAGGACTTTAAATGGCCCTACAAACCGCCGACCCAGTTTCCGACAGGGCAGGCGGAGGGGCAGGTTTCTGGTAGAGAGCCAGACTCGATCACCAGGTGCGTACACCGGTCCCTCACTGCGGTGGAGATCGGCGCTCGCCTTATGACGTCGGAGGGCCCGCTGCAGGTGGACGTGTGCAGCGTTCCATGTCTCCTCCGAGCGCCGCGCCCACTCATCCACCGCAGGAGCCTCGATCTGGCTCTGCTGCCAAGGTGCCAGAACCGGCTGGTAACCTAACACACATTGAAAAGGGGTTAGGTTAGTGGAGGAATGGCGTAGGGAATTCTGGGCCATCTCGGCCCAGGGAACGTACTTTGCCCACTCCTCCGGCCGGTCCTGGCAGTATGTTCTAAGAAACCTACCCACATCCTGGTTCACGCGTTCCACCTGCCCATTACTCTCCGGGTGGTAACCCGAGGTGAGGCTCACCGAGACCCCCAACCGCTCCATAAAAGCTCTCCAGACTCTGGAGGTAAATTGGGGACCTCGATCAGACACAATATCCTCGGGTACCCCGTAGTGCCGGAACACATGGGTGAATAGTGCTTGGCGGTTTGCAGGGCAGTAGGAAGGCCCGGCATAGGGAGCAAACGACAGGCCTTAGAAAACCGGTCCACAACGACCAGTATAGTGGTATTCCCCTGTGAAGGAGGAAGGTCAGTGAGGAAATCCACCGAGAGGTGAGACCATGGTCGTTGTGGAACGGGCAGGGGTAGTAACTTACCCCTAGGCAGATGTCTAGGCGCCTTACACTGGGCGCACACCGAGCAGGAGGAAACATAAACCCTCACATCCCTCGCCAACGTGGGCCACCAGTACTTGGTACTAAGACAGTGCACTGTCCGGCCGATACCAGGGTGTCCAGAGGAGGGTGACGTGTGAGCCCAATAGATCAAACGATCCCGAACCTCGAGCGGAACGTATTTCCGTCCCTCCGGGCATTGAGGTGGACTAGGGTCGGTGCGTAACGCCCGCTCGAGTTCGGCATCGACCTCCCACACTACCGGTGCCACCAGACAAGACTCCGGCAGTATGGGAGTGGGCTCCACGGACCTCTCCTCCGTGTCATACCGCCGAGACAGTGCGTCTGCCTTACCGTTCTGTGACCCAGGAATGTACGTGATCTTAAATGTGAAACGGGTCAAAAACATATTCCACCTCACCTGGCGAGGGTTCAGCCTCCTCGCTGCCCGGATGTACTCCAGGTTACGGTGGTCCGTCAAAATGAGGAAAGGGTGTTGAGCCCCCTCAAGCCAGTGCCTCCACACCTTTAGGGCCTGTACCACGGCTAACAACTCCCTGCCCCCACGTCATAGTTTCGCTCCGCCGGACTGAGCTTCTTGGAATAAAAGGCACAGGGGCGGAGCTTAGGTGGCGCGCCGGACCGTTGCGACAGCACGGCTCCTATACCGGCCTCTGACGCGTCCACCTCTACCTGAAATGGCAAAGAGGGATCCGGATGCGCCAGCACCGGAGCCGAGGTAAACAGGTCCTTCAGCCTCCCAAACGCCCTGTCCGCCTCGGCTGACCACTGCAGACGCACCAGACCCCCCTTCAAAAGAGACGTTATGGGAGCTGCCACCTGTCCAAAACCCCCGGATAAACCTCCGGTAATACTCGCAAACCCCAAAAACTGCTGCACCTCCTTCACAGTCGTTGGCGTTTGCCAATTACGCACGGCTGACACCCGGTCTACCTCCATCTTCACCACTGACGCAGACAACTGATAACCCAAAAAGGAGACCGACTCCTGGAAGAACAGACACTTCTCTGCCTTGACATACAGGTCGTGCTCCAACAGTCTCCGCAACACTCGGCGCACCAGGGCCACATGCTCGACTCGGGTAGGTGAGTACACGAGAATGTCATCGATGTACACGACCACCCCCTGCCCCTGCATGTCCCTGAAGATCTCATCCACGAATGATTGGAAAACTGAAGGAGCGTTCATCAACCCGTATGGCATGACAAGATACTCGTAATGGCCCGAGGTGGTACTAAAGGCTGTCTTCCATTCATCGCCCCCTAATGCGCACCAAGTTGTACGCGCTCCTGAGATCTAATTTAGTGAAGAAACGCGCCCCGTGCAATGACTCCGTCATGGTCGCAATCAGCGGGAGTGGATAACTGTACTTCACCGTGATCTGATTGAGACCACGGTAATCAATGCACGGGCGTAATCCTCCATCCTTTTTCTTCACAAAAAAGAAACTCGAGGACGCAGGGGAAGTGGAAGGCCGTATGTATCCTTGTCTCAGTGATTCGTCTATGTACGTCTCCATAGCTCTCTTCTCCTCCTGAGACAGAGGATACACATGGCTCCGTGGGAGCGCAGCTCCTGCCTGGAGGTCTATCGCACAATCTCCCTGCCTATGGGGAGGCAGCTGCGTCGCCCTCGACTTACTGAACACAATAGCCAAATCCCCATACTCAGGGGGAACGTGCAATGCGGGCACCTGGTTTGGACTCTCCACCGAGGTAGCCCCTATGGAAACGCCTAAACATCGACCCACACACTGGGCAGACCACTCCATCAGAGCCCTCTCCTGCCACGAAATCGATGGGTTATGGGTACTCAACCAGGGCATGCCCAGCACCACCGGATACGCAGGCGAGTCGATCAGAAATAGCTGGATCATCTCCTGATGACCCCCCTGCGCACACATCCTAAGTGGCGCAGTGACCTCCCTGATCAAGCCCGCACCCAACGGACGGCTATCTAGGGCATGAACGGGGAAGGGAACGTCCACAGGGAGAAGGGGAATCCCTAAGGCTAAACAAAACTTCTTATCAACAAAATTCCCAGCCGCGCCTGAATCTACCAGCGCCTTATGCTGGGAATGAGGTGCTACCTGTGGAAAACGCACAGATATACAGAAATGTGCAACAGAGAGCTCTGGGTGAGTGGGGCGCCTACTCACCTGGAAGGACTCCCCAGTGCGGGACCTGTCGTTCTCTCCCCGAGGAGGCCATCCCCAGCACCTAGCCGCGGTGTGTCCTCCCCGACCACAGTTGGTGCAGGAGATGGACCCCCTCGTAAGCCGACCCCTCCTCTCTCTAGCGCCAGCGCCCCCGAGCTCCATGGGGCACGGCTCGGAGGCGCTGGAGGGTGAAATGGACGGACCCCCCTCGGAACGTCCGCGGGTAGCTAGCAGGGTATCCAGCCTGATGGACATGTCGACCAACTGGTCGAACGAGAGGCTGGTGTCCCTACAGGCCAGCTCCCTACGGACGTCCTCGCGTAGACTACATCTGTAGTGATCAATGAGAGCCCGCTCATTCCACCCTGCATCCGCCGCTAGGGTACGGAACTCCAAGGCGAACTCCTGGGCACTCCTCTTCCCCTGCCTGAGGCCGACCAGACGCTCCCCCGCCGCTTTCCCCTCCGGGGATGGTCAAACACCGCCCTGAAGCGGCGGGAGAACTCGTCGTAGGTGATGGTGTTAGCGTCGATCCTCCTCCACTCTGCGTTGGCCCATTCCAACGCCTTCCCGGAGAGGCAGGAGATCAGGGCGGACACACTCTCGTGTCCCGAGGGCGCCGGGTGCACGGTGGCCAGGTAAAGCTCCACCTGGAGAAGGAATCCCTGACACCCGGCCGCGGTCCCATCGTAGGCCCTCGGGAGCGAGAGTCGAACTCCTCTGGGTTCCGGAGCGGGAATGGGCTGAGTGGCCGATGGTGCGGGCAGGGAGGATGGCGGTGGAGGAGTCCCTCGGGTCTCCCAGCCTCGGATGGTGGTGATCACCTCCTGCAGTGCGGACCCCATCCGCAGGATCTGGTCATTCTGCTCACGGACCCTGTCCTCCAACGTCGCCTGTGCTGCTGCGGCTCCTGCTGATTCCATCGAGTATGGTGTGTGATTCTGTCAAGGTAGATGTAGGTGGGTGTGGGTGGAATCAGGCGCAGGACGCAGTACGTTAGTCCAACAGACTTTAGTGATGCACAGCAAAACAAACACGAAATAACTGCCCTGAGGCAAAAGCTCCGCACGTAGGCGAAAACACAAGCGCACAAACAGGTGCGACAAAATACTCCAAAACTAAGGAGCAAAATAGCTCAACCGAGCAAACAGTAATAATCCAGCCTACCGGCACGACAGTAAAACAATCACACACAACACTAGACAAACACAACGAGAACTTATAGGACACTAATTACACTAAACGATAACAGGTGTACAACAATCAGACAAAAGCAAACGAACATAGAAACATACAACGGTGGCAGCTAGTATTCCGGAGACGACGAACGCCGAAGCCTGCCCGAGCAAGGGAGAGAGGCAGCCTCGGCCGAAACCGTGACAATGAGGTCTGTAATTTTTATCGTAGGTACACTTCAACTGTGAGAGACGGAATCTAAAACAAAAATCCAGAAAATCACATTGTATGATATTTAAGTAATAATTTGCATTTTATTGCATGACATAAGTATTTGATACATCAGAAAAGCAGAACTTAATATTTGGTACAGAAACCTTTGTTTGCAATTACAGAGATCATACGTTTCCTGTAGGTCTTGACCAGGTTTGCACACACTGCAGCAGGGATTTTGTCCCACTCCTCCATACAGACCTTCTCCAGATCCATCAGGTTTCGGGGCTGTCGCTGGGCAATACAGACTTTCAGCTCTCTCCAAAGATTTTCTATTGGTTTCAGGTCTGGAGACTGGCTAGGCCACTCCAGGACTTTGAGATGCTTCTTACGGAGCCACTCCTTACTTGCCCTGGCTGTGTGTTTCGGGTCGTTGTCATGCTGGAAGACCAAGCCACGACCCATCTTCAATGCTCTTACTGAGGGAAGGAGGTTGTTGGTCAAGATCTCACGATACATGGCCCCATCCATCCTCCCCTCAATACGGTGCAGTCGTCCTGTCCCCTTTGCAGAAAAGCATCCCCAAATAATTATGTTTCCACCTCCATGCTTCACGGTTGGGATGGTGTTATTGGGGTTGTACTCATCCTTCTTCTTCCTCCAAACACGGCGAGTGGAGTTTAGACCAAAAAGCTCTATTTTTGTCTCATCTGACCACAACACTTTCACCCAGTTCTCCTCTGGATCATCCAGATGGTCATTGGCAAACTTCAGACGGGCCTGGACATGCGCTGGCTTGAGCAGGGGGACCTTGCGTTCGCTGCATGATTTTAATCCATGACGGCGTAGTGTGTTACTAATGGTTTTCTTTGAGACTGTGGTCCCAGCTCTCTTCAGGTCATTATCCAGGTCCTGCCGTGTAGTTCTGGGCTGATCCCTCACCTTCCTCATGATCATTGATGCCCCACGAGGTGAGATCTTGCATGGAGCCCCAGACCGAGGGTGATTGACAGTTCTTTTGTGTTTCTTCCATTTGCGAATAATCGCACCAACTGTTGTTACCTTCTCACCAAGCTGCTTGGCGATGGTCTTGTAGCCCATTCCAGCCTTGTGTAGGTCTACAATCTTGTCCCTGACATCCTTGGAGAGCTCTTTGGTCTTGGCCATGGTGGAGAGTTTGGAATCTGATTGATTGATTGCTTCTGTGAACAGGTTTCTTTTATACAGGTAACAAGCTGAGATTAGGAGCACTCCCTTTAAGAGTGTGCTCCTAATTTCAGCTCGTTACCTGTATAAAAGACACCTGGGAGCCAGAAATCTTTCTGATTGAGAGGGGGTCAAATACTTATTTCCCACATTAAAATGCAAATCAATTTATAACATTTTTGACATGCGTTTTTCTGGATTTTGTTGTTGTTATTCTGTCTCTCACTGTTCAAATAAACCTACCATTAAAATTATAGACTGATCATTTCTTTGTCAGTGGGCAAACGTACAAAATCAGCAGGGGATCAAATACTTTTTTCCCTCACTGTACATTCTCCATTGATCCGAGGTCCTGGCAGTTGTGTGCAGACTCAGGACAACAGAGTTTTGGAGAAATATGCATATCAAATCAAATCATCATTATTTGTCACATGCGCCGAATACAACAGGTGTAGACCTTACTGTGAAATGCTTACTTACCTTAACCAACAATGCAGTTTAAAAAAAAATGTTTTTACAACCGAACTGAGGCTGAGCGTATGCAACTGTGAGTTCAGAGACACTGAGGATCTAATGCTAAAGGTCAAAATTGTGTTTAGCGTCACAACCACTGGGCTAGGAGATAAACTACTTTCCATTCCATACAACCCTAGCTAAAGCCATAGAGGTTTGCAATATAAGTTACAATCGCTCAGGCTAAAGCTATGTCAGCTAGCAGTAGCACAGAACTGTTTGTGCATGCTATGGGATAAAAAGGTTGCCAAAAGGCTCCTTAACAGCTTCTACCCCCAAGCCATAAGAATAATGAACAATTAATCAAATGGCCACCTGGACTATTTACATTGACACTCCCCCCACTTTGTTTTTACACTGCTGCTACTCGCTGTTTATTATCTACGCATTGTCACTTTACCCCTCCCTACATGTAGCTCAGTTGGTAGAGCATGGAGCTTGAAACGCCAGCGTTGTGGGTTCGATTCCCACGGGGGGCCAGTATGAAAAATGTATGTACTCACTAACTGTAAGTTGCTCTGGATAAGAGCATCTGCTAAATGACTAAAATGTAATGTACAAATTACCTCAACTAGCCTGTTCCCCCGCACATTGACTCGGTACCCCCCTGTATATAGCATCTTATTTTATTTTATTTTGTTACTTTTTATTTTACTTATTTTTTACTTTAGTTTATTTAGTAAATATTTTCTTAACTCTATTTCTTGAACTGCATTGTTGGTTAAGGGCTTGTAAGTAAGCTGTTGTGTTCGGAGCATGTGACAAATACAATTTGATTTGATTTTAAATCTGTCTCCCTCCAGCAGGTAAGTTTTTTCGTTGTTTCGCCCACCAAGCAATGAGTTTTTGAATGGAGGTCAATGATATAGTGTCCAACTTGGTCAACAACAAAAATAAATGGCTTATTTGCTACGCGAGGTTTATTTGATATATACCTTTCGTAATGCTTAAGTTGTTACGGGTGTACTGATATAAGTAGGGCGACATCCCGGCAACGTTGAGAAAAACACTTTATATCGGAGTTGTAAATGCATATTCATGAAATAAGGCTTGGAGGCGGTTGCCATCAACAACCCTCATCGAATATTCAAAAATGGATTACAATAGGCCCTTTTCACGTGACGTCAGACAACTTCCGTTCTGCCGCGATGCAGGTTATGTTTACATCCGGTGTCGCTTAGGAACGCTTAGCTAGTAGCACATCATTATGGAGTTCACCCAGTCCCTTTCACATCTGCCACCAATATGACTTAACGACGTAGAACGACTTGCTGACAAGTGGTCCCTTACTTCAAGATCGAAGCTTGATAAAGGCTACAAGTTCTTCGTTGAAGGTTACCTGTTTGATTATGAAGGTACGTGTTTATCTTTATTTAGCTTAAATTAGCCCTATGCTAGCGAAGGTTATGAGCTGACGAGTTTCTGTTTTGCAGCCTCTTTTTAATATTACTGCTGTTTGTATCGACCGTAAGATAAGAGTCAGTAATGTATTAATGGCTAATGCTGCGCCCTTTCTCCCAATCACTGTATTGAAACAGTCTCAAGTGTAGTTAACGGTGAGGTGACAGTGAGAGGGCGATGTTACAGGTCCATGAAGAAAAATGAGGAGGCTCATCGGCTTCAGGTTTCTCAGATAAACAGTTCTCTAACATTATGATAAGATAGGTTAAGATAGATAAGTTTTCTTTTTGTTGTGTTTTGCTGCGGTTGCAGATTTAATAAGAATGATTCCACAATGTTCCACTGTGGATCAGTTTGTTTCTCAGTCTGAGCTCTGATTTTGTATCATTAAACTTAATACACAACGAAATTCTAACAAACCGATGTGGGTTGTTGACGGCAATAAAGACTGGGAAAGATTCTGTGATAACTCAAAATGTTCAAATTTTCGATAAGTGTTGGCACTACTTGTCAAAGGTTTCAGAACAGCCAATTTTTCTTAATTAAAAAAAGAAATTGGGTTTTGAAAATTGTGTACAGTAGTTTATAATGAAACGCAGAAAAAATGTTTTGTAAGTACAGCACTAATTGTTATGTCTCTATGAACAGGTTACACTAGACTCTGCAGAGGTTCCTGTGGTACTCAATCACATGTCATGTTCCTGCTCTGCTGGGAAAGCACTATGTAATCACATAGTAGCACTTCTTTTTCAAAGTGCTCACTATGTTACCATGGGCTTTAAGACAGTGCCATTGCCTCTGTCATGCACCAGCGCACTGCAGACCTGGCACCGGCCTAGGACACAGGTCAGACATTATTTGTTACACTGATGCAGAACTTTGCAGTTTGTATTGACTTTTGACAATGTATTGTTCATCATTATTATATCACAGGGAATTGTACCAGAGGCCACCAATGATATGGCGGTGTGTAAACCAGCGGCTAAGAAAAAAACAAGTGTCAGAGCTGGTGTGAAGTGCACACTGTACCGAGCCTATGATGGTGAGTCTGAATGAGCCCCCGCCTGTACTAGAGCACAAAGACTTTAGTGCATTTCTAAAATAATACAAACATAAAAGTGATTATTATTTGTTACTTTTTATATAGACTTTCAGTGGATATTTTTTTATTTGTATTAGAAGCATGTACGAGACTGGATGAGTGTGGTTGTCTTTTTTAGTGAAAAAGATAAGGTGGCATTTAATGAAATCTAAACTTGACATATCTCACTTTCATGCCAGGGCCTATTCCGGATCCTCACGTCATGGCCAGTGCTGAGAAACTGAAAGACATCCGTCCACAACCAGGGATTTGCAAATTGCTGCACGGGCTTGAGGGCCTTAATTTGGTGGACTCTAAATTTGGCCCTGTGCCATTTGGGTCTGTGCTTTCTTACCAGTGCCCTCTAGAATTAAGTAGAGATATTATTAAACACCCTGGTGCCAGTGAGTTTCCTCAGTTGCCTATTGAAGGTTACAACTTTAAATTTCCCATTGATTTTGAGCCCAACTACATACAACAATGTCATTTGGACAGCCTGATTGTGTCAGAGGAGATGTCTGCTGCTATTGAAGCAGAAACAAGAATGCAGTCAGAATGCCAGCTGTGGAGCCAGGTACGCAAACCCCGACTGACAGCCAGCAGATTCCGTGAAATATGCCATGTTCGTGGGGGAGTTGTCTGCCAAGGCTTTGGCAACCCGCATTCTGAGAGGAACTCCTCAGACAGCTGCTATGAGAAGAGGGTTGGATCTGGAACCTGAGATACTGAGGCAATATTCTGATTTTTGTGATGTCTCTCTGAAACAATGCGGGGTCATCATCCACCCTGATTCACCTCACCTTGCAGCCAGCCCGGATGCTAAAGTCTTCTGCCCAACAGAAGCACCACCATTTGGTCTTGCTGAGGTTAAGAGTTGCGATGTTGAAAATGTTACCCAAGTTAAACACCTGATCACAGTTAAAGGCCAGGCCTGCCTTAAGAAGAGCCACAAATACTACTATCAGGTTCAAGGCCAACTCGCCTTAAGCGGACTTCAGTGGTGTGACTTCATTACAGATACCCGCACTGACTTCACAGTTGAGAGAATCTTTAGGGATGAGGAGATTATCCACTCAATGCGACAGAAGCTTGATCATTTCTATTATAACATCTACATGGATGTCTTCTTAAGTTATAAAACATAAGGCAGAATTTTATGTGTAAATAGTGTTAAGGTAAATGTGGAAGGTGAACCTTTGACATTTTTTTCTTTAACTGCAAATTAACTTGTCATATACTGTATATCTCCTATGTACTGAAACACACATTTTGAAAAGGATTGTGATGTAAATGTCGACATGTTTTTCTTTAACTGCAAATGAACTTAATTGTGTTATATACTGTATATCTATGTATTGAAATACAAATTTTGAAAAGGATTGCGATGTTGTAAATGCTCTTACCAAAATCAAAAAGGATTGGAAGCAGTTGCTTGCAAACATATATTTAATAGTTCCATCAGTGCCATGACACATAAGCACATAACATGGTTAATAGTTGGATATTTTTACAATATATCACATTAGGTTCATTAATAGCTATGAAAAAGTTATTACCCTTAACAAAAACATACAGTATAACATTAGATCAATTAAATTACCAACAAAGTTAATTCATATTTACATTTTTTTGTACATACAATACAGTAATATAAAAGTACTTCTATTTACAGCCCATCTAGCTTACTCAGGAAATATACAACTTCCAGTTGACAAAAACATCAGACTGGTTTGTCTCCTTTAATGTCAAGAGGTCCCTGATAGTTCGACATGAGGCAGCAGATGGCCCACAGCTGATTCACTGAACCCACTGTGGAAAGAGGAACAAGCCCATCCCAGATATGGTACTCCTTCACCCTCCGTATGGCCCTCTCGACTAAAATCCTCAGCCGGGCGATGGCCTGGGTCTTAAGAGTGTCCTCCCTGCTGAGCTGAGGAGATTTTTACGGGAAGATACGGGAATTTCTGTTTGTTGTTTGAACAAAATGGTACACTGCAATAGCATCTTCTCGAAGATTGTGCCATGCTTCGGTGTTGGATGGGATACTGTTGCGATACAGACACCGGGAGAAAAGAAACAGCTAAATTAACATTCAGCTTTGACCAGGAATCAATATTTATCTAGCTATCATGCACAACAGTATTTGAATAGGTGAGTTACTATACATTCATGAATAAACTAACTGCCTAACAAAGGGTTAGATAGCTAGCTAAGTAAACTTGTTACATTACAGCCAGGCAGCAATGTAACGCTACCTTTTAACGTTATCGGTATCTGGTACTAAGTTGTTGTTAGCTAACGTTAGCCCACTTTTAAGTAACTAAGGCAGTGAACAATTATGAATTAACAATAACGTTAGCAAGTTACAAACCATTGCATATACGTAAACATTATTACTCTTAACTTTACTAATTTAACTTAAACGTACCTCAGAAGAGAAGTCTCAGGTTACGGGCGAACGGAAGTGAAGTTAACCTGCTACGCGGAAAGGCGGAAGTTAGATGACGTCATCGTGAAAAGGGCCTATAATGATATGTATCCACCAATCCAAATAAAGGATATGCGGGAGCTAGACAGCCCGCGGTGCCGCTTTGTGGACGACTCTCTCCATGTTTATTGCGGAGTCGAGACATCTATCTTGTCTGTATATCCATATGCTTTGATAATTTGCCTATATTCTCGCGATGATTACAAAATAAGCCGTTTCAGTCGCCACAGACAGACAAAATAGCGCGCGGGCGGCGTCGGGGATAAATAGTTTCAGCTGTCAAGTCGAGCGTATGTTAACAAGGCAACCGGGAGTTTGGAGTGCAGGCAGAGTTGCAGCTTTATCGAGTTTTGCTTTTTGCATTATAAAATAAACGTTTACAAAATAGAGGTGCAGCGCGTACCAGCTAGTTGTGAACATTGACAACCACTCCAGTGACCTAGCGCATGTGGAATGGCAGCTCCCCGGCAGATAAAAGGTATTCTGAAGAACAAGAACAGCGGGACAGGCAAGGTGGGCCCGGCCGAAGAAGTGCCAGTAGAGACTCCCGAACAAGCGGCACTTGGATTTCTGGAGGATGACCCACAGTGAGTAGATAGATAGTCAGCTTAGATTCTTGACACTGACAGTCAGGCTAGGTAGCTATGGCTAGCTAGCTATTCCAGCTTGTTAGAATTGGGCGCTGCCCTGGCTAAAAACTTTATGGACTTGCTAACGTTAGCTAGCTAGTTAACGTCGTCAGCAATGTTCCAGCGGGTTGCACATAATTATAAGGCAGCTAGCTAGCTGTCAGACTTGCTTTCCAATTTCCTCATCTTGTTCTTTATATGGCTGTTCACCTTAGTTACTTAGTTAGCTAGTTTGCCAGTTAATATTTACTAGCCAATTTGCTAGTTATTTTGCCCAAGAAGAAACGTTAGATAACTAGCTAACGTTAGCAACAATCACAAATGTCTGCTTGTCAGCTGAGAAAATGCTAAAAGATAAAAGCTTATCCGGCTGCTGACCTGTAAACACGTGTAAATGTGGCTGTGTCATCAGGCAACTTGTTAAAGGTTGGTGAATGGGCAGGCTGGCTAGTTATGGAAAAAAGTACATCTAGTTAACTAGCTATACACTGGCCACAGGCAGTTGGCATTTGGAACAGCCATTTTTACCAGCAAAAAACAACTTCCCTATTTAGAAAAGGCGAATCGAATGAATGGGCTGCAGCAGGAGCTATTTCTAGAGCGCCCGGTTAAACTGCCAAGAGTTTTTATTTGTATATCTAAATTGTTAAACTAGTGAGAAACATAGCTATGTGATTATTGAACAAAATCTCTGTTTGCTTCATTTACTATCATCCTAAATTAAGAGATCATTATTTTGCTATATACAGGGCTGCCAACTTTTGAAGAAAGCTTGGAGTGAGATTTCCTTTAATGAATCTCAATGCTACACCCCTAGCTGGGGGATGTGGGGGTTCCACCCCAGAAAGAAAATCTGTTTTAAACCTAATTTCCTGCAATTCTACATTTTCATGTCCAGGGTGGGATATTATATTTTTTAAATCACAGGTCAGCTGTATTCAGGATTATTTTAAAGTGTAATAGATGGGTTAGTTGACAATGTCACAAACGATGTGCACACTTCAATGGGGCAGAAGTCCATGTGTTGTTGTGATTCTGGATGGCCAGATAGCTAGCAACAATGACAAGAAGTTGCCATGTGGGGAATTGTAGGTAGCTCGGCTCAGATAGTTTTATCTTGTTCTTGGTACCATGTCTTGTTTTGATGTCAAGTCTATGCTAATATGGCAAAAATGTGCTAACTAACCAACAACTGTAACTATGTATTTGAGACAACAAGTGCTCATTGTGCAAATGTATTTGTTTTCAATAAACATTGGAGATTACATATAGTTTACGTGTTGTCAATAATCTAAGCCAACCCTGTCTGTTTTGCTCCATAGTTGTGCACAACGACTTGGTTTGAGGTTACCCAAAATGTCATGCCCAAATAGTATGCTAACTGGGGGACATTGAATTACATTGGTTTTTGGTTGGAAGAGGGTAATATTAATGGTTGGTGGCAGTGGCTAACCATAGGATGGATTGCAGTCTCTCCATGTTCATAAGAAACAAATATGTAATTAATTTGGGTGAACTATCCCTATAAAATAGGACCTTAGAAAATCCTGCCTAGAGGTGGTTCTCCAAGAGGTTTGGCCGCCCACCCCTGATCTATTTTTCAACTACTGGGGGTTTGAATATGTTAATCTGACAAATTACCCCACATTCAAGAAAAATCGAATGAATATCAATCTAAAGGTGGTTGAGGCTGATTTGCCATCATCTTACTCTACATAGACAAGATATTTAGCATTTATGCCTACCATTTCTCCCTAGCAGCTTGTGCACAATACTAAAATGACAAAACAGGATATTTGAGGTAAGAGGCATTAGTCTATATTTTAGCCCATTGTAGGGGATGGGAATTGTTCTAATGACTAGCCCTATCAGCTATTGTGAAAGACCCGATAATAACATCTCCTGAAGACAAGATGACAGCCTAAATCTGACCCACCCAACCAAAACTAGAATCAGTTACACATTTGGGTTCACAATATGTTTGGGCAAAATGTTCATAATAGTTGTCAGGTCACCCTACCAAAATTCATGCTGAAAGCAGCCTTTTTGTTGTTACAGCCTAATGAACCTAGTGCTAAATTGACAATGACTAAATGAGGTGAATATAATGTAGCCTATGGATCTGGGCTAATGCAAGTGGTGGATTAACTCACTAGTAGTAGGCTATAGCCTATTATCACATGCTGTTATAAGAAATCAGTCTGGGATAGGAGTGACAGCAAATTAATTTGTTGACAATTCTGTTTATCAAAACAGCGCTACAAGTTGCCATTCTGCTCTTTTGACAAATGAGTTCATAAACTTTGATCAGCGCGTAGAACGAATGTGCCTGTCCAGTGTGCCATGGCTGCACTCCACTCTAGTCGTGAGGGGCGTTTCTTTACAAACATGCATCCAATCGCCTTTGTCCCGGTCCTTTTGCTAAACCAATCACAAGCTTCAATTTGCCGTGGTTCACAGTGCGGTGGCAGAAAGATTATTGATTTCCCGGGTGAAGCTGCCGCAGTTACAATGCTCGTGATGTAGAATTGCAGGCGCATATGCTCCGATTTCAAAACAATTTGGAGGCACAGTTGAAAAGTTAACGCACTGAAATACACTGGATTAATTAGAAATAAAAGCAGTACTTAAAAAATAAAGTACCCCCATTTTCGTGATATCCAATTGGTATTTACAGTCAGCGTGCATGCGTCTGCCCACCACAAGGAGTCGCTAGAGCACGATGGGACAAGGACATTCCGGCAGGCCAAACCCTCCTCTAACGACGCTGGGCCAATTGTTCGCCGCCTCATGGGACTCCCGGTCACGGCCCGCTGTGACACAGCCTGGGATCGAACTCGGGGTTGTAGTGACGCCTCAAGCACTGCGATGCAGTGCCTTAGACCGCTGCGCCACTCGGGAGGCTACACATCCTTTTTACGTCAAATTGGTGATGTTAGTATTAACGTTCCTAGTCAATATGATGACACGATCAATTGCTTAAAGGTGCACTATGCAGAAATCGCTTCGCCATTTCCTGGTTGTTAAATTTCAAATAGTTAGCCAAATTTCAGTTTGTGACACAACAATCAGGTATTTAGTGTGAAAAATCATTGTACCATCTAAACCGCTGTGAAAAAACATTTTCCATAACAACAAATATTGTATTTTGAGCTGATTTTTGAAGCTGGTGTACAAAACCAAAAGTAAAAGACGCAAAAACAAAACGTAAGAATGGGAAACATAGAAATAGTGCACATAGAACAGCTCTACCGCTTCTTCGACTTCAATGCGAATGACAGACCCATAACTCACATTTACATTTTAGCAGACGCTCTTATCCAGAGCGACTTACAGTTAGTGAGTGCATACATTTTCATAAATTTCTATGTGAATTTAGTCGGGTTGCCCAAAAAGTTACTTATTGCAGCTTTAAAACAGATCAATATCTTTGGTTTTGTACTGTTGATTTTGTCATACGCGCTGGGGGTCGCAGGACTTAGAACCAGGCTATGATTTTCTTTCTCAAATGGCACGGGCCAATGGACATTTATCATTGTTACAGTTGTATATATTATTATTTGTATTGTTTAATTCACTTCCCCCCCTGCTGCACCCCCTATGGACAAGTGTTGCATTACACTTACCGCGTTGGCGACCCACTTCAATCAATGCAACACTTAAATGTAGCTGGCTCTCTTCTACAAGTTGTCCTCTATCAGGTGATATACAAATTATTGGCAGATTCCGTGTGTTTTTTGAGCTGTGCTAGTTTTAACAGGATGTGCAACCTGATTTCCCCCCTCTCGCTCTATTGATTTCAATGTGATATTTCTGTTTTGGTGACCCCTGTATCAAAATCCAACACTCCGAAATGTATTGGACTGTCTCTGCAGGTTGTCCTCAAAAAAATATTTCCTGTTTCCATGTTTTTTTAGTTGTTAGTTTCAACAGCGCTTACAACCAGATACACCCCCCCCCCCCACACTTGTCAAAACATGCATGTGTAGATAGTACATTTTTATGTTTTCAATATATCACAAACTGTTTCTGCATATTGGTTATTGATTTGGACATTGGGATATTTATCAAAATGTCTTGTCAATGGAAAGCAGCGACAGCATCATTTTCAACTTAAATTTTAGGAATATGAAATGTGAACATTAATTTCCAATGGTATTGTACTTATTCAGGTAAAAACTGCTGAATTAGTCAAAAAACTGATTGATTTTTATTATATACCAGAAATCACTGAATCGGGTTTTCCCTGCCTATTTAGAAGTGTCTTGTCTAACTGATATGTTCAAATCCAGAGTCGTTTTCAAATCCAGCTTTGTTTTAGTCGTTCGTTAAAATGTCTGAAATTATGTTGGCATCAGGAAGGTTATGTTATGTTACCCATCCCTATTCTCCAGCACACAAATGATGTACAATTCGTCGGGGCATGGACTCTATAGCATTCCACAGGGATGCTGGCCCATGTTAACGCAAATGCTTCCCACAGTTGCGTCAAGTTGGCTGGATGTCATTTGGGTGGTGGACCATTCTTGATACACACGGGAAACTGTTGAGTGTGGAAAAACCCAGCGGTGTTGCAGTTCTTGACACAAACCAGTGTGCCTGGCACCTTCTACCATACCCCATTCAAAGGCACTTAAATCTTTTGTCTTGCTCATTCACCCTCTGAATGGCACACATACACAATCCATGTCTCAATTGTCTCAAGGCTTAAAAATGATTATTTAACCTGTCCTCCCCTTCATTTACACTGATTGAAGTGGATTTAAAAAGTGACATCAAACAGGGATCATAGCTTTCACCTGGATTCACCTGGTCAGTCTGTCTTGGAAAGAGCATGTTTTGTATACTCAGTGTATTTACACAATAGCCTTGGAGATTTCAGACTGGTGAAAGGGTGAGATTATGCCTGAAGGCAGGCGCCTCTGATGCATTGATCTCATCCACTGGCACTTTCACAGCAGTGGCAAGACGAGATGTCTCAGGATGAAGCCCCTGCAAAGTCACTGCGCTCCAGTTTGAGTGCTGTGTCCATCTCCTCTCCGTTCATCTGTCCCATGCAAAATGGCTGATCTATCGGCTACAATGTGACATTATACTCTGTCGCTAGTCCTTTTGAGCTGTTAAGCCATATCAGATGTCTTGATTGTAAACGGTGTGCTTTGAGCTCAATGATCGTTGAAAAAAATTATACCTGCAGAAATCGGAGACCCTTCTCTCTTTTAAAATGGACAACTAGTTGCTTCCTAGTAGTTTTTTTTTCTCCCCGCAATTGCATTTTGAAATGTTCTAGAGTCATGAGGGGGGAGAGCGACTTTTTAAGGCTCGCTCATTATAGCAGCCGGCCCTAGCAAAACAGGTAGGCACAGCGGCAGGGCAGACCCTTTTTATAACAGGAATCATGAGAATAATGCACTTTACTGTTTAACAAATTCATGGTTTTATCCGCCCAAAAAATGACATTTTGATTTAGGTGACCAGGTAGAATGTGCAGCTTGCACAAGTGCAACGGATAAAAAAATGTAACTCGCACAGCCAAGTTAAAGGGTCGCAAAATGGTCACAGTCTGGAACCCTGGTTATGATAGATTTGCATTAAGACATTTTTAAAATGTGAATGTCTATTTCAGACTGTAACATGCATCACGCAGGGTGGAACATCAATAACTGTCGTTTTTGATCTCTAAAGTAATAATGGAAATGACAATCTCTTCAAAATGATTGATTTTGTGTTCAGCCAAACCTTTCCTTCGAAATGGCTATCCATGTTTTGACCTAAGACTTAAACTCAGACTTTTACCAATATGTTCATTTTCCCCAAAAAGCTTGCCCATTTCATGAAACATCCATAACACTTATTTTTTGCTTTATTTCTCCAACATGCCCATGTTTAGAAGTCCCCATTTTGGGGTATACACATCAAAAGTTTCATTTCTATTTTGTATGTCAATTTTGTGAGACATTAAAGTTGTGATTTTGCGTGCAAATGTAATGCCCATAATGCTGGAATCGCCCAGATATAGATCTGATATGTCTCTGACAATCTATTGTGTAGTGAAAACAACATGTTTTTTTTTGTCACCTTCACCAATTTGCATAGATTTCTGACATGCATCCAATGGGATATAGGCCTACATATTATGAAACAATGCTTTAGTCGGGCTACTGTACCGCAGCAAGCCTGACTGAGCAGTATGGATATGTGCCATATCCAATGATGTGCCATGTCAGTCTGAGGCACAGCAGGACAGGGCACGTCCCATTGATTTAGCCCAGTGCCATCGACACAGTCAAACTGCCTGCTGTGCGCCTGACTTATTGAAAACCTGTGTGCATGTGCGTGTGCGGGAGAGGTGTGTTTGAGTTAGCAGCTAGGGGAGGCTCTACAGGATTACTGCAGCAGGGAGCGGATTTATTGCCCTCTCCCATGATGGCCGGCCTCTCCCTCCATAAACACGCCCGGGAGGCTGCTTTATGACAGGAGAGGAGAGGGGAGCGCCAGCAGAGACAGTTTAACGGCTGTATTTGGCACAGTCTCCAAGTCCAGACAGTGATGATACAGAGGACGCCAACTTCAGCCAGAAGCCCAGAGAGCCTACAATTTGTACCTTTGTAAGGTACATTCGTTAGCAGGTCTGCTAGGTGCACACTCGAGGAAGAAGTTGCCCTTAACCACAGATCTAGGATCAGAATACACTACCCTTAGTTGCTTAGTCCTAACTTTAACCATTAGGGGGATTAAATGACTGACTCTGTATGTTAGGTCAGTGCCAACCTCTACCTTCTCCTAGGGCCACAGAATAAGACCCTTTTTATTTAATTGCCACGTTGTTTGTTTCCAAAATATACAATGGGAGTGAAAACTGGGGCACAGTGGAGTCCTAGATTAAATCTGACCGGTCTCTAGGGTAATATCTGTGGTTGGTTTTAAATGCCACCCTGAGTTCTCCTCTCTGGTCCCATTCTTTCAGGAAGAAGTCACAGAAATGGGACGAGATGAACATCCTGGCAACGTACCACCCGGCAGACAAGGACTACGGGATGATGAAGATAGATGAGCCGAGCACGCCCTACAACAGGTGAGTTTCCCCATTCATTCTCATGAACAGGTAAGGACATAGTTATCCAGAGAATGCAAAAATTGCTTGCCAGTATTGGGAAAAGATAGAACTGTGCCGAAAAGTGTTTTGGACTCGTGTTACAGGGTAAATCCATTTGAATTCAATCACTTTTTGACAGCACCACTTTTGATTTGAACGAAGCCTTCCATAAATATTTGCCCATTTGAAGTACTCAGTGACTTTTTGGACCTGAATGCCAAAACATTCAAGAGATAAAGGTTTTCAAAGTTAACCTATTTTGCATACCCCACCATACCATGATAAATCCTTGTCTTCATCACTGGAAAAGATAAACAGTTGAGATTGATTTAATTTAAAAGCTTACAAACAGGGTTGTCAACTATTTTATAATGTCTTGAAAAAACTGTTTTTCTAATAAATAAATACTTTTTTTGTTCATTGTCAATTTGCATAGATCTTTTTTGGTATTCACAAATGTTGTAGCTTAGACCTTATTTTACAGCATCTGAGGTTTTAATGTTCTGCCCGCCATCGGTTGAGACACAACATGCTCTTGAATACCGACTGGGAGTATTGGCTAGCACTGAAAAGTCAGCACAAACTCTGCTCTGAAGAGCGTTAAGCCCAGAGACAACCAGATTTTTGCCTAAAATGTCCTCGTACTTTGTAAAATTCATGATGCTGTTGACCTTAACAAGGTAGCTCCATAACATCAAAGATCCACCACCATATTTTACAGTAGGTAGGGGTTATTTTCTGCCTACGCATCCGTTTTTCGATGCCAAACCCACCACGTGGCCAAAGAGTTCTGTTTTCATGTTATCTGACTCATCTCCTTGTGGGACAATGTTTACGGTAGATTGCCAATATGAAAAGGAAACGCAACACTTAATTTCAATGAATAGTCTCTCGACAGGGAGTTCTAAATAGTGATAGCTTGACTGTCATCCGTCTTTTGTTTGTGGCCAGCAACTTTTATATAGAGATCACCTTGATTTTTCCTTGCCATGAGTTTGAAAATGACAACAGCGTTCTAAGTCCTACGACGGAGGGGCGTGTATGACAAATTCAACGGTACTGAACTAAAGATGTTAATCTGTTTTAAAGTAATTGATTTTAGTGTCATGATGACTATAAACTTTTATATTAACATCACCAATCTGAGGTAAAAAGGATGTGTAAAATCACTGTTTTATGTGGTGAAAATGTGAGCTTGTGTAATATAAAAAAACAAAAAAATATATATTTTAATTGTCTCATACACCAGATGGGTGCAGTGAAATGTGTTGTTTTACAGGGTTAGCCATAGTAGTACGGCACCCCTGGAGCAAATTAGGGTTAAGTGCCTTGCTCAAGGGCACATGGACAAGTTTTCACCTTGTCGGCTCGGGTATTCGAACCTGCAACCTTTCGGTGACTGGCTCAACTGTCCACATTAGGGAAATTGGCGCAATATAAAATAATTTAATATGGCAAAATAATTAAACATGTCAATTTAGGATGATAGTAGTCACAAATTATTGCAACAATGGCATCTATTTTTCACTACTTTAACCATTTAGAGAGTTTAAAGGTCCAATGCAGCCGTTTTTATCTCAATATCAAAATCAAATCACATTTTATTTGTCACATGCGCCGAATACAACAGTGAAATGCTTACAAGCCCTTAACCAACAATGCAGTTTTAAGAGCGAATACCCAAAAAATAAAAGTAACAAATAATTAAAGAGCAGCAGTAAAATAACAATAGCGAGGCTATCTGGGTAACAATTAAGTATCTTACTGCGATTATTTTCAATTAAAATGGTCAAAACGAAACAAAAATGGGTTCTTAGCAAAGAGCAATTTCTCAAGCAGGAATTTTGCTGGGAGGGGAAAACTGAAAACTAGCTGTTGTTGGCAGAGAGGTTTGGAAATCTCTTTCTTATTGGTCACATGTCACCAGGGAGGCCAAAATGGCATCCCACCAAAATGGGCTTAATTGTCAGGCTGTCTTTTCAAACAACTCTTCCACTGAAAGGGCATTATCATAATTTTCACAATTGCACAGTATTATTCCAACCTCGTAGTGTGGAAATGTAGATAAAGTACAGGAAAATCACGTTTTTGACTGCACTGGGCGTTTAACCCCGGGCTAAGTGCAGTGTGAACATGACTAGTGTGAGGTTGAAAAGGTTGATAATTTTTTTACATAATATGTTCACCTTAGATTAGAGGCCTCAGTTCCCATGAAGCAGTCTTGCAGTGCAGGTTCAGTGGATTAGTTTCTGCCCTGTCTGGGGGGGCGCTGCATAGAAGGCCGCTGCATAGAAGGTCACCCCTGTGACACTGTTCTTCTCTCCCTCCGCCTCGGTCACTTTACCTCGTTCTCTTTTTCTCTCTCCCTCTTCCTCAGGATGGTGGGGGACGAGGAGGACGAAGGGGCGCACAGCGACTCCGAGGGCAATGCGCCCAACGTGAACAACCTGGCCTCGAAGTAAGTCAACATCACTGACTGGATAGGTCTGGGAGAGAGGAGGAGGATCAAAATGATTGTTCCTCAAAGGTTTGGAAGGTTATGACACTTATCGAGGCTGTAGGACAGGGGTGGGCAATAATTTCGGCTCGAGGGCCACTTCAGGATTTCAAACTTCAGCGGAGGGCCGAGAGAATTTCTGGCCGATTTTGTTTGTCAAAAGCAATTTGCAGGCCAGAGAAAGGGCAGTTATTTTAAAACATATAATTGTTATTTAATACAATTTCTACATACTTTCTATCTAGTTTTTTACTCAAACCTCCCCTTGCCAGATTGAATGCATATGTTTCCCACCCCTGCTATAGGAGGAGGGTAGTGATCTGGGTCTTATGAGACTGAAGGTGGGGACTCACTATGGTTTATGGCTTGGATATACTGTATAACAGAATGTACTCTTTGCATATTATCTGGATTTTAACTATTTGAGGTCAAGGGCATTTGATGTCCCGCCGTTAACATGGAGTATATGCCTAGATGGAATTTCACTCTTGGGGAAATTGACTGATCAGCTAAATATTTTTTGAGCCCTCCGTAGACCCTCTCACCAGTTGAGTTTACAATAGAGGTGAAACTGCAGGAGGGGAATTCTAAGTCATTTTGAACTCTGCCATCAAAGACCCTTAATCAATCAGCTCAAGTAATTTCTACCAGTATTGAGTGATATACTCAATTACATGCCAAGAAAAGCCGCTCCCCAAACACAAACACAGCCCCGGTGATAGTGTTTATTTACGGTAAATGATACCATGTTTATTTACTAGGGCTGTCAAACGATTTAAAATTATTCTTTGCGTTAATGCTATTAATTGCAATTCTCAAATATGGCCCTAAATAATTTTCCATTTAAAAAGCAGTCTATTGCGTTATAGGCATACTATTTTCACCATAAACAACACAAAAGTCACTGTAACATAAAGCTATTAATGCTCCCAATGTTTAAGTAGGCCTACTCCCTCTTATCAATGTTCTTGAAGTTTAACACTTGCGTACACACACATACACACTGAAGTACTGTTAAAGCTTCCGGCATTCTAAATAAGTGTTCTCACGATTTCCGATTGACTATAGGAAAAAAGAACTGGCTCTATGAATACAAAGAGCTTTTAAACCTGTCCAACAATGTTATGAATTCCACAGAAGACAGATCAGCCAGGTCTGAATTTGTGTAAAATATAATAATAAATATAATTAGATCTAGCGTAGGCTACTTATCCATGTTCTTCAACATGATCTAGTCACAAGCTGCTACTACTAGAATTTTGATCATTTGCTTAAATCTTTTGACCTGAGAAACAAAAACAGTAGCTAAATGGAAAGGATGACCTGTTCTGATTTTAAATCATTGTGGGAAGTTAGTTGAATCAAGAGGCATTCAGCCATGGCATTGTAAACATTATTTTGGTTAGCTAGCTAGCTAACATTAGCATAACTAGCTAGCTACTTCTGTACAAATTTATGTTTTTGCTGTTATCAAAAAGAATACCTGGGAATATGTTTATGGTTGAACTTTCTGTACGTTTTCCTTCAAAATTGTTGCTCAAAGCTGCGCGCATAGCGCAGCTTTGAGCAACGCTACCAAGACAGAGTGCACACTGACTGCACATGGCACAGAGTGTGTTGTGCGCTTAAAAGGGTTAGTGCGGTGAAGAAATAGAGATGCGATTAACGGCAACAAATAAATTAATGGCATTAAAAATGTCAGTACTGGCATAGTAGGAGATGGCAAACCACCTTAGCACATTAGCACACAGTCATTTATGCCCAGTGAAAACGGCTCAGATCGATGCATCCCATCAACTCTAAACCCGGGGGAATGAGGAAAATGTAACGAGAAAATGCCAAGAGTGTGCAAAGCTGACATCAAGGCAAAGGGTGGCTATTTGAAGAATCTCAAATATAAAATATATTTTGATTTGTTCAACACTTTTTGGGTTAATACATGATTCCATATGTGTTATTTCATAGTTTTGAAGTCTTCACTATTATTCTACAATGTAGAAAATAGTAAAAATAAAGAAAAACCCTTGAATGAGTAGGTGTGTCCAAACATTTGACTGGTACTGTAGCGCTGAGCGATTAAGGCTTTTTGAGGTAGGTCGGTTTGGGTTTGATTATTAAAAAATAATCTGGTTGGTTTAGATTTTTATTTTTATTTTTACATTAAATTCATTATGAAATAATGTAAAAATATTTTTTAGCTTAAGAAATGGAAATTCCTAAGCCTAAAAGAGTGAACATTAATTGTCAAAAGATTTCAAATATTCTATTGTGTCTGTCAGGTCCACATTGGGTAGACATCAATAAAAAAATAAGAAATTACTATGAAATAGGCTTGGGCTGTATACTGTGGTATTTGTAAATATCCATGGGATGGTTTTTCAATAATGTCAATACCTTTTAAAACTATTTATTTGAAGTTTTTCAATAAATGTTAATATTTGTAGCTACTTTTTAAGTAAATACCTGCAGTCAACTGTGCAATACGTTAGGAGATAAAGCAGATCGCGTTCTTCAGTTCACCTGTCACATAATTTTACATTATGAAGATTACCGTAGTTCCCCAGAACAGTTGAGCCAGTCAGGTGTTTGTAAATAGCACAATGGGAGAAATTGGGAGCAGGCGAGTCCAGCTGTGCATTGACAGGGGTCGCGTTTTATATTGAAGGTCAAGTAGTTTTTTTCTTCAATAGTGATGAGGGATGTGCAACTATAGTTTTTCCTTCACAGGCAGATAATAGCTTCATTTTCATCAGATGACCACAGAAGTGCAATGCTATCTGGCTGGTAGCCACACAAGTAAATGAGCGTACAATGAAAAAGCAAAAATGATGCATGGCCATCATATTTCTGTTTATCATAGAAGGAATGTAGCCAGCTACATTTCCTAATGTTTTGCTTAAAGTTAATCTTGCATTTTACAGAGAAAAGTAGGCTGGCTACACTGAGAAGTGAGAAAAGTAGTACACGTCAGTCAGAGCGCTGTCTGCTGATATAATGCCCTTTCCTGAATTCTCATTTGAGTGGAGAAGTGCGACTGAAGTTACTGAATTATGGTGACGTGGGCATCATATTATGTACGTTTTGGATGAGTTATTTGTACAGCTGCCACTGCTATCTTTTGATTTCCTTGCGTTTTTTCTCCTCTCCATTTTCTGCCTTTCTGCTCCTCCCCCATCTTCTTCGAGCAGAGCAGGCATTACTTCGTTTTTATTTGATTACTTTATTATTTTAAATCCTTAAAGTAATCTAATCTCTGCTCAGGCAGTAGCAGCCAGCCAGCCAGCCAGCCAGACCATCTATTTGGTATTTTATTAGGATCCCCATTAGCTGTTGCAAAAGCAGCAGCTACTCTTCCTGGGGTCCACATGAAACATGACATAATGCAGAACATTTAATAAACAAAAACAGCTCAAGGACAGAACTATTGGAGAAGGAGGTAGGGACAGGATTGAAAAAAATAGAGAGAAACATAAAATGAGTGTGTTCATGTGTGAGAGGGAGGGGGAGGGACAAAGAAAACGAGGGAGAGTGAGAGACCAGGCATAGCTAGTTATCCTTTTTTGACGCAGTATTCCTTGCATGACACAACAAATGAAAGTTAATTGGCTTCATCACAATCGACACGCCGAAATAAATTAATGTGCAACTAGAACAGTCTCTATTCCAGCCACGACTCCCACAGCTGTCAAACCTAACGCACCGCCATCATCCGAACAAGACACAGGAAATCATGGCTACTGTACAAGGAAATAAAGCACTCAGAAGCTTGTTACATTAGTGGCCGTCTGGTCGGCCATCGCTCAATCATTTTGGGTCTGGTCTAGTCTTGAAAGAAATGTCAGTTTATGCTCTGGGCCTGTATCTGCGTTGCTACTGTCTACATCGGCTGCCATTGTTTACTTCCACGCAGTGGAAGTGCGCTCCATTGTTCCACCTCGTCCTATTCCTGCCTCAGAGATATTAAAATGGCTACTGCCTGGTCTCTCGCTCTCCCTCGTTTTCTTTGTCCATCCCCCTCCCTCTCACACACAAACACACTCATTTTATGTTTCTCTCTACTTTTCTCAATCCTGTCCCTACCTCCTCCAATCTCTTGCTTTTACTTATTCTCTCCTCTCTAAATCTATTCTCCCTCTCTTATTCTCACTCTATTCCCACCCCCAGCTCTCTGCTTCCCCAAGAAAACAATATTTTCTCCAGGGCCAATTGTATTTTCTGCTCTTGCACCTTAGTGGCCATTCAGAATGTGGACCAGAAAAAGTTTCTGACAATGACAACTGCTATACTCATCTTCTCCCACCATAGGTATAGAGTACATAGTCCTACTATTATATTGTCTATGACTCAAGCTCTCTGGCCTTCACACACAAGAATGTTAAGAAAGGACAACATTGATTCATTAGATGTGTTTCTCACAGGCAAGTCAGATTCTTGTCGTGCCATGTCCCAAACTTGACCCTGACTGTAGGAGGAGGAAAGGATTAATGACTTTCTCTCAAGGAGTGAAAGGTTGCGCAACTGGGAAAGATTTGCCTGATTCACTGACTGAACACAAGCAGTGTGAATCTGACCTGGCCAAGAGTGTGCCGGTACTGTGCTGTCACGTCAGTTCACGCGTGCTGATGATGGCCACATCTGCTTCCCCTGCACACATTTAATTTCTGTCTCTTTGTTTTTGTCTCCCCCCTTCTCTTTCTCACACTTCTCCTCTCTCTTCCTCTGAATCACTCACTTTCTATTGCTCCTTCGCTCGCTCACTTTCTCTCTCCCCCCAGGTTGGCAGCGGCAGAGGGAAAGGAACCGCGCTTCATGAGAGAAGAGGAGGAAAGCAGTGAGGAAGAGGAGGATGAACTAACCCCAGAGGATCAAGGTGGGCCGTGTGTCTCTCTTCCCCCTCTTCGTCGTCCTCCTCTCATCCCCACCTTGTCTCTATTGCCATTGGGCGTCCGGCCCTGACCTTTCCCTGACCTCTCCCTGTGTTGTCGTGTCAAGCCCTGTGTGCTCTGATAACGGATTCTCTCAGCTCAGTGGCCACAAGCGCGGCCAATGGTCCAAACAAAGCACACTCCTGGGGACTGTTCCAGTTTACTCTGGTCCATTTTGCTCCAGACCCACACGTGTCTCTCCGCCCTTTTTATCTCTGCAGTACAGGGAAACGCAAGTCCCCAAAATATCAATTCTCCCCAAATACTGAAATGTGTGTGTGGTACATTGATGTTGATGTCATCACCATGTAGGTTTTAATGCCTTACTAGGTGTGTCCAGACACACTTCATAGAACCATGATAGAATGTTCAATATCATAGAACATTGCAAATATGGTGCTTTTTTTGCACCTGTAATAGCAACCTTGTATACACTACATGTGGACACCTGCTCGTCGAACATCTCATTCCAAAATCATGGGCATTAATATGGAGTTGGTCCCCTCTTTGCTGCTATAACAGCCTCCACTCTTCTTGGAAGGCTTTCCACTAGATGTTGGAACATTGCTGCGGGGACTTGCTTCCATTCAGCCTCGAGCATTAATGAGGTCGGGCACTGATGTTGGGTGATTAGGCCTGGCTTGCAGTCGACGTTCAAATTAATCTGAAAGGTGTTCAATGGAGTTGAGGTCAGGGCTCTGTGTAGGCCAGTCAAGTTCTTCCACACTGATCTCAACAAACCATTTCTGTATGGACCTCGCTTTGTTTCCCAAACTGTTGCCACAAAGTTGGAAGCACAGAATCGTCTAGAATGTCATTGTATGCTGTAGTGTTAAGATTTCCCTTCACTGGAACTAAGGGGCCTAGCCCGAACCATGAAAAACCGCCCCAGACCATTACAGTGCCTTGCAAAAGTATTCATCCCCCTTGGCGTTTTTCCTATTTTGTTGCATTACAACCTTTGATTTTTATTTGGATTTCATGTAATGGACATACACAAAATAGTCCAAATTGGTGAAGTAAAATGAAAAAATAACAGAAAAGTGGTGCGTGCATATGTATTCACCCCTTTGCTATGAAGCCCCTAAATAAGATCTGGTGCAACCAATTACCTTCAGAAGTCACATAATTAGTTAGATTGCACACCGGTGGACTTTATTTAAGTGTCACATGATCTCAGTGTATATATACACCTGTTCTGAAAGGCCCCAGAGTCTGCAACACCACTAAGCAAGGGGCACCACCAAGCAAGCGGCACCATGAAGACCAAGGAGCTCTCCAAACAGGTCAGGGACAAAGTTGTGGAGTAGTACAAATCAGGGTTGGGTTATAAAAAAAATATCAAACTTTGAACATCCCACGGAGCACCATTAAATCCATTATTAAAAAATGGAAAGAATATGGCACCACAACAAACATGCCAAGAGAGGGCCGCCCACCAAAACTCACGGACCAGGCAAGGAGGGCATTAATCAGAGAGGCAACAAAGAAACCAAAGAGAACCTGAAGGCGCTGCAAAGCTCCACAGCGGAGATTGGAGTATCTGTCCATAGGACCACTTTAAGCCGTACACTCCACAGTGCTGGGCTTTATGGAAGATTGGCCAGAAAAAAGCCATTGCTTAAAGAAAAAAATAAGCAAACACGTTTGGTGTTCGCCAAAAGCCATGTGGGAGACTCCCCAAACATATGGAAGAAGGTACTCTGGTCAGATGAGACTAAAATTGAGCTTTTTGGCCATAAAGGAAAATGCTATATCTGGAGCAAACCCAACACCTCTCATCACCTGAGAACACCATCCCCACAGTGAAGCATGGTGGTGGCAGCATCATGCTGTGGGGATGTTTTTCATTGGCAGGGACTGGGAAACTGGTCAGAATTGAAGGAATGATGAATGGCGCTAAATACAGGGAAATTCTTCAGGGAAACCTGTTTCAGTCTTCCAGCGATTTGAGACTTGGACAGAGGTTCACCTTCCAGCAGGACAATGACCCTAAGCATACTGCTAAAGCAACACGCGAGTGGTTTAAGGGGAAACATTTAAATGTCTTGGAATGGCCTAGTCAAAGCCCAGACCTCAATCCAATAAAGATTGCTGTACACCAGCGAAACCCATCCAACTTGAAGGAGCTGGAGCAGTTTTGCCTTGAAGAATGGGCAAAAATCCCAGTGGCTAGATGTGCCAGGCTTATAGAGACATACCCCAAGAGACTTGCAGCTGTAATTGCTGCAAAAGGTGGCACAACAAAATTGGAAAAATGCCAAGGGGGGTGAATACTTTCGCAAGCCACTGTATTCCTCCTCCACCAAACTTTACAGTTGGCACGATGCATTGGGGCAGGTAGTGTTCTCCTGGCATCTGCCAAACCCAGATTCATCCATCGGACTGCCAGATGGTGAAGAGTGATTAATCACTGCAGAGAACGCGTTTCCACTGCTCCAGAGTCCAATGGCGGCGAGCTTAACACCACTCCAGCCGACGCCTGGCATTACGCATGGTGATCTTAGGTTTGTGTGCGGCTGCTTGGCCATGGAAACCCATTTCATGAAGCTCCCGAAGTACTGTTCTTGTGCTGACGTTGCTTCCAGAGGCAGTTTGGAACTCAGTAGTGGGTGTTGCAACAGAGGAAAGACAATTTTTACGTGCTTCAGCACTTGGCGGTCCCGTTCTGTGAGCTTGTGTGGCCTACCACTTCACGGCTGAGCTGTTGTTGCTCCTAGACGTTTCCACTTCACAATAACAGCACTTACAGTTGACCGGGGCAGCTCTAGCAGGGCAGAAATTTGACGAAGTGACTTGTTGTAATGGTGGCATCATATGACGGTGCCACTTTGAAAGTCACTGAGCTCTTCAGTAAGGCCATTCTACTGCCAATGTGCATCTATGGAGGTTGCATGGCTTTGTGCCCGATTTTATACACCTGTCAGCAATGAGTGTGGCTGAAATAGCCGAATCCACTAATTTGAAGGGGTGTCCACATACTTTTGTATATATAGTGTATGAGACATGGTAAAAAGCACTCATACATATTAGATGGGCCATCAACTGAAATATGAAATGTATTTTAATATTAGATTATTTTTAGATTTTCTAAAGTATGAGTGACCTGGATTTGAAGTAGTTATTCCCCCCAGTGTGAATCTCCCATTATAGTGGTGCCCTTGCAGGCTAGCACGCAGGACGGACACTTTGCTCCAATCCTTTTTCCAGCTGACCAACTCTCAGTAAATATGCACAACCCCCTATTTTATTTATGCTGCAAGCACCTGAATGGAGTTCATTTTGAATTCTACCTGAATGGTGTTGCTTTAGTATTGACCAGACATAATTTTAGTTTAAAATGAGTTGGATAAAATGTGTGCTTAGAAGAAACAGCAATGGAATTGATTGGAGTGACATTGATGTCTAGTAGTAACTATTTACAAAAAATAAGCCTCGCCTGCCTCTTACAGCACCTTGTGCGGCTGCAGTTGCAAGTCAGCTTTGAAAATGTCTCTGTGTGTAGTAGTAGTAGTTTGATGCTATAATTGGAAAGCAGTTATATTTTTTTAACAGTTTTTCGTATCAGAACCATGTCCTTGAAAGTAGATTTAGATTCTACTGGAACTGTTCAGCCAGGATCCTCATAAAAATAGTTTGATGTATTCGTCCTTGAAGCGCCATTTGAGGACGAGCGTGTTAAGACTCCCCCTTCTCTTTAAACTGAAACACCCCTTTTAGCTTTTGAACGCTCCATCTGAGCCTCCCCTAACATAGCTCTCTATCGCTGTGTTTCCTCCACATAGACAGTGTAAATCATGTTTACGCGTCTGAGTTGTGCCTCTCCTAGCCTCCCTCTGCACCACATACCCTCAGTCTTTCTCCATCTTTCTCTCTCACTCACTCTCTCTCCCCCTCAGCGAAAAAGAAGCAGTTCCAAAGGATGAGGAAGATCCATTACAACGAGGGCCTCAACATCATGATGGCCAGGCAACTCATAGCCAACGAGTTGGCGGAAGATGAGGATGAAGAGATGAGGGATGAAACTGAGGACATCAACGTAGACCCTACGCAAGACGGTAAGAGAAATAGGGGTACTCAAATCTTCTTAATCCAGGGAATTTCATATGGTGACTAATCAGAAAAAGAAAATCATGAGCTCTCACTAGCGATAAAATGCTTGATACACAAACGGTTGGTCGTTGACGCTGTGTGGGTGTCTTTTTTTTTTCTAGCAACAAGCCGACCGCATGCTAGGTAGTGCTAGGTGTCAACAGCTAATTCCTCACAGGCTGGAAGCTAAAGCGAGCCTCAATTGGCCAATTGCGCCAAGATATCGCCAAGCATGTGCATGATGTTCAGCTTTCAAGTTTTTATTAGTTGTATGTACATGATACACATGGTATACATTCTCCAACTAAATGCTTACATGCGGGTTCCTTCTTGACAATGCAACAATAAGAAATAATAAAATATATGAATAAAAACAAAGTAAATGGCTCAGTAGAATAGACATTTTAAGTATAACTAAGATAAGTTAGATAAGTGTAAGCTCCACACAGAAGGTTACCAGGCCCTGATTTAGTAGGCCCTGTGTGTCAGAGGTCAAGCAGTCCTCAGCAGGGGATTGGTGTGGTAAGTTGGGGAAAAGGTTGAAATGAGAACTGTTCCCACTCCTATAAGACTACTAAAATATTAGCATTTCACATGTTTCTCTGTTAGATTTGCTGTCATATTAATTAAGACTTAAAGTGATCTCACTCACATAGCTCTCTTTTGATTACAGCTCTGGATTCCTAGAGGAGGAGGAGGACGCACCACCTCTCCTGTCTCCAGCCTGTGTATTGGCTAATGAAACATTTAAGAGACACTTAGCTACGTGTGCCGGGCAATAGAGCACACGGACACCGCTTCACAATCTTCCGTCAAACAACCCCTGTTCATGTGCGTGTGTATATTTCCCAGAAACACTGTAATGCAAAGCATTTCGACCCTGCTGGTCCCTTCTCTTCGTTGCCAAGAGTCCCTCTCAAAAAGTTGTCATCGCCTCAAAGGAACCACACCTAAAGGAACTGAGACCTAAAGACTGTTATAAAAGACTTATTATCAGCGAGGACTCCTGCCTCAATCCTTGCTCGCTCGCTCGCTGCCGTCTGTCCATCTATCCCTGCTTCTCCTGAGCCCCTGGCGAATGCTGCCGGAAAGAACAGCAGCACCCATTGGATTTCTCATTGGATGAAAGTGGTGGATAATTATGCTGGTGGTGGTAAGGAGGTAGGAGGATGTTGGTCTCTTGCTTTTTGTCTTGTTCCTCCTGTCCCCATACTTTTTTTTTTTTTTTTTTACCAAATACCGCCAGAACCTTAATTGGAGAAATCGGAAACCTTGATGAGCTAGCTGCTGTTTTGTTTCTCTGTTTCCTCCTCCATTCCGGTCTTGGATTTTGGGTTAACTGGTATGGATATAGGAACGGCAGACTGCATTTTTAACCAGCCCACAGGGCATCTCAATATCCAAGGTGACCAGCATTCGACTACACATATTTACACCCACTATAGGATTTGGTACAGATGCATGTACATGTGCACTGACTAATAGGAATAGATGTTTCGAACAAGGTACCATTCTCTTAATAGGGTGGCCAATGTACTGACACTGACAGCGAAACCAATTTATTCTCATACAATAAAATTACAATTTATTATGTATTGCATTGTGATAAGTAAAGTTGATATGCAGATGGTCAGGCTTGCCATTATACTTATGGAACCCAGCTGTATTATGCATGGCTACTAAAGCCTTGTGGCCATCAGCACTAATGCCATGTTTGCCCACTAAGCTAATGAGGGATAGCATTGGGGAAATGAACCCCAGAGAAGGTTTGTAGTACTGATAAGCAGGTGTGTATTTACTAGGAACCAAATGGAAGCAAACGGGCTGAAACAGCGAGGGACTAATCTGCACATTGTCCACTAAGGAATACACCCCAGGTCTGTGTCCAATACATTTTAGTCATTTAGCAGACGCTCTTATCCAGAGCGACTTACAGTTTGTGAGTGCATACATTTTCATACTTTTTTTCATACTGGCCCCCCGTGGGGATCGAACCCACAACCCTGGCGTTGCAAACGCCATGCTCTACAAACTGAGCTACAGAGGGCCAATACAATACAATGTCAATGACGCTACTGACTATCCTACGGGGGGGAGGGGGTAATCGGTTGAATGGCTGCATGAACGGCAAGATTTCTGGGATATGTACTGTAGTTGATATTATGCTTTTTGCGACCTGCTACCTTTGTAATCGGCTAGCTACCTCGCTGACAAAAGGAGTGATATCTGGGCAACCAAGACAGCTATTATGTATTATTAATTTATTCTATGATATTTGAATCATAGCACCTTGATCTACATGTGAACTTTTGAGAACCACTGTCCTCCCATGGTAACTTTAAGTTTCTCTTTCTAGAATGGGGACATAAGAAAAAAGGAATTGTTTTATCAGGACATGTAGAGATGGTTTCATTTTTTCTTCTCAGAACTAGACTGTCGAACCCTATCGCTTCACCTGTCTGAATGGCCATAATAGGCTATCCATTGGATTCTGCCCTTACAATCCCAAAAGCTCAGTACTGGATCCTTTTGGAAAATACAAGACCCACAGGAAATACTGATTTGATACACTGTATGACTGTTCTCACTTTTTTTTTTTTTACACTTGAATATTAAGGGAAGGCTTATTGACAAAAAACAACAAGTTAATTCAACACGTTAAGAGTAATTATTTGAACTTATGAATAGCTTTTTGTAAAAAAAAATCTGGACTTAAGACAAAAGGATGAGCTGTGAATCAACTTTTATGACATGAACCCTTGGTGGTTATACAAGGCAAATGTGCCTATATAGTGTATTTATGTACAGGCTAGCTGGTCGATGTCTTGCTCCTGAGTGGCGCAGCGGTCTAAGGCACTGCATCTCAGTGCTAGAGGCGTCACTACAGACCCTAGTTCGATTCCAGGCTGTATCACAATCCGGCCGTGATTGGTAGTGCCATAGGGCGGCGCACAATTGGCCCAGCGTCGTCCGGGTTTGGCCGGGGTAGGCCGTCATTGTAAATAAGAATTTGTTCTTAACTGACTTGCCTACTAGTTAAATAAAAATAAAAATGTGTCTAAATGAATACCTGTGCAGTTCAACTGCTTGGATTCCCCTGCCTATTTGTTGTTTTGCTGAATTTTTACCATGTTTTCTTTCTTTACTAGGGAGAGTGGACTAAGATTCTGTCTCACATTATAATTTTTCATTTATTTTTGTATTTTAAATGTGCATGTTTTTAATCATAAGAATGTGTTTATTTTTGTCTCCCGTAATTAAAATATGCTGTTCATGGATCCATTTGCTTTTTTGTCTTGTTTTATGTGGAACTATGTGGCCCTTCATTTATTATTTACTTTTTTTGAGCCAGGTAACTTTGCATAAGATCTCAGTACTTATATGTGGCCACTAGGAGGCAGTAGTCTATAATACATCTCAGACTTTCATGTTTACTAATGATATAAGGGGAACTGCTGAGTGTAAAGGTTTCTAGTTCTGTGGCTTCATATTCTGTAGTTTGTCCTTTGTATTATTATAATATATTGGCAGATACGTAAATTATGGGTAGAATACATATTTCATTGAAAGCTAAATATGCACTACTATGTGTATATACTACTAATCCTCATCACTATTTGTTACATTTTCCATATTGGCTAAATCAAGTTGTCAATAAGGTACGGTAGGATACTTGGAAAAAGGGAAAAAACGAAGTCCAGCCTCTAGTCCTGAAGAGAACGTTCTTATTGGTTGTTTCAAGTATCACTCACGTGCGTTTTTCATGGATCAGGAAGAAGTAGCGCTTTTCTTGACACGATTATATTATATGTCGATTCACTTTAGTGTTTGTGTGAAAGAAAAGCCTCCTCCCACTGGCTGCTATCACCTAGCTAGTGACCTGTTTTTTTTTTTCTTCTTCATATTGAATTTGACAAAATTCTTCAATTTTTTTGTATTTTATTTAAATATTTATTTTACTTGTTTATGGTTACATTGTCGGGAGCCTATTATTAGCTAGCCAGCCATACAGCCAGGCTAGCTGGCCGAGGTCTTGCGGATTGATAGCCCAGCTAGCTAGCAGCGGGTAGCCAAGTACAGGGCAAGGGGCAACTGCTTTTAATCCCCTATTTTTACTTGTTAAAGAAGATGAAGATAACGGTGGAATTCGAGGAATGTCTCAAAGACTCCCCAAGATTCAGGTAGGCTAAGTGACCTCTCCTCTTCTTTGTTCCCTCCTACACGATAAGTCATGGTCTTATGACGGTACCTGCTAGGACTTGTGTCCCGCGTCCAAAACGACATCCATAATCATTAGACAATTCTAATGGAAAGATCGTCGACGTTTGCGTCGCCGAGCAGTGCCCAAGAAAGTATTAAGTGCAATTGTTTGATGCTACCACCTCAATCTTAAACAAACATGGATTCCATATTGTCTCGCATGTCGCGCACACCTGGTATTATGTTTTACACCCTATACAAAAAAGAAAAGTTTATACACAGGGGTATACACATTTAAACCAAAATGCATAGCTTGCTAAGGCTTCATAGGCATTTAGGATGAGCTTTGGAGGACCACTTTCAAATGTATGCAGTCTTTTTAAAGCTGCAATAAGTAACTTTTTGGGCAACCCGACCACATTCATACAAAAATCAGAGTTATAGATCTGGCATTCTCATTGAAAGCAAGTCTAAGAGGTGGTAGATCTGTTCTATGTGCGGTATTAATAAAAAAAAAATAATGCTGTCGCAAGATCTGTCAAATAAATCTTAGTGCAAATACAATAAATTACTTATAGTTTTATTTTCAATTTGACAGCACACACTTTGCATCAATATCAATTTAAAATCTTGACAGTACCTGGTTAACTGGATAAATTAAGTGAATAATAAAACATACTTCACAGACTTTGTTAGTGACAATACTTTCTGTTTCAGTTCCATACCACTTTCAAATTAACTTTGTTAATACGTTTAGAATTCCAGTATACTTTTGCAGGAGGCGTTTCATGCTAATCAGCCTCGCAATTGACCCTTCGCTAAGCCCCGCCCCCCTTGGTTACTGTTGCAACCTTGGACAACATTTTCCGGGGAAGCCCAATTCCCCATTCAACCAGTAGCGAAATCCCCTTACAATTTTACATTTACATTTTAGTCATTTAGCAGACACTCTTATCCAGAGCAACTTACAGTTAGTGAGTGCATACATTTTTCATACTGGCCCCCCGTGGGAATCGAACCCACAACCCTGGCGTTGCAAGCGCCATGCTCTACCAACTGAGCTACAGGAGGCCTATGTGACAGGTGTGTGAGTTTGACTGTTTCTAGTGTCTGAGAGCCTGTGTTACCATGGTGTGGAGTAGTGTAGGCCTACCTAGCTCCATGCAGTGTGAGGAGGGCAGGTCCTTGCTGACAGAGGTGAAGTAACCAAACAGGCCCTGGTAGGCCAGCAGCAGGCTGGCACAGAGACTGTGGTGAAGGCTGAATGCATGCTGCAGACATTGGTCTGAAACCAGGAATGTCCTGCCATCAGGAGACAGCTGATATCAAACAGTGTTTCTAATACACAATGAAATTAAACACAGACTACCCCTTGCTAATCAGGAAACTCTTGGATATGTTGTGGTGAACTGTCATTACAATTGTTTCACAGGAACCTGGTAATTATTTTTTGTAGTGTAGCTTCTGAATGGCTCTGCATTCACTGTCAGCAGTCAAAGCTATAGGTAGGCTGGACACATTACATTTTTAAGAATGCTTTAAAAAAAATAACTAGTTAATTGCATCCGCCATGGAGCCCAGTTTAATAATATTACCATATGTCCCAGCTGCTTGCCGTAGTTTTGAAGTAATCACGAAAAAACAGGCCTTATTTTAGGGCATTTTTCACTCTGCCAGCTCCTATTAGTTATATTGAGCACCGTGGCACCAACTGGCCTTCCAAACTTTCTATTCAGGGTTTTAAAACTTTGGTTTTAGAAGTGGAGGGGACATAAATTATTATTATTAATTATTTATTTGTCAGATAAACACTCCAAACAGCCTACCCGACAGCTCGGAGGCGTCCGCATGGTCCTAAAGCACACCGTTGCCTCATTTTGTATCACATTCCAATTATAAAACTGACAAAAATGCCATTTCAGAATGTGGGGGGGACATGTCCCCCCGTCCCATCCCCAGTGAAAGTTGCGCCCCTGGTTCTATTCCCAGTTCTGCGTCACAATGTCGCTATTGTTGTCAATGAGACCTGCCGGCTTTTTCAGAAGTGTGCTGTCTGCCATGCCATGCTATCAGAGAATTAGACCTGTGAATAATGAAAAGTGAAGTTTTTGCTAGTTCAAACCACAAAATGTAGAACACAAAAAAGGCAAATGGTAGCAGATAAATAGTAAGCTGGTTAAATAAAAGACTGCGCTTTTTAGACATCCCTATTTCCCCAACACAGTGGCAATGTCTGTATTTCGCCAAATAACTAAATTGATGTGTTTTGAAGTTCTACACAATTTCATTCAGGATAATCTATTCTTTCTAATGATGTAAATGTGGGTAGCATAGTATGCTGTAATCAATTGCTGGTAGTTCAAACTTCCCAAAAATAATGTGTTACTCCTGTAACTCTGAGGTTATCCCATTGTGTCCTATAGGGCACTTCAGAGAACTAAATCCATTGTTCCAGGTTCTTCCTCAAATACTCTGACAGAGAGAGCGTTTCCCACCTCTCTGCTGGCCAATCAGAGTAGAGACTTGAGTGTGGTTTAGACTTACTCAGCCTATCCGTTGGCGCACTGGCTGTTCCCCGCCTCTTAGCGCATCCCTGTTTCCAGGCATACGTTTATCATAACAACCTGTCATAGTGAGAAGAGCCAGCTCCCCTAGACACCATTCCTACGTCCAAGGATGGTTCACAGATCACAAAGAACCAGTATAGTCTAGTATTTGGAGACACAAATCCTTATCTCATTTTACCCCCTAAAAAGGGGAAATAGGGGTATGACTATCTATTTCGCCAAATATCTCACAATGTGTATACCATATTTTCCGCACTATAAGGCGCACCGGTGTATAAGCCGCAGCAGCTAAATTGAATGATATTGAATGATGTGTACATATATAAGCCGCACTGGACTATAAGCCGCAGGTGTTTTAATGTTTAATTACCATATGTAAGGGTTCGTGCACAGAGGGGATTGTCGGGAAAGAGACAAACTGTCTCGCTCTCGTAATGTCTGTCTGTCTTGCTCTCGTTCTGTCTCTCGTTCTGTCTCTCGTAGCACTCTCGGTTCCACTTTTACTTTTGCGCGCTACCTGTCTCACTCTTTTCCGGCCTCCAGCTTTTCCTGCTGGAGCCCGCCGCTTAAAGGTGGGGGGCGCGGACCGGTCATAGAGCCCATAGAGTTAAAGTTGGTGGACTGTAACCTGTAAAATCCATAGATTTAGGAGGTCTTCTAGTGGCCGTTAGCTGTAAAAATCCATAGATTAGCCGCACCGTTATATAAACCGCAGGGTCGAAAAATGGGAAAAAAGGTGCGGCTTATAATCCGAAAATTACAGTATTTAGATTTTTTCAAGTCGGACTCCATTTTAATCAGGAGAATCTCTTCTTTGTAGTGATGTAAGGTTGGGCAGCGAGCGCTGCTGTCATCAAACGCTAGCCTTTCATATTTCAGAAATTGCACATTACTGTTGGAACTCTGAGGATGCCCCATTGTTTCCCTATGGGGAAATTCTACACGGACATGTCTGTCTATTTCGCCAAATATCTCACAGTGTGTGTGTATATATAGATTTTTTTCAAGTTGGACACCATTTTAATCAGAAGAATCTCCTCTTTGTAATGATGTAAGTCTGGGCAGCGAGCTCGGTTGTCATCAAAGGCTAGCCCCAAAATACTTTTTGCCCTTGGAACCCTGAGCTCCGCCCATTGTTTTCCTATGGAGAGACATGCCGGTCTATTTCGCCAAATATCTCGCAATGTGTATATTTAGATTTTTTCAAGTTGGACACCATTTTAATCAGGAGAATCTCCTCTTTGTAATTATGTAAGTCTGGGCAGCGAGCTTGGTTGTCATCGATTACTAGACCAGAAATAGTAGTTTACATTTTTTCCCTACTTCCTCATTACGCAGACATAAGCACAGTTGACACCATCGAGGTGTGGATGTTTACTTTCTACACTTTGTTATTTTGCAGTTTCGTCCTAAGAATAGATTGTAGTGGTAAAATAAAAAGGGATAGATTTTCTTTGTGCCATTTAGGGGAAATTGAATTCTAGGCATCACTCTGCGAAGGTTCGTTTCAATTAATTTGCTATGGCCTCGCGCTAGTGTTCCAGCTCAGCCAACGTTCTTTGGCCGTTTTTCAGCCTTGGGTGAATTTTGACTCGTTCTATTGTCCAGCCTACTATAGGCCTAACCACCTTTGGAACTAACTATTGCTCTCATTCATTTCCTGATGTTAACAGCAGATGGGAGTTGTATTCATAATAATGCTAACTTAGCTAGCTAACATACATTTTGCTATCCATTGGAGCGCTGCAATTGGTTGCCCAAAATTCTGGGGTGGGGCTTAGCGAAGGGTCAATTGGGATTCCACTAGATGGCACAAACACAAAAGCAAAATTGGCTATATCGTAAAAATTAATGTAATTTTTTTTTGCATTTTGATCTTAATTTAAGGTTAGCAGTGTGGTTAAGGTTAGGTTTAAAATCACATTTTAAATGGTAGAAATAGGCTGGGTTTATGACTTTGTGGCTGTGGTAACTAGTGACGACTGGTCAATTGGACAACATGCTGCTGCAGAAGGGAAGCATAACGGAGAGTGTGTGGTCCTTGCTATCCGCGGTCCTTGGGACGTCCCTGACCCATTAAAGTTGAAATTTAAAATGGTTATGGTTAGGATAAGGGTAGATTTTAGGGTAGGGATCTCCGAAGGATTCCGGATAACACTAACTGAGCGTGTTTGCGCAAACATTGACATCCATGTTTGGTTTTGATTTGGAGGGGTGTGGTAGCATCAAACAATTGGATTGAATACGTTCTTGGGCACTGCCTTTCCATCAGAACAGTCTACCGATTATGGATACCGTCCAACGCGGGACACGTGCTGCTAAAACCAGTACAATCATTGGCTGATTACTAATCTCGCACGCTTCTATGTAATGGCCTACTGTTAAGATAACTGTACTTACTGTTATTAACTGTATACGTGACGGCAAGCTTCGTAGGGCTAGCTAAGTAAGTGAAAATTATTGTCCTATTCATTTCCACTGCCAGGGTCAACTCCCAGTTGTACTTGCATTGTCACCTCAATATCACAAGCCCTTATTTTCTTTGACTTGGGTCATGGGATAGGATGTTGTCATGCCAAGTGCCAACAAGGCAATATCAAGATAAACATCCAGAGAGATGCCTCAACTGGTCACCATAAAGTAGCAAGTTTTAGCTAACATTGCAGCTTGGGTCTAGGTTTTCAACAGTGTTGTCATTGACCTCATTGTCTTGAAAAATATAGGCAGTTGACAATTGATAGCGCTCTAATATAGGCTAATGCCCTGTGCTTGCTTTGAAGGAGATGTACGAGTGTGCCTTGCCTGCCCTGCAGCCATCAAAGGATTGACACCTGATGTCGTCTAAGTTCTTGCTTTTTTCCAATGCATACTCTTTTGCCCTACTGCCTAAAGTAAACCTTGCTCAAATTAAGTGTTATTTCGTCCTATTCAGTAAAGCTTGGGCTTTCCAAGCTTTGAGAAAGGGCCACACCTCCCCTCTGTCCCCTCTCCCTCCCTCTGCGCTGAACATTATTCTTACAAAATGAGGAGCAGATGTTAGAAAGTTGTTTGCAGCAAACGTGGAAAGAGGCTTTTTTATGATAATTATTTCCTCAAGGATCAGCTTATGGGATGAACTAAAGCCTTCCAATCAGCTGAGCGTGAAACGATGACTGGCACAAACTCTGATTGGCACTGTTTGGCTCCTTCACAAGACTTGTGATTCAAAATCCCTGCCCTATCTTTCTCTTAGGCAAATTAGGCTATGTATTATAATGACTATGTGAATCAGCTGTGAATGATGCCTACACACCCTCACCGACCCACAAACAATCATTACCTACAGTGATTCTCTTTCCACCTCCAGCAGCTGGTTGTGGTTGCGAAGCTTCCGTCAGACGCCCACTGACAAAGTTAGACCAATAGCCGAACGGCTGCCCAGGTTTCTACTGAGGGTTATCGCTTCCATTAGCCTTACCCTCAGCACCGCTGGGGTTCATTGTGATTCAGGATTTACCAAAGATCCTTAAACAACAGACATTATTTCCACTTTGACCACCATTGTTTCACTCTCATTTTTCCATCGTGTTTGATTTGGCAGAGAAGAGGACACGGAGAGAGCTGGAGAGTAATGGACGAAAACAGGGATGCAGACCAGCAAGGAATAACTCTGTCTCTTGACATCTGATCTGTTTCCATTTGTGTGTGTGTGTGCTTTCAACTCTGTGCCAGTGAATATGGAGTCCCCAAATGTGGGATGTTTTTTTCCCAAGTGGGTAGGCTACACCCCACATTCCCTCTTTCTAAGGGTCTCTTTTTAGATGTAGCAAAAGTTATCATGTAGCCCTAAAACCTGTTTTATATGACTGGTTTGGGACTCGGATGCAAATTCTGCTTATTCTGTAGACCTAATTTGCATTAAGCTATAAGATTGCTGAAATATTAACTCTAGCAGCCTATTGCTCACTGAAAGCTTTTCAGTACAGTTATACTGGCTCCTCTTCAAATATGCAACTTGAAATTCCCTGAAGAGTAGGCCTATCTTAAGTCATATTTTCTCTGAATTGTGGAATTTGGTTCTTATCTGCTTTACAGATTAGGCTAAACACAACGGAAATTTCCTACAAAAGTCATTATTAAAGTTGTCCCCCTTCATCCACAGTACAGTGGCAATGAAAGTTAGGCCTAGACTTTAAATAAATAAAAAGCACAGTAAAAATGGTTGAGAATTTTAGATAATTTTTGTGACAGTTTGGTTTTGCACACAGTTTTCAACACATTCATTACAGCCTATATCCAGCACTTGAGGAAGTTGTCTTACATTTAGCAATTTTGGATTGTCCTTTAATGTTCACTCTCCTCTTTACCCTGTTAACATGCAGTGTAATTGAAAGTCATTCAGAAACCAAGCTTGGCAGACTGCCATTTACATGATGTCATAGGCAGCTCGATAGTGGTAGCAATTTGTTCTGCCTCATTGACGACCCCACAGCTGGCACCTCATCACTATCCTTGATAATGCAGAGGACAGCGCCAGATACTTTAACCTCAGTTCATAACGTTAATGGTGGGCCAGTAACTGGACTAACTTTAGTTAGCCTTTCAGTCCGTTTCTCACAGAAGTCAAGTGGTGGTTGTCAACAAGAACGTCTTTGGCTCCCTTCAGGTGATCTCATTTGCACGCCCGATATAGCCTCAGCCTAATCTACGATTCCCTCATGACTTTACGGGATACTATTAGCATTAGCAATGAACACACACATGTTTTTCAATAAGACTAATGAGCAGCGACACGACTGGGTACAGTAGCTTATAAATCTTTCACTATCCTCATTAAAAAGGGTGTCATAAAGGAGGAGTTTTATGTGGAAATGACTGACTTTTGGGTGCGCCTCTGGATATAGCCTACAGATGAGAAGATCACTTGAGACATTGTTGTCTGTCAGCCTATTACACTATTACAAGAGGTGGAATCGTGGGAATCCTCATCAGAGAGTTCTGGGTGGGGTCAGAGGACATGGTAGACTATTCAAGCTAGCTTTGAATGTTTGTTCTGCTTAAAGTATTTTGTATTAGTGGGTATTGGTTTGATGTATTGTGATAGTTTTTTTGTATTGTTGCAGAATTTTGTTTTGTTTTCTACCTTTGAACGTGGGAAATGCGCTTTACACATTTATTATGGTCCATTGTGAAGCACTAACCTACGCATTGTGTTTCGCTCTTGAACTGGCTCCCTAGTTACTGTAACTGAATCACACTAGGGCTGACCCCATTTAGTCGACTGGTTGATTGTTTGGTCGATAGGCTGTTGGTCGACCCGAGATTTCTTTAGTCGAGCAGTAGCAAAAAAATATATATAACAAATATAATTGTGTACAAGACACTTCGCGCTGAGTGGACTGATCCATTGTGGAGGCCGTGGGGGTGGCACAGTCCATCAGTCTAAGACATGTGCTACTGAAATTGTATATGGTTATATTACATAATAACAATGGTGCAACACTAATACAAATAATATTATTTTATAACATGCGCTTTCTCCCTCGTTGGATAGCGGTTGCTGTCCACGGTTCAGAAACACTTCAGTGCGCTGTTGAATTGGTGCCTTTTCCTAGACCATGTTGCTACAGACCCTTATCCATCCTGCCCTTCCTTTCGAAAGTATTTGAAAGCCAAGTTAACAAACAGATCACCGACCATTTCGAATCCCACCGTACCTTCTCCACTATGCAATCTGGTTTCCGAGCTGGTCATGGGTGCACCTCAGCCATGCTCAAGGTCCTAAACAATATTATAACCGCGATTGATAAAAGACAGTACTGTGCAGCCGTCTTCATCGACCTGGCCAAGGCTTTCGACTCAATCACCGCATTCTTATTGGCAGACTAAATAGCCTTGGTTTCTCAAATGACTGCCTCGCCTGGTTCACCAACTACTTCTCAGATAGAGTTCAATGTGTCAAATCGGAGGGCCTGTTGTCTGGACCTCTGGCAGTCTCTATGGGGGTGCCACAGGGTTCAATTCTCGGGCCGACTCTATTCTCTGTGTATATCAATGATGTCGCTCTTGCTGCTGGTGACTCTCAGATCCACCTCTACACAGACGACACCATTTTGTATACATCTGGCCCTTCATTGGACACTGTGTTAACAAACCTCCAAACGAGCTTCAGTGCCATACAGCACTCCTTCCGTAGCCTCCAACTGCTCTTAAACGCTAGTAAAACTAAATGCATGCTGCTTGCACCCGCCCGCCCGACTAGAATCACTACTCTCGACGGGTCAGACTTAGAATATGTCTACTACAAATACCTAGGTGTCTGGTTAGACCGTAAACTCTCCTTCCAGACTCACATTAAGCATCTCCAATCCAAAGTTAAATCTAGAATCAGCTTCCTATTTCGCAACAAAGCCTCCTTCACTCATGCTGCCAAACATGCCCTCGTAAAACGGACTATCCTACCGATCCTTGACTTCGGCGATGTCATTTACAAAATAGCCTCCAACAATCTACTCAGCAAATTGGATGTAGTCTGTCACAGTGCCATCCGTTTTGTCACCAAAGCCCCATATACTACCCACCATTGTGACCTGTACGCTCTCGTTGGCTGGCCCTCACTACATATTCGTCACCAAACCCACTGGCTCCAGGTCATATATAAATCACTGCGAGGCAAATCCCCGCCTTATCTTAGCTCAATGGTCACCATAGCAACACCCACCCGTAGTATGCGCTCCAGCAGGTATATCTCACTGGTCATCCCCAAAGCCAACACCTCCTTTGGCCGCCATTCCATCCAGTTCTCTGCTGCCAATGACTCGAACGAACTGCAAAAATCTCTGAAGCTGGAGACACTTATCTCCCTCACTAACTTTAAGCATCAGTTGTCAGAGCAGCTTACCGATCACTGCACCTGTACACAGCCCATCTGTAATTAGCCCACCCAACTACCTCATCCCCATATTGTTATTTATTTTGCTCATTTGCACCCCAGTATCTCTATTTGCACATCATCTTCTGCACATCTATCATTCCAGTGTTAATACTCAATTGTACTTATTTTGCACTATGGCCTATTTATTGCCTTACCTCCATAACTTACTACATTTGCACACACTGTATATAGATTTTCTATTGTGTTATTGACTGTACGTTTTGTTTATCCCATATGTAACTCTGTTGTTGTTTTTATCACACTGCTTTGCTTTATCTTGGCCAGGTCGCAGTTGTAAATGAGAACTTGTTCTCAACTGGCTTACCTGGTTAAATAAAGGTAAAATAAAATAAAATGTGCATAATAGCAAAGTTAGCCAGCATATTGGTGTTGAGAACAATGGCGCGGAGGCAGCAGCAGAATGTGGAGATGAGAAAACAGCCCTTGCCTTATTGTCTTAAGAAAAGTGAGGAAAGAGGAAACCTGAACTTAATTAGGCCTATAATCAATAGCCTAACTGTTAAACGTGCCTGGCTTTATAAATCATCAATATATCTACAGAAATAAGACAGATCCTGCTTCTGTTGCCTGTTTGAGTGTTTATTTAATAGCCTACTGATTCCGTTAGCACCAAGCCTCACGCAACGACATGTCAAGTAAATAATTTTACAAATTCGGCTGTTTTTAATCTTTGCTTTGCTGTAATAAAGGCTTTACACTTTTTTTAGTTAGAACAGCCTCTGGTATTATTTATAATTTATTTAGTGTTAACACTCTTCCAAATTGTCGGAAAAATTATATTAATAATAATAATAGTAACTTACTTAGGCCTATATTTCAATACTTCTATAGTGTATCAATCATTCATTCGTTCATGTTATCACACAGTATACAAGTCATTCATGATTTGAAATGCAATCAAGCATTTTAGTTTTTAAATTAAAATAAAGCGAGCCTTGAATAGTTTGCTTAAACAATAAATAAACAGTTTCATTTTGGGAATTGCATTGCGACTGTTTTTAGTCTTTGCTGTAATAAAGGCAGATTTTTTTTTTTTTTTTACAACAGACTGGTACGCCTATACTTTATTTAGTGTTGTTTACATTGTTCCAAATGGTCAGGATTTAATATATATATACAGTGGGGGAAAAAAGTATTTAGTCAGCCACCAATTGTGCAAGTTCTCCCACTTAAAAAGATGAGAGAGGCCTGTAATTTTCATCATAGGTACACGTCAACTATGACAGACAAAATGAGAAAAAAAAATCCAGAAAATCACATTGTAGGATTTTTTATGAATTTATTTGCAAATTATGGTGGAAAATAAGTATTTGGTCAATAACAAAAGTTTCTCAATACTTAGTTATATACCCTTTGTTGGCAATGACACAGGTCAAACGTTTTCTGTAAGTCTTCACAAGGTTTTCACACACTGTTGCTGGTATTTTGGCCCGTTTCTCCATGCAGATCTCCTCTAGAGCAGTGATGTTTTAGGGCTGTCGCTGGGCAACACTGACTTTCAACTCCCTCCAAAGATTTTCTATGGGGTTGAGATCTGGAGACTGGCTAGGCCACTCCAGGACCTTGAAATGCTTCTTACGAAGCCACTCCTTCGTTGCCCGGGCGGTGTGTTTGGGATCATTGTCATGCTGAAAGACCCAGCCACGTTTCATCTTCAATGCCCTTGCTGATGGAAGGAGGTTTTCACTCAAAATCTCACGATACATGGCCCCATTCATTCTTCCTTTACACGGATCAGTCGTCCTGGTCCCTTTGCAGAAAAACAGCCCCAAAGCATGATGTTTCCACCCCCATGCTTCACAGTTGTTATGGTGTTCTTTGGATGCAACTCAGCATTCTTCGTCCTCCAAACACGACGAGTTGAGTTTTTACCCAAAAATTCTATTTTGGTTTCATCTGACCATATGACACAACACCGTTCTTGTGATCATTTTGACCCCACGGGGTGAGATCTTGCGTGGAGCCCCAGATCGAGGGAGATTATCAGTGGTCTTGTATGTCTTCCATTTCCTAATAATTGCTCCCACAGTTGATTTCTTCAAACCAAGCTGCTTACCTATTGCAGATTCAGTCTTCCCAGCCTGGTGCAGGTCTACAATTTTGTTTTTGGTGTCCTTTGACAGCTCTTTGGTCTTGGCCATAGTGGAGTTTGGAGTGTGACTGTTTGAGGTTGTGGACAGGTGTCTTTTATACTGATAACAAGTTCAAACAGGTGCCATTAATACAGGTAACGAGTGGAGGACAGAGGAGCCTCTTAAAGAAGAAGTTACAGGTCTGTGAGAGCCATAAATCTTGCTTGTTTGTAGGTGACCAAATACTTATTTTCCACCATAATTTGCAAATAAATTCATAAAAAATCCTACAATGTGATTTTCAGGAATTTTCTTTCTCAATTTGTCTGTCATAGTTGACGTGTACCTATGATGAAAATTACAGGCCTCTATCATCTTTTTAAGTTGGAGAACTAGCACAATTGGTGGCTGACTAAATACTTTTTTCCCCCACTGTATATATATAAAACACAGGGAAATAAATACATGTTTTTACTGCACTGGGCCTTTAATTACTGTTTTACCACCAATGATTTCATCTCGTTCATTATGGTTGGTTTTTACCCCAGCGGGAACCCCCCCCTCTCTAGCAACACATCCCCACTCTAACAATGACAGGATATACACCACGGCACAGGGGCTCGGCCCAGTCCTGCATTTTTCCATCGAGCGTCACAGAGAAGTATGAAGTGGAAGTATGAATTTCATCATTTGCCCCTCAAACCCCACTCTCTGCTCGTCTCGTAAGATCCTACAGGATATCGAGGTCCTTACAAGTTGGCAGGAAGAGCCTGTGCGACACGGCATTTGATTTCAAGTACTGCTCAGATTGGTGCCTCAGATTCACTGTGTCGGGCCCCACATAGGAGGCCATTTTGTGTGTGTGTGTGTGACTAGGCCTAACCTTTTGAACTACCTCACTCCCACTCTAAGGCTAACACACAACTCCCTCTTGGCAAACAGCCAACAAAACTCAACTTAAGTAGCCAGAGCCTTTCTCTGGAAACGCTCAATGAGTCATTGAGGGGAATTCATTGCGTCTGTGTTTAGTATGAAAATGTATGCACTCACTAACTGTAAGTCGCTCTGGATAAGTAGAATGTAGAAGTGATATACACTGAGTGTACAAAATATTAGGAACACCTGCTCTTTCCATGACATAGACTGACCAGGTGAATCCATGTGAAAGCTATGATCCTATATTGATGTCACTTGTTAAATTCACTTCAATCAGTGTAGATGAAGTGGAGGAGACAAAATCAAAGGTTTTATAAGCCTTGAGACAGGGAATGTGTGTGTGTGCCATTCAGAGGGTGATTGGGCAAGACAAAAGATTGAGGTGCCTTTGAACGGGGTATAGTAGTAGGTGCCAGATGCACCGGTTTGAGTGTGTCAAGAACTGCAACGCTGCTGGATTTTTCACGCTCAACTGTTTCCTGTGTGTGTCAAGAATGGTCCACCACCAAAATAACATCCAGCCAACTTGACACAACTGTGGGAAGCATTGGAGTCAACATGGACCAGCATCCCTGTAGAATGCTTTCGACACCTTGTAGAGTCCTAAACCCCGACGAATTGAGGCTGTTCTGAGGGGTTGTACACTCATTGTGCACTCATTGTAGGTCTACCTCCATTATGGCCATTTGATTCAGTCTGAGTCTTTGTGGTGTGGGCATAGGAAAGTAGGATGGCCAAATGTAAACAGTCTATCCAGTAGGCTATTCATCTTGACTATCAAATAAAAGTTTATTGGTCACATACACAGTTTAGCAGATGTTATAGCGGGTACAGCGAAATGTTTACTAGCTCCTAACAATGCAGTAAAATGTCAAACAAGTACACAAATAATCAATAACAAAAAAAGAAATCAAGAAATGCCAGAACTAATCCAATTAGCCCAAATAGCACTGAAACAGTAATCCAATTTCAAGCTATACGTACAGTACCAGACAAAAGTTTGGACACACCTACTCATTCAAGGGTTTTTCTTTATTTTTACTACTTTCTACATTGTATAATAATAGTGAAGACATCAAAACTATGAAATATCACATATGGAATCATGTAGTTACCAAAAAAGTTAAACAAATCGAAATATATTTTATATTTGAGATTCTTCAAAGTAGCCACCCTTTGCCTTGATGACTGCTTTGCACACTCTTGGCATTCTCTCAACCAGCTTCATGAGGTAGTCACCTGGAATGCATTTCAATTAACTGGTGTGCCTTGTTAAAAGTTAAATTGTGGGATATCTTTCCTTCTTAATGCGTTTGAGCCAATCAGTTGTGTTGTGACAAGGTAGGGATGGTATACAGAAGATAGCACTATTTCGTAAAAGACCAAGTCCATATTATGGGGTCACTTTTCAAATTTCTGCCCATTTCCTTGTTTTTGAAAGAAAAGCAATTTTTTTGTCCATTAAAAAAACATCAAATCATAAATACAGTGTAGACATTGTTAATGTTGTAAATGGCTATTGTAGCTGGAAATGGCTGATTTAAAAGAAAAAATTGAATATCTACATAGGTGTACAGAGTTGCAAAGAAAAAGCCATATCTCAGACTGGCCAATAAAAAGAAAAGATTAAGATGGGCAGTCTGAGATATGGCTTTTTCTTTGCAACTCTGCCTAGAAGGTCAGCATCCCGGAGTCACCTCTTCACCGTTGAGACTGGTGTTTTGCGGGTACTATTTAATGAAGCTGCCAGTTGAGGACTTGTGAGGCGTCTGTTTCTCAAACTAGACACTAATGTATTTGTCCTCTTGCTCAGTTGTGCACCGGGGCCTCACACTCCTCTTTCTATTCTGGTTAGAGCAAGTTTGCGCTGTTCTGTGAAGGGAGTAGTACACAGCGTTGTACGAGATCTTCAGTTTCTTGGCAATTTCTCGCATGGAATAGCCTAAATTTCTCAGAACAAGAATAGACTGACGAGTTTCAGAAGAAAGTTATTTGTTTCTGGCCATTTTGAGCCTGTAATCGAACCCACAATTGCTGATGCTCCAGATACTCAACTAGTCTCAAGAAGGCCAGTTTTATTGATTCTTTAATCAGCACAACAGTTTTCAGCTGTGCTAACATAATTGCAAAAGGGTTTTCTAATGATCAATTAGCCTTTTAAAATGATAAACTTGGATTAGCAAACACAACGTGCCATTGGAACACAGGACTGATGGTTGCTGATAATGGGACTCTGTACGCCTATGTAGATACTCCATTAAAAATCAGCCGTTTCCAGCTACAATAGCCATTTACAACATTAACAATGTCTACACTGTATTTCTGATCAATTTTATGTTATTTTAATGGACAAAAAAGTTGCTTTTCTTTCGAAAACAAGGACATTTCTAAGTGACCCCAAACTTTTGAACGGTAGTGTATCTTTAAGATATTTTCAAATTTTTCTCACTCATAAGGGAGGATAATAAATTCACAGAAGTAACAAGTAATGATAGACCTACCAATTAGTTATAGTGATTTTACTGATATCAATTTAGTTTATGAATTATTAAGTGATTTGAAACTTGTAATTCTGTTACCAAATTGGAATGGAATTACTGCAACTGAATTGGCTACAATGGGACATCATAATAGTCACAAACCACAGTTGGGTCACCAGCTGGTATACTGTTATGTTCAGCTCATTACTGTTTTCTATTTCTTTCTGTTGTCTGGTGGTCAAACCAAGAGTGTTAAAACAGTCTGAGTCTGGACAACCCCTCCCTCTCTCTCTCTTTCTCTCTCACTCTCCAGTTAATGTCACCTTTCCCAGCTCTTACTGACACCTACCCATGAGCCCCCTTTCTTTCTATTTACTGTAACCATTATCTTTACCCACTGAGCAGTGACCGACACCGGACGTTCATAGACGTTGAAAAGTAGTTGAAATTTGGTCAGTCCACTCTGGCCTTGATGTTAACGTCCACAGACGGACCGGACTGGACCAAATCTGAATCTATCATAGACATAGGTTTCACAAGTTTGGACAGTACAGTACATTGGGTAGTGCAGCACAGCAGAGCATAGTAGAGTGGAGCAGGGTAGAGTGCAGTAGAGCACAGTACTATAGTGTGTAGAGTACAGTACACTGAGTAGAGCACAGTAGAGTACAGTCAATACTATACAGTAAAATAAACAAAAGTAGAGTAGACTAAGTATAGTATATTGTGCTGTACTGAACTATACTCTACTGCACTGCACTCAACTCTACCCTACCCTACTCCACTGTACTATGCTCTGCTGTGCTGCACTGTGATGTCCAAACTTGTGAAACATGAGGAGAATTACATTAATATCCATAATTAATTCATGATGTAATTCTGTTACCATTATTCAGTTTCTGGGTGTAAATTCACTTCACTTACTATAATTCAATAACCCAAATAGATTTTTCAAACTCAAGGTTCCATGTCATAGCTGACACCCCATTCTTTCTGCAGACATCTTTACATCTTAATTCGGAGCAGATATTTACAGTACCAGTCAAAAGTTTGGACACACCTACTCATTCAAGGGTTTTTCTTTTCTTTTAAAAATTTTTTTTTTACATTGTAGAATAATAGTGAAGACATCAAAACTATGAAATAACACATGGAATCATGTAGTAACCAAAAAAGTGTTAAACAAATCAAAATATATTTTATATTTGAGAATCTTCAAATAGCAACTGTTTGCCTGGATGACAGCTTTGCACACTCTTGGAATTCTCTCAACCAGCTTCACCTGGAATGCTTTTCCAACAGTCTTGAAGGAGTTCCCACAAATGCTGAGCACTTGTTGGCTGCTTTTCCTTCACTCTGCCGTCCGACTCATCCCAAACCATCTGTTGGGTTGAGGTCGGGGGATTGTGGAGGCCAGGTCATCTGATGCAGCACTCCATCACTCTCCTTCTTGGTAAAATAGCCCTTACACAGCCTGGAGGTGTGTTGGGTCATTGTCCTGTTGAAAAACAAATGATAGTCCCACTAAGCCCAAACCAGATGTGATGACGTATCGCTGCATAATGCTGTGGTAGCCATGCTGGTTAAGTGTGCCTTGAATTCTAAATAAATCACAGACAGTGTCACCAGCAAAGCACCCCCCCACCATAACACCTCCTCCTCCATGCTTTATGGTGGGAACTACACATGCAGTGATCATCCGTTCACCCACACCGCGTCTCACAAAGACACAGCGGTTTGAACCAAAAATCTCAAATTTGGACTCGTAGTGTATGTTTTTGGAAAACATGGTCTCATATAAATCTGACTGCAATTTGACCGTAATTCCTTACCAAAGTTTGCATCTGCACGGTTCTTCCACCACCAAGCTTCACTGTAGGGATGGTGCCAGGTTTCCTCCAGACGTGACGCTTGGCATTCAGGCCAAAGAGTTCAATCTTGGTTTCATCAGAATAGAGAATCTTGTTTCTCATGGTCTGAGAGTCTTTGGGTGCCTTTTGGCAAACTCCAAGCGGGCTGTCATGTGCCTTTTACTGACGAGTGGCGTCTGTCTGGCCACTCTACCATAATGGCCTGATTGGTGGAGTGCTGCAGAGATGGTTGTCCTTCTGGAAGGTTCTCCAATCTCCACAGAGAACACAGTGGCCTCCATCATTCTTAATTGGAAGAAGTTTGGAACCACCAAGACTCTTCCTAGAGCTGGCCGCCCTGCCAAACTGAGCAATCGGGGGAGAAGGGCCTTGGTCAGGGAGGTGACCAAGAATCCGACGGTTACTCCGATAGAGCTCCAGAGTTCCTCTGTGGAGATGGGAGAACTTTCCAGAAGGACAACCATCTCTGCAGCACTCCACCAATCAGGCCATTATGGTAGAGTGGCCAGACGGAAGCCACTCCTCAGTAAAAGGCACATGACAGCCCGCTTTGAGTTTTGCCAAAAGGCACCTAAAGGCCTCTTAGACCATGAGAAACAAGATACTCTGCTCTGATGAAACCAAGATTGAGCTCTTTGGCCTGAATGCCAAGCGTCAGGTCTGGAGGAAACCAGGCACCGCTCATCACCTGGTCAATACCATCCCTACGGTGAAGCATGGTGGTGGCAGCATCATGCTGTGGGGATATTTTTCAGCGGCAGGGACTGGGAGACTAGTCAGGATCGAGGGAATGATGAACGGAGCAAAGTCCAGAGCGATCCTTGATGAAAACCTGCTCCAGAGCACTCCGGACCTCAGACTGGGGGCGAAGGTTCACCTTCCAACAGGACAACGACCCTAAGGACACAGCCAAGACAACGCAGGAGTGGCTTCGGGACAAGTCTCTGAATGTCCTTGAGTGGTCCAGCCAGAGCCCGGACTTGAACCCGATTTGAACATCTCTGGAGACCTGAAAATAGCTGTGCAGCGACGCTCCCCATCAAACTTGACAGAGCTAGAGAGGATCTGCAGAGAAGAATTGGAGAAAGTCCCCAAATACAGGTGTACCAAGCTTGTAGCGTAATACCCAAGAAGACTCGAGGCTGTAATCGCTGCCAAAGATGGTTCAACAAATTACTGAGTAAATGGTCTGAATACTTATGTAAATGTAATATTTCTGTTTATTTTGTTTTATAAATTTGCAAACATTTCTAAATGTGTTTTTGTTTTGTCATTATGGGGTATTGTGTAGTTTGATGAGGGGGAAAAAAACAATTTAATCAATTTTTTAATAAGGCTGTAACATTAACAAAATATGGAAAAAGTGAAGGGGTCTGAATACTTTCATAATGCAGCAGTGGAGGCTGGTGGGAGGAGCTATAGGAGGACGGGCTCATTGTAGTAGCTGGAATGGAATAAATGGAACGTAGTCAAACGTGGTTTCTACATGTTTTGATATTGTTCCATTTATTCCATTGCAGCCATTACAATGACCCCATCCTCCTATATCTCCTCCCACCAGCCTCCTCTGTAATGCACTGTATGGCTGATTATGTGTCAGCCAGGGTGACTCCACCGTAGTTTTGTATGAACATGGTGGGCAATGGGAGTTGGCAAAACAGAATATAGTAATGGACTCCCCAACAGGTGGGCCCTGTTGATTTCAAAGCTCCCCCAAAGACTGATTCAGGATCAGCTTTTCCTTACCTAGTCAACTGAATCGAAACTAGAGCAGCCTAACCCAAACATTGCCTTTGACCAGTGTCTTGAGGCTGCTTCGACCTCTAGTTCTACCTCCCATCTGTAATGCTGAGTTGGCCTTTCTGTTATTGATGTGGTTTCCCCAGGCCTGCCTGAAATGTGTCTTCAAGGCCTGTTTCAGCCTCCCTCATACCACACACAAGTCTGCATATAAACTCAGCAAAAAAAGAAATGTCCTCTCACTGTCAACTGCGTTCATTTTCAGCAAACTTAACATGTGTAAAGATTTGTATGAACATAACAAGATTCAACAACTGAGACATAAACTGAACAAGTTCCACAGACATGTCACTGTCAGAAATTGAATAATGTGTCCCTGAACAAAGGGGGGGTCAAAATCAAAAGTAACAGTCAGTATCTGGTGTGGCCACCAGCTGCATTAAGTACTGCAGTCATCTCCTCCTCATGGACTGCACCAGATTAGCCAGTTCTTGCTGTGAGATGTTACCCCACTCTTCCACCAAGGCACCTGCAAGTTCCTGGACATTTCTGGGGGGAATTGCCCTAGCTCTCACCCTCCGATCCAACGGGTCCCAGACGTGCTCAATGGGATTGAGATCCGGGCTCTTCGCTGGCCATGGCAGAACACTGACATTCCTGTCTTGCAGGAAATCACGCACAGAATGAGCAGTATGGCTGGTGGCATTGTCATGCTGGAGGGTCATGTCAGGATGAGCCTGCAGGAAGGGTACCACATGAGGGAGGAGGAAGTCTTCCCTGTAACGCACAGCGTTGAGATTGCCTGCAATGACAACAAGCTCAGTCCGATGATGCTGTGACACACCGCCCCAGACCATGACGGACCCTCCACCTCTAAATCGATCCCGCTCCAGAGTATAGGCCTCGGTGTAACGCTCATTCCTTCGACGATTAACACGAATCCGACCATCACCCCTGGTGAGACAAAACCGTAACTCGTCAGTGAAGAGCACTTTTTGCCAGTACTGTCTGGTCTAGCAACGGTGGGTTTGTGCCCATAGGCGACGTTGTTGCCGGTGATGTCTGGTGAGGACCTGCCTTACAACAGGCCTACAAGCCCTCAGTCCAGCCTCTCTCAGCCAACTGCGGACAGTGTGAGCACTGATGGAGGGATTGTGCGTTCCTGGTGTAACTCGGGCAGTTGTTGTTGCCATCCTGTACCTGTCCCGCAGGTGTGATGTTCGGATGTACCGATCCTGTGCAGGTGTTGTTACACGTGGTCTGCCACTGTGAGGACGATCAGCTGTCAGTCCTGTCTCCCTGTAGCACTGTCTTAGGCGTCTCACAGTATGGACATTGCAATTTATTGCCCTGGCCACATCTGCAGTCCTCATGCCTCCTTGCAGCATGCCTAAGGCACGTTCATGCAGATGAGCAGGGACCCTGGGCATCTTTCTTTTGGTGTTTTTCAGAGTCAGTAGAAAGGCCTCTTTAGTGTCCTAAGTTTTCATAACTGTGACCTTAATTGCCTACCGTCTGTAAGCTGTTAGTGTCTTAACGACTGTTCCACAGGTGCATGTTCATTAATTGTTTATGGTTCATTGAACAAGCATGGGAAACAGTATTTAAACCCTTTACAATGAAGATCTGTGAAGTTTATTTTTTTAATACTGGCCCCCCATGGGAAATGAACCCACAACCCTGGCGTTGCAAACGCCATGCTCTACCAACTGAGCTACATCCCTGCCGGCCATTCCCTCCCCTACCCTGGACGACGCTGGGCCAATTGTGCGCCGCCCCATGGGTCTCCCGGTCACGGCCGGCTACGACAGAGCCTGGATTCGAACCAGGATATCTAGTGGCACAGCTTAGCTTCTCACTCACACCCAAACTGCACCAAACACAGATAGTTTATTTCTCAATTCTTGCCTGTATTCTTGCTTTTTCATTTTGCAATAAAGAGCTATTAGGTTAAACATGTGCTATTACTTATTTTCCAGACTTGTTCTCAGGCCTCTTCTGAGAGGGAAATCTTAGATAAGGGTTGTTTCATTTGAATTCTATCACTTGTTGACCGCACCCCCTTTTGATTTGAATGAAATTTTCCATATATGTTTGCCCATGGTAGAAGTGGTCAGAAGGTGAATTTTTGGAACTGAATGACAAAACATTCAGGAGATGGAGGTGCTCAAAGTTGACCCATTTTGAATAACCCACCATACCATGAGACAACCGTTTATTTATTTCAGGGATTAAGACATGGTTGAATTTATCATTTGAAAGCTTACAAATAGGGTTGTCAAACTATTTTACAATTTCTTGGGAAAATGTTTTTGTTATTATTAAAAGTTGTCAAATTTAAAGGCCCAGTAAAGTCAAAAACATGATTTTCCTGTGTTTTATATACCCAGTTTATTAGGTACACCCCGTTCACGAAAATGGTTCGCTCCTACAGACAGTGAGTCACGTGGCTGTGGCTTGCTATATAGAGCAGTCAGACAGGCATTGAGGCATTCTGTTACTGTTCGATTGAACGTTAGAATAGTCAAAACAAGTGACCTAAGCCGCTTTGAGCATGGTATGATCGTTGGTGCCAGGCGCGCCGGTTCCAGTATCTTAGAAACAGTCGGCCTCTTGGGTGTCTAGGAGTTACAGAGAATGGTGCGACAAACAAAAAGTGGCAGTCCTGTGTGCGAAAACAGCTTGTTGATGAGAGGTCGAAGGAGAATGGCAAGAGTCGTGCAAGCTAGCAGGCGGGCTACAAACAGGGAAATAACGGCGCAGTACAAACATGATGTTTCTAGAACGGCATCTCGGAGCACATAACTCGTTGGTCCTCGTCAATGATGGGCTATTGTAGCAGACGACCACACCGAGTTCCACTCCTATCAGCTAAAAACAAGAAGAAGAGGCTGCAGTGGGCATGTGATCACCAACACAGGACAATTGAGTGGAAAAACATTGCCTGGTCCAACAAATCCGTGTTCCTGTTGCATCATGCTGATGGCAGAGTCAGGATTTGGCGTAAGCAGCATGAGTCCATGGCCCCATCCTGCCTGGTGTCAATGGTACAGGCTTGTAATGGTGTGGGGAATGTTTTACTGGCACACATTAGGTCCCTTGATTCCAATTGAGCAACGTTTCCATTCCCCGAGGAAATTCAGACTTTTCTGGAGGCAAAGGGCGGTCCGACCCGGTACTAGATGGGTGTACCTAATAAACTGGCATCTGAGTGTATATTTCCACACTGAGGTTGGAGTAATACAGTGAAATTGTATTCCAATTTGTAAGTCGCTCTGGATAAGAGCGTCTGCTAAATGACGTAAATGTAAATGTAATTGTGAAAATGATAATGCCCTTTTAGTGTAAGAGCTGTTTGAAAAGACCACCTGAAATTTCAGCCTGTTTTGGTGGGATGATGTTTTGGCCTGACTGGTGACATCACCATGCGGTAAATTTGTTAATAGACCAATAAGTGCGCCAAACCTTTCTGCCAATAAGAGCTAGTTTTTCGTTTTCCCCTCCCCACTCAGACCACTACCAGACAGCTAAAATCTTGCTTGAGAAATTGCTCTTGCTAAGAAGCTATTTTTGTTTATTTTTTACCATTTTGAATTGAAAACAATCAGAGTAAGGTACAGTAAGGGACTCCCTTTATCGCCCCGTGGCACTAATTTCTGTCATCATGAAGTGCTTTGAGAAGCTAGTTAAGGATCATGTCACCTCCACCTTACCCGACACCCTAGACCCACTTCAATTTGCATACTGCCCCAATAGATCCACAGACGATGCAATCGCCATCGCACTGCCCTATCCCATCTGGACAAGAGGAATACCTATGTAAGAATGCTGTTCATTGACTATAGCTCAGCCTTCAACACCATAGTACCCTCCAAGCTCATCATTAAGCTTTGGGCCCTGGGACTGAACCCCGCCCTATGCAACTGGGTTCTGGATTTCCTGACGGGCCGCCCCCAGGGGGTGAAGGTAGGAAAAAACATCTACACTACGCTGATCCTTAACACAGGGGGACCACAAGGGTGCGTGCTCAGCCCCCTCCTGTACTCCCTGTTCACACATTACTGCATGGCCATGCATGCCTCCAACTCAATAATCAAGTTTGCAAATGACACAACAGTAGTAGTAGGAGTGATTACCAACAATGACGAGACAGCATACAGGGAGGAGGTGAGGGCTCTCTCGGAGTGGTGCCAGGAAAATAACCTCTCCCTCAACGTCAACAAAATGAAGGAGCTGATCGTGGACTTCAGGAAACAGCCGAGGGAGTACGCCCCTATCCAAATCGACGGGACCGCAGTGGAGAAGTTGAAAAGCTTCAAATTCCTCAGAGTACACATCGCTGACAATCTGAAATGGTCCACCCACACAGACAGTGAGGTGAAGAAGGCGCAACAGCACCTCTTCAACTTCAGGAGGCTGAATAAATTTGTCTTGGCCCATAAAACCCTCACAAACTTTTACAGATGCACAATTGAAAGCATCCTGTCGGGCTGTATCACCGCCTGGTACTGCAACTGCACCGCCCGCAACCGCAGGGCTCTCCAGGGGGTGGTGCGGTCTGTCCAACGCATCACCGGGGGCACACTGCCTGCCCTCCAGGACACCTATAGCACCCAATGTCACAGGAAGGCCAAAAAGTTCATCAAGGACATCATCCACCCGAGCCACTGCCTGTTCACCCCGCTATCATCCAGAAGGCGAGGTCAATACAGGTGCATCAAAGCTGGGACCGAGAGACTGAAAAACAGCTTCTATCTCAAGGCCATCAGACTGTTAAATAGCCATCACTAGCCGGCTACCACCTGGTTACTCAACCCTGCACCTTAGAGGCTGCTGCCCTATAAACATAGACATGGAATCACTGGTCACTTTAATAATGTTTACATACTGCTTTACTCATTTCATATGTGTATATACTGTATTCTACTGTATTTTAGTCAATGCCATTCCGACATTGCTCATCCTAATATTTATATATTTCTTAATTCCATTCTTTTGCTTTTAGGTTTGTGTGTATTGTTGTGAATTGTTTGATACTACTACACTGTTGGAGCTAGGAACACAAGCATTTCTCTACACCCGCAATAACATCTGCTAAATACAGTTGAAGTCGGAAGTTTACATACGCCTTAGCCAAATACATTTAAACTCAGTTTCACAATTCCTGACATTTAATCCTATGAAAAATTCCCTGTCTTAGGTCAGTTAGGATCACCACTTTATTTTTAAGAATGTGAAATGTCAGAATAATAGTAGAGAGAATGATTTATTTCATCACATTCCCAGTGGGTCAGACGTTTACATACACTCAGTTAGTATTTGGTAGCATTGCCTTTAAATTGTTTAACTTGGGTCAAACGTTTCGGGTAGCCTTCCACAAGCTTCCCACAATAAGTTGGGTGAATTTTGGCCCATTCCTCCTGACAGAGCTGGTGTAACTGAGTCAGTTCTGCCCACACATTTTCTATAGGATTGAGGTCAGGGCTTTGTGATGGCGACTCCAATACCTTGACTTTGTTGTCCTTAAGCCATTTTGCCACAACTTTGGAAGTATGCTTGGGGTCATTGTCCATTTGGAAGACCCATTTGCGACCAAGCTTTAACTTCCTGACTGATGTCTTGAGATGTTGCTTCAATATATCCACATCATTTTCCATCCTCATGATGCCATCTATTTTGTGAAGTGCACCAGTCCCTCCTGCAGCAAAGCACCCCCACAGCATGATACTTCCACCCCCGTGCTTCACGGTTGGGATGGTGTTCTTCGGCTTGCAAGCATCCCCCTTTTTCCTCCAAACATAACGATAGTCATTATGGCCAAACAGTTCTATTTTTGTTTCATCAGACCAGAGGACATTTCTCCAAAAAGTACGATCTTTGTCCCCATGTGCAGTTGCAAACCGTAGTCTGGCTTTATTATGGTGGTTTTGGAGCAGTGGCTTCTTCCTTGCTGAGCGGCCTTTCAAGTTATGTCGATATAGGACTCGTTTGACTGTGGATATAGATGCTTTTGTACCTGTTTCCTCCAACATCTTCACAAGGTCCTTTGCTGTTGTTCTGGGATTGATTTGCACTTTTCGCACCAAAGTACGTTAATCTCTAGGAGACAGAACGCGTCTCCTTCCTGAGCGGTATGACGGCTGCGTGGTCCCATGGTGTTTATACTTGCATACTATTGTTTGTACAGATGAACGTAGTACCTTCAGGCGTTTGGAAATTGCTCCCAAGGATTTTCCCATGATGTCAAGCAAAGAGGCACTGAGTTTGAAGGTAGGCCTTGAAAGACATCCACAGGTACATCTTCAATTGACTCAAATTATGTCAATTAGCCTATCAGAAGCTTCTAAAGCCATGACATCATTTTCAGGAATTTTCCAAGCTGTTTAAAGGCACAGTCAACTTAGTGTATGTAAACTTCTGACCCACTGGAATTGTGATACAGTGAAATAATCTGTCTGTAAACAATTGTTGTAAAAATTACTTGTCATGCACAAAGTAGTCCTAACCGACTTACCAAAACTATAGTTCGTTAACAAGACATTTGTGGAGTGGTTGAAAAACAAGTTTTGATGACTCCAACCTAAGTCCCCTGTAGCTCAGTTGGTAGAGCATGGCACTTGCAACGCCAGGGTTGTGGGTTCGTTTCCCACGGGCGGCCAGTATGAAAATGTATGCACTCACTAACTGTAAGTCGCTCTGGATAAGAGAGTCTGCTAAATGACTAAAATGTAAATGTAAAATGTGTATGTAAACTTCCGACTTCAACTGTATGTACAGTGGGGAGAACAAGTATTTGATACACTGCCGATTTTGCAGGTTTTCCTACTTACAAAGCATGTAGAGGTCTGTAATTTGTATCATATGTACACTTCAACTGTGAGAGACGGAATCTAAAACAAAAATCCAGAAAATCACATTGTATGATTTTTAAGTAATTAATTTGCATTTTATTGCATGACATAAGTATTTGATACATCAGAAAAGCAGAACTTAATATTTGGTACAGAAACCTTTGTTTGCAATTACAGAGATCATACGTTTCCTGTAGGTCTTGACCAGGTTTGCACACACTGCAGCAGGGATTTTGGCCCACTCCTCCATACAGACCTTCTCCAGATCCTTCAGGTTTCGGGGCTGTCGCTGGGCAATACGGACTTTCAGCTCCCTCCAAAGATTTTCTATTGGGTTCAGGTCTGGAGACTGGCTAGGCCACTCCAGGACCTTGAGATGCTTCTTACGGAGCCACTCCTTAGTTGCCCTGGCTGTGTGTTTCGGGTCGTTGTCATGCTGGAAGACCCAGCCACGACCCATCTTCAATGCTCTTACTGAGGGAAGGAGGTTGTTGGCCAAGATCTCGCGATACATGGCCCCATCCATCCTCCCCTCAATACGGCGCAGTCGTCCTGTCCCCTTTGCAGAAAAGCATCCCCAAAGAATGATGTTTCCACCTCCATGCTTCACGGTTGGGATGGTGTTCTTGGGGTTGTACTCATCCTTCTTCTTCCTCCAAACACGGCGAGTGGAGTTTAGACCAAAAAGCTCTATTTTTGTCTCATCAGACCACATGCTTCAGACGGGCCTGGACATGCGCTGGCTTGAGCAGGGGGACCTTGCGTGCGCTGCAGGATTTTAATCCATGACGGCGTAGTGTGTTACTAATGTATTTTATACAGGTAACGAGTTCAAACAGGTGCAGTTAATACAGGTAATGAGTGGAGAACAGGAGGGCTTCTTAAAGAAAAACTAACAGGTCTGTGAGAGCCGGAATTCTTACTGGTTGGTAGGTGATCAAATACTTATGTCATGTAATAAAATGCAAATTAATTACTTAAAAATCATACAATATGATTTTCTGGATTTTTGTTTTAGATTCTGTCTCTCACAGTTGAAGTGTACCTATGATAAAAAAATTACAGACCTCTACATGCTTTGTAAGTAGGAAAACCTGCAAAATCGGCAGTGTATCAAATACTTGTTCTCCCCACTGTATGTATGTACAGTGAGGGAAAAAAGTATTTGATCCCCTGCTGATTTTGTACGTTTGCCCACTGACAAAGACATGATCAGTCTATAATTTTAATGGTAGGTTTATTTGAACAGTGAGAGACAGAATAACATCAAAATAATCCAGAAAAACGCATGTCAAAAATGTTATAAATTGATTTTTTGCATTTTAATGAGGGAAATAAGTATTTGACCCCCTCTCAATCAGAAAGATTTTCTGGATTTTTTTGTTGTTATTCTGTCTCTCACTGTTCAAATAAACCTACCATTAAAATTATAGACTGATCATTTCTTTGTCAGTGGGCAAATGTACAAAATCAGCAGGGGATCATATACTTTTTTATTAATACAGACTAGCTAAAAAATAGTTCAAACATGACAAATTATCCAATGAATTATGATCATTTGCTTTTTTTAAAGTGGAGGTGCGAAAACACACCCCCTATTTAATTTGCTCCATTGCTTTGTGTAGGCTACCCTGAAAAGCTGTTTGGCTCAGCTAAAGATTATTTATTATATTGCTCAGCTCAGTCGCGACTCGCGAAGAGGAAGAACTTTGCAGGTGTTTCTGGTGGGTGGTAACATTCAAATAAAACCCTGCCCGGAAAAGAAATGTAGGCATTCAATTTCAATATCTGGACACTTCTACCATGGGCAAACATGTATGAAAGGTTTCGGTCAAATCAAAAGGGGTGTGGTCAAAAAGTGATTGAATTCATATGGAATGACCCAGAAGAGTCTGTAAGCTCTTACAAAGAAAAGGTCAGCGAGTGTGCTGGTCTTGCCTGTCATTCCCTTTCCTGTAGGGCTGACCCCAATTAGTCGACTGGTTGATTGTTTGGTTGATAGGCTGTTGGTCGACCAAGGTTTTTGTTAGTCGAGCAGTAGCAAATATACCTTTTTTTTTTATGGCACACGAGACACCTGTCTGATTCGTTCCCATCTCAGAGACCGCGGGGATGGCAAAGTCAAAGAAGAAGGGTAGTGTGGCTAATATGCACGTCTCTCTCCAGAATGCGCTCTCTCCCGCCAATTTGTGCACATTCTTTGTTTCATAACTGAAATTGTGTTAATTGTTTGCGTTTTGATTGTTAGTGCCCATTACATATCACCAGTAGTACATTTACCGTTAATTCCTATAATTTCTCATTTACAATGTTTGTTTGGTTACGTTAATTTCTGTTCAATCATTTAATATATTATTTCAGTCTTTTACCGTTGTCATTGTTGGAGTGGACACGTTGTTTGTAGAGCGCACAACTTGTGCTACACTTGTGAGAAACAGGTTTTAGTTTATTTCATTCCACTTACGAGTTTTGTCAATTTAGTCATTGTCTTTTGTTTGGAGCGCTCCTGTCAATGTTGAGTAAGGACGCGCACCTGATTACGCATAGAAGTAGGCCTATAGGCCACCTGGCCTGCGGGCAAATGTAGGCATATGAATGTGCTCATTTGGGGATCTGATAGTATTTCTGTTTGGCTTAACGCACCACCTCTAATGATCTGTTGAGCTTCTGAAAGTAATGTTTTCTTCACCTCAGCAAGCAAATTAAGTCAATTTTTTACATCCATTGAGAATGACAGTAGTTCCTTTTAATGTATTTAAACAATCTTTCCAGCTCCCTCCCTTTCGATAACCACTCAGCAGGAAAGGGAAAAAATGCATCCTTTGATCCAGTGGAAACGTCATAAAATAGGCTTCCTGATGAGCTTTTAACCCTTGCGCAAATAGCCTACAGCTGTGTCTGTCCCGAACTCACTGGAGCAGGAAACTTTTGAGGGCCCAGGTTTGCTAGCTCTTTGGGCTGGACCCAAGTTGATAGTTGATACAATGTTTCAAGTTCATTGCAGACAGGCCATGCGTAGCCAATGTGATTGATAGGATATTTTTATTTTTATCAGCATATTTTCTACCTGCAGGCTGCAATGTTTTTATTTGTTGGCTTTATGTAGGCTATTTTTACATAGTTGGCAATAGAAGTTACTTTTTAATTTTCATTTAGATAGAATTTTGATTAACCACATGATAATGGTAAGATAAATTGTCATTCCACATGAGAAAGGTTGCAGACTCCTTGTGTAGCCTATTATCAGCAACTTCAGGAGAGTAATGGCAGAATCTGCGAAAGCCAGCAGGAGGAGGATGGTCGGGTCCGTTTTTTTTTTCTTTTTCTGGTTATCTTGATATCTGGCTCCCTCAAGTCATTTGTGTCTTATTTCATCAAACAGTGCACTTAAAGCATCAGACAAATTAGTTGATTTTATTAAAACACATAGGGTGTGTCTATATATGGAAAAATACATAAAAACATTTAGACCAACTGATTGGTCGAAAGAACAGCCGGCATTAGTCAACCAAAATGTGTTTTAGTCGGGGACAACCCTACTTTCCTGTCTCCCTGGTGTGGATTGTGAAATGGTAGTAGATCTGGACCCTATTACCTCCTCTTCAGATGACTCCCTGTGTGCCTTTTTTGATAGCTAGACGTCTTTATTTTTAGATCGCGAGAGACCGATACCTGCATTTTGTCCAAGATCCCTTTGAAAGGAAGAAAGGACACCTATCTCCCTAGTGTTGCTTTCATCACCCACCAGCGTGAGTTCACATGCTGCTGCGATGGGAGCTGGACATTTTGAAGCCATTATGAAATGCAGTACAACAATTAAGTTCAGCTTGCACAAGTTAAAACCCCAGTAATCAGTCTGCTGCTAGGATCCTTACTAATCAACAATATTCTTCAAGTGAGCATCCAATTTCATTATTCAGCACCAACCTTGTTGCATAGTTTCCTTTCATGCGCCTCCTATTTAAAGAAAGTCTAGCTCTACAGACCTGTATCTGTAACTTTACCAATGCATTGTTATGATTGGATATCCATCTATATGTCTTTAGGCTATATTTCACATGGTTTCTTTGTGCTCTTCTCAGTTTTAGTGGATATGATTAACAACCCTGTATCACCAATGGGGACTTCCTCAGATTGAAAAATATTCTCAATTTTTATGCCTCTAAATCTTGTTCAGCTTGCTTTTGTCTTTTGGTCTTTCAGTGTTTTTCGGAAGTATTCAGGAAATGTCACTGGGAAGATCCTGATTGGCAAGGAGCATGAACATGATTTGCAAGGTCAATGGGTAGCCTAGACGCCTAGACGTTTCCTTCAGCGTCCTCTGTAAATCCTGAAGTCTCCCTCCGGTGTCATGGCATCTGCTGCAGTCTAGAGATACAGTAGCCTATAGATTTTAGTCAGCAAAAATGTAACTCCACTATCAGTACTGCGTGCTCTAACTCCACTATCAGTACTGCAGGGACTTGAGAGAACTCTTGGAGGTTGTTGATATCTCAAGGCTCAGTAAAATCCTTCTTCTTTCTTTCTAATCAGTCTGCTTTGTTTTATAATGGTTCAAGGACATGGTACTGTAAACATTTAATGTGGAGTGCCCTTGCTGAAAGGAGAAGTTCACTTTATTTGAACCATATCTGTATTTTGGATGTATATTCAACACAAATATAAACGCAACATATAAAGTGTTGGTCCCATGTTTCATAAGCTGAAATAAAACATCCCAGAAGTTTTCATACTCACAAAAAGCGTATTACTCTCAAATTGTGTGCGCAAATTTGTTTAAATCCCTGTTAGTGAGCATTTCACCTGACAGGTGTGGCATATCAAGAAGCTGATTAAACAGCATGATCATTACAAGGGTGCAACTTGTGCTGGGGACAATAAAAGGCCACTCTAAAATGTGCAGTTTTGTACACACAACACAATGCCACAGATGTCTCAAGTTTTGAGGGAGCATGCAATTGGCATGCTGACTTCAGGAATGTCCACCAGAGCTGTTGCCAGGGAATTTAATGTTCATTTTTCTACCATAAGGCGCCTCCAATGTCGTTTTAGAGAATTTGGCAGTAACGTCCAACCGGCCTCACAACCGCAGACCACGTGTAACCACGCCAGCCCATGACCTCCACATCCGGCTTCTTCACCTGCGGGATCGTCTGAGACCAGGCACCCGGCCAGCTGATGAAACTGAGGAGTATTTCTGTCTGTAATAAAGCCCTTTTGTGGGGAAAAACTCATTCTGATTGACTGGGCCTGGCTGCCCAGTGGGTGGGCCTGGCTCCCAGGCAGATGGGCTTATGCCCACCCATGGCTGCGCCCCTGCCCAGTGATGTGAAATCCATAGATTAGGGCCTAATGAATTTATTTCAATTGACTGATTTCCTTATATGAACTGTTGCATGTTGCATTTTATATTTTTGTTCAGTATAAATTCTATGTTATAGAAGTGCCCAGACACTTTATTTGCGATCTTACTTGTTTATGAGAAACTTTACCCCACCAGCGATATACAGTTCCTTCCTGAAATTATTCACACCCCTTCCACATTTTGTTGTGCTACAAAGTGGGACTAAAATGGATGTAATAACATTTTTGTGAACGTTCTACACAAAATACTCTGTCAAAGGAGAAGGGAAAATTATATCTTTATTTATGAAAAATAAAACAGTAATATATCTTGATTAGATAAGTATTCAGCCCTGCTTAGGTGCTGAAACGATATGTATTGCGATTCGATATTGCAATTTAAATTACCTAACACATTGCTCTGTATGTCTGTTGCAGAGCGACAAGACCGAGCATGAGGAAATTAGTTTTGATCGTTGAAATGAAATGTTTGCCCTCTATTTAAAAAGAAGATGGAGAACAAGCTATAGGATAAGAAATACAGTTTTGGCGCAGTTACAGCCGACGCGCTCTAACTAGCACTACCTTTATTACAAATCGATACTTTGAATCAAAGTATTGATATAATATTTTCCAAAATAATATTGCGTTATGTTTATTGATTTTTGTTATTATATTTTTGTATTGTTATTTTTTTTGTTCATAGATATCTATCTATCTATATATCTATATCTATCTATCTCTATATCTCTATCTATATGAACAACAAAAAAATCTCTATATAGATATATCTATATAGATATATCTATATAGATATATATAGATATATTATATACAGTGGGGAGAACAAGTATTTGATACACTGCCGATTTTGCAGGTTTTCCTACTTACAAAGCATGTAGAGGTCTGTAATTTGTATCATAGGTACACTTCAACTGTGAGAGATGGAATCTAAAACAAAAATCCAGAAAATCACATTGTATGATTTTTAAATAATTAATTTGCATTTTATTGCATGACATAAGTATTTGATACATCAGAAAAGCAGAACTTAATATTTGGTACAGAAACTTTTGTTTGCAATTACAGAGATCATACGTTTCCTGTAGGTCTTGACCAGGTTTGCACACACTGCAACAGGGATTTTGGCCCACTCCTCCATACAGACCTTCTCCAGATCCTTCAGGTTTCGGGGCTGTCGCTGGGCAATACGGACTTTCAGCTCCCTCCAAAGAAAATCCAGAAAAATCACATTGTATGATTTTTAAGTAATTAATTTGCATTTTATTGCATGACATAAGTATTTGATCACCTACCAACCAGTAAGAATTCCGGCTCTCACAGACCTGTTAGTTTTTCTTTAAGAAGCCCTCCTGTTCTCCAATCATTACCTGTAATAACTGCACCTGTTTGAACTCGTTACCTGTATAAAAGACACCTGTCCACACACTCAATCAAACAGACTCCAACCTCTCCACAATGGCCAAGACCAGAGAGCTGTGTAAGGACATCAGGGATAAAATTGTAGACCTGCACAAGGCTGGGATGGGCTACAGGACAATAGGCAAGCAGCTTGGTGAGAAGGCAACAACTGTTGGCGCAATTATTAGAAAATGGAAGAAGTTCAAGTTGACGGTCAATCACCCTCGGTCTTTGCCTCCATGCAAGATCTCACCTCGTGGGGCATCAATGATCATGAGGAAGGTGAGGGATCAGCCCAGAACTACACGGCAGGACCTGGTCAATGACCTGAAGAGAGCTGGGACCACAGTCGCAAAGAAAACCATTAGTAACACACTATGCCGTCATGGATTAAGTCGTTTTTGTTCTCCATAAAATGATCACAAATATCGTAGGCTACATCTTTTTTTTTTGTTCTTTTTTTGCCCAAAGTGGATTTCTGTTTTCTCATTGAAAAGTGTTTCTTGTTCTCTTGTCCTTCGTCAGAGCTTTTAAACTATACTGCACAAAAATATAAACGCAACATGCAACAATTTCAATGATTTTACTGAGTTCATATAAGGATATCAGTCAATTAAAATACATTCATTAAGCCACAATCTATGGATTTCTCATGACTGGGCAGGGGTGCAGCCATGGGTGGGCCTGGCTTAGGCCCACCCACTTGGGAACCAGGCCCACCCACTTTGGAGCCAGGCCCAGCCAATCAGAATGAGTTTTTCCCCACAAAAGGGATTTACTACAGACAGAAATACTCCTCAGTTTCATCAGTTTCATCGAATGTGATAGTCAGCATATAACCAGTGCGAGTAGGCCTATAAAATATTATTTTCAGATAAATTAATCTAATTGAAAATTAGCTATAATCAGGCTGGTTAATGCGATGCATGTCTGTTGAATTTGGAAACCCTGCCTCGCCTACTGAGCCAGTCAAGAGCCGCTACTGCGTTGCTGCCGTGGCATACTACTTTTTACTAAACGCTACTTGCTAAATAGTATACGATGAGCACATGTTATGCAGTTTAAGTATGTAGGACGCTAGTATGGGTTTTCGGACACGGCCACTGAGTAGTAATAGTTAGAACTGTTATAGCCTTGATGTGTCAGTGAGTTCCTGGTCTAAAGCAATGCCTTTGTGTCTCTGTGAACTTCCCTCATTAGTGTGTCTCTCGCTCTCTTGCTCTCTGCTCGTTATACAGAGCACATTATACTGGGCACGCTCCAAGGCTGTGAGGCAACGTCCTAGATTTCTTTAGCCAGAATGACTCCTATTTTATCCTCCGTCAGCACTTTCACAAGTTCTCCCACCAGGCCAGAGTTTCATATTAAAAGAAAACATTCACGTTCTGGTGGCTAGACAGAGCATGAAAGTGGACCAATTCATTTACATTTGGGTTAGATGGCAGCTATTGGGATTTCTTCAAGGAAGTGACCAGAACAGATCACCAATGACTACTTACCTTGACTACTTACAAGTTAGGCATGATCTTTTTACAGTCTTTGGCCTTAAGCCTAGGTTTATCAGGCCTAAATATTGTTAGTTGAGTCCGTGTAGCCATTTTCCAGGATGCATAGCCATTCAACTTAACCTTTTTTTTATTTATTATAAATGATAAATCAATGAAATGGCATTTGTCTGTGGCTGCCTGACAGTCATTTTGATTTAGTTACGCTTTTAATGCAAGTGTGCACCAGCAAGAGACCGTTGTTTGATTAGCAATGTTTCTGTAGTGCTCTTGTAATTGCAGAGTTTGTAAAACAAATGGCCACTGAAATAATCATGATATCATTCTGCCAGGTAGGCATAGGGTACTTTGTAGGTTACATTTACACTAAAAAAAAAATATAAACGCAACATGCAACAATTTCAAAGATTTTACTGAGTTACAATTCATATAAAGAAATCAGTAAATTGAAATAAATAAATTAGGCCCTAATCTATGGCTTTCCATATGACTGGGAATATAGATATGCATCTGTTGGTCACAGATACAGTACCTTAAAAAAAAGGTAGTGGCGTGGATCAGAAAACCAGTCAGTATCAAGTGTGACCACCATTTGCTTCATGCAGCGTGACATATATCTCATTCGCATAGAGTTGATCAGGGTGTTTTTTTTTCTTTTTTTCGGGGGGATGGATCAGCTTAATATTGCAGATAGATTGTAACTTCTATCAATGTAATTGTCTGTATCACTTCCAATCCCCTATGTTTTTTATATATATACTCCCCTTTATTACTTTTCAACCCCGCCATCCTTTCCCTACTTGGAGTAAATTAGTGAACAACAATGCCCAGGCCTCTACTTCCGGCCTATACTTACTATCTACACCTTATGGACACAGTCAATTTTACAATAATTCTATTATATATATCTTTTTTGTTTGTTTTTGCTCCTGAACTACTTCTACTCTCAACCTCTCCGATCATTTTCATGATGTCCATCCGGTTTGCTTCTATATGCCATATCTTTCTAACTGTGCTCTTTCCCAAAAGCTCCCAACATACAACCTATATACTTATTATGGACACAGTATGCTTACATTATTAGCTATCTTTGTTATTATTTGTTGTTATTTGTTATTAGTCCCATCCTTCAACTCCATTCAATACCTCCCATCTATCTCTTAATACCATCCATATAGGATTTCTATTTGCCATATATATTTCAACCGTACTGTGATGTTTTACAAAAGTTCTGAACCTTTCTATTCTCATTGCTTCTACAGATTGTGAATTAAAAATAAACATTTTTGCTAATAGTATTATTATATTATTGATCGATTGACTATGACTTTTCAGATCACCCAGTAATGCTATCTGCAAGGTTAGCTCCAGGTAAATATTGCAATCCTGGACCTGTGTCCAAAAACAAGCTACAAATGGACAGAACCAAAACAAATTATCTAATGATTCTGTCTCTTCACAGCAAAATCTGCAGAGCTGGGAAGATTGTGTCCCCCATATAAATAACATTCTATTGGTAGCAAGAATTTTATATAATAATTTAAATTGAAAGATTCTAATTTTTGAATCCGGTGTCGTTTTGCGTGTCAGTTCATAAACACTATGCCATGGGATCGGTATGTCAAAAATCTCTTCCCAACTATTTTGCAATCTATATGGGACGGCTGTCAATCCTTTGGTCCTTAAGTGAAACTGATATACTTTTTTATTTATCACAGTTTTCCTTAACCAATTATGTTCTTTAATGCAAGGCCGACAGACAGGTTCCTTACTTTCTCCCCCTTCCACTTTTGCGGTAAGGCTGCAATTATTTGGTTGTAATTTTGGGTTGAGCAGACATTTCCATATGTTTTTGTTAGCTGCATAACTCCACCAGTCCTACCGATGATATAATTTACAAAGATTATACCTTTTTTAAACATTCTGTCAAAAAATTAAGTTTTTTTGTCAATTAGTATATTTCAATTTAACCACAATATTTGTTGCATTATTTGTTCTGTCGTTTCTGGAGGATTAAATTGAAATTGCAACCAACTTTCTATGGCTTGTTTTAGAAATTGTGATATTTGGGAGATGATTTCCTTTTCAAATAACTGAAAATGAGTTGTTGTAATCTGAATAAAGGGAAAAAGGCATTTCTTGAACATTGGGTGAGACAATCTTACTAATTTGCTTGAGAACCAGTTTGGATTTAAGTATAACTTTTGTATGACTGAAGCTTTTAGTGATATGTCTAATGCTTTAATATTTAATAATTTCTGTCCTCCGAATTCATATTCATTATATAAATATGCCCTTTTAATTTTGTCTGGCTTGCCGTTCCAAATAAAATTGAATATTTTTTTCTCATATAATTTAAAAAACTGTTCGCTAGGCGTAGGCAAGACCATAAGCAAATAGGTAAACTGGGATAATACTAAAGAGTTAATCAGGGTGATTTTTCCACAAATTTACAGGTGTTTTCCTTTCCATGGTAGTAAGTTCTTATCTATTTTTGCTAACTTTCTATTAAAATGTATTGAAGTGAGATCATTTATTTCCTTTGGGATATGTATTCAGAGTATATCCACATCACCATCAGACCATTTTATTGGAAAACTACATGGTAATGTAAAAATTGTACACTGCTCAAAAAAATAAAGGGAACACTAAAATAACACATCCTAGATCTGAATGAATGAAATAATCGTATTAAATACTTTTGTCTTTACATAGTTGAATGTGCTGACAACAAAATCACACAAAAATGATCAATGGAAATCAAATGTATCAACCCATGGAGGTCTGGATTTGGAGTGACCCTCAAAATTAAAGTGGAAAACCACACTACAGGCTGATCCAACTTTGATGTAATGTCCTTAAAACAAGTCAAAATGAGGCTCAGTAGTGTGTGTGGCCTCCACGTGCCTGTATGACCTCCCTACAATGCCTGGGCATGCTCCTGATGAGGTGGCGGATGGTCTCCTGAGGGATCTCCTCCCAGACCTGGACTAAAGCATCCGCCAACTCCTGGACAGTCTGTGGTGCAACGTGGCGTTAGTGGATGGAGCGAGACATGATGTCCCAGATGTGCTCAATTGGATTCAGGTCTGGGGAACGGGCGGGCCAGTCCATAGCATCAATGCCTTCCTCTTGCAGGAACTGCTGACACACTCCAGCCACATGAGGTCTAGCATTGTCTTGCATTAGGAGGAACCCAGGGCCAACCGCACCCAGCATATGGTCTCACAAGGGGTCTGAGGATATCATCTCGGTACCTAATGGCAGTCAGGCTACCTCTGGCGAGCATATGGAGGGCTGTGCGGCCCCCAAAGAAATGCCACCCCACACCATGACTGACCCACCGCCAAACCGGTCATGCTGGAGGATGTTGCAGGCAGCAGAACGTTCTCCACGGCGTCTCCAGACTCTGTCACGTCTGTCACATGTGCTCAGTGTGAACCTGCTTTCATCTGTGAAGAGCACAGGGTGCCAGTGGCGAATTTGCCAATCTTGGTGTTCTCTGGCAAATGCCAAACATCCTACACGGTGTTGGGCTGTAAGCACAACCCCCACCTGTGGACGTCGGGCCCTCATACCACCCTCATTGAGTCTGTTTCTGACCGTTTGAGCAGACACATGCACATTTGTGGCCTGCTGGAGGTCATTTTGCAGGGCTCTGGCAGTGCTCCTCCTGCTCCTCCTTGCACAAAGGCGGAGGTAGCAGTCCTGCTGCTGGGTTGTTGCCCTCCTACGGCCTCCTCCACGTCTCCTGATGTACTGGCCTGTCTCCTGGTAGCGCCTCCATGCTCTGGACACTACGCTGACAGACACAGCAAACCTTCTTGCTACAGCTCGCATTGATGTGCCATCCTGGATGAGCTGCACTACCTGAGCCACTTGTGTGGGTTGTAGACTCCGTCTCATGCTACCACTAGAGTGAAAGCACCGCCAGCATTCAAAAGTGACCAAAACATCAGCCAAGAAGCATAGGAACTGAGAAGTGGTCTGTGGTCACCACCTGCAAAACCTGTCCTTTATTGGGGGTGTCTTGCTAATTGCCTATAATTTCCACCTGTTGTCTATTCCATTTGCACAACAGCATGTGACATTTATTGTCAATCAGTGTTGCTTCCTAAGTGGACAGTTTGATTTCACAGAAGTGTGATTGACTTGGAGTTACATTGTGTTGTTTAAGTGTTCGCTTAATTTTTTTGACCAGTGTATTTTTTTTGTGATCCAATACGTAATATAGTACATTTGTCATAATTTGGTTGTAATCCAGAGAGGTTAGAAAATGTATCTAGATCCTCTATGAGGCTGTGGATGGATTCTAGTTGTGGATTTAAAAGAAAACATGAATCATCAGCGTACAATGACACCTTTTGTTTTTAAGCCTTGGATTTCTAATCCTCTGATATTATTATTGGATCTGATTTTTAATAGCTAACATCTCGATGGCCACAATAAAGATATGCCGATAGTGGACAACCTTGTTTCACTCCTCTTGACAGTTTAAAACTTTCTGAGAAATAGCCATTATTTACTATTTTACACCTAGGGTTACTATACATGATTTTGACCCATTTTATAAGAGATTCACCAAAATTGAAATGCTCCAGGCATTTATATATAAACCCCAGTCGTACTTTATCAAATGCCTTTTCGAAGTCTGCTATGAATAGCAGGCCTGGTTTCCCATATTTTCCATAGTGTTCTATTGTTTCCAATACTTGCCTTATATTATCTCCAATGTATCTTCCATGTAAAAAAACCTGTCTGATTAGAATGAATAATATCCGACAATACCTTTTTAATTCTATGCGCTATACATTTTGCTAGAGTTTTTGCATCACAACACTGAAGTGTAAGGGACCTCCAATTTTGTAAATGGACTGGATCTTTATATTTTCCACTTGTATCCTGTTTCAGTAATAATGAGATCAGACCTTCTTCTTGAGTGTCAGATAATCTACCATTTACATAGGAGTGGTTAAAACATGCTAATAACGGTCCTCTTAGTATATCAAAAAAGGTTTGATATACCTCGACTGGTATGCCATCCAACCCTGGAGTTTTCCCAGACTTAAAGTATTTAATTGCATCCAGAAGTTCCTCCTCTGTAATTTCACCTTCACATGAGTCTTTCTGTATGGCTGTTAATTTGACATTATCAATAGAAAAACAATCTCTACAATTAGCTTCAGTTAGAGGAGATGGAGGCGACTGAAACGAAAACATATGCTTAAAGTACTTTGTTTCCTCCTTCAAAATATAATTTGGTGAATCATGGGTGACTCCGTCAATTGTAACCAGTTTCATTAAGTTCTTTTTGGTAGCATTCCTATGTTGAAGATTAAAAAAGAATTTTGATCAGGGTGTTGATTGTGGCTTGTGGAATGTTGTCACACTCCTCTTCAATGGCTGTGCGAAGTTGCTGGATTTTGGCAGAAACTGGAACACGCTGTCGCACACGTTGATCCAGAGCATCCCAAACAAGCTCAATGGGTGACATGTCTGGTGGGTATGCAGGCCATGGAAGAACTGGAACATTTTCACCTTCCAGGAATTGTGTACAGAGCCTTGCGACATGGGGCCGTGCATTATCATGCTGAAACATGAGGGGATGGCGGCGGATGAATGGCACGACAATGGCCCTGAGGATCTCGTCACGATATCTCTGTGCATTCAAATTGCCATCGTGTTTGTAGCATATGCCGGCCCATACCATAACCCCACCACCACCATGGGGCACTCTGTTCACAACATTGACATCAGCAAACAGCTCGCCAACACGATGCCGTACACGCTATCTGACATCTGCCCAGTACAGTTGAAACCGGGATTCATCTGTGAAGAGCACACTTCTCCAGCGTGCCAGTGGATGAGCTTCACTGAGACGGTTTCTGACAGTTTGTGCAGAAATTCTTCAGTTGTGCATACCCACAGTTTCATCAGCTGTCCGGGTGCCTGGTCTCAGACGATCCTGCAGGTGAAGAAGCCGGATGTGGAGGTCCTGGGCTGGCGTGGGTACACGTGGTCTGCGGTTGTGAGGCCGGTTGGATGTACTGCCAAATTCTCTTAAACAACGTTGGAGGAGGCTTATGAACATTCAATTCTCTGGCAACATATCTGGTGGACATTCCTGAAGTCAACATGCCAATTGCACACTCCCTCAAAACTTGAGATGTCTGTGGCGTTGTGTTGTGTGACACAACTGCACATTTTAGTGGCCTTTTATTGTCCCCAGCACAAGGTGCACCTGTGTAATGATCATGCTGTTTAATCAGCTTCTTGATATGCCACATCTGTCAGGTAGATGGATGATCTTGGCAAAGGAGAAAGGCTCACTAACAGGGTTGTGCTTTTTGTTTTTGTTGAAATAAGCTTTTTGTGCGTATGGAACATTTCTGGGATCTTTTATTTCAGCTCAGGTTGCGTTTTATATTTTTGTTCAGTATAAATTAAAGGTTTTTGGGAAAGCCTTTCCATCTACCAGAAGACGATTGTCAATACATTAGCATTATCGCTAATGGCTACACAAAGTGGTAGACAAACACGTGCGCACACACAGACAGGCATTCGGTGTAGGCCGTCATTGTAAATAATAATTTGTTCTTAACTGACTTGCCTAGTTAAATAAAGGTTAAATAAAAATAAAATAAATACATTCCTGTGCCATTACCTCTTCAGACAGTTGAAGGAAAATACGAATCACTGATCCATTTTGTTCATGTTTTATGATAATCTTGGGCAAAATAATGAATGTTCTAATAAGTTCGATACATTTTAGTTGACTTCCGACTAAGTTCAATACATTTTTAAAAATAGTTGAATTCTGGATTCCATGTCTGGATTCTCTGCAGCGCAGATTTTATAGGGCCCTAGGGATTATCCAATGCAAAATAGGCCACCTCTCTGTCTCTCCTCCTACCTGCACTTTGCATCCCAAATGGCACCATATTCCCTATTTAGTGCACTATTTTTGACCAGAGCCCTAACTGGTATTTTGAGTAGGTGGGGTGGAATCTATGGCTTCAGCTGGAATGTGCAGTCTACCATAATTATTATCATATTTGATATCAGTCTATGTTACACTGTGGAAGTAGTCACTGATGGCAGCCCATATCAAGCTATAACTGCCCAGCATAATTGTAAAGCAAACAACAAAGGAATGGATTATTGTCTTAAGTATACAGGGCTTCTTGTCTTAAGTATACAGGGTGGGTGAAGTGACAACTCAATCATAGCTCTTTGGACTCAGCCAGCTCCTGATGAACACAAACTCATTTCGAAAGCTCTGACTGTGAGGATGCATGCATCTGTAAATAGGCTTGTACATGTTAGTGTTATATTTAGAGTTCGGTGGTGTAGATGCATGGAAGAGTTGTTTGGCTCCATTTCTTTTGCCGGTAGCAAGAAAATATTTATTTAACATAAATCCATTCTATGACTATTTAGTGTCATTGCTGTCTATCTGTGTAGCTGGGGCTCCTCTTCAAAACATCCTCTCACTGCTGGACAAGTCGACAGTGACATGCTTGCATCTTGTTATGCTCACTCCGTGGCCAGATGTTGTGGCATAGCGGTGCTGTGTGGGACGTGACAGCCATAGAAACAGCCAGAGGGGGTTTGGATGGGCCATCCCGCCTGGTCCACCCTGGGTGTCACTGTAATCCCAAGCCCCCCCCGCACCACTATCTTCATTTGATTACGCTGGGTGCACCGTTCGACCCCAATGGCATCACATCGAACTGAAACGACTCCGGGGGAATAAGCCCATATTCCCCAATCGCGTTTTCAGACTGTCACTGATTCCTATCGGTATCTCATTGTCCCGATGAGGAACCATAGCTAGGATGTGTGGAGAGAACAAGATAAGCTTTCACTGCAGTATGTGTTCGCAGTACTGTGGAAAAACCCAGGCCGGGACTGCAATTCTGCACTCAGTAACCCATGTTCTTTTCACTATTTTCATGCCATAGGCTTTGTACATAATTACATAAATAGTTTAGGCCTTAATGATTCTTATAGTAAGCTGCATTTTAGAATGTCTATGTTCCGCCACCTTTTTATCCGCCGTCTTGTTATCTCAGGACTCAGTATGCCATCTGGGATAACACCTTGACCAGACTGCAGGCCAGGTTTGTCTGGCCAGCAGCAGCCAAGAAGGGGGAGGGGCTGAACTCGAGGTTGCTTGAGCATTCAGTCAGCACTTTGACTGTGCTGCAGCCCGCATAACAGCCGGAGATCATGCCCTTGATATTAAGGAGAGGCTTGCTGGGTACCATAGTCTAATATGGAACTCTAGCATAGATTGAAAGTGATTCCTCAAATTACTCCTATGCTTGGTCCTCTTTATCTTGTGAACTTGTGACCTTATACCAGGGGTATTCAACTCTTACCCTACGAGGTCCGGAGCCTGCTGGTTTTCTGTTCTACCTGATAATTAATTGCTCCCACCTTGTGTCCCAGGGGGATTTTCTTTTACTGGGGCGTGTCGTAAGGAGAAGGAGAGATCACCTTCACCAGACAAGATCTGCCTTTACTCTCTTGCAAATAGATTGGTAACACACTGCAACGAGCTAAGCTTGTACTGTGTCGATCTTCCATTCTACTATCTGTTCAAATTTAGATATGGTGAGGCCAAAGAACTAACATCACAAGCAAATACATTTGTGAGGGATTTATCAGTGTTCAGTCACAAGGGTCTCCAATTATTTTCAACAACATGTCCCCAATATGCAACAAAGACTGCTGGAAAGCATTGTGCAAATTCTGTGCTATTGCTTTGCTGTTCTGAGCTACTGCTGTTCCCATAAGGGCTCAATGTTGTCAGTCTAATGGAGATTCTCAGATTCTCACTGTTCTTAATGGAACCTTGAGAAGCTGTCATTCCAGTTTCCTTTTCGTCTCCGGTGGCATTCTGCTGTTGCTGCTCCAAGTGTATTGTTCCCGGGAAGGCCAAGCTGTGTAATGTTTAGTCGAGCAAAATGCCAGATATAGGCCCGTGGCGTTACCCAATGTGGCATCTCTCAATCTGGCCGTATGTGTTTGCAGGGTTTTTTCTGGATCAAAAAGGGGCTTAGGTGGTGGGCGTGGCAATGGGTACGGTCGGCCCAGCTGAATTTTAGAGGATGTTTTAGATGCCCCCATCTTGGCAGTGTAGTGAAATATGTGAATTTAAGGCAATCTTCTGCAATTCTGCAACTTTCTCCATGGAGCAGAGATAAATTTTTGCAGTTTTAAAGCTAATTTCCCGCAATTCAATGAATTTTTTGCCATATCTAATGCTGTGTTCTTTTGCTCAATCAAAATAACAAAATATATACTGCTTAATTCATTGTTTTTGGAGTTTTCAGTTCTTCGTGACGGTCTAGCTTTTATTTTGGCGATTGTTAGTTGGCAAAGATTATATTATGAAAACATACAGTACCAGTCAATAGTTTGGACACACCTTCTCATTCAAGGGTTTTTGAAGTAGCCACCCTTTGCCTTGATGAAAGCTTTGCACACTGTTGGCATTCTCTCAACCAGCTTCATGAGGTAGTCACCTGGAAGGCATTTCAATTAACAGGTGTGCCTTGTTAATTTGTGGAATTTCTTTCCTCCTTAATGTGTTTGAGCGAATCAGTTGTGTCGTGACTAGGTCGGGGTGGTATACAGAAGATAGCCCTATTTGGTAAAATACCAAGTCCATATTATGGCAAGAACAGCTCAAATAAGCAAAGAGAAATTACAGTCCATTATTACTTTAAGACATGATGGTCAGTCAATCCAGAAAATTTCAAGAACTTTGAAAGTTTCTTCAAGTGCAGTCGCAAAAACCATCAAGCGCTATGATGAAACTCATTAGAGTTACCAGCCTCAGAAATTGCAGCCCAAATAAATGCTTCACAGAGTTCAAGTCACAGACACATCTCAACATCAACTGTTCAGAGGAGACTGCGGGAATCAGGCCTTCATGGTCGAATTGCTGCAAAGAAACCACTACTAAAGGACACCAATAATAAGAAGAGACTTGCTTGGGCCAAGAAACACGAGCAATGAACATTGGAAATCTGTCCTTTGGTCTGATGAGTCCAAATGTGAGATTTTTGGTTCCAACTACCGTGTCTTTGTGAGACGCAGAGTAGGTGAACGGATGATCTCCGCCTGTGTGATTCCCACCGTGAAGCATAGAGGAGGAGGTGTGATGGTGTGGGGGTTCTTTGCTGGTGACACTGTCAGTGATTTATTTAGAATTCAAGGCACACTTAACCAGCATGGCTACCACCGCATTCTGCAGTGATACGCCATCGCATCTGGTTAGCCCTTAGTGAGACTAATATCTGTTTTTCAACAGGACAATGTCCCAACACACCTCCAGGCTGTGTAAGGGCTATTTTACCAAGAAGGAGAGTGATGGAGTTCTGCATCAGATGACCTGGCCTCCACAATCACCCAAACTCAACCCAATTGAGATGGTTTGGGATGAGTTGGACCGCAGAGTGAAGGAAAAGCAGCCAACAAGTGCTCAGCATATGTGGGAACTCCTTCAAGGCTGTTGGAAAAGCATTCCAGGTGAAGCTGGTTGAGAGAATGCCAAGAGTGTGTAAAGCTGTCATCAAGGCAAAGGGGTGGCTATTTGAAGAATCAAAAATATATAAAATATATTTTGATTTGTTTAACACTTTTTTGGTTACTACATGATTCCATATGTGTTATTTCATAGTTTTGATGTCTTCACTATTATTCTACAATGTAGAAAATAGTAAAAATAAAGAAAAACCCTTGAATGAGTAGGTGTTCTAGAACTTTTGACTAGTACTGTGTGTATATATATATTTGGACTTAAGTGGCCCAAAAAACGCTTAGGTGTCCCACCCAAGGATTTCAATGGCAGAAAAGTGTGTGTGTGCGTGCGTCTGTCCAACGCATTGCCCCACCATCACGTGGAATGCTCATTTCAGTCTGACTCACCTTCCAGTGCAAAGCAATGTATCGACTGTTCATTTTCCCTTGTAGCTTATTTGCCATTGACTGTTTTATCTATTGACTTGTAGCAGCCCCTTCTACCAGTAGAGTAACTGAAATGTGTTGTTTTCCTCCTCACAGGGCCACGATAGAGGAGGTGGAAGGGGATGTCGGGGAACTGGAGTCCAAGCTTGACAAGGTGAGTAGGGTCCAGATTTGGGTTTGGAGTAGGCTTGGGCCAGTGGAAAAATTTGTAGCAGTGGGGGGAAAAGGTCGCTCCTATAATTCATATGTAGAAGGACTGAGGAGCTCAGTTCCTGTGACTTTTTAAAAGGACATTCTACTCCAAAATGAATTAAAATAAGTATGCTGACACCATCTAAAATAGAATTTCCACCTCCAGAAATTAGCCCAATAACACATTTCTAAAATTATTTGTTAAAATGATTTTAACACATTGGGCCATGTACAGTATATAGCCTATGCATGGTCCATATTATCAGGAATGCTATTAGCAATAAACATTATCACCTTTAGCCCAACTGATGCAGCAAAGTGCAAATAAATACGCTGAAGCGTGGGGTTGCCTATCTGCATTTACCCTATTGGGCTAATCATTAGCCAGATCTCAAATGTGATCTTTTAACTAGTTATTATCATATTTATGAATTTTAAGTCCCAAAAAAACATGCATAAACACTGAATATAATATAGGCCTACCTGTTAGGGTAACTTGGGGTAACTCGCTACGCAGGGTAATAAGCCCCCCTGCCTGTACAAAAATAATAATAATGTACTTCTCACAGAAACCACTTCGTCAAAGTTCACGCATATTTAAGAGTTGAGAAATAAATAAAGTAGGAATGGAAAGCTGGGATTTCCCTCATTTTAACAAAACCCATTAAAACTGCTGTTTCGTGATTGCAAGAATTGTTGTGCATTGACTGCTTGTCAGAATGCATGTTTCCCTCCCTATGGCACTTATAACATGAATGCACCACAAGAGGAATATTTATCTAGCATAGAACACAACAAGCCGACTAGGTAAATATATAAACTATTCTACTATGGGGTTGTTAGATTTTTCTATTAATTACTCGTTTTGTTTGCAGAAGAAAAGTACATGTGGAATGTTCTATCGTCTTCATAATGCGCCTCAGCAGAAATATTTGTTGATGTTCCATATATTTTTTGTTGCATGGCGGAAATGATTTTGCCGTGGAGCAGAACCACAGCAAAATGAGTGCAGCGGAGACACTGGCTTGGGCGGAATACCGTAAATACCGGGGTATTTGGAAATAGCCACAGGGTGGTTTTTCAAAACTATTTATTTGAAGTTTTCTTTATAAATTAGAATATTTGTAGCTGGCCTATTTAGTCAACTTGTGCAATATGTTAGGAGATAAAGCAGATTGCATACTGGATCACATTATTTTACATTATGAAGCTTACTGTAGTTCCACAGAACAGTTGAGCCAGTCACGTGTTTATTTTTAAATAGTCCAGCTGTGTATTTGGTTTAACTTGCTAGTTAGCTAAGTAAGTGGCTGAATCAATAAGGAAATCATTGTTTTGTGTTTTTAGCGCCCCCTTGTGTACTAATACAGTAATACCATAGATCCCGGGATGAGAGAAGGACGTTATGACGATATGAAAATCTGGATACCGCCTAACCCTAGTTTGGAGCAATGATGATGGAAATCCTATTGTTTGCATTATGAACCACTCCCTGTTTATAATAACCCTGTGTCCCGGTCCCCTATAACTGTCCTGAGATCAGTACGAGATGACACCGAGTGTCTCAAACTGTAAAGCTCTGTACATACAGTGGGGGAAAAAAAGTATTTAGTCAGCCACCAATTGTGCAAGTTCTCCCACTTAAAAAGATGAGAGAGGCCTGTAATTTTCATCATAGGTACACGTCAACTATGACAGACAAATTGAGAGAGAAAAATCCAGAAAATCACATTGTAGGATTTTTAATGAATTTATTTGCAAATTATGGTGGAAAATAAGTACTTGGTCACCTACAAACAAGCAAGATTTCTGGCTCTCACAGACCTGTAACTTCTTCTTTAAGAGGCTCCTCTGTCCTCCACTCGTTACCTGTATTAATGGCACCTGTTTGAACTTGTTATCAGTATAAAAGACACCTGTCCACAACCTCAAACAGTCACACTCCAAACTCCATTATGGCCAAGACCAAAGAGCTGTCAAAGGACACCAGAACCAAAATTGTAGACCTGCACCAGGCTGGGAAGACTGAATCTGCAATAGGTAAGCAGCTTGGTTTGAAGAAATCAACTGTGGGAGCAATTATTAGGAAATGGAAGACATACAAGACCACTGATAATCTCCCTCGATCTGGGGCTCCACGCAAGATCTCACCCCGTGGGGTCAAAATGATCACAAGAACGGTGAGCAAAAATCCCAGAACCACACGGGGGGACCTAGTGAATGACCTGCAGAGAGCTGGGACCAAAGTAACAAAGCCTACCATCAGTAACACACTACGCCGCCAGGGACTCAAATCCTGCAGTGCCAGACGTGTCCCCCTGCTTAAGCCAGTACATGTCCAGGCCCGTCTGAAGTTTTCTAGAGTGCATTTGGATGATCCAGAAGAGGATTGGGAGAATGTCATATGGTCAGATGAAACCAAAATATAACTTTTTGGTAAAAACTCAACTCGTCGTGTTTGGAGGACAAAGAATGCTGAGTTGCATCCAAAGAACACCATACCTACTGTGAAGCATGGGGGTGGAAACATCATGCTTTGGGGCTGTTTTTCTGCAAAGGGACCAGGACGACTGATCCGTGTAAAGGAAAGAATGAATGGGGCCATGTATCGTGAGATTTTGAGTGAAAACCTCCTTCCATCAGCAAGGGCATTGAAGATGAAATGTGGCTGGGTCTTTCAGCATAACAATGATCCCAAACACACCGCCCGGGCAACGGAGGAGTGGCTTTGTAAGAAGCATTTCAAGGTCCTGGAGTGGCCTAGCCAGTCTCCAGATCTCAACCCCATAGAAAATCTTTGGAGGGAGTTGAAAGTCCGTGTTGCCCAGCGACAGCCCCAAAACATCACTGCTCTAGAGGAGATCTGCATGGAGGAATGGGCCAAAATACCAGCAACAGTGTGTGAAAACCTTGTGAAGACTTACAGAAAACGTTTGACCTGTGTCATTGCCAACAAAGGGTATATAACAAAGTATTGAGAAACTTTTGTTATTGACCAAATACTTATTTTCCACCATAATTTGCAAATAAATTCATTAAAAATCCTACAATTTGATTTTCAGGAAAAAAAAATCTCATTTTGTCTGTCATAGTTGACGTGTACCTATGATGAAAATTACAGGCCTCTCTCATCTTTTTAAGTGGGAGAACTTGCACAATTGGTGTCTGACTAAATACTTTTTTTTCCCCACTGTAAGAGAAGTGTGATGAAATCCCACTAGTAGGTCTATAAAGACCCTGCAGCCAGTCACTGGAACATTTCAATGGTTCGTTGGTGGCATTGGTAGATTTTAGTTATTGTTTGCAAGTTCACTCACTGATCCTGGATCTCCTGTGATTGCCTCTGCATTGTTCTGAGTCTCCCACCCTTTGGTCATCATGTATCTGACTCACGCCATACCCTGGTGTTACTTCCCTGTTGTGGTGTAGTGGAAGGATCTGCTCCAGATGGGTTTGGTGTGACAGCAGGGTGGGGGGGTGGAGGGTGCCTTGAAGAGGATGCTAAAGTGTGGCCCCGTGTAGCTCAGTTGGTAGAGCATGGCGCTTGCAACGCCTGGGTTGTGGGTTCGTTTCCCATGGGGGGCCAGTATGAAAATGTATGCACTCACTAACTGTAAGTCGCTCAGGATAAGAGCTTCTGCTAAATGACTAAAATGTAAATGTAAAGTTCAGGCTTTTCTTAGTAACTAAGCCTTGCCGTTGAGATGGAGAAAGCCACCCACACTGCCAAGTTGAATATTAAAACAACACATGCTTTATTGGGCCAATATTAAGTCTCTCTTGAAGCACATTTCCCTTTTTAATGTGAAGTAAATAAACTTCAGACAATAACATCCCCTCATTCTGATTATTTACTATGGCGATATCGTCTAAATTAGGGATGGGCAACTGGCGGCCCCCCTTTTGTTGGCCCGTGGACCAATACAAAAAGTATGAAAAATCATAAAACATTTTGGGGGGCAACTCAGTCGGAGTCTCAACTTTACTGTTACACTGAATACACAAGGTGCAATTTCATATTTGGTTGTGCATCAGCAGTCACTTAATTAGCCCATATCAGCATTTTATTTATTTATTGGTAAGTTAGTCTAGCGGCAAGCTATCTAAACAATGTAATAAGCATGGTCGAATTACCGACCGGGTGGGGCCCATTTGATCATCAGTTATCGTATTTAAAACGGCAAACATTTGCCTCCACCCTATGACAAAATGTGTAATATTGCAGGAAATTAGCTGTAAAACTGCTAATTCTTCTCTCTGCCCCATGGCAAAATGTGTCGAATTGCAGGAAATTAACTTTCAAACTTTGCGGTCACTAGGGATTCCGCTAAAATGTTTTGGTCGCAAGGTGGTGGGGGGAATGGATGTGGGTACGCAGACCCACAAGCCACTGCAGCCCCTCATGAGTTTCCGTTTTTTTTTTGTGGCCCCCACCCCATCAAAGTTGCCCATCCCTGGTCTATATGAATGCAGCTGCCACTGTATTGAAGCTATTGGACGCAGGTTATCATAGCGTATTGCGCGTTATTACGGCGATAGGTTTAGTACACATCATTGCATTTTGTATCAGAAAGTAGGCTGGCAGTGCGCTCTTTTTGTCTATAAAGCCCTCTTGCATAAACTTCCGCCATACCATACCTCATTGTTAACAATCAGACGTATAAGTTACCAAACCCGTACTCAGGGATGGCTAACCCTGGAGATCCCTTCACTCTCCATTGATTATTATTTTTTATTATTTTTCTCATGTGGAATGATCTCAAAAACTCATTAAAGTTGGAGTCTAGGGCAATTCAGGCGGATGTTTCGAGGGCCTTTTTACTGAAGAATGTTTGTTTCACATGATTGTTTTGCTTTTCGTGTTTGTGTAATTGATGTGTATATAGATAGGCTATGTATAGGATAATTGTTGTCTATTGTCATGCAAGGCTCATCTGCAAAAGAGGCTGTGGTATCAGCATGACTCCCTGCTTAAATAAAGGTTAAATAAAAATAAACATTGAATGACCGGTCGTACAATGAAGGAAGTCAGTATTTTTTTTTTGTCCAAGATTGAATCCGCTGCAAGGCAAACATTGAAGTATCTAGGGCACATGTCAAACTCACATGCTGACCACACCGCTCGCGTTACTTGTACACATACATGTTATTAAATAATTTAATCCAAACTGCTTGCGCTGCGTAGCCAGGCGCTAAAATAGAACTTGGTTCTATTTGTGACGCTTGATGCGCTGCAAGTCCCGCCTCTCCCATCTCCTCATTGGTTTTTAGGAGCATATACCCACGTGGGTGATTGAAAGATGAACTGAGGTCCACTCTCCAGTCCAGTTGGTGGTGGTAATGCACCTAAAAGTTGGTTGCCAACTGCCATATAAAGTCCAAAGAAGAAGAAAAAGCCTGAAGGAGGAGAGATTACTAGAAACTAACTCGGTTTACCCTTTTATCTGTGGATTAATTGTCGGAGTAGAGGACCTTGTGCATTTCAGGTAAAATAACAACCCAATGTTTATATCCCAGGACAAATTAGCTAGCAACAGCAAGCTAGCTGTCACGATCGTCGAACAGAGAGGACCAAGGCGCAGCGTGGAATGCGAACATACTCTTATTTTTAATGATCACGCGAAAAAAATAAAAAAACGATACGTGACGTCCTTGGCAAAAGACACTAACCAAACACGGAACAAGATCCCACAAACACTGTGGCAAAACAGGCTACCTAAGTATGGTACCCAATCAGAGACAACAAGCAACAGCTGATTCACGTTGCCTCTGATTGAGAACCACACCGGCCAACATAGAAACAAATGAACTAGATAAACAACCTAGCACACAAAACACATAGAAACAACCCACCCTGGCTCAACATAACAGAGTCCCAGAGCCAGGGCGTGACAGTACCCCCCCCCAAAGGCGCGGACTGTGACCGCGCCAAACATAAACCGAACAGGGGAGGGCCGGGTGGGCATTCCTCCTCGGAGGCGGTTCCGGCTCCGGGCTTGACCCCCACCCTCCAACAAACCCCCCATAGCGCCCCTGGTCCGGTCTGGCCCTGCTGGCTGGATCTGGACTGGACATCGGTGGAGCGGATCGCTCAGGCTCCGATGTGGAGCAGCTAACCGGTACCTGACCAGGCACCGGTGACTCAAGCACGGGCTGTGCCGGACTGACGACGCGCACCACAGGCTTGGTGCGGGGAGCAGGAACAGGCCAGACCGGGCTGACGACGCGCACCATTGGCTTGGTGCGGGGAGCAGGGACGGGCCGAACCGGGCTGATGAAGCGCACCACTTGCTTGGTGCGGGGAGCAGGAACAGGCCGGACCGGGCTGACGACGCGCACCACTGGTTTGGTGCGGGGAGCAGGAACAGGCCGGACCGGGCTGACGACGCGCACCACAGGCTTGGTGTGGGGAGCAGGGACGGGCCGAACCGGGCTGACGAAGTGCACCACTGGCTTGGTGCGGGGAGCAGGAACGGACCAAAACGGGCTGACGACACGCACCACTGGCTTGGTGCGGGAAGCAGGAACGGGCCGGACCGGGCTGGCGACGCGCACCACTGGCTTGGTGCGAGGGGCAGGAACAGGCCGGACCGGGCTGGCGACGCGCACCACTGGCTTGGTGCGAGGGGCAGGAACAGGCCGGACCGGGCTGGCGACGCGCACCACAGGCTTGGTGCGAGGGGCAGGAACATGCCGGACCGGGCTGGCGACGTGGCACCACAGGCTCGGTGCGAGGGACAGGAACAAGCCCGGACCGTACTGGGGACACACACCACTGGCCCCACGCGGGGATCAGGAACGGGCCGGACCGGACTGGCAACACACCCCAGTACCTCTCGCCGTGCCTCTACATTCTCCTTCCCCCTGGTGACCAGTGACTCCCGTAACCTGGCGGCCTCCTTTGCCAACCCGCTGAACCACTCTATCCCGGCCTCCTGCTGCCCCGACGTCCACGGCGTGAGCCCCCCCCTAAACATTTTCTGGGCGTCTCTCCTCCCCGTGGGCCAGGCCTCCATGGCTCTCGCCAGACTCTCGCTCCTCTGCTCCCAAGTCCAGCCTCTCTCCTCCTCCCATGGCCTGACCCAGTCGAGGTTGATATCCTTTAGAGCCCTCTCTGGCGTTGGCTCCTGGACACGCTGCTTGGTCCAGATATGGTGGGATCTTCTGACACGATCGTCGAACAGAGAGGACCAAGGCGCAGCGTGGAATGCGAACATACTCTTATTTTTAATGATCACACGAAAAAAAAAAACGATACGTGACGTCCTTGGCAAAAGACACTAACCAAACACGGAACAAGATCCCACAAACACTGTGGCAAAACAGGCTACCTAAGTATGGTTCCCAATCAGAGACAACAAGCAACAGCTGATTCACGTTGCCTCTGATTGAGAACCACACCGGCCAACATAGAAACAAATGAACTAGATAAACAACCTAGCACACAAAACACATAGAAACAACCCACCCTGGCTCAACATAACAGAGTCCCAGAGCCAGGGCGTGACACTAGCTAGCTAAATTGCCATGAATGTTTAATGCTTTTAGACCTGTCCCCAAATTAATATAGTTGGTTCAGAGTTTGTTTTGATATTTCAACCTGCGTGTCCTGATTGCGTCTGGTGTGGATGGACAAAATCAACATGCACGCGATGGCACACGTGGATGCACGTGCGTGCCCGGTCTAGTCAGCATGTCATTCCATGGAGGGCCAAGTGTCAGCGGGTTTTCACTCCTCCCTTGTACTTGATTGATGAATTAAGGTCACTAAATAGTAAAGAACGCCCATCACCTGGTTGTCTAGGTCTTAATTGAAAGGAAAAACCAAAAACTTGCAGACACTAGGCCCTCCATGGAATGAGTTTGACACTTCCGATCTAGGGGTTAAACTGGTAAATTGAAGTTTCTGCTGATGACACACAAAGCACTGTTGATATTGAATAAATGTATTGTTGTATAACTTGCCCTATGCCTTTTGTTCAAGCACAGTTGAACCACCTTGCATTGAACCCATTAGCCATTGGGATTATTTTTAGGCTTTGTGAGCTCTTCGCGTCTACCTGGGTTGATGAATATACGACATCATTTCATTCCAGAAAGTGATTTCCTTCCCTCTGCCCTTGTTTCCTCTCCTGCACTGATCTGAAATAACTAGATACACATGCTTCTATTCTGTGTTGAGCGGTTAACAAAGTGATAATTTGAAACAGGTCCTCTTACAATATATGCTTAATTTAGAGTTTTTTTCTGCAACTTTAGTTGTGATACAAACCTTAGGCTATATGTTTCGATTTCGAATACATTCTAAGCCTGCATGATGTGACTGATTGATTTTGAAAAAAGTATAATGAAAGGCATGTTTTCTGCTCTGTTTCTTGCGCTGGCTAAACACACTTCATCAGTCTCTCATTCAAAATTTTACGAGCATATTCTCATCCATCAGACTATTTTCAATGTAATCTGGTCTTTATATATAGCCTACTAATATGTGTGGAATTATCTTTTATTTAGAATGTCCCACAAAAAAAATACGTCATCTGTAGCCTGCACTCAAATAGCAAATGGAGGAAGCGGTTACGTTTGTAATATGCCAGGTAGGCTACACCAGTTGTAAAGCGGATTGTGCTTAATTTTAAGAATTTAGCAATAAATATAGCAGCAGGAGAAAGCTGGGGTCCTTTTTAAAATAGCGGCCAGTCAACTCTGTTTTCACACGCAATTGCGCAATGACTGGGTTTATCAGAACACGTTTCACTAGTCTCTGTAGGCTATGTGCTCTCCAACCCTGTTCCAGGGGTCCTAGACCTATAGGCTACGCTTAAACTTATCAAAACATATAGGCCTATGGGCTAGGCTACATGAAGCATACGACTATGATTTGAAAAAGTGGAAAAAAATGCATGCACTGTTTGTTCCCTTAGACTGCACACGCTGGGCATCATTCACAAGTGATAATATTCTCACCCATCAGACTATTCTCAATTAAATCTTGTCATTACATACTCTAAACAATATATGTTTGAAATTAGTTTTGATTTAGAATGGGCCATTATTATGCACCTGTCAGAGCAGGGGCAGGGGGGAAAATGACATGTTATCTGTATGCACTTGAATAGCGAATGGAGGACGCTTTTCCCGTGGTTCATTTTCATGCCAGCTACTCTGGTTGTAAAGCGAAGCAATGTGCTTAATATTAGGAAAGTTGAGAAATAAATAGGCTATAGTAGGCATAGCCTATAGAAAGTTGATGGGATCTTCCTCTTTTTAATAGAGGCCATCAAAACTCTTGTTTTCTCACGCAGTTGCATAGCCTATAGAAATGTTGCGCATTATGGGCTAATAGGAACACTTATTTTATTCCATACATCAACCAGCTATGAGGAGCTGGCTCTTGCTGCGCAACAGGTGATCCTATATTCTGCTCAAACTCTGAATGCCAGGGTTCTCATGAAGTGTTTGATTTTCAATTTCATTTGCATTGATGTCAGAGTGATTAGAGGGACAATGGCGCACTGAGCACCAGGCCATTAGCAACTGGCCGTTAGCAAATTGGGTAGGCTACTAATGACCAATAGCGGCATCAGAGCGCAGTTTTGGAGAAGCCTAGTTACCGTGACTCAACGGTCACGTGGAATTTGACTGTGGTCATGACTCGTGACTGCAGGTGTGGCGGTAATATGGTCACCTTAACGGCCCTATTTGTGAGCAGCAGTCAACGATAGCAGTAAGGGAAGTGAGCAGCTTTCTTCGGGGGGTAAATGCTAACTAAGCAAAGGTATCACAAGTGTCCTTGAAAATTAGGCATATAACCTGTCCGATTTACCCTTAAACTACAGAATCTCTGCTAAAGGCTCTCGCTTTTGGTCATAGACCCTGTCATGTAGTGAGCCCGTTTCTCATAAGCACGGAAGCTATCAGACTGAGACTATAGCGGAACATTTAGCCTCTCCGCTTCCTTGCTTACTTTTGTGTGGGAGTGCATGGATAAAGTCCAGGGTTTGTTTGTGGGATTACATAACATTGAATTATGTCTGCCCTCAATGAGTCAGAAAAAATAAAGTGTTAAATGTAGAGGGTTGCTTGTTAGCCTAATTACCGGTAGCTAGTTTCTGGGGAAGTTCTGTTTGCCCAAGCAAACAGCTGTTTCATTTTCAAACCTCTTATTGTTTTAAATGTATGTATCAAACTGCTATCTATTGTCAGGAACAAACTTCCAGTGTTAGAACATGGAACAGTGTCCTAAAGAGGTGGCATGGAAAGCAAGCACTATTTAATCCATTACTCACTTCTGTCATCCCTCTCTTGCTCTCCTCTCTAGTTGGTGAAGCTATGCATCGGGATGATCGATGCCGGAAAGGCCTACAACACTGCCAATAAACAGTTTGTCAATGGAATCCACGAGCTCGCTGCAAGCTCCACGAAAGATGAAGTCATAGAGGTAAAAGAGCTACAGTAACCTAGCTTGAGCTTCGCAAGTCAAAACTGACCGTTTATACTGTTAGTAAACCAATGGTGTCCTCAACTATGTCCCTTTAGGCTTGTGGGGCTCCTCTGTTATTTTCTCACACACATTTTTGCATTGAGTGGCCTGCATTTCCGCTCCTTCTTTGTATATTTCTGAAGTTCAGCCACAGTGCATTTTTCTGAAAGTATGCCCTGTATGAGGAATCCTCCCTGAAGGCACCATTGTTGCTCAAATGGCTAAAGCGGCGTAGCAGCGCACTGCAGGGGTCTGTGGCGTAGCAGCGCACTGCAGGGGTCTGCGAAAAAATATATATACTTTTTTTTTTACAAATAATTGGATATACAGAATAAACACATTTGAAATGGCATACAGTAGAATAGAGGAGAATATCTTCTTTCTAATGATGTCAACTTTATTTCTCAACTCCTAACATTGAGCAGATTACACTCATTGGCACTCATTACACTTACTGGAGTCTCTGACACAGGCTTTGAAAAAGCAACCACGAGTACGGGTCACGGCAAGTGCTGCTGATAAGCTTTTTGACTTGGACATACATTTTTGCCAACAAATGGCTCACCTTTGTTTAACCAGCTAAACGGCTGCTTTTAGGGTAATGTTATGTGGGGAGGCCAAAAGAATGAAACTATCTACCAAATCTATTCATTTTAGAAATGTTGATTACTTCTCCTTGCCATGATCATTTACCTGATAAGACAAGACGTGAAAATTGTTAACGTATAACATGGGGGTCCCTGGGTCGCCGGTTTGCCTCGGCAGGGGTCCCTGGGCAAGAAAAGGTTGAAGACCCCTGCACTAGAGAATTTCCACATACACATACCTCAGTCACTGTCAGGAGGTTTTACTAGTCTGGAATTCAGTGTATATTATACCCTGTCACTCATAACGGTGTGTGTTTGTCTGTCATGTGTGTCTATGAGATGGTGTGACTAGTTCATACAATATGACTATTATCCATGGATGGATAGGTGTATAATCTATGGATAATATATTTACTCTGAGACCAATGTTTTTACATAGAACTGTTCTATCCCATGTGTCTGTACATACAAGGTCTGTATATCTTTATTTATATACTTTATCTCTGTTTTACACTTTTCTTTTTCCTCCCACAGTCCAGTCTCACAAAGTTTGCAGAGAGTCTGCAGGAAATGATCAACTATCACACGGTACGGTGACATTTGATGTGAAACAGAACTTGGTGTGCTGTACAGTGCCTTGAGAAAGTATTCACACCCCTTGACTTTTTCCAAATGTTGTTGTTTTACAGCCTGAATTTAAACGGATTACATTGAGATTGTGTCACTGATCTACACACAATACCCCATAATGTCAAAGTGCAATTATGTTTTTAGAAATGTTTACAAATGAATAAAACATTTAAGCTGAGATGTCTTGAGTCAATAAGTCTTCAACCCTTTTGTTATGGCAAGCCTAAATAAGTTCAGGAGTAAAAATGGGCTTAACAAGTCACATAATAAGTTGCATGGACTCAGCCTGTGTGCAATAATGGTGTTTAACATGATTTTTAAATTACCCTGTACCCCACACATACAATTATCTGTAAGGTCCCGCAGTTGAGCAGTGAATATCAAGCACAGATTCAACCACAAAAACCAGGGAGGTTTTCCATTGGTTCACAAAGAAGGGCACCTATTGGTAGATGGGTAAAAAAAAGCAGACATTGAATATCCCTTTGAGCATGGTGCAGTTATTACACTTTGGATGGTGTATCAATACAAAGATACAGGCGTCTTTCCTAACTCAGTTGCTGGAGAGGAAGGAAACCGCTCAGGGATTTCACCATGAGGCCAAGGGTGATTTTAATGTCCAGTTAAGCAGTGTTTTCCACAAGTACATAAAGTAGCCAGATGGGCCCTCCCCCAGTCATGGTCTCAACTTAATGTTGAGAGTTAGAATAGTAGAATACACAAGGTGCGATTTCAGAAATGTGGTTGTGCATCAGCAGTTTTGTTCTTATGTCCGTCACTAACAGTCACTCAATTAGCCCATGTCAGCTAAAATGTTTTATATTGGTAAGTTGGTCTAACCAGCTATCTAAACTTGTATTAATCATGGTCAAATTACTGACCGGTGGGCTCCCATTGATTTTGTTAGTCACTCTCACTCGGATATCATATTCAAAACTGCAAACATCTCGACACCTTATGGTAAAATGAGTAGAATTGCAGGAAATTAACTAAAACATAAAAACATTTCTCACTGCTGTCGAGGGGGGCCACTAAAATGTTTTGCTCACAAGGTCCCCCGGCCCCCCCAACAAAATGTCACTTAGGGCCCCCAAAAGTCTAGGGCAGGCTGACTGCATATGTGGGTATGCCGACCTGTGAGCCACTGCGGCCCCTCATGATGAGTTCAGATTTTTTTTTTACCCATACCCCCATCAAAGTTGCCCAACCCTGATTAAGTTGATTCCTTATTAAGGTCAATAAATGTTTGAATATTGTTGAATTCCGTTTTAATGCCTGGATTCCGTGAGGTACCTAATTATCATATTTGGACTAGAATGAGGCTCTCCACTACCTATTGTTCCTGCAGTAATTATTCACCATCTTCATCTAATGATTTTGTGATTTATCTGCAGATAATTGCCAAAAAGCCTAGGCCTACCAGTAGTGTATGCAAATTAGGGAACCAAATTAACGTCTCCCTCACCTGCGATTCGGTAGGCTACACTGACTGACAAGACGAGTCACTCACTGTCAGTCACTGTCTGGCAAGCCCCGACATCCTAGGAAAGGAAACCCTTTGGTTGACTTTCCCCAATGCGATACCATAGGCATACAGTGCCTTCAGAAAGTATTCATACCCCTTGACTTATTCCACATTTTGCTGTGTAACAGCCTGAATTCAAAATTGATTAAATATATATTTTTTCTCACCCATCTGCACACAATACCACATAATGACAAAGTGAAAACATATTTTTAAATGTAACACATTTATTGAAAATGAAATACAGCAATTTCTCATTTACATAAGGATTCACATCCCTGAGTCAATACTTTGTAGAAGCACCTTTGGCAACTCTGCTTTTTTAATTTTTACCCCAAAAGGTGCCCTTTGCATTGGAAAACCTCCCTGGTCGTTGTGGTTGAATCTGTGCTTGAAATTCACTGCTCGACCTTACAGATAATTGTATATGTGGGGTACAGAGATGTAATAGTCATTTAAAAATAATGTTAAACACTATTGTTGGACACAGAGTGAGTCAATGCGACTTATTATGTGACTTGTTAACCCATAAGAGTCTAAGCCGGGGGGGGGGGGCTGACAGATTTTTATGGAAGTTCCATTTTTATGGAAGTCAACGTGAACAGAGTGCCCCATGGTGGCGGTGGGGTTATGGTATTGGCAGGCATAAGTTACGGACACCGAACACAATTGCATTTTATCAATGGTAATTTGAATGCACAGAGATATGTGACAAGAGACAAGGCCCATTGTCGTGCCATTCATCCACCGCCATCACCTAATTTTTCAGCATGATAATGCATGGCCCCATGTCGCAAGGATCTGTACACAATTCCTGGAAGCTAAAAATGTCCCAGTTCTTCCATGGCTTGCATACTCACCAGACATGTCACCCACTGAGCATGTTTGGGATGTTCTGGATCGACGTATAAGACTGTGTGTACCAGTTCCCGCCAATATCTAGCAACTTTGCACATCCATTGAAGAGGAGTGGTCCACATTCCATAGGCCACAATCAACAGCCTGATCAACTCGATGCGAAGGAGATGTGTTGAGCTGCATGAGGAAAATGGTGGTCACACCAGATACTGACTGGTTTTCTGATCCACGCCCTTACCTTTTTTTAAAGGTATCTGACCAACAGATCAGTGGCGGTCAGTGCCGTTTAAGATGAGGGAGGAGGATACATTTTTCTATGAACATGGTCTTATTTCTATTACAGCATATTGGATGACTGTCATTCATATTCCATTCACCCAGCTCAATGTAACATCGATAGGTTTATGCTACTACATGATACTTTAATTTTCCCTATATCCATCATGAGGTTGCTACAACCTATGAGTGTAGGTGCACAGGTCGAGAGAAATTTGAGTAATCAAGGTGATGATCTAGCTGATCAAGGGTGTAATCATTAGTCCAACAACTGCAAACGAGAGTTTCTATTAGACAAATTCAGGTATGTTTATCCCTGTTTCTTTCCTTTTGCTTCCATTTAAGAAATGTTTTTCAACAGAATCAGCGGAATGAATACACCTTTGATCACACACAAACACAGTTCACTTTCATAGCAGCCACATACAAAGAGCATGATCCCTTTGATCGTTGGATAATTGCTTCTCACATCTACGCGCTCTTCTCCTCTCACCTTTTCCCTTCGCTTGTGGACTTAAGTACGCAATACATCAGCTGTCTGTGACAAGGCGAAAAAACCTTTCCAAGCCAAACTTTCATATCATAACCGCTAACTGATACACACAGCCTACATTGTTGTCACCATATTAGCTAACGTCTAGTCAACATAGCTACTAGAACTAACGCGTTAATAAACCCGCTACAATCATGTAGTACAGTGTACAGTTAGCAAGCAGTTTAGCAGGTACAACAGCGGTGGTAATAAATTAATAAAATTAAAAGCTTGGAAGAGTTCCAGTGTTGGAGAGCCATAGCCAGCTAGGTAACATGGCATCCCTCTCTGTTTTAGCCGGGTGTTTGAGTAAGCTAAACTAGCTAGCTGCATTCCCTAGCTAAGAAATTGAAAGTGAAATAAATACAAAATATAGCTAGCTCTTTTGCTTCTCCTTTATTTTTGAAGAAATTATTTTTTCCCAAACTGTTCAACTATTGTCTTTCTCTCTTTGAGTGAACTACTCATCACATTTTATGCACTGCAGTGCTAGCTAGCTGTAGCTTATGCTTTCAGTAATACATTCATTCTCTGATCCTTTGATTGGGTGGACAACATGTCAGTTCATGCTGCAAGAGCTCTGATAGGTTGGAGGACGTCCTCTGGAAGTAATTCTATGAAAGGGGTGAGAACCACAAGCCTGCTATGTTTTGATTGAAGTCAATGTACCCAGAGTATGACGGAAATTAGCTGTCCTCCGGCTACAACATGGTACTACCCTACATGGTGCTGTTGAGGCTACTGTAGACCTTCATTGCAAAACAGTGTGTTTGAATCAATTATTTGGTGACATACTATATTTAGTATAGTTTTATTTAAAAAAGGATAACCTTTTTAATGTTTTACTATTTTAATATTTCTACAATTCACTGAGGATGGTCCTCCCCTTCCTCCTCTGAGGCGCCTCAACTGCAACAGAATAATATCTGTATTCCCAGTCAAGTGAAATCCATAGATTAGGGCATAATGAATTTATTTCAATTGACTGATTTCCTTATATGAACTGTAAAACCTTTGAAATTGTTGCATGTTGTGTTTATATTTTTGTTCAGTATTAGCTTTTAAAACAATTAAATCTGTTTTCTTCATATTTTGGACCAGAATGAGGCTATCAATCCACTAGCCTACCTATTGTTATTGTTCCTGCAGTGAGGAGGATTCACTATCTTCATCGAATGTTTTCATTATTTATCTGCAGATAATCGACAAAATGCTTACCAGTATACAAATTAGGGAGCCAAATCAATGCCTCCCATTCCGATGCGATTCAGTAGGCTACTGACCAGTCACTCACTTTAACGTCACTGTCTGGCAAGTCCTGATGGACTTCATATTGAAAATACAAACAAGATCTTTAGTTTACTACGTTGTATGATTTATGAATGGCAAGGATATGAGATCGACTTTATTCAGTCAGTTCGACACCATTTGTAACTAGTCAAGCTTGCTGTTCATCAAATCACAGTAAGCATATGCGCCAGCACTTCGTGGTTGCATATGAAACACGCAAAATAAAATAAAGGAATGTGCCAGAAAACAATAGGCTAAGTGGATTTTGACTCATCGTTACCACATTATATGGGATGTGCAAATTGACTCACATAGACGATGAAGAAGCATAATGTCCTCTTCCTCTGTGTTACGAAATTTGACTGCAACCACAGCTTACAGAACACACAGGTACCGGGAGGCGGGTCAGACAGCAGACTGTCAAACTAGGGCTGGGCGATATGGCCGAAAAATCATATCTACATTTTATTTCTAACTTATGGGCGATTCGCGATATATATCTCAATTTGTTTTATGTTTTCTCTAAATAAGCGTTGTTGTACAATTAAAGGTCAAATACACTGCATTTCAAACATTGAGCAATAATCAAATTAATTCAGGGCTTGTGAAGTTATACCTAGGCTAAATATAAGCCTTCCACAACCACAAGACCCACTAATAACTTAATTATTTTATCAAAATAGTTTAACCTGCTTTTTCTTTTGCAATCACTGATCTGGCTTTGAAGTCTGTCTATGAAAATGTCATTTTTTGTTAACATTTTTACTAGAACCATGCATAATGCACATTCACTAATAATGACTAACTTCTTGTAGCAGGCATTAGGCTATAGAAAATTAACACCGGTCTCATCAACAATCTCTCAAGCCCATGTGCTAGTGATTAGCCAGCTAATCTTTATATTTCAAGTGAAGCCAACTTGGATCTATTTGCTAGCTATCAAGGTTGAACAGTTGAATTGTTATGAACACACCTTTCTGTCTGTCTCCAACTCTTTGAAAAGCATGTTAGCCTGTCCACTTTGTTCAGATGTTGAAATCAAGTGGCCTACCTTATTTCTCAGAATATAATTGTGTTTTATGCTTATATAAATCAAATCAAATTGTATTTGCCACATGCGCCGAATACAACAGGTGTAGACATTACCGTGAAATGCTTACTTACAGCCCTTGTTGGTTAAGGGCTGTAAGTAAGCATTTCACGGTAATGTCTACACCTGTTGTATTTGGCAAATAAAATTTGATTTGATTTATTGCACATTTATAAAACACAGACTAGACAGCTAGTATAACAGTCTTTGGCTAAAATGCTGCTAGTGGTACGTGGTACCCCAATGCCGTGTGCGACAAACTGAGCATTCATTTTCCAGAATCAATGTTCATTGACACTCTCGCTTTAGTAGTGTCTACTCTGCGCGCAACTGGAGTAGTTGAAACATATAAACAGGGTATCCTCCTCTATTACAGTGTGTCGATGTGTTTTGGTGACCATATGACTGATTCTGTTGGACCCAACCTCAAATAGCGAGTTGAAACCGCTTGTCAGAGAGGAAGATGTCATCTCTTAACTTTGTTGGCGTGAGAGGCAGGGAGAGGGGCTTGGTGTGTGTGTAAACCATAGGAGATTTTTGGTTCCAACCGCCGTGTCTTTGTGAGACGCGGTGTGGGTGAATGGATGATCTCCGCATGTGTATTTCCCACCGTAAAGCATGGAGGAGGAGGTGTTATGGTGTGGGTGTGCTTTGCTGGTGACACTCTGTGATTTATTTAGAATACAAGGCACACTTAACCAGCATGGCTACCGCAGCATTCTGCAGCGATACGCCATCCCATCTGGTTTGGGCTTAGTGGGACTATCATTTGTTTTTCAACAGGACAATGACCCAACACACCTCCAGGCTGTGTAAGGGCTATTTTACCAAGAAGGAGAGTGATGGAGTGCTGCATCAGATGACCTGGCCTCCACAATCCCCGACCTCAACCAAATTCAGATGGTTTGGGATGAGTCGGACCGCAGAGTGAAGGAAAAGCAGCCAACAAGTGCTCAGCATATGTGGGAACTCCTTCAAGACTGTTGGAAAAGCATTCCAGGTGAAGCTGGTTGAGAGAATGCCAAGAGTGTGCAAAGCTGTCATCAAGGCAAAGGGTGGCTATTTGAAGAATCTCATATAAAATGTATTTTGATTTTGTTTAACACTTTTGACCGGTAGTGTATATACATCTTGCCTCTCCCGAAACAGCAGGAAGCCGATTGTACAGTCAATTTTCCTGCCAGTTCTTGACTATGGTGACACCATTTACCAGAATGCAGCAGTCACTACTCTTAAACCTTTGGATGCCGTCTACCATAGCGCCCTTCACTTTATCACAGGTGACAGTTTCAATACTCATCACTGCATCCTGTGTCAAAAGGTTGGCTGGTCCTCATTAAAGTCGCGTAGATCACTTCACTATTCCCTTTTTGTTTACTAAGCTCTACTACACAAGTTTCCGACTTAGCTAACTTCGTTGTTGAAGTATGAAAACATGAGTTACCAAACCCGTTCACAGGGTTAACTCTTGAGGTTCCTCGGGTCTCCACCGAATTAGGTAAATCCGCTTTTAGTTTTAATGCGCCTCACTGCTGGAACAACTTGCAAAACTCACTACAATTAGATGTTCAGGTGCCACTCGGGTAGTTTAGGGTGTTAATTGAGGACCTAGTAGCTGAGGACTGTAACTGTCATACATGATTGCTGTTTTGTTTTACATTATATTGGTTGTTGTATTGTTGTGATCAGGGCACCATTGGGAATGAGACCATGGACTCAGTGGGGTTTCCCTGAATAAATAAATAATAATAATACATTTTAAAAAACGATGCTTCCTAAACCCTAGAGCCCTCAAACTCAACTCTGGACCTCGAATCCAGTTCCACTTCATTTTGTAATTGCTCCCCTCTAATCAGGGACTAATTTCGACCTGGGACACCAGGTGAGTGCAATTAGAACAGGTAGAAAAGAACATCAACAGGCTCCGGACCTCGTAGGATAAGAGTTGAATACCCCTGCCCTAGAGTCTGAGACTGTGACTCATCACTGGAGAGACCTCCCTAGTCCCTTCTTAGTGTCCTACCCCCCTCCCTAAACCCCTGAGGGCCACAGATCTAAGACCATGACTCAACACTGGAGACTGCGGTGGGATCAGCTGACTGATGGTTAAAGTTAGCCATTCAGCGTTAACCCGAGCACATGATCCTTAAAGCACAGAGCCAAATCGTTTTTTCACCCGAGCACGTGGCCCTCCAGTCCCAACAACATTGGCCATATTGTCTGGCTCTGCATCAGCAGGCTAAACACCATGAGGGCTTCAGCTTTGGTGTCTCTGAGGCTAATTTTGCTGGCTGTCCGTTTGAAGGAGGTAGAAGTTATGAGTCTGCCTCTGACTAACTAGTGAGAATGAACACAGCAGCACTGCATGTCATTGAGCTGAAACCAATAGGCTGTTGTGCTGGTATGCATTAAAAGTCAGCCCGATCTATGCTGATTTTGTCGTGTTTTGTGAGTCCACCTTTAAAGTAAAGGTACACACCCTGGGTTGAGGTGCTGACTTGCAGAACACACACCACACACACACATACACGTACATCATTCCCTGTAAATAAATGTGTTTCATACTCACTTCAGCTTGTAATAATTAAAATGTGAAAGGTTTGTGACTGTTACCCGGTTGCATAAAGTACTAATCAGTCATGTTTCTCTGCTTATAGATTTTGTTTGACCAGGCCCAGCGATCGATCAAGACCCAGCTTCTAACTTTTGTCAAAGAGTAAGTAGGTCGAAATGAATGCTCCCTCATCACATCACTGCTAATTGTATTCTTATTGTACACAATAACAATGGACATTAAGTTATGAACAGTGTGTCTATTCAACATACAAATGGTTTGTGATAGATCATGGTCTAGGACTAAAATAACTAAGGAAGAAAATTACATAAATAAATTCACACAGCACAACTGCTGAAACACGTACATGAATATGTATGAGGAGATCGGCAGCAGCATATCCGATATGCTAAAGGATGGGATGAGACACGGTCTGCGATGCAATGTGGAATACTATATTATTTGCTCAGATACATTAGGTTGTGTAAAAGTACAGCTTCTAAATGTTTGCTAACCTACTAGCTAATGCACCCACATTTTCCCTGACAGTTTGCGTAACAGTTTAAGCCTGCAGGGAAACCTCATTTCTTTCATTATGCAGGATTAGCCTGCTGCCTTTGCCCACACCACACACGGGCTAAACTCCTACATCAGTGTTTTGCCCTATAAATGAAGCGCTCAAAACCATGTTCCCGAACAATTGCTCACTCCTCCTTCTGTGGTCCAAGGTGACTTTATTTCACTCAAGCAGTACAAGCCAAAGAACAAGATGCGGGCACTTGAGTTTAAGTAGTGGCCTTTGTCCCTCCGTTTGGAGTAAATAGTGTCCTCATATCTGTGCCAATTCATTCTAAATGTACAATTCACATTGCGCACACTAGAAAATGATTCAAGCTTTAACATTGAGTTCCACTTGGAAGTTGTCAGGGTGCATGTGAGGCTAATTTCCAAATAGTCGTTAATTGCTTTGTCAAATTATACTGTACTTGCTGGTTACAAATCACCCCCAAATGCTTTTGTAGACACATTTGTGAGAGTAATTAGATTTTTAGGGCAATTGCTTCCCTTTAGTCATTCACCTAATAAACTGAGAAGACCTTTAAATAATATAGATGATAGATTTGTTCAATGTTTCCCATTTCTTTTTTTCGGCGAAAAGAAGAAATGGGATCCTTGCTTCTTGGTTACCAGTATTTGGACGATTGTACTATTGTAGCCACTTGCTCTGGTTGTTTTTCAAACCATGTAAAACCACAGAGAATCTCACTGCCTTCTCTATACAACTTGTACAACCAAAACATGACTACAAAGAAACAATTGAATGCCAATGAATGAAAGGTCTATACTCCTGAATTTGAAGTTTCCAATGAAAATAAAGTACATTTTTACTAGATTTACAAAGATTTAGCAGAGATGAGACTTCCTCATTGTCATACCTATTTCTTACTTATGTTTCACCTCCCGCCCTTAGGGACCTACGTAAGTTCAAAGAGGCCAAGAAGCAATTTGACAAGGTGAGCGAGGAGAAGGATGCGGCGTTGACTAAGAACGCCCAGGCGCCGCGCAACAAGCAGCACGAGGTGGAGGAGGCCACCAACATCCTGACAGCCACGCGCAAGTGCTTCCGCCACATCGTCCTCGACTACGTCCTTCAGGTACAGATCCAGGATCAGCTTACCTTAGAAATCCTTAACTTAACCTTTAGAGAGTAAATATGCTTAAACTGACCTCAGATCAGTTTCTTAGGGACAACTTTATCCTTCTATGTAGGTTTAAACACAGACTGCGGTTCACCAACCTCGGTCTTGGAAAGCAACATCGGGGTGCATGTTTTTGTTTCAGCCCTGCTCTGACACTTGATTCAGCTAATCAAGATTTTGCTGAGGAGTTCATTGATTGAATCAGGTGTGACAGTGTAAGTCTGGAACACTAGCCCGTACTCTCCAGGACCAGGGTTGGTGACCGCTATTGTTCAGTAGCATTTTACGTATGGTGAATGGTCTGGCACAAGGGTGAGTTTACCCCCCATTCCAATGTTAAACTTGTTTAAGCATCTTTGATGAATGTCTGTAGCCTGACAGTAAAGGCCAGCTATCAATTATGTCCATACAATGCCACACAGACCCTGATGAGAAGCTTAACACTTGGGTATATTCCGCCTACAGGTCCAACTCCAACAGAGTACTTTTCACGGAGCCTCAGTCTTTCTTTCTTACCATAGATACCAAAGTGTTATAGGCCTTTCTGTCATACTATTTTGAAGTCCCTGGCTTGTCAAACCCATATGGCTCTACAGTACGTGCTATGTTCCCCTGATGGCTAAGCTGACCTTTCACAATGGAGAGTACAGTCATGTATACAGCCGTGCCTTCATTGACTGGTCTTCTCCTGGGCTGCTGCAATGATGATGAATGGGCCATGTCGGCTGATAAGTGGGCCAGCCAGCTTAGCATTACCTATAGCTTGGGTTTCATAGCGTTGCTGTGAATGGAGAAGTGGACTGCATTTACTAGCACACACGTTTTACAATAACAGCAGTGTTCTGCAAGGGCTGACCAATAATTTATGAAAGTCTTCCCCTTGAAGAGGTAGTGCGGTATTGAGCTCGCCTGCTATCAAGCTCTCCGAAAATCTATAAGCCCCGAAAGCAAGGCTGATTTTAAAGGGGCATTCCATTGAAGTTCCACATTTTCATATGTTGTTCTTTTACCATACGAGAGTCAGCAGCATGTCAACAACACCTTCCTTAGCAGCTATAATCGAACATTTAGATGTTTCCCAATTGACACGGCCACAGTTCTTTAAGTTGCTCAATATCCTCTCAACTGCCCATTCCGAAAACAACCAGCACCCTAGAACCTTCCACTTATCTCAAACCCTTCAGCTTTTGCAGATGTATGAAAGAAACTAAAAGCAATAACATAGTAGAAGCGAGGAGAGTAGAAGCGAGTAGAAGCAATACATCTATCCCGTTCCTAGGGCCTGCTTCTACCTATCCAGTTCCTACCACATCTACAGTGATGTAATTTTTGCTAATTATACACTATTCATGATGCCCATTTAATGGGAACCAATTAACTTTAAATGCATTTGAAGTGCGAACTGGGATGAGTATTTGATTCGATCATTTCACTCGTACAGTGCTCTCTTTTTCTCAAACACGCGCTCACACACAGTGGTGACCCAATCTAACTGTGAGCTTTTCTTTCTACCCACACAGATCAATGTACTACAGTCTAAGAGAAGATCGGAAATCCTAAAATCGGTAAATATCATTTTCCAAGGACTTCTATGAAAATAACCATATGACCCTAACTATGTTGTTCCTATGTCTCTTGCCTCGTATACGACATCTCTGATTGGTACGTTCCTCTCTGTAGATGCTGTCCTTTATGTACGCCCACCTGACCTTCTTCCACCAGGGTTACGACCTCTTCAGTGAACTACAACCTCTCATGAAACAGCTGGGGGGACAGGTAGGCCTTTACCCCATTTACTCCCATAAACTGTAACTGTATCTCCACCTGGCACATCCAAATGCATAGTGGTTCTTAAACCTCTCCTCTGGGATCCCCAGACGTTTTAAGATGTTGTTGTTGTAGCTCACCTGATTCACCTAGTCAAGGGCTTGATGATAAGTTGCCAAGTTGAATCAGGTGTGCTTGCTCTGGGGGGTCCCAGAGGAGAGGTTTGAAAACCACTGTCCCTCCAGGGCTAGCACACCTGATTCAACTTGGCAACTTATCATCAAGCCCTTACTCTCCATACACAAAGGTAGTTGAACTAGGGTGAAAAGTAATTGCTTCGGCCCACAAACCAAACTGTTGTCCATTATGTTTGATGGGTGCACACATGTACACAAATGTGCCCTAGTTTAGTTCAGTGGCAATAGGTGGGGTCAACCAACACTGGGCCTGTGGCCAGTGATGATGCACTTTCATTGTGTGTGCCATGGTCACTGGTAGGGCTGGGAATTGCCGGTGACGACCTGATGCGATACTATCATGATCCTTAGGTGCCGATACGATATGTATTGCGATTCTCACGATTCTGTATGTATTGCAATTCGACATTGCTCACTATATGTCTGCAGCAGAGAGAAGAGAGCATGAGAAAACAAGTTTTGATCAGTCGGGGAAATAAATGTACTGAAGAGATGTCGGCTCACTATTTAAAAAGAAGATGGAGAACAAGCTACAGGATAAAAAATACTGGAGTTTCGGCTCAGGTACAGCCAGCTAGCGCTAGCTAACGCTACCTACAGTAGCAAATGTTAGTAATTGGCACTAGGTGGGGTGAAATATGGTTAATATCGTCCAAAAATAATATTGCAACATGTAAGTATCAATTCCCCCCCCATCACTAGTCACTGTTCAGATAAACCAGCAGCTTCTCTAGGGTGGCAACACATACAGTTGAAGTCGGACGTTTACATACACCTTAGCCAAATACATTTAAACTCTGTTTTTCACAATTCCTGACATTTAATCCTGGTAAAAATTCCCTGTTTTAGGTCAGTTAGGATCACCACTTTATTTTAAGAATGTGAAATGTCAGAATAATAGTAGAGAGAATGATTTATTTCAGCTTTTATTTCTTTCATCACATTCCCAGTGGGTCAGAAGTTTACATACACTCAATTAGTATTTGGTAGCATTGCCTTTAAATTGTTTAACTTGGGTCAAACGTTTCGGGTAGCCTTCCACAAGCTTCCCACAATAAGTTGGGTGAATTTTGGCCCATTCCTCCTGACAGAGCTGGTGTAACTGAGTCAGGTTTGTAGGCCTCCTTGCTCACACACGCTTTTTCAGTTCTGCCCACAAATTTTCTATAGGATTGAGGTCAGGGCTTTGTGATGGCCACTCCAATACCTTGACTTTGTTGTCCTTAAGCCATATTGCCACAACTTTGGAAGTATGCTTGGGGTCGTTGTCCACTTGGAAGACCCATTTGCGACCAGCTTTAACTTCCTGACTGATGTCTTGAGATGTTGCTTCAATATATCCAATAGATCAAAATATAATTTTCCTTCCTCATGATGCCATCCATGATGTCAAGCAAAGAGGCACTGAGATTGAAGGTAGGCCTTGAAATACATCCACAGGTACACCTCCAATTGACTCAAATGATTTCAATTAGCCTATCAGAAGCTTCTAAAGCCATAACATCATTTTCTTGAATTTTCCAAGCTGTTTAAAGGCACAGTCAACTTAGTGTATGTAAACTTCTGACCCACTGGCATTGTGATACAGTGAATTATAAGTGAAATAATCTGTCTGTAAACAATTGTTGGAAAAATTACTTGTGTCATGCACAAAGTAGATGTCCTAACCGACTTGCCAAAACTACAGTTTGTTAACAAGAAATTTGTGGAGTGGTTGAAAAACAAGTTTTAATGACGCCAACCTAAGTGTATGTAAACTTCCGACTTCAACTGTACATTCTAAGTGATTTCAATGGGTCTTTCTCCATTCTGATTGTTTTATACTGTTCAATTCAACTTCAACCACAAATTATTTCCTGCATTTTCATGAATTTATGCATTTCTTGCGCTCATTTGAGATCATTTCCACACTGCCATGTAGGGCTGCATGAAATGAGCAAACAATTTAGGGGTCATGGTCCTCTGTAGCTCAGCTGGTAGAGCACGGCGCTTGTAACGCCAAGGTAGTGGGTTCGATCCCCGGGACCACCCATACACAAAAAATGTATGCACGCATGACTGTAAGTCGCTTTGGATAAAAGTGTCTGCTAAATGGCATATTATTATTTTTTTATTTTATTTTTATTTTACCAAATGTTGCAATTGCTATTTGACTTGCGATTTAGAGCAAACCACTTGGGTGAACTATTGGAATCATGGAAATATAATGAATATTCTAATTATATAGTTATAATATAATAGTGGGCACTTTGAAGAAAGTGTTGTTTGACATGACACCGAATGAAAATGCCAGGGAGGAGTTATTGTTACAGGGTAGGAACCAAAGTGTTGTTAAGTGTTTCCTAGGGGACCCTATAATCTTTGGCTACTTTGAATGTTTTCTCTTAGCTACTTCATGTAGCTAACATATTCATGCTTCACATATTCCTCTTTGATTTAGAAGATACCGTTGCACAAACATCATGCTGATTTAGCTTTATACCATCACTGGTATTATGTGGCTGTATAGCTAATTATGTTTGCTCTGACTCAGTACATTTATTAGCTAGCTAACTAGCGATTAGCATTAGCGGCTAACAACATTTGGGCCCAACTTGCTAAGAAAAGACAAACTAGCTGTTTGCAGATGTAAGAAACACAAACTAATAGTGTAATTATAGAACGCTAGTGGATTTATATTAAGAAGCAAAGTGAAAGCAGCATCGTTGTCATCAACATTGCATTTGACCATGCAGACTGAAAGCAAATGTCTCGTGGTCGAGGAACAACAAATACGCTCCTTGAGTGACAGGGCGGGACTAGGTCTGTGTGGAAAGCGGCATGGAGAGAGAGAGAGCGGAGAGAGATGACTCAAGGAGTGAAGTAAACTATAAAAATGTACTTTACACACGGCGTATCGCATTTATCAAACCAAATATTAAAATACTGTTATAGAAGGTAAAGTAAAAGCCAAAACCGGTCCGTGCATCAATACCGGTATATCGTAAAATACGGTATACAGCCCAGCCCTAGTTTAAACGGGAAAACGTGACCGAGCTGCTGCTCCTGTGATGATTATTATCCTAGTAGAGCAGAGTGGGAATGAGGAAGCTGGAGGGCTGGAAGAGGAATGACAGGGTATTCCCACCCTGGGACTCTGAACGTAGGCGTATTAGTGAAGGAGAGAGGGGTAGAGGGTGAAGAAAGAAGACAGGAGGAGAAAGAGGGAGGAACAGGGGGCCAGTTTGGAGGACTGTGTCACTGTGGGAGCGGTAGATGAGGCATGAAGGAGACAGGAGTTCCTCATGTGGTAGACTGAGGAAGAGAAAGAAAGGAGGGAACAGTGGCGGATAGACAGCGGCAGGGTAGTGTGGGATTATAACGGCAGACTCCAGGGCTGATTGTCAAACTCCATCATGAAGCTGAAGAAGGTGGCGAGGCTGTGCAGGGAGGTGTGGAGGAGCTGCCAACAGGTCTGAGACCAGCGCTTAACGACAACATGATCAGTTTGATATTGATCGAAAGATGGGACGACTGACAAGGCTTTAGCACTTTTAAGACAATGCCGTTAGTTCCGTTGTACTAGGCAAATCAAGCGAAGCTGAAGTATTTTACGTGTATTAGGGCTGACCCCATTTAGTCGACTGGTCGATTGTTTGGTCGATAGGCTGTTGGTCGACCAAGATTTCTTTAGTCGAGCAGTCGCAATAAAAAAATACAAAATAATCATGGTGCACAAGACACCGGTCTGATTCGCGACTGTCTCAGTGGACTAATCCATTGCGGAGGCCACGGGGATGGCACAGTCCATCACTCTAAGACATGTTATACTGAAATTGTATTTGGTTATATTGTATACAAATAATGGCGCAACACGAATAAATCGAATATTATTTTATAACATGCGCTTTCTCCTGCGTTGGATATGGTCGATGTCCGCGGTTCAGAAACATAATCTTCAGTGCGCCTTAGAATTGCCGCCTTTCCCTGTGTTGCTATGTGCGTAATAGCAAAATTAACCAGCATATTGGGATTGAGAACAATGCAGCGGAGGCACCAGCAGCAGAGATGAGGAAATAGCCCTTACCTAAAGCCCTATTCGGACTGGACTAGTTTTACTGGGGGTGGTCGGGTAATGTAATGATGTGCACAAGCACAAAACATCACATCTGTAATTTTAGTCCCGTCCGAATCTTCCATGGCAGTAATTTGTACATGGCAGGAGAGTAACAATTCCAGCCAGAGTAACCTACTGTTTTTTGGCGAACTCCAAGGTCTTCTGATAATACTAGTCCCGTGCAAATCGACATTCCTGTGTTTTGAGATGAGTTTGACAGGTGTTGGTCACGGTTTGAGCAAGAAAACAATAACCAACGTTCTCTAGTAATACTAGTCCCGTGCGAATAAGGCTGTCTAAGAAAATTGAGGCGAGAGCAAACCCCAACTTAATTAGGTCTATAATCAATAGCCTAACTGTTAAATGTGCCTGGCTTTATAAATCATCCATATACAGTGCATTCGGAAAGTATTCAGACCACTTGACTTTTTCCACATTTTGTTACGTTACAGCCTTATTCTAAAATTGATTAAATTTTTTCAATCTACACACAATACCCCATAATGACAAAGCAAAAACTGGTTATTAGAATTTTTTGCAAATGTAAAAAAAAAATATATATAGTATCACATTTACATAAGTATTCAGACACTTTACTCAGTACTTTGTTTGCGGTTGCAGCCTCGAGTCTTCTTGGGAATCACGCTACAAGCTTGACACACCTGTACAGTGGGGGAAAAAAGTATTTAGTCAGCCACCAATTGTGCAAGTTCTCCCACTTAAAAAGATGAGAGAGGCCTGTAATCTTCATCATAGGTACACGTCAACTATGACAGACAAAATGAGAAAAAAATATCCAGAAAATCACATTGTAGGATTTTTAATGAATTTATTTGCAAATGATGGTGGAAAATAAGTATTTGGTCAATAACAAAAGTTTCTCAATACTTTGTTATATACCCTTTGTTGGCAATGACACAGGTCAAGCGTTTTCTGTAAGTCTTCACAAGTTTTTCACACACTGTTGCTGGTATTTTGGCCCATTCCTCCATGCAGATCTCCTCTAGAGCAGTGATGTTTTGGGGCTGTCGCTGGGCAACACGGACTTTCAACTCCCTCCAAAGATTTTCTATGGGGTTGAGATCTGGAGACTGGCTAGGCCACTCCAGGACCTTGAAATGCTTCTTACGAAGCCACTCCTTTGTTGCCCGGGCGGTGTGTTTGGGATCAATGTCATGCTGAAAGACCCAGCCACGTTTCATCTTCAATGCCCTTGCTGATGGAAGGAGGTTTTCACTCAAAATCTCACGATACATGGCCCCATTCATTCTTTCCTTTACACGGATCAGTCGTCCTGGTCCCTTTGCAGAAAAACAGCCCCAAAGCATGATGTTTCCACCCCCATGCTTCACAGTAGGTATGGTGTTCTTTGGATGCAACTCAGCATTCTTTGTCCTCCAAACACGACGAGTTGAGTTTTTACCAAAAAGTTATATTTTGGTTTCATCTGACCATATGACATTCTCCCAATCCTCTTCTGGATCATCCAAATGCACTCTAGCAAACTTCAGACGGGCCTGGACATGTACTGGCTTAAGCAGGGGGACACGTCTGGCACTGCGGGATTTGAGTCCCTGGCGGCGTAGTGTGTTACTGATGGTAGGCTTTGTTATTTTGGTCCCAGCTCTCTGCAGGTCATTCACTAGGTCCCCCTGTGTGGTTCTGGGATTTTTGCTCACTGTTCTTGTGATCATTTTGACCCCACGGGGTGAGATCTTGCGTGGAGCCCCAGATCGAGGGAGATTATCAGTGGTCTTGTATGTCTTCCATTTCCTAATAATTGCTCCCACAGTTGATTTCTTCAAACCAAGCTGCTTACCTATTGCAGATTCAGTCTTCCCAGCCTGGTGCAGGTCTACAATTTTGTTTCTGGTGTCCTTTGACAGCTCTTTGGTCTTGGCCATAGTGGAGTTTGGAGTGTGACTGTTTGAGGTTGTGGACAGGTGTCTTTTATACTGATAACAAGTTCAAACAGGTGCCATTAATACAGGTAACGAGTGGAGGACAGAGGAGCCTCTTAAAGAAGAAGTTACAGGTCTGTGAGAGCCAGAAATCTTGCTTGTTTGTAGGTGACCAAATACTTATTTTCCACCATAATTTGCAAATAAATTCATTAAAAATCCTACAATGTGATTTTCTGGAAGAAAAAAATACTCAATTTGTCTGTCATAGTTGACGTGTACCTATGATGAAAATTACAGGCCTCTCTCATCTTTTTAAGTGGGAGAACTTGCACAATTGGTGGCTGACTAAATACTTTTTCCCCCCACTGTATTTGGGGAGTTCTCCCATTCTTCTCTGCAGATCCTCTCAAGCTCTATCAGGTTGGTTGGGCATCCAGAGATGTTCGATCTGGTTCAAGTCCGGGCTAAGGCTGAACCACTCAAGGACATTCAGAGACTTGTCCCGAAGCCACTCCTGCGTTGTCTTGGCTGTGTGCTTAGGGTTGTTGTCCTGTTGGAAGGTGAACCTTCGCCCCAGTCTGAGGTCCTGAGCGCTCTGGAGCAGGTTTACATCAAGGATCTCTCTGTACTTTGCGACATTCATCTTTCTCTAGTCTCCCAGTCCCTGCCGCTGATAAACATCCCCACAGCATGGTGCTGCCACCACCATGCTTCACCGTAGGGATGGTGCCAGGTTTCCTCCAGACGTGACGCTTGGCATTCAGGCCAAAGAGATCAATCTTGGTCTCATCAGACCAGAGAATCTTGTTTCTCATGGTCTGAGAGTCCTTTACGTGCCTTTTGGCAAACTCCAAGTGGGCTGTCATGTGCCTTTTACTGAGGAGTGGCTTCCGTCTGGCCACTCTACCATAAAGGCCTGATTGGTGGAGTGCTGCAGAGATGGTTGTCCTTCTGGAAGGATCTCCCATTTCCACAGAGGAACTCTGGAGTGACCATCGGGTTCTTGGTCACCTCCCTGACCAAGGCCCTTCTCCCTCGATTGCTCAGTTTGGCCGGGCGGCCAGCTCTCATTTAAGGCTGATGGAGGCCACTGTGTTTGCAGAAATATTTTGGTACCCTTCCCCAGATCTGTGCCTCAACAAAATCCTGTCTCGGACCTCTACGGACAGTTCCTTCGACCTCATCGCTTGGTTTTTGCTCTGACGTGCACTGTCAACTGTGGGGCCTTATATAGACAGGTGTGTGCCTTTCCAAATCATGTCCAATTAATTGAATATACCACAGGTGGACTCCAAACAAGTTGTAGAAACATCTCAAGGATGATCAATGGAAACAGGGTACACCGGAGCTCAATTTCAAGTCTCATAGCAAAGGGTCTGAATGCTTATGTAAAAACCTGTTTTCCCTTTGTCATTATGGGGTATTGTGTGTAGATTGATGAGGAATTTTTATTTATTTAATCCATTTTAGAATAAGGCTGTAACGTAACAAAATGTGGAAAAAGGGAAGGGGTCTGAATAGTTTCCGAATGCACTGTCTATCTACAGAAATAAGACAGATTTAGCTTCTGTTGCCTGTTTGATTGTTTGTTTAATAGCTTACTGATTCCGTGAGCACCAAGCCTAATGCAATGGCAAAATGTTGGATAAAGCAATTTCACAGATTTGGCAGTTTTTCATCTTTGCTATGCTGTTGTAAAGGCTTCACAATTGTTTTTTATTTAGAACAGACTGGTATTACGTATAATTTATTTAGTGTTTTTTACACTGTTCCAAACAAGCAGAATAATAATGTTGAAATCTAACAGCACCTGTTTGTCACACATAATATACACACAGCTCTCGCTCCTATAACCTCCTTTTTCTTGATCTCCTTCTTATGGTTATTATTACAATTATTATTATCATCATTATAATAATAAGTAATGTCGTTATCATTAGTAGCCTTGTATAACCACCATCGAGCTGTAGGCCTAAGAGAGAGTTTTTGTACCGTAATTTACTTAGGCCTATATTTCAATAGATAGGCTACTGTATCAATCAATCAGTCATTCATTCGTTCATGGCATCACACAGCATACGAGACATTAATGCTTTGAAATGCAATCAAGCATTTTAGTTTTAAATATCAAAGGGAGCTTTGAATAATTGGCCTAAACAATAAATATACCGCTATTCACGAATGCATGCAACTGTTTTTAGTCTGCAGTAAGTTGGTAGGTGGTAGAGCATGGCGCTTGCAATGCCAGGGTTGTGGGTTCGATTCCCACGGGGGACCAGTACGAAAAAAGTACGAAAATGTATGCAGTCACTACTGTAAGTCGCTCTGGATAAGAGCGTCTGCTAAATAACTAAAATGTAAATAAAGGCTTTATATATACAGCTCTGGAAAAAATTAAGAGACCACTGCAAAAATATAAGTTTCTCTGGTTTTACTATTTATCGGTATGTGTTTGGGTGAAATTAACATTTCTGTTTTATTCTATAAACTACTGACAACATTTCTCCCAAATTCCAAATAAGAATATTGTAATTTAGAGCATTTATTTGCAGAAAATGATAACTGGTCAAAATAACAAAAAAGATGCAGTGTTGTCAGACCTCGAATAATGCAAAGAAAATAAGTTAATGTTCATTTTTAAACAACACAATACTAATGTTTTAACTTAGTTCAGAAATCAATATTTGGTGGAATAACCTTGATTTTCAATCACAGCTTTCATGCGTCTTGGCATGCTCTCCACCAGTCTTTCACATTGATGTTGGGTGACATTATGACACTCCTGGCGCAAAAATTAAAGCAGCTCGGCTTTGTTTGATGGCTTGTGACCATCCATCTTCCTCTTGATCACATTCCAGAAGTTTTCAATGGGGTTCAGGTCTGGAAATTGGGCTGGCCATGACAGGGTCTTGATCTGGTGGTCCTCCATCCACACCTTGTTTGACCTGGCTGTGTGGCATGGCACATTGTCCTGCTGGAAAAACCAATCCTCAGAGTTGGGGAACAATGTCAGAGCAAAAGGAAGCACGTTTTCTTCCAGGACAACCTTGTACGTGGCTTGATTCATGCGTCCTTTACAAAGACAAATCTGCCCAATTCCAGCCTTGCTGAAGCACCCCCAGATCATCACCGATCCTCCACCAAATTTCACAGTGGGTGCGAGACACTGTGGCTTGTAGGCCTCTCCAGGTCTTCGTCTAACCATTAGACAACCAGGTGTTGGGCAAAGCTGAGAATTGGACTCATCAGAGAAGATGACCTTACTCCAGTCCTCTACAGTCCAATCCTTGTGGTCTTTTGCAAACCTCAGCCTGGCTCTTCTTTGCTTCTCATTGATGAAGGGCTTTTTTCTAGCTTTGCACGACTTCAGCCCTGCCCCTAGGAGCCTGTTTCGAACCGTCCTCGCCGTGCACTTCACCCCAGCTGCCGTTTGGCATTCTTTTGTAGGTCACTTGATGTCATCCTACGGTTGTTGAGTGACATTCGAATGAGTTGGTGGTCATCCCGGTCAGTAGAGTCGTTTTCGCCCTCTGCCGGTCTGTAGCTTTGTTGTCCCCAATGTCTGCTGCTTGACCTTGTTCTTATAAACCGCCGTCTTTTAAATTTTAGGGATGGAAGCAACCTTATGCTCACTGTATCCCTCTGCCAGTAAAGCCAGAATTGAACCTTTCTTTTCCTCACTCAAAACTTTCCTTTTCAACTCTTTTGGCATGGTCAATTGTTATTTTTTGATTAATATTACTTTTGAGGTACTATTAGCACTGTTTTTGCCATCCAGCTGGTCCTATTGCAAGAGGATAGTGATGACCACAGCAGTGGTTTTTATACTTTCCTCGTTAAATAACATTTGGTTCAGGTGATCACCTAATCATTACCTAATTCAGTAAAATGAGGTGTGCCTGTGTTGGAATTCAACAGACACTGGAATGGAATGGCTATCATACATGTAGAGATGCTGATTTAAGAAAAATCTGCAGTGGTCTCTTAATTTTTTCCAGAGCTGTATATATATATTTTTTCGTTAGAACAGATTCTCTGGTACACTTATTTATTTAGTGTTTACACTGTTCCAAATGGTCAGAAAAAATTATAATATTGTAATCTAACAGCAACTGTTTTGCACACACAATACTCACACAACACTTGCTCTTATACCTTCCTTTTTCTTGATCTCCAGTAGTTTCCACAACTAAGTCAAATGACTTCCACAGATCTAACTTCCCTTTTCCATCCTGAGCAACCAGTAAACATTCCCCCATTTCGAGTTTCTTTTTCACGTCCTCCGCATACATTTTGCTGTCGACATTACTGTGTTCAGAGTTTGTTATAACCAATTTATTGATGTGATTATGTTAGGCTATAGGTCAGGCCCTATTGGTCACATACATGCAATACTTACATGTTTAATGTAAAGAGAACAAGGGTTGAGGGAATAGGGAATGTTTTTCCTAAACAAATTAGGGATTTCGGTAACTGAACTTTTCATATCAGGAACTGAAAAATTGAAGTGATTGTCTTTCCAAGATGCTTTTAGCCTAGGCGGAATAACGAAATGTATTTTTATCCACCCAGAAATGAATGAATCAATGTACCATGACTATTCATCAGTCAAATGTCACAACCAAAATACAATCTGTATAACTAGTGACTGCTTTTCTACATGATAACAATTAGTGTGAAAGGGAACAAAGATGCACAACCACCACCATAGTGAGTCGTTTGGGTGAGTCAGAATCACAAGGCCTACTTCTGAATGGACCAGCTACAGTGATATAGCCTACACATAGAAATAGAATGACCAGAAGGGACTGTAATTCTATTTTTAGGGATATAGTCACATGTACAGTCACTGGTACTGTTAGACAACAACTTCTAGTGGATTTTAATGGGCTGGTTGTTATGGAAAATGGGGAAAACATTTCCAATCCGATCTTATCAGCTGGCTGCCATTCCGACGACCACCCCACTTCCTGCTAAAACAAAACAAAAGCTGTCCCCAAATGTGTATCTCATTTCAGCTCCAGAGGCACCTAGTAATGGGCTTTAGTAGTGGGTGCAGGGAAAGAAAAAGGGAAAGGGGGATACCTAGTCAGTTGCACAACTGAATGTATTCATCCGGAATGTGTGTTCCGCATTTAACCCAACCCTCTGAATCAGAGAGGTACGGGGGGCTGCCTTAATCGATGTGTACGTCATCGACGCCCAGGGAGCAGTTGTGTTTGGGGGTTAACTGCCTTGGTCAAGGGCAGAACAGCATATTCGAACCAGTGACCTTTCGGTTACTGGCCCAACGCTCTTAACTGCTAGGCTACCTGCCGCCTGGGTTTAGTGTGAGTGGAGTTGGATCCTGATTTAGGCTCCTTAGAATAATTTATTCCAGAGTGTAGGCTTGTCTTGTATGAATTATGAAATTAGGCCTATGCTATGCTGCACTTGTGGCGAATCTGTGCTGTAATTGTGCTCTTTGTTTCAATAAAGCCCACCAGATTGCCTCCGATGACATTAATGTATGTATTTTTATTTACGGTTTGATAACGTTAGTACTGGGTGTAGATTCTGTGGAGTGTTAGCTAATCCTCCTCCTCCTCCTCCTCCTCAGTGTATTAATTCATTTATAAGCATGTTGTTTAATAAGTTATATCAGTGATGTTGTTTATGTTTTAATTTACAGACCTGGTATTTACTTAAACATTACATGAAAAATGGTTATTACAAATTGACTACCTACTTTTTGTTTCTTTGGGGTTCATTGAAACTCTAAACCTAAGTAATAGGTTGTTTCTTAGTTAATACCAAGACTGAAACAGAACTGTAAAATAAAGTGTACTGTCCCATAGTTCCCTTAGTTTCAGTAGGTTGTGATGATACAGGAGTTCCATTAGACACACATTCGCTGCATCCTGGTTCCTTTCTCTCCCAATTATCTTTGTTACCGGATAGTGTTTGCTTGAGATGAGTTATCATAGATGCTGATTAAGGCTGTTTGTGGCCGAAAACCCTCAGAAGCGGAGACTAGCATTACACTGATGTAGGAAACAAGCTCTGGTGTCATCCAACGACCTATTCAAACAGTCTACAAGTTCCTCAATCTGAAGTTGTTTACCCCATAAAGTGACCTCTGTGCTCCCTGTTCGGGATGTACTGCTAACCAGGAAGGGGAGAGAACCAAGCTTCGATAGCGGCGTCCATTTATTTCATGGAGGAGGGGACACCTTTATGGTCCAAGTTTGAAAAAGAGCACACAGACTATCCTCTCTAGCTACAGTAAAGGGTTCAAGGCTAGTTTGTAAGGGTTTTGGTGTCTGTAGTTGTTAATTAACTTTCAGTTTCCCTTACAAATAGAGTTCATATGCAAAATACTTGGTAATCTGAAGTGGCTTCCTCTACTCATCTGCAGTCCTTAATTTAGCACTGTTCTGAAAACACTAGATGCATGAAAGCAATATTGCAGAGGCCTACTGGGGATTGTGGGGAACAGACCTGGATCGTGTTCATTAGGCACCAAACGTACGAAATCTGATTGAAATAGGGAGGGACTACCTGAACTTGTCCAATAAGGAACGGTCATATTCTTTAGACTATTGAGATTTACCCAGTAGGGGTACAAGGTGTTTGTAGGCTTTAGGTGAGCAAAACCATGCAACCTGCTTAAAAATATGGCACACACACACATACAGTTGATGATTTCAAACAATCCTAACCTGTGCTCTGTTTGTTTTCAGCTGGACCAGCTGGTGGTTGATGCAGCCAAAGAGAAGAGGGATATGGAGCAGAAACACTCCACCATTCAACAGAAGGTAACACACACACACACACACACACACACACACAGACAGAAACACGACTCACCTTTTTTGGCACACTTGCGCTATACACTGAGTGTACAAAACATTAAGAACACCTTCCTAATATTGAGTTGCCCCCCACTTTTGCCCTCAGAACAGCCTCAATTTGTAGGGGCAAGGACTCAAAAAGGTTTCGAAAGCGTTCCACAAGGGATGCTGACCCATGTTGACTCCAATGCTTCCCAAGTTGGCTCGATGTCCTTTGGGGGGGGGACAGAGTTTGGGAAACCCTTCTCTAGCTAACCTCTAGCACACACACACACCCTCCCTGTCCCTAGCCTTGGGGAGCTCTGGTCTAAAGCAGTGATTTGACTGGAGTGGATCCTTCATCCTTTTCCCTCAGCCATAATGCCTTTCTTATTGCACTCTAACCCATTCTATTAAAGGATCAGCCCAGAAACTCTGCTGGGATTTTCAAAAAGCCTCACCAATATACCCCCAGTTACTCATCCACTTCTGCCCTTCTTCACTCTAATGCATGCAGTCATAGAAATGGAGGATCTGTCATTCTACTATGCGTACAGCATGTATTGTAATGAACAAAGTAATTATTAATGACTATCTATCATTTATTTTGTCACCCCCCTTAGCCATTCACTTCTGTACCTACCTACTCACTCTAATACACACACTATCATTCTATGTATCATTCTATTTCTATGCATACAGTATGAATGGTAATACATTGTTTCATTAATGGTGACTATTGATGGTTTATTTAGCGCTATAAAACACTGAACTGCAACTTACCGGCGTGTTGTGGAACACTAGATGAGTAGAGGAGTCATTGGGCAGGTGTGGGTAATGGGTCTTACAGGCTATGTCCTAAATGGCACCCTAATAAGTCACCAACACACAGTCACACATCATGCTTTATTCAAGTGGGTCGGAAACTGTCCTCCCGAGTGGCGCAGTGGTCTAAGGCACTGCAGTGCTAGCTGTGCCACTAGAGATCCTGGTTCGTATCCAGGCTCTGTCGTAGCCGGCCGCGACCGGGAGACCCATGGGGCGGCGCACAATTGGCCCAGCGTCGTCCAGGGTAGGGGAGGGAATGGCCGGCAGGGATGTAGCTCAGTTGGTAGAGCATGGCATTTGTAATGCCAGGGTTGTGGGTTCGATTCCAGTATAAAAAAATAAAAAAATAAAATGTATGCACTCACTGTAAGTCGCTCTGGATAAGAGCGTCTGCTAAATGACTAAAATGTAAATGTAAACTCCGGGGCTAGCTTACCAAACAACAGGGACACGTTTCACCATCTATCCATGTTCGCTAGTCTCCTTGTAGGTTTTATAGATGCATCCGACCCCGCGGCTGCAACTGTTCTAATTTAGTGTATCTTGTGCGCACAACCCATGTGGAATTCCTAGTCTCCGGCAGCGTTTGGAACTGCCGATTTGTGGTCAATAAGGCTGCCCTTCAGTCCCTACACTTTTTGGCCCTGATGGAGACCTGGATTACCCCAGAGAACACTGCTACTCCAGCTGCTCTCTCGTCATCTGACTGTGTTCTCTCATAATCCAAGAGCATCTGGTCGTCGCGGTTGTGGCACAGGGCTGCTAACTTCTCCTAATTGGAGATTTTCTCTTTTCCCTCTCTCTCACCAGTATCTCCTCATTTGAATTCCATGTAGTCACTGTTACTTGTCCACTCAAGCGTAACATTGTTTTCATCTATCGCCACCAGATGTCCTTGGCGAGTTCTTCAATGAGCTTGACACCTTGATAAGCTAATTTCCGCCGATGGCTCACCACTCATACTGGGCGACTTTAAACTCCCGACACCTGACTTCAATTAATTTCTTTCCACCTCTTTCTTTCCACTCCTTTCAGAGTTCGTACGGTCATGGAATTTTTTTATTGTGTTTTCCACGGCTGGAAAACACCTTGGAAAATTATAAAATCAGAAAAGTTTTGGAAAAGTCATGGAAATTAATTTAATAATTTCTGTTCATGTAATTTATTTAGGCACAGTTTTTAAATATTTTATCAATCAAATAAAAATAAAAATATCAGCCAGAATCGGAATGACACTTTAGCGCGTCTGTGTTTGCGCGTATCACCTGCATGTACAGTGAGGGAAAAAAGTATTTGATCCCCTGCTGATTTTGTACGTTTGCCCACTGACAAAGAAATGATCAGTCTATAATTTTAATGGTAGGTTTATTGGAACAGTTAGAGACAGAATAACAACAAAAACATCCAGAAAAACGCATGTAAAAAATGTTATAAATTGATTTGCATTTTAATGAGGGAAATAAGTATTTGACCCCCTCTCAATCAGAAAGATTTCTGTCTCCCAGGTGTCTTTTATACAGGTAACGAGCTGAGATTAGAGCACACTCATAAAGGGAGTGCTCCTAATCTCAGCTTGTTACCTGTGTAAAAGACACCTGTCCACAGAAGCAATCAATCAATCAGATTTCAAACTCTCCACCATGGCCAAGACCAAAGAGCTCTCCAAGGATGTCAGGGACAAGATTTTAGACCTACACAAGGCTAGAATGGGCTACAAGACCATCGCCAAGCAGCTTGGTGAGAAGGTGACAACAGTTGCTGCGATTATTCGCAAATGGAAGAAACACAAAATAAATGTCAATCTCCCTCTGCCTGGGGCTCCATGCAAGATCTCACCTCGTGGAGTTGCAATGATCATGAGAACGGTGAGGAATCAGCCCAGAACTACACGGGAGGATCTTGTCAATGATCTCAAGGCAGCTGGGACCATAGTCACCAAGAAAACAATTGGTAACACACTACGCCGTGAAGGACTGAAATCCTGCAGCGGCCGCAAGGTCCCCCTGCTCAAGAAAGCACATACACATGCCCGTCTGAAGTTTGCCAATGAACATCTGAATGATTCAGAGGAGAACTGGGTGAAAGTGTTGTGGTCAGATGAGAACAAAATGGAGCTCTTTGGCATCAACTCAACTCGCCGTGTTTGGAGGAGGAGGAATGCTGCCTATGACCCCAAGAACACCATCCCCACCGTCAAACATGGAGGTGGAAACATTATGCTTTGGGGGTGTTTTTCTGCTAAGGGGACAGGACAACTTCACTGCATCAAAGGGACGATGGACGGGGCCATGTACCGTCAGATCTTGGGTGAGAACCTCCTTCCCTCAGCCAGGGCATTGAAAATGGGTCGTGGATGGGTATTCCAGCATGACAATGACCCAAAACACACGGCCAAGGCAACAAAGGAGTGGCTCAAGAAGAAGCACATTAAGGTCCTGGAGTGGCCTAGCCAGTCTCCAGACCTTAATCCCATAGAAAATCTGTGGAGGGAGCTGAAGGTTCGAGTTGCCAAACGTCAGCCTCGAAACCTTAATGACTTGGAGAAGATCTGCAAAGAGGAGTGGGACAAAATCCCTCCTGAGATGTGTGCAAACCTGGTGGCCAACTACAAGAAACGTCTGACCTCTGTGATTGCCAACAAGGGTTTTGCCACCAAGTACTAAGTCATGTTTTGCAGAGGGGTCAAATACTTATTTCCCTCATTAAAATGCAAATCAATTTATAAAATTTTTGACATGTGTTTTTCTGGATTTTGTTGTTGTTATTCTGTCTCTCACTGTTCAAATAAACCTACCATTAAAATTATAGACTGATCATTTCTTTGTCAGTGGGCAAACGTACAAAATCAGCAGGGGATCAAATACTTTTTTCCCTCACTGTATGTGTGCAAGACGAGTGGGCCGTTGCTCAAGGAGAGCGAGACAGTCGGCCATTGCAGCAGGTAGGCCTATATATAGCCTATAGAATATGATAGAGAACAGACTAATAACTAGGTAGCCAATTCAAAACATATCTTGTACCCTGTAGTTAAATGTTTTCGTCATGTCCCAAAAAACTTTCCACCGAGACTCGCGAGTAAGGCCATACAAATTGTATTAAACGATGCATACAAAGTTGATTAATTTATACGATTCTTTTTGACGAAACAAACTATTCCCTTCACCATTGTATTAGTTGGGATTCGATTCAATCGCAATTAATAAAATGTGAATCAAAATAATTTGTGAATCGCGAACAGTAATTTTATGAAAACATATTAGATGTAGCCTTTCTTTTGGATAATTTGGCTTCAAAAATTGTTTTATAGATACTTCCAGTTGATTTGGGCATCCAATGTATGGGACATTGCAACTCAATAGATGCTAGTCAGCATGCAAAATAAACACTTCTAAGAGAAATATGACCAAACTAAAAGGTACATTTCCTGAAGAAAATCTGTGGGTTTGCTTCAGCTGAATAAAAAGATTTTTAGCCTACCATAGATCTTTGTTATATTAAGTTAGTGAATTATTTCAAAAGGCATAAAACATATTTGGTTGAAATGTGGATGGTCAACCATCCTCCAGGAGAGCTAATGGGTGTGCAGGCTTTTATTCCAGTGCCCCTCTAACAAACCACATTTTAGAAAGTAGCTGCTCAACCGGACCCTCTAACAAACCACATTTTAGAAAGTAGCTGCTCAACCGGACCTTGATAAACTGGCTCTGATGTGTTTGAGCAGAGCTTGATCAAAAGCCTGCACACCCAGTAGCTCTCCAGACTGAGGATTGACCACATGTGTTTTATACCGTTGACTAACAGGTATTCTACTTAGGCGGGGGTTAAAAGTAATGGAGAAGTCATGCAAAAGTCATGAAATTCCATCTGTCAAAATGTGTATGAACCCTGTCCTTTTGACCTCACCCTTTCCCAGTCCCCTCCCACTCACAAGGCAGGCAATACATTTAACCTCATCTTCACGAGAGGCTGTTTGCCTACCAATCTCACTGCAACCCCCCTCCATGTCTCGGAACACTACTTTGTTTCCTTTTTTCTCCATCTCTCCTCTAACCCTTCCCACTCGGCCCCTACCCGGATGGTCATCCGCCGCCACAATCTTCGTTCTCTCTCTCCCACTACTGTCTCCTCTTCTATCCTATCCTCTCTCCCTTTGGTTTAATCATTCTCCCTCCTGTCTCCTGACTCTGCCTCTTCGACAATACTCTCCTCCCTTTCCGCATCCTTTGACTTCAACTGTCCCCTTTCCTCCCGGCCGGCTCAACCTTCCCCTCCCGCTCCGTGGCTGAGTGACTCCCTGCATGCTTACAGAACAGGGCTGCGGAAATGGAGGAAAACAAAACTTCCGGAGAACCTATTAACCTTCCACTCCCTCCTCTGTACCTTCTCTTCCTTTGTATCCGCTGCTAAAGCCACTTTCTATCGCTCAAAATTTCAAGCTTCTGCCTCCAACCCTGGGAAACTCTTTTCCACTTTCTCCTCCCTCCTTAATCCTCCACCCTCTCCCTCCTCCCTCTCTGCGGACAACTTTGTCAACCACTTTGAAAAAAGGTTAACGTCATCGTTCCTCATTCACTCAGCCTACTGAGCCCACAGATCCCACTCACACAGAACTACCCTACACCTTGACCTCTTTCTCCCCTCTCTCTCCAGATGATATCTTGCGACTGGTGATGTCTGGCCGCTTGACAACCTGCCCACTTGACCCCATCCCCTCCTCCCTTCTCCAGACAATTTCTGGAGACCTTTGCCCATTCTTCACTTCCCTCAACTCATCCCTGATGTCAAAAACTACAGACCGGTATCCCTTCTTTCTTTTCTTTCCAAAACACTTGAGCCTGCTGTTTCTGACCAACTCTCTCATTATCTCTCTCAGAATTATCTTCTTGACCCTAACCAGTCAGACTTCCAGGGGACTCACTCAACTGAGCTCGCTCTCCTCTGTGTCAAAGTGGCTCTCCTCTCTGCCAAAGCTGACTCGCTCTCCTCTGGGCCTAAATCTAACCTCTCCCTTCGACACTGTGAACCATCAGATCTTCCTCTCCACCCTCTTAGGGTTGGGCGTCTCAGGTTCTGCACACTCCTGGATTGCATCCTACCTGGCAGGTCGCTCCTACTGGGTGGCGTGGAGAGGATCTTTGTCTGCACCACGTGCTCTCACTACTGGTGTCCCCCAGGGCTCGGTTCTAGGCCCTCTCCTTTTTTTCTCTTTACACCCTGGTAAACATCTCAGCTTGGATGTCGGCACACCACCTCAAGCTCAACCTCGACAATACGGAGCTGCTCTTCCTCCCGGGCAGTGTTAATTTTTTAACTCTTTTTTAGATTTAGTCTAGTCTTAATAATTTTTCTGCATTACGTCCTATTCTCTTCCCAACAGAAGAAATATGAAAAACATAATTATTTATATATATATATATATATATATATATATATATATATATATATATATATATATATATAATTATCTGGCCATGAATTCCTAAGCCTACATAGATATTAGAGAGAGACAGAGAGGTAGACGTTACACCGCCGTCACTCGGTCGCGCCATTATCAACGTTCCACAGACGCTGAAGCCACATTGTTGTCCAAAAGTAGAACGGGGGCTAATTACTTTGAACGGGAGCTAATGAGCTAATGGCCCAGTGATGTAGTCGAGTCCGAATCAAGTCCTCTGATACCAAATGTTGGCATATAGGCTCCCAGGGCGTTCAGTTGCAAGACGTTCTCGAATGTTGCAGATAAAAATGTATGAATAGAACCAACGTTATTCCTTATTCAACATGTCAGAGAGGCGTGTTTGTTCTACATAGCATATTTCTATCTGAACGTACCAAAATGTTGCGTCCTGCTGAATGCGCCCCAGGTTGTTAGCTATAACTAGCTGATGAGGTAACATGACTGAACAAGGTGAAGCCGTAACAATTTTTTTGCGGTCCGGTCCACAAGTAGCCTAGTTTTAGAATGGCCCGTGACATGCTTTATGAACAAAAATATAAACGCAAAAGTGTTGGTTCCATGTTTCATGAGCTGAAATAAAAGATCCCAGAAATGTTCCATACGCACAAAAAGCTTAATTCTCTCAAATGTTGTGCACAAATTTTTTACATCCCTGTTAGTGAGCATTTCTCATTTGCCAAGATAATCCATCCACCTGACATGTGTGGCATATCAAGAAGCTGATTAAACAGCATGATCATTACACAGGTGCACCTACTGCTGGGGACATTAAAAGGCCACTCTAAAATGTGGAGTTTTGTTACACAACACAATGCCACAGATGTCTCAAGTTTTGATGGATCGTGCAACTTGCATGATTACTGCAGGAATGTCCACCAGAGCTGTTGCCAGATAATTTAATGTTAATTTCTCTACCATAAATTGCCTCCAACATCGTTTTAAAGAATTTGGCAGTACGTCCAACCGGCTTCACAACCGCAGACCACGTGTATGGCGTCGTGTGGGCGAGCGGTTTGCTGATGTCAAGGTTGTGAACAGAGTGCCCCATGGTGGCGGTGGGGTTATGGTATGGGCAGGCATAAGCTACGGACAACGAACACAATTGCAATTTATTGATGGCAATTTGAATGCACAGAGATACCGTGACAAGATCCTCAGGCCCATTGTCATACCATTCATCCGCCCCCATCACCTCATGTTTCAGCATGATAATGCACAGCACCATGTCGCAAGGATCTGTACACAATTGCTGGAAGCTGAAAATGTCCCAGTTCTTCCATGGCCTGCATACTCACAAGACATGTCACCCTTTGAGCTTGTTTGGGATGCTCTGGATCGACGTGTATGACAGTGTGTTCCAGTTCCCGCCAATATCCAGAAACTTTGCACAGCCATAGAAGTGGGACAACATTCCACAGGCTACAATCAACTGCCTGATCAACTCTATGCGAAGGAGATGTGTCATGCTGCATGTGCAAATGGTGGTCACACCAGATACTGCCTGGTTTTCTGATCCACGCCCTACCTTTTTTTCTAAGGTATCTGTGACCAACAGATGCATGTCTGTATTCCCAGTCATGTGAAATCCATAGATTAGGACCTAATTTATTTATTTCAATTGACTGATTTCCTCTTATGAACTGTAACTCAGTAAAATCTTTGAAATTGTTGCATGTTGGGTTTATATTTTTGTTCAGTATAAAATGCGGCCCGCCAATGCACGATAGAAATAAAAAAAGTAGCGCCGGTATTATGGGTCATGTCTTTTGAAAGGTAAGGGCTAGAATCAAGCCGTTTTCTCTGAGTTAGAGGGAGACTTAGCTATGTTGGCTATAAAATGCAGTGGGGAAAGTGGGAGGGTTGAGCGAGACTACAAATTCTAAGACAGCCTACTTTTCTATACTCAAGGGAGAGAAGAACATAGCTAGACTGTTGTTTTACTATTAAACTCAATGCTGCTATTGCTTTTAATTTGTTAAAGCAGCTTGTGTTTCTTAACCAGGCAAAGGGTAGCTAACTAGAAGGCTGGTGCTGATTTGGTTATCTACAGGGAACCAAGAAAGTCGCCTGTGTGATGTTTATAATCAGAGGCAGAGCTGGAGCTGAGCCTGTCTGCCCACATTCATTGCTTGCTCCCCCGCAGCTCACCAGCGGATGTAGGATGTGTGTGCTGGGTGGCGCGTCCTTCCCACTGCTGAACAGAACTGCGCTGCGCATCTGTGCCACTAATAATAATGCTTATCACTGAAAAGCTCTCAATCTCTCCAAAAACTCTTGTTTTAGTCAACTGAAATGAAAAATAATTTTAGTTTAGTTATATTTTTTTGAGTCTATTATGTCAGTTATAGCTGTTCTGACAAATATTTTTGTTGACGAAATTAACACTGCTCCCGTGGAAGGCCTGCCCGCTCCAAGACCTCTCCATCACGGTTGACAAATCCACTGTGTCCCCCTCCCAGAGTGCAAAGTACCTTGGCGTGACCCTGGATAACAGGCTGTCGTTCTCTGCAAGCATCAAAACAGTGACTCGCTCCTGCAGGTTCATGCTGTACAACATCCATGGAGTACAACCTTTCCTCACACATCTCCCATCTAGACTACTGAAACTCTGTTGGCTGGGCTCCCCGCTTGTGCCATCAAACCCCTGCAACTTATCCAGAACACCGCAGCCCGCCTGGTATTCAACCCATGTCACCCCGCTCCTCCGCACACTCCACTGGCTTCCAGTCGAAACTAGCATCATCTTCAAGACCCTGTTGTTTGCTTACGGAGCAGCAAGGGGAACTGCCCCCTCCTTACCTCCAGGCAATGCTCTCCGTGGACACCTGCTCGTGGAACATCTCATTCCAAAATCATGGGCATTAATATGGAGTTGGTCCCCCCTTTGCTGCTATAACAGCCTCTACTCTTATGGGAAGGCTTTCCACTAAATGTTGGAACATAGCTGCCATTCAGCCTCAAGAGCATTAGTGAGGTCGGGCACTAATGTTGGGCGATTAGGCCTGGCTTTGCAGTCAGCGTTCCAATTCATCCCAAAGGTGTTTGATGGGGTTGACGTCAGGTCTCTGTGCAGGCCAGTCAAGTTCTTCCACAACGATCTCGACAAACCATTTATGTATGGACATCGCTTTGTGCACGAGGGCATTGTCATGCTGAAACAGGAAAGGGCCTTCCCCAAACTGTTGCCACAATGTTGGAAGCACAGAATTGTCTAGAATGTAATTGTATGCTGTAGCATTAAGATTTCCCTTCACTGGAGGTAAGGGGCCTAAACGGAACCATGAAAAAGAGCCCCAGACCATTATTCCTCCTCCACCAAACTTTACAGTTGGCACTATGCATTGGGGTAGGTAGCGTTCTCCTGGCATCCGCCAAACCCAGATTTGTCCGAGGGGCGGCCATATGGTGAAGCATACAGTGAGGGGAAAAAGTATTTGATCCCCTGCTGATTTTGTACGTTTGCCCACTGACAAAGAAATTATCAGTCTATAATTTTAATGGTAGGTTTATTTGAACAGTGAGAGACAGAATAACAATAAAAAAATCCAGAAAAATGCATGTCAAAAATGTTATAAATTGATTTGCATTTTAATGAGGGAAATAAGTATTTGACCACCTCTCAATCAGAAAGATTTCTGCCTCCCAGGTGTCTTTTATACGGGTAACGAGCTGAGATTAGGAGAACACTCTTAAAGGGAGTGCTCCTAATCTCAGCTTGTTACTTGTATAAAAGACACCTGTCCACAGAAGCAATCAATCAATCAGATTCCAAACTCTCCGCCATAGCCAAGACCAAAGAGCTCTCCAAGGATGTCAGGGACAAGATTGTAGACCTACACAAGGCTGGAATGGGCTACAAGACCATCGCCAAGCAGCTTGGTGAGAAGGTGACAACAGTTGGTGCAATTATTCGCAAATGGAAGAAACACAAAAGAACTGTCAATCTCCCTCGGCCTGTGGCTCCATGCAAGATCTCACCTCGTGGAGTTGCAATGATCATGAGAACGGTGAGAAATCAGCCCAGAACTACACGGGAGGATCTTGTCAATGATTTCAAGGCAGCTGGGACCATAGTAACCAAGAAAACAATTGGTAACACGCTACGCCGTGAAGGACTGAAATCCTGCAGCGCCCGCAAGGTCCCCCTGCTCAAGAAAGCACATATACAGACCCATCTGAAGTTTGCCAAGGAACATCTGAATGATTCAGAGGAGAACTGGGTGAAAGTGTTGTGGTCAGATGAGACCAAAATGGAGCTCTTTGGCATCAACTCAACTCGCCATGTTTGGAGGAGGAGGAATGCTGCCTATGATCCCAAGAACACCATCCCCACCGTCAAACATGGAGGTGGAAACATTATGCTTTGGGGGTGTTTTTCTGCTAAGGGGACAGGACAATTTCACCGCATCAAAGGGACGATGGACGGGGCCATGTACCGTCAAATCTTGGGTGAGAACCTCCTTCCCTCAGCCAGGGCATTGAAAATGGGTTGTGTGTGGGTATTCCAGCATGACAATGACCCAAAACACATGGCCAAGGCAACAAAGGAGTGGCTCAAGAAGTAGCACATTAAGGTCCTGGAGTGGCCTAGCCAGTCTCCAGACCTTAATCCCATAGAAAATCTGTGGAGGGAGCTGAAGGTTCGAGTTGCCAAACGTCAGCCTCGAAACCTTAATGACTTGGAGAAGATCTGCAAAGAGGAGTGGGACAAAATCCCTCCTGAGATGTGTGCAAACCTGGTGGCCAACTACAAGAAACGTCTGACCTTGCCAACAAGGGTTTTGCCACCAAGTACTAAGTCATGTTTTGCAGAGGGGTCAAATACTTATTTCCCTCATTAAAATGCAAATCAATTTATAACATTTTTGACATGCGTTTTTCTGGATTTTGTTATTGTTATTCTGTCTCTCACTGTTCAAATAAACCTACCATTAAAATTATAGACTGATCATTTCTTTGTCAGTGGGCAAACGTTCAAAATCAGCAGGGGATCAAATACTTTTTTCCCTCACTGTAATTTATCACTCCAGAGAACGTGTTTCCACTGCTCCGGAGTCCAATGGCGGCGAGCTTTACACCACTCCAGCCGACGCTTGGCATTGCGTGTGGTGATTTTAGGCTTGTGTGGGGCTGCTCGGCCATGGAAACCCATTTCATGAAGCTCCCGACGAACAGTTCTTGTGCTGACGTTGCTTCCAGAGGCAGTTTGAAACTCTGTAGTGAGTCTTGCAACCGAGGACAGGCGATTTTTACGCACTATGCGCTTCAGAACTCGGCGGTCCCGTTGTGAGCTCTTGTGGCCTACCACTTTGCGGCTGAGCCGTTGTTGCTCCTAGACATTTCTTCTTCACAATAACAGCACATAAGAGTTGACCGGGGCAGCTCTAGCAGGGCCAAAATGTTACAAACGGACTTTGTTGTTGTCATGTGGTGTTGCTACCGTGCTGTGTTGTCATGTGTTGCTGTTTTGTACTATTTTTTAAATCCCAGCCCCAGTCCCCGCAGGAGGCATTTTGGTAGGCCGTCATTGTAAAAAAGAATTTGGTCTTAACTAACTTGCCTAGTTAAATAAAGGTTAAATAAAATAAAATAAGTGTGTGTGTGTGTGTGTGTGTGTGTGTGTGTATATACAGTACCAGTCAAAAGTTTGGACACACCTTCTCATTCAAGGGTTTTTCTTTATTTTTACTATTTTCTACATTGTAGAATAATAGTGAAGACATCAAAACTATGAAATAACGCATATGGAATCGTGTAATAACCAAAAAAGTGTTAAACATATTTTATTTTATTTTAGATTCTATATTCTTCAAAGTAGCCACCCTTTGCCTTGATGACAGCTTTGCACACTCTTGGCATTCTCTCAACCAGCTTCATGAGGTAGTCACCTGGAATGCTTTTCCAACAGTCTTGAAGGAGTTCTCACATATGCTGAGCACTTGTTGGCTGCTTTTCCTTCACTCTGCGGTCCAACTCATCCCAAACCATCTCAATTGGGTTGAGGTCGGTTGATTGTAGAGGCCAGGTCATCTGATGCAGCACTCAATCACTCTCCTTCTTTGTCAAATAGCCCTTACACAGCCTGGAGGTGTGTTTTGGGTCATTGTCCTGTTGAAAAACAAATGATAGTCCCACTAAGCGCAAACCAGATGGGATGGCATATCACTGCAGAATGCTGTGGTAGCCATGCTGGTTCAGTGTGCCTTGAATTCTAAATAAATCACTGACAGTGTCACCAGCAAAGCACCCCCACACCATCACACCTCCTCCTCCATGCTTCACGGTGGGAACCACACATGCGGAGATCATCTTTTCACCTACTCTGCGTCTCACAAAGACATGGCGGTTGGAACCAATAATCTCAAATTTGGACTCATCAGACCAAAGGACAGATTTCCACCGGTCTAATGTCCATTGCGTGTGTTTCTTGGCCCAAGCAAGTCTCTTCTTCTTATTGGTGTCCTTTAGTAGGGGTGTCTTTGCAGCAATTCGACCATGAAGGCCTGATTCACTTGGTCTCCTCTGAAAAGATGATGTTCAGATGTCTGTTACTTGAACTCTGTGAAGCATTTATTTGGGCTGCAATCTGAGGTGCAGTTTATTGCCCATTTCTGAGGCTGGTAACTCTAATGAACTTATCCTCTGCAGCAGAGGAAATTCTGGGTCTTCCTTTCCTGTGGCTGTCCTCATGAGAGCCAGTTTCTTCATAGCGCTTGATGGTTTTTGCGACTGCAAATGTTCCATATAGACTGACCTTCATGTCTTAAAGTAATGATTTACTGTCGTTTCTCTGCTTATTTGAGCTGTTCTTGCCATAATATGGACTTGGACTTTTACCAAATTGGGCTATCTTCTGTATACCCCCCCTCCCCCCCTTGATTTGTTTAACACGTTTTTGGTTACTACATGATTTCATATGTGTTATTTCATTTATTCTACAATGTAGAAAATAGTAAAAATAAAGAAAAACCCTTGAAGAGTAGGTGTTCTAAAACCTTTCACCGGTAGTGTATGTAAATGTGATATTTCAGTTTTTTTTTATTTTTTTTTATTTACGAAAATGTCAAAAAAAGTGTTTTTCGCTTTGTCATTATGGGGTATTGTGTGTAGATTGATGAGGGGAAACAACTATTTAATCAATTTTAGAATAAGGCTGTAAAGTAACAAAATGTGGAAAAAGTGAAGGGGTCTGAGTACTTTCCGAATGCACTTTATATCTCAAATAGTACCTTTGTATTGGTAGTTGATGTCAATCCAAGACACTGGATAAGTTTCACAGAAACCTGTTTTTGTGCAGGGTTGAGTTTTGTGGCATTTGTTGTGTGTGAATGTCTGTGTATGTATCTGCGTCCAAGTGTGTTTGCCTGTCTGGCCTCTTTTATTATGTCTGGCAGTCTGTGTCTGTATGTAAATCTCTTTCTTCCTCCCTTTTTTGTGTGTCTGTGAGTGTGAGCGGAACATGGCAACCAGCGGCTTGCTCTCCAGCATGAGCAGCACTTCCAGCCAGGAGCCCTCTCATTCGCGGCCAGCGCCCGTGCCAATTTACGCTCATCCTTGAGCGCCTAGCATCCCAGCGCCCTCCCTCTCCAACCCCCTCCCTTTTACTAAATGCTATTTTTATGTTTTCTCGCTCCCTCCCTCTCTCTGCGTCTCTCCTTCACTCCCTCTCTCTTTCTCTTTCTGCCAGTATGTGTCAGCAGTTCTAACCTCTCCTCTCTTTTTCTTCCACCTCTCGCCGATGCTCCCCAGGCTGCTCTTAAGGTAAGCCTTTTTACCTCTCCTCTCTTTTTTCTCGCCATCCTGTGTATTTCTGTACTGTTTGTTCTTTCTGCATGTTGACAGTCTGAAGCCCTCACGGCAGTGATTTAGTTGAGTATTTAGTAGACCGCTAGAGTAAAATAGAACACTCATTCATGTAGTAGACAGAAGTCTTGTCATCATTATATATTATTGACACATACATGACGTGACCGGGTTAAGAACACTCATGCCTCGTCACAGGTATGCTTGTCCATTGAAATGTCGGCTGTGTTATATGCCAATCATTCATTCACCTAATGTGTTTTTGATACAGTATATTGCGCCAGTCTAGTGTTTATGCCTTACTGCAAAGGGAATGTGAGAGGCAAGGTTGATATCGGTCTAATTGCAACGTTGCACAACATTACGAAAATGTGTTGTGCTAGCTGGGATAGGCTAAATCTATAGGTGCTCAGTTGACATATTCGCCTAGACTCATGTGCATTTCATTTCCACATGACTGCGGTTTTTAGAGCGTGCTTAGTATGCCTTATATCTGCCTGTGTGAATTATTAATACATTTCTAGAGGGCACCATTGTGTTACAGATTGTCCCCATTGGACGGAGGGGGGCTCTAAGTTTAGTTCAATGTATTAGCTCTCCTGCTTCTCAGAGAGGGAGGCAGTGGTTTTGTGGTTTGTTCATGCTGCAGGAAAACATGAGTCTATAAATACACACACACACACACACACACACACACACACACACACATACGCACGCACTGGGAGAAGTAGAGTACATGGCTCTTAAACAGAGGCTGTATAAATGTTTCATGCTGGAGCTACTCTGCACATGGTTCGGTTGGTTATTCTAAACCAATTGCGCTAGCCAGCATCGACCTGCACCCACACACACACACACACACACTCGCACTCGCATCCCAGTGTGTTTGCATGCCGCTGTGCCTCAGCGGAAGGGGCCAAGCTCAGCCAACAGCGGTGACGAGTGTTGATGAGGGACGGACAGATACACACACACACACACACACACACACAGAGGGGAGGGAGGGAGGCTTGTTTTGGACAGAGGGAGCTAGTCCGAGTGTGATAGGGCTGTCACTTGAGATGCTGCGAGAGGTCAGGCAGAGGTAGCTTCCGCTAGCTAGCCATTGTCACGGTGACTGGGACACCGACACACACACTGACCTGCAGTCACAGACATCAAGATGAAGATCTTCAGCAGATTCCACTATGTGTGGTATCTGGTGAGTGCGCTGAAAGAAGGGTGCAAAACGTGTTTATTTTTAGCTTCTTTAGGCTCTGTGCCTTGGTCATGCTGTGTGTGTTCAACTATCTCCAATTGTATGTCATGGAATCAATTGTCTCCTCTTTCTCAGTTTCTCAGCCCTTTCTCATTCTTCCGGTGTGACTCTTTTAGAAGGTGACAGAGGTTGACCCTTTACCCGATGGCCGCAGCTTTTGCGCGTGGAGGTCCTCCGTATGTAATAATTGATTTTCATTTGCTATTTGGTTTCCATTTAACCCCACCAACCACCTCCTCTTCCGCCTGCGTAACCGGAGTGATGAGTGATTCCATTGTCATGCTGTACATTCATGTAGAATTAACCGATGCGTGTGGTTTTCTCATTCTAAAGTATGGCTCCCACGGTTTACCTCCTGACTACAAAGCAATAGCCTGGTCCCAGATCTGTTTGTGCTGTCTTGCCAACTCCTTGTCACTCACGGTCCAGTTGGCAAGACAGCACAAATGGATCTGGGGTCAGGCTAAAGAAGCATGGGTTTGACGTCTGCTTACATGTGAGTTCTGAGCTCTGGTTGTTGTCATTACTTGGGCCCTGTTTGACACCTTTACTACCTCCGTTCCTTGAAGCAATATCTGATCGGACATGGATGGATTGATATATGATGCAACCCCAGCTTTCACCTATCCAATCTTGTCAGATCAGTTATTTTTTAAACAGGGCCAATGTTTTGCCCACACAATCAATTATTGCCTTGGCCTTTGACCGGGTTGGGGAGTAGATTGTATGTCCCTTGTCTGTCTTGAGTCCTGGCTGTATGGCCGTTTTACAGTTGTATGGCTTTGTGTGTGGGTGTTGTGGACAGGATCCAGGTTTAGTGGTGTGTATGTAGAGGGATGCCATGTTTTTATCCCTGCCTAAAATGAACAACTATTGAATTCCACCAGGGCACATGCTGGGACAGAGGCCTTGAATAATACATACACCCTAAAAATACCTCTTAGAGAGTCTGTTTGAGTAGGCTACATGCTAATGAGGCTGCATTGTACAACCATGTTACATTGCAAAATGAGTCCTTAGTTTAGGGTAAATTGTTTTAGGGTTGGGCGATATTACGATAGTATGATCTATCGACGATGATTGAGAGCCATTGTCGATGTTGACGACATTGTGATATGACAGACGATGGAGAGCCTATTTTAACTTGACTGCCGCCCCGCAGTAAAGAACGAAGTCTCACACAGCAGGGCAGCACACAAGTGACATTCCGAGTAATTTGCCTATTCCTATTTGCTATAGCCTATTTCAATAAATATGTTGTATACAGAACGCAAGAGAGGAATGCAAGGTAAACAGAGCAGAGAATTCCACCAAAGCTGCGCAAAATGTCCAGTCAGAAAATATTGTTTCTCTCGAATACATGGGCCTTATAGCCTAAACCTAATCATTTATTTTTTTATACGGTGGGGTCCGGAATAATTGGATCCCTTGATAAAGAGGAGCAAAAAAGACTGCATAAAATAAATACAAATACTGAGCTATATTGTATACTTTATTTTTATTATATTATATTATTTTATACTTATGCAATTGCTCAGAGAATACATTTATTTATTATTGTATCCCCTGCAGAAGGGGAGCTAGCGTGAGGGCCATGGGTGCGACCGTCCCAGGTCCCAAGCACCTGTTCTTGCTGATTTTTATTAGTTTTAAAGGTCCTGAACGGTCATTCTAATTCCCATGTAAAATAGCCTTTTGAGTGACTGAAATATCACCCATAATATTTTTGGGGGATAGAAATGCTAAATAATTGAGAAAGTATTTTTTTCTTCTCTCATGGCTAACTACCAGGAAGTTTGAAAAGACCGGCTGAGTGGGCGCGGAGCTTATATTAATGAGCTCGCAGTTCTTTGACAGTTTTTTGAATTGCCTATGTCAAGAAACTTGGATGCAATGAGCAGTGTTTCAGTAAAATCATCTCCCCCCCCTTTCTTTCCATGCTGGCTGAAGACCTAGCTAGCCAGTAACTAGCTAACGCCAGACACAGATGAAAGGGGAGACATGTAAGTATCTTTGCCATAGATGAATAGAGTAAACTTTTATATTTGCTGAAACCCTACAGTCAAATTAGGGTAGCTACTTTTAGATCAAACTTTATCAATGTAGAACAACAGTCATTTTTCATACTTTGGTCATCATACAAAATGCATCATATCGGCTGTATTTTGAAAGTTATAGATCTTGACAATGTGATTGCTGATATGCAAAACAGTTTGGGACTATATCAACAATGGACTAATGAAACAAATACCAAAATATAGTTTTTGGGTGGAATTTTCCTTTAACTATCTTGTCTAGCTGTTTATAAAAAATGAAGGCTATATTCCCTTCTCTCTCCATTCGATAGGCTATGAATATGACTTTGGGCTAGGGTACGCTTTCTCTCGATCAAACAATTAATGAGTCTAATGGAGTTCCATCTCAAAAAGTTGTTTGAATAGCCTAAAAACATATGGTAGCCAGGGGACTATATCAATAGCCTATAGAAAAATCTAATGAGAAGTTTAATCAAGTTTAAGCTTACTAAGAAATAAATTATCTGTGTGGGGCATAAAAAGCCCTCCATGCGAGGTTGAAAACCAAATGGCCAATCCTCCTACTAGACCTATCATAAAAGCTTTCGTCATGATTCGTCCAGTTGTAGCATATGATTTCGTGCTACAGCCCAATGGTGGTTTTTAGCAGAGTACATTTTTTGGGAATAGGGGGCGATACCATCATATCACAATGTTATATGAGTGCATAATCATGATAGGACAAAGGTTGACATCGCCCTACCCTAAATTGTTTTCTCTTTCTAAGGTGTCTTTCTAGCATAACATTATACTCTATAGTTATACTTTTTTTAAAATATATATTTTATTTTTAGCAATAATACAGCAACACTATAACGATAATACATTTCAAAACGGGGACAGTCGATAGTTATACTTGCCGGTAGTATGAGAGTTGTGCTGTATTTACCAGTCACCCACTCTTGGATTGAAGGGGTTAATTACATTTTGTGATGGGAGTCTTGTATTGACACAGTTGGGCATCTTAAATGCCATTTTCCATTCCCCTACCATTCACGAGCCTGGCACTGCCCACTGCATACATTCTGTACTGTACCCCCATCCAAAAATAACCTCTGTCCTACGGCGTGTCATGGTGGAAAAGGGTGTGTGTCTAACCAGGGGATCGCTAGGCTTAGGTGTTTAGCGCCAGGCCCCTTTGCTCAGGTTACAGTGCAGAATCTAATCTGGCTGTGAGGAAACACACACACACACACACACTGCTATCTGTAAGTATAGGGTGAGGGAGTGAGGATGAAGCACAACACAGTGGTCAAACTCCTATCACACACAGATGAGCCAACGGCGTCTTGCAGACCTTACAGACTCAGGAGCAATTGGGCCGAATATAGGCTAGTGGAACCAAGATCTGACAGTATGAAGAGGGCAGATTTGACCGTGACAATCTAAGGAAGTGCTTTGTAATCTCCATGTCATGTGCTAATAGTCATTTGGAGTTGAGGATTACTTCCATCGTTTTCCACTTGGATGTTTATAAGCCTACAAATTAAAGTCATATATTTTGATCCCCGATGGACTGCTTCAAGGACTGTTTCATTGACTCCTATTGTTTGTCTTCAAATGTTTCCCACAACAACCCTTGGAATTGAACAGTGAATTAATAGAAGTTTAATCGTTCCTCCACCCCCCTGACTGTTTGTGGTGTCTAGTGTTACAGAGGAAAGTGTGGCAGGGGTGAGAGCTAGCTCATGACAGCGGTGGTCAGCCGGTCGGGTTACGGGGTTGTTAGAGAGAAGTCAACTCTGCCCCAGACCACAGGTGTTAAAGGATAGTCCATTTACTGTTGCTGGAAACAAGGGTGAGGACGAAGCAGACACACTGAAAGGATGCATCGTCACAGAAATAGAATGAGTAGAATGGGCGTCCCCATTCAAGTCAATTATGCTGTAATGGGTGGATTGGCAACCATTTTAAGAGTCATTCCCTCATCCTTCTGTGTGTCTTCTAAGCCTGTATCTCGTGCCAAATGAACAAGACCTTGGATTACCGTAGCTATCCCTGTCAGTATCTTTCTTTGATCAACATCTGATCTGACCTAGGCCTAAATCAAATAAACCTGTATGTTTGACCATCATAGGGTCAGTGACTTGAGTAGAGAACAATATACGTGTGTGTGTGTGTATATACAGTACCAGTCAAAAGTTTGGACACCTACTCATTCAAGGGTTTTTCTTTATTTTTACTATTTTCTACATTGTAGAATAATAGTGAAGAAATCAAAACTATGAAATAACACATATGGAATCATGTAGTAACCAAAAAAGTGTTAAACAAAAAAAAAATATTTTAGATTTTAGATTCTTCAAAGTAGCCATCCCTTGCCTCGATGACAGCTTTGCACACTCTTGGCATTCTCTCAACCAGCTTCATGAGGTAGTCACCTGGAATGCATTTCAATTAACAGGTGTGTCTTGTTAAAAGTTAGAGCCAATCAGTTGTGTTGTGACAAGGTAGGGTTGGTATACAGAAGATAGCCCTATTTGGTAAAAGACCAAGTCTATATTATGGGAAGAACAGCTCAAATAAGCAAAGAGAAACAACAGTCCATCATTACTTTAAGACATGAATGTCAGTCAATCCGGAAAATGTGAAGAACTTTGAAAGTATCTTCAAGTGCAGTCGCAAAAACCATCAAGCGCTATGATGAAACTGGCTCTCAAGAGGACCGCCACAGGAAAGGAAGACCCAGAGTTACCTCTGCTGCAGAGGATAAGTTCATTAGAGTTACCAGCCTCAGAAATTGCAGCGCAAATAAATGCTTCACAGAGTTCAAGTAACAGACACATCTCAACATCAACTGTTCAGAGGAGACCGTGTGAATCAGGCCTTCATGGTCGAATTGCTGCAAAGAAACCACCAATAAAAGAAGAGACTTGCTTGGGCCAAGAAACACGAGCAATGGACATTAGACCACTGGAAATCTGTCCGTTTGGTCTGATGAGTCCAAATGTGAGATTTTTGGTTCCAACCGCCGTGTCTTTGTGAGACGCAGAGTAAGTGAACGGTTGATCTCCGCATGTGTGGTACCCACCGTGAAGCATGGATGAGGAGGTGTGATGCTGTGGGGGTGCTTTGCTGGTGACACTGTCAGTGATTTATTTAGAATTTAAGGCACACTGAACCAGCATGGCAACCACAGCCTTCTGCAGCGATATGCCATCCCATCTGGTTTGTGCTTAGTGGGATTATCATTTGTTTTTCAATAGGACAATGACCCAACACACCTCCAGGCTGTTTAAGGGCTATTTTACCAAGAAGGAGAGTGATGGAGTGCTGCATCAGATGACCTGGCCTCCACAATCACCCGACCTCAACCCAATTGAGATGGTTTGGGAGGAGTTGGACCGCAGAGTGAAGGAAAAGCAGCCAACAAGTGCTCAGCATATGTGGGAACTCCTTCAAGACTGTTGGAAAAGCGTTCCAGGTGAAGCTAGTTGAGAGGATGCCAAGTGTGCAAAGCTGTCATCAAGGCAAAGTGTGGATACTTTGAAGAATCTAAAATCTAAAATGTAATTTGATTTGTTTAACACTTTTTGGGTTACTACATGATTCCATGTGTTATTTCATAGTTTTGATGTCTTCACTATTATTCTACAATGTAGAAAATAGTAAAAATAAAGAAAAATCCTTGAATGAGTAGGTCTGTCCAAACTTTGACTGGTACTGTTGCATGTTGCATTTATAATTTTGTTCAGTATGTGTATATATACAGTGCCTTCGGAAAGTATTCAGACCCCTTGACTTTTTCCACATTTTGTTACGTTACAGCCTTATTCTAAAATTGATTAATCCATTTTGGTCATATGTTGGTCACAGATACCTTAAAAAAACGGTAGGGGGGTGGATCAGAAAACCAGTCAGTATCTGATGTGACCACCATTTGCCTCATGCAGCGTGAAACATCACCTTTGCATAGAGTTGATCAGGCTGTTGATTGTGGCCTGTGCGAAGTTCCTGGATATTGGTGGGAACTGGAACACGCTGTTGTACACGTCGATCCAGAGCATCCCAAATATGCTCAATGCGTGACATGTCTGGTGAGTATGCAGGCAATGTAAGCACTGGGACGTTTTAAGCTTCCAGGAATTGTGTAGAGATCCTTGCGACATGGGGCTGTGCATTATCATGCTAAAACATGAGGTGATGGCGGCGGATGAATGGCACGACAATGGGCCTCAGGATCTCGTCACAGTATCTCTGTGCATCCAAATTGCCATCAATAAAATGCAATTGTGTTCATTGTCCATAGCTTATGCCTGCCCATTCCATAACCCCTCCGCCACCATGGGGCGCTCTGTTCACAACGCTGACATCAGTGAACCGCTCACATGACGCAACGTGGTCTGCGGTTGTGAGGTCGGTTGTTCGTACTGCCACTAAAATGACGTTGGAGGCTGCTTATGGTAGAGAAATTAACATTTAATTCTCTGGCAACAACTCTGGTGGACATTCCTGCAGCCATTCCTGGTGGCATTGTATTGTGTGTATTGCACATTTTAGAGTGTCCTTTTTTTGTCCCCAGCACAAGGTGCACCTGTGAAATGATCATGCTGATTAATCAGCTTCTTGATATGCCACACCTGTCAGGTGGATGGATTATTTTGGCAAAGGAGAAAGGCTCACAAAAAGGGATGTAAACAAATTTGTGCACAACATTTTAGAAAAATAAGCTTTTTGTGCGTGTAGACAATTTCTGGGATCTTTTATTTCAGCTCATGAAACATGGAACCAACACTTTACATGTTGCGTTTATATTTTTGTTCGGTGTAGTAGCAGGTTCGTTTTGCCTCTTGACTTTCTCCTAACCCAGGACCAAGTTTGGGAAACCCTGCTTTAGAGCATAAATACCATCTGGGATATAAACATGTATGTCTCCCCGGGATAAGATAATGAATTATTAACTATGCGATCGAACACACCCCATTTGACCGTGAATTCTCGGACCAGGAAATGGATAGAACCCTCTTCAATCACAGAGGAAAACAAAGATTCTAAAGATTCACCTTAACATTTCAATTGCTAAACATGATCACCTTATAGAGGTAACTTCTGATCGTTACATACAGTGAGGGAAAAAAGTATTTAATCCCCTGCAGTTTTCCCACTGACAAAGAAGTTATCAGTCTATAATTTTAATGGTAGGTTTATTTGAACAGTGAGAGACAGAATAACAACAATGAAAATCCAGAACAACGCATGTCAAAAATGTTATGAATTGATTTGCATTTTAATGAGGGAAATAAGTATTTGACTCCTCTGCAAAACATGACTTAGTACTTGGTGGCAAAACCCTTGTTGGCAATCACAGAGGTCAGACGTTTCTTGTAGTTGGCCACCAGGTTTGCACACATCTCAGGAGGGATTTTGTCCCACTCCTCTTTGCAGATCTTCTCCAAGTCATTAAGGTTTCGAGGCTGATGTTTGGCAACTCAAACCTTCAGCTCCCTCCACAGATTTTCTATGGGATTAAGGTCTGGAGACTGGCTAGGCCACTCCAGGACCTTAATGTGCTTCTTCTTGAGCCACTCCTTTATTTCCTTGGCCGTGTGTTTTGGGTCATTGTCATGCTGGAATACCCATCCACGACCCATTTTGAATGCCCTGGCTGAGGGAAGGAGGTTCTCACCCAAGATTTGACGGTACATGGCCCCGTCCATCGTCCCTTTGATGTGGTGAAGTTGTCCTGTCCCCTTAGCAGAAAAAACACCCCAAAGCATAATGTTTCCACCTCCATGTTTGACGGTGGGGATGGTGTTCTTGGGGTCATAGGCAGCATTCCTCCTCCTCCAAACACAGCGAGTTGAGTTGATGCCAAAGAGCTCCATTTTGGTCTCATCTGACCACAACACTTTCACCCAGTTCTCCTCTGAATCATTCAGATGTTAATTGGCAAACTTCAGACGGGCATGTATATGTGCTTTCTTGAGCAGGGGGATCTCATGATCATTGCAACTCCACGAGGTGAGATCTTGCATGGAGCCCCAGGCCGAGGGAGATTGACAGTTATTTTGTGTTTCTTCCATTTGCGAATAATCGCACCAACTGTTGTCACCTTCTCACCAAGCTGCTTGGCGATGGTCTTGTAGCCCATTCCAGCCTTGTGTAGGTATACAATCTTGTCCCTGACATCCTTGGAGATCTCTTTGGTCTTGGCCATGGTGGAGAGTTTGACATCTGATTGATTGATTGATTGCTTCTGTGGACAGGTGTCTTTTATACAGGTAACAAACTGAGATTAGGAGCACTCCCTTTAAGAGTGTGCTCATATTCACAGCTCGTTACCTGTATAAAAGACACCTGGGAGCCAGAAATCTTTCTGATTGAGAGGGGGTCAAATACTTATTTCCCTCATTAAAATGCAAATCAATTTAACATTTTTGACATGCATTTTTCTGGATTTTTTTCTCTCACTGTTCAAATAAACCTACCATTAAAATTATAGACTGATCATTTCTTTGTCAGTGGGCAAACGTACAAAATCAGCAGGGGATCAAATACTTTTTTCCCTCACTGTAGCCTACGTGATAAGAAAGTAACATTTTACCGGGAGATGCACAACAATCGGTTTCGGCGCCAAACCAATTGCCGGCGTGCCAAGCTCAAACTCGAAAACATGTTTCTTCTTTTACAGGTGATCAGCAACAATCAGTAGGACATCTCTAACCTACTTTATTCTAAATAAATACATGTGCTTCTCAACTGTAAATCATCATCAGTGTCTGGTTATTCACATAAGCATGTCTTTAGATTAAGTGACGGACATAGGACAATCGTCACACTGAGTAAGGGAAATGCCGCGTTCAAAACAACTGGGAACTCAGAGTTCGGGAATCTCCGACTTCCCACTTCAGTGCGTTCAAGACAACAGGGACCCCGGGGAAAAAAATGAGCTCTGACTGAGATTTTTTATTTTTCTTTGTCATCCAACTCGGAATTCCAAGTCGGAAACGCTGGCATTTTTCTAGAGCTCTGACTTTCCGACCTGAAGATCACCGACCTCATGATTTGACCTCGTTGTTTTTCCGAGTTCTCATTTGTCTTGAAAGCACCATATGATGACTTGATGTATTTTGAAAGATGAGACATTGAGGATTATCCTAAATACCGCTTTGATGTCATACAAGCAAGTCAAACACCCATCTACTTCACATCTCCAAATCATAAAACTCATGTCATATACAGTGTCAATGTCAATGTTTATGATCTCTGTTTGTTACAAGATGACATGTCTTCATACCCTAGTTTGTTGTGAACAGAATGAGCCTATGGAGGACATTTGCTGCAGCACACTCACCTGAATGCACTCATGACTCCATTCTATGGACACCAAAATTACGATCTGTTTCTCTGAATTACCTTGTGAAAGGCTAACACTGTAAGATCCTGTGTTGACAATAGATCAAGCTTTCAAATCATGCCCACCTGACCCAGATTGCGATTTATAATGTACAGTTTTTGTATTTCGTAAAAAAAACAACAGTGTGCATGGCGTGGATGCAGGGTTGTGTTCCAAACGAAACAACTACAAGTGTGCCTGCTCTAGTTCCTTAATGACACGGCTAGGAGAGCTCAAAAAAGTACCTTATAGTTGAAGACTTCTTTGAGTCATAAAAGTGCATTGAAATTGCTTAGAAACTGTGCACACTTTGAAGAGGTGTATGGCCACTTGGAGACACCGGTTAGTCGTCTCACTCAAACCCTTGTAATTTTTTTGTCTTATGTTGCACCTACCCCACATTTTTCATGTTACTGAATGTATCCAGAGTATTTTCAGATTTCGTTATCAACAAATGCGGTGAAAAGTACAGTAAATGTAAAATGCACAGAAAAATGAACAGTGTAATGTTTGGATTCAGACTTGTGTCAGGTAAACTGTTGTGTACTTACCTTTGGTCAAAATATTTGCCCCATTATCTCCAAACTGTTCCATTTCAATTGCTACCATGGTTATGCATTTTCATATATCTTTTGTAAGAAACATTTCAATTTAGCCCTATCCATATAGGCCAATTCCCACGAGTGCAATGGGTTAACGGCCACCGTAGAAAAACTGCCGTTTCTTATTGAACTAGCTCAGGTGGTACCTCCTCGTTCTAGACCCCAGATGTGTGGCTCAATGGCACAGTACTGAGTCACTCCTCGTCCTCACCTGGCCACCCACAGTGAATCAGGATCAGACTGTTTCTGTTGACCCTCGTGACTGACTCTCTCTTGCAGGACTTCTCGAATGACGACACCAAGCTGGAGTACAATGTGGACGCAGACAATGGCATCGCGATGGAGGGCTACCTGTTTAAGAGGGCCAGCAATGCCTTCAAGACATGGAACAGGTCAGCTGCAAGAAATGATGCTCTTTCTTATTTCCTTTCTCTGACATTCCCTCTTTTTTCTCTCCTTCTCCCCCCTCTATCTCTCCCTTCACCTTCCCTCCCCCCCGTCTCTCTTTCTCTTAATTTCTGGTCAAGCTGATATCTGTCCCCGAGCACAGCTTCACCAGTGCACTAGACACCACAATACATGTCCAGTATGTATAACATGCATGGGAGCAGTAATCTTTATGTCCTCTAACCTTACGGTGATTAGTTATTGACTGGGTGGGGAGGTGATAAGTCTCTTTTTAGTATGAATCCGCCCAGGCCCTAGTCAGCCAGGTGGGAAGGATGGAGGGATTCAAGGTGCTGCGTCTCCATGGCAATCGATAGTGACATCGATAGTGACATGTGGCGTAGTCAGCTGACACCTGGGGGAGCGCTGCCTGAATGGCGCAGGGCTCTGTGAGCTGCATGGAGTTAGCAAGGAGAGCTCCAGCTCTTCATTGTCCTATAGCCTCCAAAGACATTCCCTGTACTGGAAGATGGAGGTCTCTGGAACCATGCCTTTTGAGAATAACTTGTATTACCTAATCAACTATTTGTCTCCGAAAAACAATTGGGTTTCAAAAGTTACAAAGTTAAATGTTACCACACAGAAAAGCTTTTCCCCCGACATTATTTGTCAAACCATGACAAACAGCATAGTTTTCTACCTTACGCTCGCAGAATAGGAATCCAGGACTTAATAACCATTTTATCAGGTCAAGGGACATTAATCTATATATTTATCTTTCATTAAATCTCTAACCATTTCAATTTACTTTTTTAACTCTAACTTCTTTCTCTGGCTACTGAGAATAGTTGGAATGCTAGCATGGATTTCAGAGACATCCTTTTGCCTCTGAGATAAATGCGCTAAATTGTGTCACCGTTGACCCGTGACCATGACTGCTGGTGTGATCTCCTTTCAGGCGCTGGTTCTCCATTCAAAACAATCAGTTAGTTTACCAGAAGAAATTCAAGGTAAGCCTGATGACTCCGGCAAATTTCCCAAATGGCACCCTATTCCCTATGGGCCCTGGTGAAAAGTAGTGCACTTAATAGGGAATAGAGGGCCATTTAGGATGCAGCCTCCAACTGCACAGCCCACCATCAAATATACATGTTTCACTTCCAGCCCAATATTTCCCCTAAATGTTTTATGCAATGAAGTAGCGTTGAATATGGAGCACAGTTAATAGATGATGAGTTTGTGGAATGTGGAGGAAAACAATTCACTCTGCTGCAGGTTACAATGTGAAATCATAGTCTATGCAGTGTTGTATACTTCTGAAGCATTCGCATTGTGTCAGAGCGCCGTGTGTGTGTGCAATTTTATCTGAGTTTTATTGTGCATTGTAGTGTGTGGGCTTTACTAAGGCTGTGTGTGTTCTCCTTTCCCAGGATAATCCCACAGTGGTGGTGGAGGACTTGCGACTATGCACAGTCAAACACTGTGAGGATATCGAACGCCGCTTCTGCTTCGAAGTGGTGTCCCCCACCAAGTGAGTACACACACACACACAATATAATGCGCATATACAGTGCATTCGGAAAGTATTCCGACCTCTTCCCTTTTTCCACATTTTGTAACGTTACAGCCTTATTCTAAAATTGATCAAATTAATTTTATTCCTCATCAATCTACACACAATACCCCATAATGACAAAGCGAAAACAGGTTTTTAGAAATGTTTGCAAATGTATTAAAAATAAAAAAACATACCTTATTTACATAAGTATTCAGACCCTTTGCTATGAGACTCGGAAAAGGGTGGCTATTTGAAGAATCTCAAATATAAAATATATTTTGATTTGTTTAACACTTTGGTTACTACATGATTCCATATGTGTTATTTCATAGTTTTGATGTCTTCACTATTATTCTACAATGTAGAAAATAGTGAAAATAAAGAAAAACCCTTGAATGAGTAGATGTTCTAAAACTTTTGACCGGTAGTTTAAGTATTCAGACCCTTTGCTATGAGACTCAAAATTGAGCTCAGGTGCATCCTGTTTCCATTGATCATCCTTGAGATGTTTCTACAACTTGATTGGAATCCACCTGTGGTAAATTCAATTAATTGGACATGATTTCGAAAGGCACACACCTGTCTATATAAGGTCCCACAGTTGTCAGTGCATGTCATGAGGTCGAAGGAATTGTCTGTAGAGCTCCGAGACAGGAATGTGTCGAAGCACAGATCTGGGGAAGGGTACCAAAAAATTTCTGCAGCATTGAAGGTCCTCAAGAACACAGTGGCCTCCATCATTCTTAAAAGGAAAACGTTTGAACCACCAGCACTCTTCCTAGAGCTGTCCGCCGGGGGAGAAGGGCCTTGGTCAGGGAGGTGACCAAGAACCTGGTCACTCTGAGTTACTCTGTGGAGATGGGAGAACCTTCCAGAAGGACAACCATCTCTGCAGCACTCCACCAATCAGGCCTTTATGGTAGTGGCCAGACGGAAGCCACTCCTCATTAAAAGGCACTCCTCATTAAAAGGCACATGACAGCCCGCTTGGAGTTTGCCAAAATGAACCTAAAGGACTCTCAGACCATGAGAAACAAGATTCTCTGTTCTGATGAAACCAAGATTGAACTCTTTGGCCTGAATGCCAAGTGTCACGTCTGGAGGAAACCTGGCACCATCCCTACGGTGAAGCATGGTGGTGGCAGCATCATGCTGTAGGGATGTTTTTCAGCGGCAGGGACTGTGAGACTAGTCAGGATTGAGGGAAAGATGACCAGCGCAAAGTACAGAGACATCCTTGATGAAAACCTGTTCCAGAGCGCTCAGGACCTCAGACTGGGATGAAGGTTCACCTTCCAACAAGACAACAACCCTAAGCACACAGCCAAGACAACGCAGGAGTGGCTTCGGGACAAGTCTCTGAATGTCCTTGAGCGGGCCAGCCTGAGCTTGAACCCGATTTCAACATCTCTGGAGAGACCTGAAAATAGCTGTGCAGCGACGCTCCCCATCCAACCTGACAGAGCTTGAGAGGATCTGCAGAGAAGAATGGGAGAAACTTCCCAAATACAGGTGTGCCAAGCTTGTAGCGTCATACCCAAGAAGACTCGGCTGTAATCGCTGCCGAAGGTGCTTCAACAAAGTACTGAGTAAAGGGTCTGAATACTTATGTAAATGTAATATTTCTTTCTTTTTTTTAAACATTTCTAACAACCTGCTTTTGCTTTGTCATTATGGGGTATTGTGTGTAGATTGAGGGAAAACAACAATTGAATCAATTTTAGAATAAGGCTGTAACGTATCAAAATGTGGAAAAAGTCAAGGGGTCTGAATACTTTCCAAATGCACTGTGCCTTCAGGAAGTATTCACACCCCTTGACTCTTTCCACATTTTGTTGTGTTACAGCCTGAATTTTAAATGTCTTGAATTTAGATTTTTTTTGTTACTGTCCTATACACAATACCCCATAATGTCAAAGTGGAATTATGTTTTTCGACATTTTTACAAATTAATAAAAAATGAAAAACTGAAATGTCTTGAGTCAATTACTATTCAACCCTTATGTTATGGTAAGCCTAAATAAGTTGAGGAGTGAACATTTGCTTAACCAGCCGCATAATAAGTTGCATGGACTCACTCTTTGTGCAATAATAGTGTTTAACATGATTTTGAATGACTACCTCATCTCTGTACCCCACACATACAATGATCTTTAAGGTCCTTCAGTCGAGCAGTGAATTTCAAATACAGATTCAACCAAAAAGACCAGGGAGGTTTTCCAATGCCTCACAAAGAAGGGCACCTATTGGTAGATGGGTAAAAAAAAAGAAAGCAGACATTGAATATCCCTTTGAGCATGGTGAAGTTGACGATGGGTCAACAACATTGTAGTTACCCCACAATACTAACATAATTGACAGAAGGAAGGAAGGAAGGAAGGAAGGAAGGAAGGAAGGAAGGAAGCCTGTACAGAATATAAATATTCCAAAACATGTATCCTGTTTGAAATAAGGCAAATCCAACACAACACATCACTGAGTACCACTCTTCATATTTTTAAGCATGGTGGTGGCTGCATCATGTAATGGGTATGCTTGTCATCGGCAAGGACTAGGGAGTTTGTTATTATAAAAATAAATGGAATAGAGCTAAGCACAAGTACAATTCTAGATGAAAACCTGGTTCAGTCTGCTTTCCAACAGACATCGGCACCTTTCAGCAGGACAATAACCTAAAACACAAGGCCAAATATACACTGGAGTTGCTTACCAAGATGACATTGAATGTTCCTGAGTGGCCTAGTTACAGTTTTGACTTAAATTGGTTTGAAAATGGCTGTCTAGCACTGATCAAACACCAACTTGACAGGGCTTGAATCATAAAAAAAAAGAATAATGTGCAAATATTGTACAATACAAGTGTACAAAGTTCTTAGAGACTTACCCTGATAGACTCACAGCTGTAATCGCTGCCAAAGGTTATTCTAACATCTATTAACTCAGGGGGTTGAATACTTATCTAATCAAGATATATTAGTGTGTTCTTTTTTTTATACAAATGTTTTTTGTTTTTTATCCACTTTGACAGAGTATTTTGTGAAGATCATTGACAAAAAAAATCACACTTTGTAACACAACAAAATGTGGAAAAGTCTAGGGGTGTATACACTTCCAGATACAAGTGCATACAGACACCCAAATATGACTTGCACTCAGAAATGCACACACACACACAGAGAGAGAGACACAGATGCCAGCTAGTGAAGAGCTCCAGTAGCAGGCCAGGGAGCAGGCTGATGTTTCTTGGTGTCCCTCCCCTTTCAGGAGCTGTATGATGCAGGCAGACTCTGAGAAGCTGAGGCAGGCCTGGATCAAAGCCGTCCAGAACAGCATCGCCACCGCCTTCAGGGAGCAGGGAGAGGACGCGGAGGTGAGTCACCGCACACTGGCTTAACTTATGCACTCAATACATTTTTTTATGTTTAGTCTGTCATTTATTGCTATTTGTTTCCATTATCTCCATGTCAGGACAAAAATTATCAGACATACCTCATAGACAACAGAGGTGAACAAAAAGCAAGGATATCCCTCTAGTGTGCTGCAACCCCTCCGTGTGTGTCTGTGTGTATCTGCCTTGTGTGACAAATCTATGTGGTCTGTGACAATAGGCAATAAAGGAATCCTCTTCTAGAGTGTGTGTGTGTGTGTAGGTATGCGGGAGTGTGTGCATCTTGTGTATAACATCATGTACTCGACCCTCCACACCAGAAGCTGGACCGGAAGTCTTCCACGTCGACTGGCAGCCTGGACTCGGGCGGCGAGCCCAAAGAAAAGTCACTAAAGGGGGAGAATGCCCTCCAGAGGGTCATGGTCATTGGGGGCAATGCCTGCTGCTGCGACTGTGGCCAGCCTGACCCCCGCTGGGCCAGCATCAATCTGGGCATCACCCTCTGCATCCAGTGCTCTGGAATACACAGGTACATTCCTATCACTGCAAATACTACACACCAAGGCACTACTGTATACCAAACTTCATATGTATTCACCAACGTACGATACCGAAGTACCACCAAGATGACACTGAGATGAATCCAAAATATTATCTTACCATGGTATTATAAAGGTACTATACAACAAGTTACTGGACAGTTGACTGGTTCTATACAACAGTACAAAGGTTCAATGTTTTTTTACTAGATGGGAATAATAATACAAAAAATCTAAGGGTCAGCAAATTTGGCTCCAAGCAAGCGCATTTTGGACTGTAGACTCTCCCTTACTGACTGTGTACTCCCACCTTGTGGCCACAGCACACACTACACCCTTGATTGACCAGCATGTAACGCAAACTAATCAGCCTTTGAAGCTGTGGAGTCATTTAGTTATTTTTAGACAATGTCCTTGATTTATGAGTTGCTAACAGACTCTCACCATCTGCAGGAGTCTTGGGGTCCATTTCTCTAAGGTGCGCTCACTCACCCTGGACTCATGGGAACCGGAACTACTCAAGGTGAGAAAAGAGGGAGTGGGAGGAGGGTTTGCCTAACAGATGGGCCTAAAGGCGTCCACATGCTTCCCAGACGAAACAGTTCGGAACAGTTTGTGCATATATTATGACAACATTTTGTGACATTTTTTGTTTGTTTTGGACTTCGGTAAGTCTACACCCCTTCGCCGGTGATTGGTCAACAGTAGGGATTCTTCAATAAAGTCTTTGTTGTCATTCAATTGAAAAACACTGCCCAAACCGATTTTTATATGTCATGACTTTACATGCCTGACTTTATATGTCACTTTACATGAAATGTGGCATGCTGTCCTCTGAATGTGCTGGTTAATTTTGACACATAGTAACTGTATTATTTGTTTGTGTGTGTGTGGTACACAGCTGATGTGTGAGCTGGGGAACGGGGTCATCAACCAGATCTACGAGGCTCGTAGAGAGGAACTGGGAGCCAGGAAGCCAAGGCCAGCAGACCCCAGGTATGGTACTGCCAACTTCTCTGTCTACCATCATGGAGACAAGGGGGGCGATGGTTAACATTATCCATTGGTTCTGCCATTGATTTGATTGATTGATGATGATGTTTATTATCCTTCAAGGGAAAATTCATGGCACTTGCAACATTAGAGTTGTGGATTATTCCTCCGTGAACCTCATTAAATAAACTCTGTACAGCTAGTCGATTTGGATAAAAGCATCTGAAAAATAACTATTTATATTAAATAAATAAATAAATAAAGTGTAGTACCACATAAGTAGCAAGTGTGATACTACAGCAAGACTGCAATCTTTCCTTGGGTTGCCAGATGGGTTTAATTTGTTGAATTCACTCTCCCTCTGCGTCCCATGTCTTTCCCCAGGCAGGATATCGAGGCCTACATCAGGGCCAAGTACGTGGACCGGCATTTCGTGCGGCGCCTGTCCGACGAGGAGCTGCGCTCCAAGGTGGTGTCCCTGTCGAAGCAGGAGAAGAGGCTGAGCAGCAGTTCAGAGCACCTGCCCCCCCGGCCGCCCCCGCCCACGCCCAAACTACGGCCTGCCTCCAACGCCTCAGGTCAGTCAGGTAGGTGTCAACACATCCCGGATCCAGTCTCTTAAAGGTGCAGCACAAAAACGCCAATCATAGCGCCTGTTCCTCTTCCTCTTTGATTTTTTTACACTTGCAAAGACCCCATCCCCCTCAGTCCTCCAAAACAAAAACAAACAAGCGGTAGGGTCTGTTACTGTTATTACTGTTGACCAAAAATACAGTACCAACTATGGAGTGTGCCTTTAAAGGTACAGCAACAGAATTGCCCTACACTAGTATAATAGAACAACACCATGTCATGCTCAGGACACACAACAGAAGGCACCCTCTCTCCCATTCTCTCTCTTTTTGAGGTAGCCTAGCCTGTAGTCTAACTGCCTGTGCTTCTATCCTCTCCTTTCAATCCCTCTCTTCTCCACCCTCCTCCGGCTTCTCTGTGCTTCTGGACTAACCCCTTTCCCCTCGCTGCCTTTTATTCCTTCCTTCCTACCCTTCCACCTTGTGCCCTTTGCTCTCTGACCCCATCCATTGCCCTTGCCTAGCTGCCACCAAGGGCTTGGAGGCCCGCCGTGACTCTCTCTTCTGTCCCGACGAGCTTGACTCGCTCTTCTCCTACTTTGACACCTCCGCCAAGCTCAGGAGCAGTAAGTACGGCCCTGTGTTTTGCTCTCCACCTCCTTCTCTTCCTCCACCCATCTGTATTCACCGCTCAGGCTGTCGACTAATGCCCATTCCATCCCCCATCTCACTCTCTAAATGGATAGTGCCGTCATCTTGAATGTATTGGTGTGGAGCATACCATGTGTTCCTCTCGGGGTTGTCTCATCACGTGGTTGTGGTCAGTGTCTTGTCTATGGGTTTCATCTGTCTTATTGTGGCTGTGGGGTCAGCCGGGAAATGGCCTCACTGGGTGTGGCGGCCAAAGTGCACTGCATTCTCTAACCACTTGGTTGAAGTTGGTGAATGTGTGTGCGCTGTTGTATAGTGACTGTGAGTGATTGTGACTGTTTGGTCCCCCGCAGTAAGAAGTGCAGACAGTGGCATCCAGAACAGTGCTGATGGGAGTAGGGAGATGCTGGCCACCATCCCCTCCACGAACAGCCTGGCTGAAGCAGGTGAGACACATACACACCAGCCTGATGAGTCTCACTCATACCCAGCCTATAGTGAAATATAGCTAGCTGTTCAATAACCCCATACATGTGCACACATTGAAACTAGAACTCCGTAACTCATTTAAATTCCTATATTTAAATATCCACCTGATTACCATGACAAACAACAATTTACACCTTGATACTCCTGATAACCTCTTTACTCCCACTCTCTTTTTCTACCCCACCCCCAGAAGCTGCCGAGGCGCCTCCCATGACTATGCCTGCCATCCTGTCCCCTCCGTCGCCCTGTAAGGAGGTGGTGGTGTTCTCGGAGCCCAAGGAGTACTCCCCGGGACTGCAGCTCTACTGGGCCTCGTGTGCCCGCAGCCTGCCTGACATGGCCGAGGCCCTGGCCCACGGAGCGGAGGTCAACTGGGTCAACACCGACAACGATAAGAGGACCCCGCTCATCATGGCCGTGCAGGGGGTGAGATGGATGGATAGGGTACTTGAGTATTGTGGAGAGGCGTGCGGAGTGTGTGTGTTCTTCAAGTGGACCTGGTCTTCTCTCTGTGTGTGTGTGTGTGTGTGTGTGTGTGTGTGTGTGTGTGTGTGTGTGTGTGTGTGTGTGTGTGTGTGTGTGTGTGTTAAATGGACTGGTCCTTTTCTAAACATCTGTCACCTGTACGTGTGTGTATAATTTGCATGTCATACCTATATTTCCAGGGCTCTTTGGTGACGTGTGAGTTCCTGCTCCAAAATGCGGCCAACGTGAACCAGCAGGACGCCCAGGGCCGAGGACCCCTTCACCACGCCACCATCCTGGGTCACACCGGGTCAGTCTCCCCCCTCTCACTACTTACCAGTAGCACAACCTCCACTCTTTTACTAGGCCCGTTAAAGACTCCATACAATGACTGTTCTTATAGAGTAGACATTAGAGGCCTGTACTAAAACAGCTCTAGCATTAAAGGTCTGTTATTCCTAGACTATTTCACTTGGCTTAATATTATAACAGACTGCTTCTTTGACTCTTTATCTCCTCATCTGACTTTTTTTTAAATGTGTTTTGGTTGAGATTAAAGCCATTATGGCAAGCCTCCGCTAAGGCAGTTTGTAAATTATTTGACCGTAATAGACCAGGGTAGTATTTGAGGTTATTTGTGTTTGAGGTTAATTGTGGTGACCCAAGTTGACAGTCTATGATCTTAGTTCATGTTGGGGTATTAAAATAGATTGGTTCCTTTTGAATTTTTTTCTCCAATACAGTCAAGTGTGTTTATTCCTGAAAAAAGGAGCCAATCAGAAAGCGGCAGACATTGAAGAGAAAACGCCCCTATCCATGGCAGTGGACGCTGCCAATGCAGACATTGTCACATTGTGAGTGTTGTGCCTGTTGGCCTTTTTCAATAGAATATATACAGTAGATACTAGGTACGTAAAGTGCATTTATTTTTAGATGGTAAAATAGATACCTGTAACCTTTAAATAAAAGCTAACATTCTGTTTTTGCCTCATAAAAATGGCAAAACATCGGTTGGATAAAGTGACTGTTCTTTCTCCATATCAATCAAATAACCTTTGTTAAAATCTCCCTCCCCCCTCCCTTTTTCCCAGGCTACGATTGGCCAAAATGAACGAGGAGATGCGGGAGGCGGAGGGGCCCTACATGCAGTCAGGTCAATATTCCACCAACAGCCCCACCGAGATGCAATACAGGAAGTGCATGCAGGAGTTTATTAGCCTGCAGCTGGATGAGCCCTAGAGACAGTAGAGCCCCAATACACAGACAGGACTAGCATCATATCTTTAATAAGCAGACATATGATGGCCTGTGTTGTTGTTCAATACTTCTATGAAGACTCAGGTCAGCTAGGTGGTGAGCTAAGCTGCATCTTGTGTCTGGAGAAAGGTGCTAGACATTTATTTACGTGACCGGGGTCAAAGCCATCAGCCGTAGAGCCAGTGTTTTGACTACTGAACAGCTGTGACTCGCTGCTCCTTTGAAGTCGTGGCTGTTGTTGTCTGTTGCGTTCCAACTTTCAAACAGCCATGTCTTTATTAGTTGCGATGTCTATTCGAAGAGAACTTGCAACAGAGGTCGTCATGACTATGTTACGTCAGTCTTGACTATCAGGCAATAATCCTGACTTTTGAATGACAGTTTTGACCATCAGACTGTTGAGTAGCTAGCAGTGTCTTGCCATGCACCAGGTGTGATTTATTAGTGATTTACCTTAGGGAATATTTGTATGGATATTCCTAATATGCTTATGCAATATTTCAGTGTGTTACATGCTTGTATGGTTCCCACAGTGAGTCTTAAACTCCTCTGTGTAAAAGACCTTGTCTTGTTTACTTGTTTGAACTTTTTATCGTTACAATGAAGTATCAATCTTGGCACATTTTACGTATGCATTTTACCTTTGTGAAATTGACTTCGGAAAGAATATTTTAAAACTGTTGCTTTTTTAAGAAAACAATTGGAACTATAGAAGCATAATAGTTGTTGTAAATTATGTATTGTACATAAATATAAATGTATATATCATAACAGTATTAAGCAGAATAGGAAGTAAAGGTGAGAGATTCTCTGAAGCGGTAATGTTAAACAACACTATGGGTGAGTGCTGTGGCTTCTGTGCTTGCATCCTTGTATTTTATTTTTTGTATTGTGTGGTATTTTATACACCTGTTTAAAGTATTAAGCTTGATTGATTGTTAGTCTACCTGGTTACAGTATGCTGCCTGTCAAAATGGAACATTTTCCCCCCACTGGGAATCCTGTTCTTTGTCTGACTTTTGACAACATTAATTGACTGTCCTTAATGTTAGCTGACACTATTTAGTCTCATGCACCATGTAGTCCTGCTCTGTGACCAGCCAGTGTGTAGTGATGCACTGAGGAGATTGAGTATCAGTTTAAAAATAGCGATTTTAATGATTGTGATGAATAGCGCTGTTCCTGAAAAGTCTAAAGGCCTTTGTATGTCGGATTCAGTCTTTTACGATTATCACGTCACACTGCAATGTTACCAAATTAAAATCTGATCTACGATTGGCTTGCGAGGCTACGTCAGCAGACATAGGCTATGTCAACTGCAGCGGTGTATTTGATCTGCGCATGTAGCAGCACACACTATGCTTATCTGCTAGTGAAGTGAGTTCAGAAAAAACTGGAAGTATGCTAACTTTATATGTCCAAACTCAGAATCAAATAGGCTTCACCGAAATAATATGGACGCTGTGGTAGAACGTTTATTTTGATTGCCGATTTTGTGCATTTATCAAAATCCCATCAGATGTCATGTAAACAAGATTATTAGGGAAGTCGTTCCTCTTGCACAGCATGTAAATGTTTAAATCGAACTATTATATTAATCTGACTATTCACAATAATATGAATCATTACAGTGTGTCACAACCGGGATCGGCTCGTAACACCAGCCACACTACAAGATAAAGGCAAAAAAATTGGTTGGAGCCTACGACCGCGCGTAATGGTACTTAATTGGCAGACCTAGACCCTGTCACACTGTACGAGCCAAGATGTCCGACAATCGTTTATGACCTAAGAATTTGCCCACGACTTGGAAACTTTGTCTGGGACTACAAAATCGTGGAATAAGATGGGTAAAATCGTACAGTCTGCAAAGGCCTTAAGGCTAGAGTTTGTAGTGGGTTTGACAGTGTGAGGAAACAACTTGTGCAATTACCTCTTGTGGCCACAGGAGAGAGTGCTGCGTTTAGAAATTCCCCCCATTCACTGAGTGAGTGGAATATACTGAGGGCTGTTGCGTTTGAAAGGCAGCCTAGGTGACACAGCATGTTGCTCTTTTGACTTGACGTAATGTAGGCTACTGGATATTGTTCCTCCATTTCAAATGTGTTTGGCAATTTCTCACTATGTAGATTCAGTCAATGACCATAGATAGCATAGCTGCACCTTAGATTATTGGACCTGTAACAAGAAGGATACTTGATTGAATATGACTGTTCATGTACCGTTTTCCTCAATGTAACTTCCGCCATGCTTTAAAAATTGTATGTGAGTGAAGGAATCTGAAGTGTATGAATGTGTTGTAGGGAAGGGATCCAATTGAAGTGTGGAATGAGGCTGTCTTGTTAAGCTCTCTGCTCTGTTACTTAGTCTTTCTCTAACTTCACTTTTATTTGTTCTATTTTTTCCTCTCTCCTCCCCAGAGTTTGTGCCTTTCTTCTGTTCTTTCATTTCTTTGGGGTGCTGAGGCCAACACAGCTGTATTTTTGTACATAAATCCTGCACTTTAAATACAATACAGTTGCTAACAAAACTAATCTTGTGCTTATTTTTTTCCGCATCACAATTCACTGCAAAGAGAGGGCTCCTTACCTTGGTACTGCTTCAGGCCTTCACACTGCTCAAACATTGTGGTGCTGCTTCTTTCTTTCATTCTGTCACCTCTTTCTCAACACGGTTTCCCTCTACTGAGCCACAGTGATGCTTTAACAGGTATGGCCAACTTTCTATATTTCTTTCCCTCGCTCTTCAAACCCCTCACCTGTATCATGTGCATGCGTGTCTGTGACAACCGTTTGAGCTCTCGAAAAACCTTCCTTTCGCAGGCTTGCATTCTATTATACAATGGCAACTTGTTTTCTTCTCTGTAAGTCTCTGCTAGTCTCGTACTTACACTGTAATGGTTTACTTTGTCCTTGCAGGAGATGAAACCTACCAAGACATTTTCCAGGACTTTTCCCAGATGGCTTCAAACGACCCGGAGAAGCTGAACCGCTACCAGCAGTACGACTCGCAACAGAGGCCATGAGGGAGGGAGGGAGGGAGGGAGGGAGACGCTCCAACTCAGGAGGACCCACTTGGAAGTGTGCGGATAGGTTAAATAATCACTTTGTATTGGTTGTAATGGTCTACAATTTTACCCCTTCGAGTAAAAAATACATTTCAATGTGGTGTTTTGTTGTTGATCCATAATAAGCACCTTTTGGAGTTTTGGTAGCATGTTTTCATAGCATTGATCTGTTGTATATTAAGCTGCAAACGAGATCCATTATGTCACAATGTTAAACATTAAGGTTAATGGTCAATGTGTGAGGAAAACAAGCCTTATGTTGTTTTGGAGTAATATTTCATATTCAATCTCATTTTGGGCACAAAATAATGTATTATTGACTGTTAAACAAAAAAATGGCATGTTTTGCCCTTCCTTATTTTTTAAAATATATATATTATTATTTTTACCCCTTTTTCGTGATATCCAATTGGTAGTTACAGTCTTGTCCCATCACTGCAACTCCAGTACGGATTCGGGAGAGGCGAAGGTCGAGTCATGCGTCCTCCGAAACACGATTCCGCACTGCATCTTCACACACTGCTCGCTTAACCCAGAAGCCAGCCGCACCAATGTGTCGGAGGAAACACTGTACAGCTGGCGACCGAAGTCAGAGTGCATGCGCCCGGCCCACCACAGGAGTCGCTAGAGCTCAATGGGACAAGGACATCCCGGTCCGGCAAAACCCTTCCCTAACCCGGACGACACTGGGCCAATTGTGTGCTGCCTCATGGGCCTCCCGGTTGCGGCCGGCTGCGACACAGCCCGGGATCGAACCCGGGTCTGTAGTGACACCTCTAGCACTGCAACGGGAGGCCCTGTGTTTGGCCCTTTCTGTATGTTCATGTTTGAGTTTAGGTCCACATATTGTAGTACCTGCTGTTGCTCACTATTATATTTCACTCAGTATTTTTGCCTCCTGCTCATTGGATAGCAAAAAACAACAACTTCTATAAACTGGACCTTGTTTATTAGTATAGCAGTATACATTGTGTACAAAACATTAGGAACACGTACTCTTTCCATGAGACTGACCAGATGAATCCAGGTGAAAGCTATGATACCTTATTGATGTCACATGTTAAATCCACTTCAATCAGTGTAGGAGACCGGTTAACCTTTTACTGCACTGGGCTAAATCAGGGTCACACAGAGTGATTCTTGGGAGTCTTAAACAAATCTACTTAGAAACAAAAGTATACACCTCACACACACCTGTACCATGTCAGATGGAGTTGAAATGTATTCAATTGAGTTTGCATCCCACTATTACACATTATATACACATCACAGAAGACTGAAATATAACAAAACTGTTTGAGATAGAAACACTGGATTTATAATTATGAAAAATATTAACATTCCACCCATGAGGCCAAAGAGGGCGCTTTTGGTAATTGACTGCAGGAAAGGGCTACATAAGGATTTCTAAGCCTTGAGATAATTGAGACATGGATTGTGTATGTGTGCCATTGAATGGGGTATGGTAGTAGGTGCCAGGCGCACCGGTTTGAGTGTGTCAAGAACTGCAACGCTGCTGGGTTTTTCACGCTCAAAAGTTTCCCTTGTGTATCAAGAATGGTCCACCAACCAAAAGACATCCAGCCAACTTGACACAACTGTGGGAAGCAATGGAGTCAACATGGGCATCCCTGTAGAATGCTTTCGACACCTTGTATAGTACATGCCCCGACGAATTGAGGCTGTTTTGAGGGAAAGGGGGGGGGTGCAACTCAATATTAGGAAGCATGTGCCTAGCAAGCATGTGCCTCCTGACTGTGGATACATACTACTGTGGTACTCTTTTGGGCATTGCATTGCATTTACAATACGAAGAGCTCTTCAGCCCCGTTATACCTGGTGCTAACATGCTTCCTGTGTCCGGATCTTCTCCACATTCTGATTATTCACACATTTTTATACCGGCCAAGACTATTAAAAATAACGGAGTGTGATCAGATCTTCCTGACTACCTCTGGAGGTAGTCTGGATGTAACGTTTCTTTGACTCTCACCTGTAAACTCCACCCACTGACTTGTCACTAAGCTCGGCCCACTGAGCTTTCATCCAACCAATCAATTCATCCCTGACTATGTCTGGAGGTGGTCAGGAAAATCTGTTCTTTTAATTGTCTATACCTGTCAAAAAATGTGGGCACTATCAGAATGTGGACAAGATCAGGACATGTTATCACAAGGTGTAAACAGGGCTATACTTAATACAACATGGGATATATATAGATATATATAAATAGATATATTTTGTACAGCTTTTGAATATGCCTAAGTTAAATATAAAGTAGTGGTACCTGAATAATTAAATAAGCTCTTGTAAATGCTGTTCATTTTCTTTGTAATTTTGTCTTTTTATATTTTCTCTCCCTATACAACTCTGATATGTATACTATCCATGTAATTAAGGACCATATTACATTTACTGCAAATAGTGGACTGGAAATTTATTGCTGAATGTTTAATTGTTTGTTTGCTTTGTCAGATCGATTTTATAAATACATTTTCTGTTGTGATTTTGTCTTAATGAATTTCAACAACAATTACAGCAATAATTAAGGGCTTTATTCTTATACACAAAATTGAGTTTGGCTTCCATATTAAATGTCCTGTCCTCATTTTATCCCTGATACATTGATGTTATCGAATCCTTCTGAGAAATGTCGCCCACTCTCTTCCAAGCAGAGTGCTTACCTCATGAAGGATTTATGTTCCTTCTCCATGGAAGGCGGGCGAATACAAACAATGCATGTGTCTCAGCCTCACCAGCCGTCCTTGCAATGTGCTCACAACAGTGATGTCACAGAGAAGCTATTCTTCCTTTCTCTATGGATCACCATATCGGCAAAATAGTGAACATGCAGGTAACTGCCAAAATAAAGGAAACAATTTAGTAAATTGGGGATACAAAGTATATTGAAAGCAGGTGCTCCCACACAAATGTGTTTCCTGAGTTAATTAATCAATTAACATCCCATCATACTTTGGGTCATGTATAAAAATGCCCAGTTGCTCATTATTGTTGGTTAGAATGGCTAGAAGAGCTATGTGACTTTGAAAGACGGGTTAAAAAGGAGCATAGGGGGTTTAATGTCAGTCACCAGATCTCAACCTAATTGAACGCCTACATGCTGACTAGACCCAGCACGCACGTGTGCATATTGATTTTGTCCATCCACACCAGACACGATCAGGACACGCAGGTTGAAATATCAAAACTAACTCTGTACCAACTATATTAATTTGGGGACAGGTCGAAACATGAAACATTCATGGCCAATTAGCTGTTGCTAATTTGTCCTGGGATATAAACATTGGGTTGTTATTTTACCTGAAATCCACAAGGTCTTTTGTAGAATTCTGACCCATTTTGTGTTCTCTACTCCGACAATTAATCCACAGATAAAAGGGAAACCTAGTTAGTTTCTAGTAATCTCTCCTTCAGTCTTCTTCTTCTGTGGACTTTATATGGCGGTTGGAACGAACTTTAAGGCACATTACCACCACCAACTGGACTGTGTGGACCTCAGTTCATCTGTCAATCACCCACGTGGGTATATGCTCCTAAAAACCAATGAGGATAAGGGAGAGGTGGGAATTGCAGCATGTCACGCGTCAAAAATAGAACCAAATTCTATTTTAGCACCTGGCTACGCAATTCCCGCCTCCCCCTTATCCTCATTGGTTTTTAGGAGCATATACCTACGTGGGTGATTGACAGATGAACTGAGGCTCGCGAGCAGTTTGGATGAAATGATTGAATAACGTGTACATTTATTTTGTAACGCGAGCGGTGTGGTCAGCATGTTATGGGAGATTCTGGAGCGGCACCTGAGATAGCGTTTTCCACCACCATCAACAAAACACCAAATAATGGAATTTCTCGTGGAAGAATGGTGTCGCATCCCTTCAATAGAGTTCCAGACACTTGTAGAATCTATGCCTGGGGTGTCAAACTCATTCCATGGAGGGTCCGGTGTCTGCAGGTTGTTGGTTTTTCCTTTCAAATAAGCCCTAGAAAACCAGGTGTGGGGAGTGCATGACTAATTAGTGACCTTAATTCATCAATCAAGTACAAGGGAGGAGCAAAAACCCATGGATTGAGTTTGACACCTGTGATCTACACCAAGGCTCACTGAAGCTGTTCTGGTGGCTCAACGCCATATTAAGACACTTTCGGTTGGGGTTTCCTTTATTTTGGCAGTTACCTGTACATCCCTGATGGCTCACCCACTCAACAAATAATTACATTTAGTTTATTGCACCTGGTGCAAAAATGTATGGCATCCAGTCCCCTATTCCTTCGATGAGCTATGGTATGTGCATGTTTAGTCTGTTCTAAAACCATTGTCCTGGAACACATCAAAATGTGTACTGCTAGCCTGGTCACATAACTGTATGTGCTATTGGCAATGGAATTACATCTGCCGTGTAGGCCTGTTACTCATAGTTCATTCTTTGGTACTGTATGTTAAAAAAACAAAAAAAAACTGGACAAATCACATTTTGAAAAAACAAAACCAGGAATGAACATGCATTTTTAGATAAGAATTGGTGAGCCTGGGGAAACGACTATTTAAGAGCCTATATACTCCTGATGCCACAATGCAGACTCGGCCTGTACAGATGTACCTGTCCAGGTATAGACACTGTTTGTGGTGGTAAGGCCATCTGTCCAGTCTGTACCCAGTCACAGGTCCTAGATCCTAGGCTTTTCTCTGAGAAGTCTGCGGTCGGCTCCCCTGCAGAGAGGCGGAGGGCCGCTGCTGGAGACGTTTCCTCTCCATAAAAGAGAAATGTGAACAAACGCAAAGAGGCCAAGCTCCATTAATGTCACTCACCCAGCCGCAACGTCCAAGGGTCTCCTCGGTACACTGAGCCTGCCAGGGACTACAGATATCTGGGCAGAGACTGCCCAGCTCAATGCTTTTACACTATGATAGTACTATTAGCTGTTCAGTGTTTCTTTTGAAAAAAAATATTGAAAAGGAATAGTTTCACTAATCACGTTAAATAATAATCTCCACAAATTAAGTAGGGCTTTACAATGATGGTAAAAACTTTTGGGGATCCTTACCCCTCAGGAGAAAGCCAACTGTCACAAGACCAGGTAATAACAATCTACTGGAACCAGAGGCAGAGACTCAGGCCTCATAGACAATGGCTTGACAGGACAAAACTCCCGCTCAGACCTTGATGTATCCACCTCATTAGCGGTAGCCCTCAGTTCTCTTCACCTCTAACTCCAGAAACCCACAGCTCAACGAGCTAACAGCACTAACGGGTAGACTGCTCATGAGTTCACTCAGAAAGAATGGCTAGGGTTTCATATTTTGGAACGGGCTTGCAAGGGGAATCCAAACAGTCCTGCCTGTATTTTCTAAATGCTGATGATGAATGAACGGCCAGGATGAATAGGCGCAGTGTTGCAGGCATTCTTTCACACCGCGAATCCTCCGTCCTCCACCACACTACCTGACAAAGAGCGGGAATGAAAAGTGGAGGATGTGTAGAATACTATACAGTCCTTCCACCCCCTCCTCCTCTCACTTGCTACTTCATTCTGCTGTTTATGTCTAGGTTCCCAGAATGGGCCGGCACTGTTGCCCCTCTCGTTTAGAGGATACTTTTTATGAGAGAGGGCTTCCCGGAGACCTGTCCTCCACACCCCGGTGAGCAGCCAGCGGTCAGCCTTTCCAGCTCCAGCTAGGAAAATTGAGTCCACTCATCACAGGTCTGGCCTCCAGCTGTTCAGAGGACCCCAGAACACCCCTCTCTGCCAGGTGTGGGGAACCCAAGCTGGAGAGAGTGAAGGCTGGCTAATCTAGCCCTAGTGACATCCCTCCTTTTGGGTCAATCAGCTTTTACCATACAACTTTTATGGAAGTATGTGATATCATGGCCAGGAGGTTTTCATACTTCCTCTGTGAGGTATGGAATTCAAGCTTCAGGCTTATGTTTAAATACACTACATGACCAAAAGTATGTGGACACCTACTCGTCGAACATCTCATTCCAAAATAATGCGCATTAATATGAAGTTGGTCCCCCCTTTGCTGCTATAGCAGCCTCCACTCTTCTGGGAAGGCTTTCCACTAGATGTTGGAACATTGCTATGGGGACTTGCTTCCATTCAGCTACAAGAGCATCAGTGAGGTCGGGCACTGATGTAGGGCCATCTTGTGATGCAAACTAGACCATAACCTCCAGTGAAAAAGCAGCAGACTAAAGAAGAGCACTGAACTCAGCTGCACTAGTTTATTGTAACTGGGGAGAAAGTAAGCTCAGCTGGTAGAGCACGGCACTTGTAACGCCAAGGTAGTGGGTTCGATCCCCGGGACCACCCATACACAAAAAATTTATGCACGCATGACTGTAAGTCGCTTTGGATAAAAGCGTCTGCTAAATGGCGTATTATTATTATTATTAAGTATGCATGGCTCAATTTTGTTTTCATGTGAAGAACATTAGCCAAGTCCTTTAGAATAAATTATGTTGCAGGCATGCAAGCAAACCTTAGCACGAAAGTGCATGTTCATCATGCTATCATCACTTCGTGATGTCATCTCTTCATGTTTTTCTAGATGATCCTTGTCCCAATGGGAGGTCTGATACACTCCGCCCTCTAGTTATCAGAGATACCAGGCCACATCAGCCAAGATCCACAACATCCCACCCATTAAATCTAGTCTCATCAAGAGGAGTCAAAACAGTCTGCCCTGTCCAGAGTCCCATGAACCGCCTACACATCACTCGCTGGCCCATAACTCAAGCGAACACGCTGGGACCCTGCATTCAGCTCCATAGCCACACACTCAATTTCACAACCCTCCTCTCCGACGACTACTGGCCCATGCTGATCTGGTGGGTCTGCTCGTTTGCCTAAACAACATGAGTATGCTGTTGAGCCGCCGTCCTTTCATCGACACTTACTCACCAATGTTCCAACAGACGGTGACTACACGGGCGAGAACGCCAAAGGTATGCACGGTGCCTACTCGTTCCTTCCCCCCTTCTTTCCATTTCTCCTCCCCTGCCCTCATTTGTTTGTCAGTTTGCTGACAGGCACTGGAGGCGCCGGTCTACTGCCTGCCCCTAACTTCTCCCCAGGGTTCACAGCTTGGCCTGGCTGGATGCAACCTCAAAATGATTTTTTTCTACCTTGTATGGTGTTGTGAATTTGCCCCCGTAACCCACCAATTTTAGAATAGACCGATGTTGCTCCGGATATTGATTCATAAAGACAAGTTCCTGGTTTAGAACTGGTTAAGGTTACAGGAAGAGTTCAAGAGGTCACAGAACAAGGCCATGGTTAGAGTTGATAACCTATAGAATTATTCCATGTGGCAATACTGGGGTCATAAAAAGGTCCATTACTTAAGTGATGATGGAGAGGGTTTGTGTGTGCACGTCATTACTCTGTTCAATTACTTGGTCAGATAAGTGAGCGCCAAGGAGAGGATGTTGAGGAAGAAGACAAGCAAAGCTGAGGTGAAATAAACATTAAAGTCAATGTTAACTATTTAAGATTTATGAGGTTCTTCCAGGAATTGAGATGATTTTCCAATTTCTTTCCCAGAAATCTACAATATCCCACCCGCATCGAACAGACATATGGGAAGTGAAACGTTGGTGGTCCGCTCATCTTTGGGAAACAGGGTGGAGAGAAGGGAGGCTCACAGTGTGACTAAACATTTCCTCCTGTCAGTTGGGTAGCACAGGGTGTTACAGCGTCCTGTGTTATGTTTGAGGTTAGGTATACCCCTCAAACCAACAATTTGGCCCATGTGACTAGCTCCGTCTATAATCAGAACAGGATATCGCTGTCCATTAGTTAAGGAAGGGAGGCATCTACAATCTCATTAGTTGTGTATTCCCAGATGGTGAATGATGATAGCAACTGTACCTTGAAAAGTACAGTTTTGCTAACTCTTCAGCTGTTGAGACAGTCCAATCAGTCTTTTTGTCATGAATTCTTTCCATCCGTGTAGACCTGAATGGAAACCGGATTCACATGAGTAAAGATTTAGGAATGAGGAACTCTCGCTCTCAATAAAAGGCTATTATGAAGACATCCATGACTCAATATCTGAACGTGAAAGTAGTGGAAGGCTGTACACAGCTGGGCCAAAAACGTACTGGTTATATTATTGACAAGCAATTTCATTAATGGGACTGGACAGCTACAAAACATTTCTGACAAGCAATTACGGAGTAGCACTGGACTTTTCCACTAGTTTTTATGGATACAAATTTAAGTACCAATACTTTTATCCCCAGAGGTCCAGATCATGCAGAAAAACTGCCCATTATTGTTTCCCAAAAGCCTAACATTCCCTCCATAATAAACATGCCTTTTGTGTCCCTTTGATATTTTAAGTAGAAACTGTCCTCCAATATTGCATTTTAAAAGCCTGTTATATTAAATGAAGTGCCCTTTAATATGGAGAATTCAATAAATCAAAATTCAGCATTTTGACATGTCCCTCCGTGCACCCTCTAACTTCTAGGAAGTTTTCAACCCACTTAACCATTTCTGAAGATTATTATATATTCCATGTGATTAGTGATTCATTTACGTCCGTCCCTCATTGAGCTGACGTTTTTCACTGTTTCGCTATGGCTTTAGTCATCAATCTAGCAAAAGGGCAATATTTTATTAATGTAGTAGTGTTCCCTACCCCCTAGAAAGCTATGAACTTTGGCTTTCAATTGTTTATTTATGTCTGAGAAAAAAATAATTTTCAACCCATATGATCTAGTACACAATACAAGTATAATAAAACATATACAAATATGATATGCTAAAATATTTTTTGAGAGTGAATGAATAAGCCTTTTGTCCATATACACTACCGTTCAAAAGTTTGGGGTCACTTAGAAATGTCCTTGTTTTCGAAAGAAAAGCAATTTTTCTGTCCATTAAAATAACTTCAAATTTATCAGAAATTCAGTGTAGACATTGTTAATGTTGTAAATGGCTATTGTAGCTGGAAACGGCTGATTTTTAATGGAATATCTACAGTTGAAGTCGGAAGTTTACATACACCTTAGCCAAATACATTTAAACTCAGTTTTTCACAATTCTTGACATTTAATCCTAGTAAGAATTCCCTGTTTTAGGTCAGTTAGGATCACCACTTTATTTTAAGAATGTAAAATGTCAGAATAATAGTAGAGAGAATGATTTATTTCAGCTTTTATTTCTTTCATCACATTCCCAGTGGGTCAGACGTTTACATACACTCAATTAGTATTTGGTAGCATTGCCTTTAAATTGTTTAACTTGGGTCAAATGCTTCGGGTAGCCTTCCACAAGCTTCCCACAATAAGTTGGGTGAATTTAGGCTTTTTTATGGTGGTTTTGGAGCAGTGGCTTCTTCCTTGCTGAGCGGCCTTTGAGGTTATGCCGAAATAGGACTTGTTTTACTGTGGTTATAGATACTTTTGTACCTGTTTCCTCCAGCATATTCACAAGGTCCTTTGCTGTTGTTCTGGGATTGATTTGCACTTTTCACACCAAAGTACGTTCATCTCTAGGAAACAGAACGCGTCTCCTTCCTGAGCGGTATGACAGCTGCGTGGTCCCATGGTGTTTATACTTGCGTACTATTGTTTGTACAGATGAACGTGGTACCTTCAGGCGTTTGGAAATTGCTCCCAAGGATGAACCAGACTTGTGGAGATCAATACTTTTTTTCTGAGGTCTTGGCTGATTTATTTTGATTTTCCCATGATGTCAAGCAAAGAGGCACTGAGTTTGAAGGTAGGCCTTGAAATACATCCACAGGTACACCTCCAATTTACTCAAATTATGTCAATTAGCCTATCAGAAGCTTCTAAAGCCATTACATAATTTCCTGGAATTTTCCAAGCTGTTTAAAGGCACAGTCAACTTAGTGTATGTAAACTTCTGACCCACTGGAATTGTGATACAATGAATTATAAGTGAAATAATCTGTCTGTAAACAATTGTTGGAAATATTACTTGTGTCATGCACAATGTAGATGTCCTAACCAACTTGCCAAAACTATAGTTTGTTAACAAGAAATTTGTGGAGTGGTTGAAAAAAAGTTTTAATGACTCCAACCTAAGTGTATGTAAACTTCCGACTTCAACTGTACATTGGCGTACAGAGGCCCATTATCAGCAACCATCAGTCCTGTGTTCCAATGGCATGTTGTAATCCAAGTTTATCATTTTAAAAGGCTAATTGATCATTAGAAAACCCTTTTGCAATTATGTTAGCACAGCTGAAAACGGTTGTGCTGATTAAAGAAGCAATAAAACTGGCCTTCTTGAGACTAGTTGAGTATCTGGAGCATTAGCAATTATGGGTTCGATTACAGGCTCAAAATGGCCAGAAACAAATAACTTTCTTCTGAAACTCATCAGTATATTCTTGTTCTGAGAAATGAAGGCTATTCCATGCAAGAAATTGCCAAGAAACTGAAGATCTCGTACAATGCTGTATACTACACCCTTCACAGAACAGCGCAAACTGGCTCAAACCAGAATAGAAAGAGGAGTGGGAGGCCCCGGTGCAAAATTTTGCAAGAGGACAAATACATTAGTGTCTAGTTTGAGAAACAGACGCCTCACAGGTCCTCAACTGGCAGCTTCATTAAATAGTACCCGCAAAACACCAGTCTCAACTTCAACAGTGAAGAGGCGACTCCGGGATGCTGACCTAGACAGAGTTGCAAAGAAAAAGCCATCTCTCAGACTGGCCAATAAAAAGAAAAGATTAAGATGTGCAGTCTGAGATATGGCTTTTTCTTTGCAACTCTGCCTAGAAGGTCAGCATCCCGGAGTCACCTCTTCACTTCTTTGTTTCTGGCCATTTTGAGCCTGTAATCGAACCCACAATTGCTGATGCTCCAGATACTCAACTAGTCTCAAGAAGGCCAGTTTTATTGCTTCTTTAAATCAGCACAACAGTTTTCAACTGTGATAACATAATTGCCCCAAAAAAAATTTGTGGGGGTGTAGATCAGCTTAATATTGCAGATAGATTGTAACTTCCATCAATGTAATTGTCTGCATCACTTCCCCATGTTTTTATATATTCATACATACACACACACACATACATACATATACAGTGGGGAAAAAATGATTTAGTCAGCCACCAATTGTGCAAGTTCTCCCACTTAAAAAGATGAGAGAGGCCTGTAATTTTCATCATAGGTACACGTCAACTATGACGACAAAATGAGGAAAAAAAATCCAGAAAATCACATTGTAGGATTTGTAATGAATTTATTTGCAAATTATGGTGGAAAATAAGTATTTGGTCAATAACAAAAGTTTCTCAATACTTTGTTATATACCCTTTGTTGGCAATGACACAGGTCAAACGTTTTCTGTAAGTCTTCACAAGGTTTTCACACACTGTTGCTGGTATTTTGGCCCATTCCTCCATGCAGATCTCCTCTAGAGCAGTGATGTTTTGGGGCTGTTGCTGGGCAACACGGACTTTCAACTCCCTCCAAAGATTTTCTATGGGGTTGAGATCTGGAGACTGGCTAGGCCACTCCAGGACCTTGAAATGCTTCTTACGAAGCCACTCCTTCGTTGCCCGGGCGGTGTGTTTGGGATCATTGTCATGCTGAAAGACCCAGCCACGTTTCATCTTCAATGCCCTTGCTGATGGAAGGAGGTTTTCACTCAAAATCTCACGATACATGGCCCCATTCATTCTTTCCTTTACGCGGATCAGTCGTCCTGGTCCCTTTACAGAAAAACAGCCCCAAAGCATGATGTTTCCACCCCCATGCTTCACAGTAGGTATGGTGTTCTTTGGATGCAACTCAGCATTCTTTGTCCTCCAAACACGACGAGTTGAGTTTTTACCAAAAAGTTATATTTTGGTTTCATCTGACCATATGACATTCTCCCAATCCTTTTCTGGATCATCCAAATGCACTCTAGCAAACTTCAGACGGGCCTGGACATGTACTGGCTTAAGCAGGGGGACACGTCTGGCACTGCAGGATTTGAGTCCCTGGCGGCGTAGTGTGTTACTGATGGTAGGCTTTGTTACTTTGGTCCCAGCTCTCTGCAGGTCATTCACTAGGTCCCCCCGTGTGGTTCTGGGATTTTTGCTCACCGTTCTTGTGATCATTTTGACCCCACGGGGTGAGATCTTGCGTGGAGCCCCAGATCGAGGGAGATTATCAGTGGTCTTGTATGTCTTCCATTTCCTAATAATTGCTCCCACAGTTGATTTCTTCAAACCAAGCTGCTTACCTATTGCAGATTCAGTCTTCCCAGCCTGGTGCAGGTCTACAATTTTGTTTCTGGTGTCCTTTGACAGCTCTTTGGTCTTGGCCATAGTGGAGTTTGGAGTGTGACTGTTTGAGGTTGTGGACAGGTGTCTTTTATACTGATAACAAGTTCAAACAGGTGCCATTAATACAGGTAACGAGTGGAGGACAGAGGAGCCTCTTAAAGAAGAAGTTACAGGTCTGTGAGAGACAGAAATCTTGCTTGTTTGTAGGTGACCAAATACTTATTATCCACCATCATTTGCAAATAAATTCATAAAAAATCATACAATGTTATTTTCTGGATTATTTTTCTCAATTTGTCTGTCATAGTTGACGTGTACCTATGATGAAAATTACAGGCCTCTCTCATCTTTTTAAGTGGGAGAACTTGCACAATTGGTGGCTGACTAAATACTTTTTTTCCCCACTGTAGGTGAGTATGTCCTTGTAAATTCAATGTGACTGTGTGTGTCATCAAGCCCTTGGTATGATAAGGAGTAAGCTAAACTGGGCAGAATAATGGCAGGCTGAGGCGGCCTGGCTGGTGGGCAGACTGTGGCAGCTGTGATGAGGAAACACTGCTGAGAGAATGTAAACCTGCCTAAATGTGCAGGATTAGAGGGATTACTCTACGTACACACAGCACATGCAGGAACAAAAATAAGCACACGTGCTCCAATCTCCAATATATATATATTTTTAATTGTACTGACAGAAAATTATACCATTTAACAAGAGAATGTAAAACATTCCCTGTCTGACAAAGGGGGCCAGGACAGGGAAGGAACGTGTAAAAGAGGGACGGCGGGAGGGAGGGGGGACAAAGAGATGCATGCTGGGATGTCAAGATTCTTCCTGTAGAAGCCTCGTAACGCCACCTGTGGAACAGAAAGGCCAGAGCTGTTAGAAGGATACGACCTGAATAGGCTCTGTGTTTGATCACAAAACACCTAATTCATTGCTTGTTTTTACAAGAAAGTTAGGCCTAATTACTCTATCTATATTTAAATGTTTATTAACCCTTCTCCTACAATGTCCTTGGCCCTTTTTTTTTGCATGGGCTGCATCTCAATCCACTACATCCACCGATATCGCCCTTCCACATCTGCGGTGAAAGGTGGCAGCGCTAGAGTGGTGTTTGTCAGACCATGAGATGTCCCGAAAATCGGTCTTCTCACGAAAACGTCTAAAGTGTCCGAACGGTTTGGCCTACAAACTTATGAGAATTCTCACGAACAGCGTCACGGGACTCTTCTGAAGTCGGTACAGCCGATCTGCCAACTTCTCTGTAGCGACCGAACAGATTGGGTTACACACTAATCTCTCACGAACATATCGGTTGTTCTGCTCTAGGACGCCGACAAACCTCACAAAGACTTGCCTGAAGGTCCCCGGTATCAGTTTAAAATGTTTTATGTAAGTACACTACCGGTCAAAAGTTTTAGAACACCTACTCATTCAAGGGTTTTTCTTTATTTTTACTATTTTCTACATTGTAGAATAATAATGAAGACATCAAAACGATGAAATAACACATATGGAATCATGTAGTAACCAAAAAAGCGTTAAACAAATAAAAATATATTTTATATTTGAGATTCTTCAAATAGCCACCCTTTGCTTTGACGACAGCTTTGCACATCGATGCCAATTTGAATGCACAGAGATAACGTGATGAGATCCTGAGGCCCATTATGCCATTCATCCGCCGCCATCAACTCATGTTTCAGCATGATAATGCACGGCCCCATGTCGCAAGGATCTGTACACAATTCCTGGAAGCTGAAAATGTCCCAGTTCTTTCATGGCTTGCATACTCACCAGACATGTCACCTATTGAGCTTGTTTGGGATGCTCTGGATCGACGTGTACGACAGCGTGTTCTAGTTCCCGCCAATGTCCAGCAACTTCGCACAGCCATTGAAGAGGAGTGGGACAGGCCACAATCAACAGCCTGATCAACTCTATGCGAAGGAGATGTGTGTCGCGCTGCATGAGGTAAATGGCAGTCACACCAGATACTAACTGGTTTTCTGATCCACGCCCCTACCTTTTTTTTTTAAATGTATCTGTGATCAACATATGCATATCTGTATTCCCAGTTAAGTGAAATTCATAGATTAGGGCCTAATTAATTTATTTCAATTGACTGATTTCCTTATATGAACTGTAACGCAGTTAAAATCTTTGAAATGGTTGCAAGTTGCGTTTATATGTTTGTTCAGATAAAAAAATGTATACCTTAACTTATGCTTTTCATTATGATAACTTAAAGATTTTCATTAAGACAATTCATTAAGATAACCACAGTGGCGTGTATTTCAAATCCTTTTACATGTAGAGCAGGAGTATTTCTAATCCCAAAAGGCATGACACTATCTAAACATCCCCTAATTGTATTTTGTTTAACACATGTTGTACAAGCCTTCATTGGAGGTAATGGGGACCAAGACAAACATACGTGTGCTGATGGCCAAAACTGACAAAACAATCTATCTCGGCTCACTCTTTGCTGTGCAATTACTGCCACTACAGATGGAGGGTTTGCCCTCAGGGGTTGTAGTTTGGAAATGGCAGCATTGTTTACATTCCATAGGCACCGATGGGTGCGAGCTAGGTTAGGCATGGGAACAAAAACCCAAAGACCTGCACTGTACAGTTACCTCTTTCTCTGCTATCTCTGTACCAGCGATGGGGCAAAGCCACTCTGTCTGAGACTGCCTCACTGCTCTGTATAGCAAATTACAAGGTAATATAAAATATTCAGGCAGCTTGATCCTGAAAGTTTGAGTTATTGCACAAAGGGGGAAGAATGGTCACTGTATGTACCCCTAGGCTACAGATCCAATGGGGTTGTGGTTCTAAAATATTTTTAGCAATATGACCCATCTACAGCTTTTGGTCAATAAAACCTGTTTCTAACCAGCACCCACTCTTTCACAGAGAACCCATTACGAATTATCTGCGAACCATCAATGGATCCAGATCCATAATTTGGTAAATACTGGTGTAAGACACATACATACCTTTTACACGGAGGGTGTTCACTCGTCGATGTACTCGAAGGGCTCGGGGGCCTCTGGCTCCTGTTCCTCCTCCTCGATCTTTGGGCCGTGGGCGGAGACGGGCTCCACCAGCTCCTCATCTTCCTCGCTGGTGTCTTTCATGATGATGATGCCGCCGGTGTGCAGCTGGAGACAGACAGGGGACACGGACCAATGGCATGAGCGACTGTAGGCGGTTTGACCAATGACGGGAGTCTTTTCGATCTCCGGGGCCGTGTCGTGCTGTGTTAACACCCAACACCTTGTCTAACTTCCCGACTGAGCAGTACATCCATCAAACATCACCCGCCTGCCCCACAATATTGTAATATCAACTCAAGAGAACACACTGCACCTCATAATGTTTAAATCTCACCCACTCTCCACTATCAACACTGACTAGCATGCTTATGCAATAGTTGGACACATTTGACAAGGCTTCAGAGAAGGCTTATGTCTACGTAAATCTCTGAAGCCGAGAAGTGAGAGGAGAGGATCTTTAAAAACACTCCACAGACGAGGTGATGGATAACAGTGAAGGGATTTATCATGACTGCAAGAAAGAACAGGTCTTTATTCAGTCTTGGTCTGCCTGTGAGGATTTTGAGGGGATGGTTGCCTCAGTGATACTCAGTTATCACATTGCCATCGCAGTGGTTGTACTGTACATCAAGCAGCTTGGTTATCACTGTACATCAGTGTTATAGATATGGTTGTTTAAGATATGATGTGTTTCAGGTCCAGACTAAAGCATCTGGCAAGGTGAGCACTGCACTGGCTTGATTCTAACTCCTAGATTATCACTGGGCAGGTAAGCTAACACTAATCTACTCACAGACCACACTACAAGGTATTTGGAACAGTGCTCTGATTGCCTTCTATGGAAGAGGTGAAATTAAATAGTCACGATATGGAGGGACATTCTGTGGGAGGCACACCCTGACCCCGCAACAATAGATTGACTGGTCTTAAAACAATACCTCTCAAGGTCGCATATAAAAAACAAAATGTGTAATGTTTTAGAAGACCGACGAGAGCAAAGAGGCACCTGTGTCATTTGATATGACCCATGATGCATTGGTCTTAGCTTGACTTGTGTTGATTTTACACGTAACCAGATGATACTCCTCTTTATAGGAGTGGGATTACGATAAGTGTGCGGGTGACTGCATAATGCATATCTCATTTTATTTACTGTGGAAACCTGTCAACACTTTGCACGGGGCCAGAGTCCAGTGGTTTATTGGCCGGCAACGTTAAGACTCAGTGGGTGATGATAGGGGTCAGATATACGGTCCAAAACCAAACAACCAGGGGTTATAATCTTAGATTAAATTGAAATAAAAGATGGCTGATAAAAGACAGCTTCATTGTTGGACCCAGAAACACACTTAAAAAGTCACACACACACAGGCACACCAACAGTACGTACCGGTTTGAAGGGCTGGTAGCGGCACGTCTCGGGCATGTTGAGCACTTTGAGCTGGGCGGGCATCACTCTGGCTGGGTTCTCCATCAGCTGGAAGTTGGGCTCGGGCTCCTTCTTCTTCTCCTTCTCCTTCTCCTTCTCCTTCTCCTTCTCCTCATCTTTCTTCTCCTTCTCAGCCTCCTGTACCTCCTGAGAGTCCAACAAACACAAAAAATGCTAAGCGTTTCCCCCCCTCTTCTCGAGGAAAACCCATGACTCAGTGACTACAAAATGCATTGGATAATACAATAGATGTCAATGGCAATAAGCGTAAACCCAAAATAAAGTGTGCTTTTCATGTCACACGTTTCCCGACAACTGAAAAGTTTCAACTCTGGAAGATGTGTTTATCTTGAGATGGTTAATACACCTTATCTGTTGTGTTGCACTTGGTGGCCAGTGATTTGTTAGGCTATTTGCAGTGCCCCGCGCAAGACAATCTCAATGTTCAACTAACCAAACAATACAACAAACTCCCCCTCTATAAGACACTGTCTGTGTGTCGGGTCTGAGTTATTGAAGGGTACACGGTCCTGCGGGGGAGCGGCATGAAAATTAAGTTTATATTACAAGCTTCTTTGGCCTGCCTTTTGTAGTGGGTGACTTTCCGTTTCTCTGAAATGGACACACTTTCTTTTGGTCAAGTTAGTGTGGGAGAGGTGGAAAAACTATTGTTATCCATCAATAACAATAAGCCACTAGGTATAGACAACCTTGATGGGAAACTATTGAGAATGGTAGCAGACTGTACTGCCACCCCTATTTGCTATATCTTTAACCAAATCCGAAAGGCGTGTGTCCACAGGCGTGGAAGGAAGCTAAAGTAAGTCCACTGCCAAAAACAACCCAGTAAAGCACCTGTTGCTGGCTCTAACAGCCGCCCAATTAGTTTGCTGCCTCTTCTTAGTAAACTGATGGAGAGAATTGTGTTTGACCAAATACAATGCTATTTTTCAGAGAACAACTACTGACTTTCAGCATGCATACGGGCATTCAACGTGTACTGCATTGACTAAGATGACAGATGATTGGTTAAAAGAAATTGATAAAAAATTCTACGTGACCGTTTACATTTAAATTTTAGTCATTTAGCAGACGCTCTTATCCAGAGTGACTTACAGGAGCAATTAGGGTTAAGTGCCTTGCTCAAGGGCACATCGACAGATTTTTCACCTAGTCGGCTCGAGGATTAGAACCAGTGACCCTTTCGGTTACTGGCACAACGCTCTTAACCACTAAGCTACCCGTTTAGTCACGGTAATTAGGCTTCTCCAAGCTCTGATGCTGCTGATGGTCATTAGTAGCCTACCAAACATGCTAACTGCCTGGTACTCAGCACTATTGTCCCTCTAATCACTCTGACATCAATGCAAATGTATTTTGAAAATCTAATCAACCACTTCATGAGAACCCATGAGCTCTTGTTGCGCAACATTTCTATAGGCTATGCAATTGCGCGAGAAAACAGAGTGATGGCCTCTATTAAAAAGAGGAGGATCCCATCAGCTTTCTATAGGCTAGGCCTACTATATTTATTTCTCAACTTTCCTAATATTAAGCACATTGCTTATCTTTACAACAGGAGTATAGCCTACCTGGCTGGTATGAAAATGAATCATGGGAAAAGCATCCTCCATTCGCTATTTAAGTGCATAGATTACATTTATTTTTTCCCGCTGCCTTTTTCGAGACAGGTGCATGATAATGGTCCATTCTAAATCAAAACAAATTTCACACATATTATTTAGTATATGTAAAGAGAAGATTAAATCAACAATAGTCTGATGGGTGACAATATTAGCCTATCACTTGTGAATTATATATTATCACTTGTGAATGATGCCCAGCATAAGGCAAGAAACAAATGCTTTTTTTTTGCATTACTTTTTCGATTAGTCGCACACCTCATGTAGCCTAGCCCATAGGCCTATATGTTTTGATAAGTGGCCAAATAACTTCTTTAAAATTAAGCACATGAATCAGCGTTACAAGGTGTGTAGAGCCTAACTGGCATACATAAGCAGCGCGTGAGTTTCAAGTTTGGGGAAGATAATTTTCACCATAAGAATGCACCTTTATAATAAAAGCATTACATTCATAATCGCATTTGTGATCACTTTTGATAATGATGTTTTCCCGATAATGTAACATTCGTGCTTATAGCCTACTGCCATGCGCGCATTGCGGCGCTTATAATGTGAAGAAATAGCTGAATAGTTAATCAACATTTAAAGCTAAACGTTCTGATCTGTTGAGTCAGCCACATTGCGTAAAACATTTTTGGGATGCTAGTGGTTGTGTTAATTTGGGATCCATTGCATCCCACAACTGTCCCACACTATGTTTGGAATATTTATTTCTCGCACAGAATAGGTCACAGTAGATTGACATAGGCTAGTGCTTTTGCTGTTCGTTAGGCCTACTCATCTTGTTGGCTGACGAAAAGTAAATGTGGACAGTTCTTCCATTATCTTCAATATGCACCTCGGAATTGGATAAGGACGTGCGCGGTTGCGTCTCCCCGATGTGTCTGTCTTCACTTGTAGCCTGTGAGAAAGACCTGATCACGTGATGGAGAGCGATGTGAGTGAGAGGTGCTTCAGAGCGCACAGCACTCAAGGAGAAGGGCACAACACAGCACTCCGGGCCAAGGGCACAACGGCCACTGGCCGCAAAAGGCATGGATTTTTTTAGGGTGCATTACGGCCACACAAAGGGGATGCCGCCGTGAAATTCGAGGCATTATCAAGTGCTTGTCAAAACATATAGCCCAACGTTTATAGAACAACTAAAGTTACATTAATAACTCTAAATTAAGCATATAGGAGTACCTTTTTCTTTGTTAACCGCTCAACACAGAATAGCCGCATGTGGCACACACCCTCAAACCGTTTGGAGAAATGATCCTTTCTATTTTATTCAGCTTTGTTCAATTGTATTCTTCATACTATAAAATAATGCCATGGAATTATAAGCAAATCTTGTCTGCTAAATTAACTAGTGTAGCCCACAGCCATTTGGCATAGCCAGATCAGGACCTAACATAAGGACAACTCAGAGTATCCTATTCTGTTCTTCTGAAATAGACTACAGTTTCTTCATATCATGCTTCTTTAGATCTGTCTAAAATAAATAATGGATTTATTGTGAAGATGTAGGCTATATTACAAGGACTTATTATACTTTTTTAAATGTAGAGGTTCCAAAGGTCTGCATCAGTGGCTTGTAGGCCGTGTGTGGAAGCCAGGAGATGCTAAATGTGTTTATGTTAATTAACGTCAATTACCTTGAGACTGACAGTTATTTGCTTAACAATCACCAGCTGACTAAATTTCGTGACCGCCACAGCCCTAGTTGTGCATAAAGGGTGTAACCATTGAGCAAATTGAGGAAGCAAAACTCCTAGGTATAACATTGGATGGTCAATTATCATGGTCAAGTCATATTGACAAAGTTGTTGTGAAGATGGGGAGGAGTATGTCTTATCAAAAGATGTTCTGCGCTTTTGACACAAAAATCAATTGTACTAGATGTTAAGGCTCTGGTCTTGTCCCATTTTGATTACTGTCTGGAAATATGGTCAAGTGCAGCAAAGAAAGACCTAGCAAAGCTGCAGCTGGCTCAAAACAGAGCAGCACACCTTGCCCTTAACAGCACACACAGAACTAACAACATTCATGCCAGTCTTTTCTGGTTGACGAGAGATTAACTGCTTCTCTTCTAGTTTTCATGAGAAATATTACTGTAATGAATATTCCAAATTGTCTGCATAATCAAATAACATTCATCTCAGACACCCATTCATGTCCCACAAGACATGCCACCAGGGGTCTCTTCACAGTCCCCAAGTCCAAACAGAATTCATGGAAACGCACAGTATTATATAGAGCCATGATCGTATGGAACTTCCTTCCATCTCCAATTACTCAACAAAACAGCTAAATTACCTTTAAAAAACAGATTAAACATCTCATGGAATGGCAGGGACTGAGGGGACACAAACACATGCACACACAGACACACAATATTTTTACATTTACGTCATTTAGCAGACGCTCTTATCCAGAGCGACTTACAGTTAGTGAGTGCATACATTATATATATATATATATATACTTTTTTTTTTTTATACTGGCCCCCCGTGGGAATCGAACACACAACCCTGGCGTTGCAAACGCCATGCTCTACCAACTGAGCTACATCCCTTCCGGAAATTCCCTCCCCTACCCTGGACGACGCTGGGCCAATTGTGCGCCACCCCATGGGTCTCCCGGTCGCGGCCGGCTACGACAGAGCCTGGATTCGAACCAGGATCTCTAGTGGCACAGCTAGCACTGCAATGCAGTGCCTTAGACCACTGCGCCACTCGGGAGACGCATTGTTTGTATAATTTTTTTGTTGTATTGTTTGTATATCGTATTTCACATTTGTGTGACTGTCCTTGTCTATCAGTGTTTTGTTACTTGTCATGTTTTGCATTTTTGTGGACCCCAGGAAGAGTAGCTGATGCTTCCGCAAAAGCTAAATGGGGATCCAAATAAACAAACAAATAAACCTTGCGGCACTTACCTATCAGAGCCTGGCCTGGCATTCTATGTCTGCCCTCCCTGTGTTACCTATCCTTGCCTATCATCCATTCCCTGCCCTATACCACCCATGTGTGGAGCCGGCTGCTACCAGGAAGCCCTGCACCATCTGACGCTAGGCTGAAAACTGGACCATAGCGGTGCAATGACTCATATCAGCATGCCTGTTTGTCTATGTGTGTGTGTTAACTGCAGAACAAACACTCCCATACAGTGTTTGTGTGAGAAAATGACAAAGTAGTAACCAAAAAAGTGTTAAATAAATCAAAATATATTTTATATTTGAGATTCTTCAAAGTAGCCACCCTTTGCCGAGCAATGGACATTAGACCGGTGGAAATCTGTCCTTTGGTCTGGAGTCCAAATTGGAGATTTTTTGTTCCAACCGCTGTGTCTTTGTGAGACGCAGTGTAGGTGAGCGGATGATCTCCGCATGTGTAGTTCCCACCGTGAAGCATGGAGGAGGTGGTGTGATGGTGCTTTTCTGGTGACACTGTCAGTGATTTATTTAGAATTCAAGGCACACTTAACCAGCATGGCAACCACAGCATTCTGCAGCGATACACCATTCCATCTGGTTTGGGCTTAGTGGGACTATCATTTGTTTTCCAACAGGACAATGACCCAACACACCTCCAGGCTGTGTAAGGGCTATTTGACCAAGGAGAGTGATGAGTGCTGCATCAGATGACCTGGCCTCCACAATCCCCCAACCTCATCCCAATTGAGATGGTTTGGGATGAGTCGGACCGCAGAGTGAAGGAAAAGCAGCCAACAAGTGCTCAGCATATGTGGGAACTCCTTCAAGACTGTTGGAAAAGCATTCCAGGTGAAGCTGGTTGAGAGAATGCCAAGAGTGTGCAAAGCTGTCATCAAGGCAAAGGGTGGCTATTTGAATCTCAAATACAAAATATATTTTGATATGTTTAACACTTTTTTGGTTACTACATGTTTCCATATGTGTTATTTCATAGTTTTGATGTCTTCACTATTATTCTACAATGTAGAAAATATTTAAAATAAAGAAAAACCCTTGAATGAGTAGGTGTGTCCAAACTTTTGACTGGTACTGTATATATTTTTCGTTACTCTACATTGTTGGAAAAGGACCTGCAAGTAAGCGTGTTAGTCTACACCTGTTGTTTATGAAGCATGTGACAAATAATTTGATTTGTTTGGTGTGTTCCAGCTGAGTGCTTCATGGGTGAGTTGGTAACATCTGTGGAGAGAGGGGCTGTGGGACCCTGCCAAGGCTGAGAGCTAGCTGGTCCTTAAAGGGATAGTTCCCTCATTTCATATTTCATGATAACTGCTACTTTAAAGGAATAGTTCACTCACATTTCAATTTATAGTTTTCTTACCTTTGAAATGGTCTTCTCTGCAGTAGTCTATGTGCCTGGTAATGACTTCTGAGGTAAGAAATCAATAAGCAGTTTATGGATTTGGAGTGAACTACCCCTTTAAAGGAGGCTGCAGAGCCCTGGTACCGGGCCCAAAACGTTTGACTGTTGTTCAGGTCTGTGAACCATTAACACCTCACTATCAATATGAACAGAGCTCTGTTTGGGACGGGGGCTACAGGATTCTTGCTTGAGGATGGTTGAAAACATCTACATAGAAACTAAGACTTAATTTGAAGTAAAAAAAACAACAAACACAAATAGAAAGTGGGGCTGGCTGTCGTAAAAGGACGGGTTTTGTTTTCACACACTCACCACTTCCATCTTTTCCTCCTCCTTCTCCTTCTTCTCCTTCTCCTTTTCCTTCTTCTTAGCTTTGGCTGTGATGGAGAGAACCGCAGTAGACACCTATCATGGAGAAAGAGGGAGTGAGAGACAATAAACAACAATACTTCAGGCAATGAGCCCAATCACAAAACTTCTTAGAATGCATGAACAACAAAATAGCCCGTTTTTTTATTACGTTATTGAAGTGAACCTAGGTTCTAAAATGAAACAAAACTTGGGCACTAGACTGAGCAGACTGAGAACATGGCAATGAAATGAAAATTATGAGAAAGCGTTCAAAAGGGACACTAATAACAAAACCCTCCAAGAAATTGATGACAGCTGAGGACACTTCATTCAGAATGACAACCGCGATATGACTTCAATCGATCAAAACAAGGTGACATTCTTTTGCCGTTAGGGGACTCACCTTCTCCTTCTCTTTCTCCTTGGGCACCTCCAAGGCCGGAGGGTAGGCAAAGGTGGAGGGCTTACAGTTGGAGCGGTACTGTACCTTGGGCATCTGGATAGGGGGGAAGAGTGTGGTCAAACACCAATAAAAAGCAATGGTTGTAATGTCCAACCCAGCACCCTATGAAAAGGGATGTCCCGTTTGACTTATTCATAGGCTGGCTTGACAACAAGAAACGCTGAAAACACCACATTCCTTTGGCCACATTGATACTAATACCACTCAGAATGTAATTATTATTATTACTTTTTTTTTTACTGTTGGTGAGCATAGTAGTTACGGTGCATGGTATGTACGCATGTATATGAGCACATTGAGCGTTGTATCTGAAATGCGTTTTCATGGAAAGTCAGTTGTAAATAATACAAATCATTTATTTCACTGGAACAAAATAGTATAACGCCTACTCACTTGTAGTCAATTGATAATGCCAACAGGAAATCAATGTGTTAACATTTCCCGTCAAATTCTAAAACAGCACCGTATAGGGAGCCAACACTGACCAGAGAGGCTTTCATTTAGTTTAATGTTATGTCATAACTCACTTCTGTTCTCTGCAGGGTGGTGTTAAGTATGAGGGGGAAGTTGAACATAAAGTGCGATAAAAGGCTGGCATGGAATGGCATGACTGCAGTAGGGTGGCACAATATGAGTGCTGGTAAACAACAATGTCTTCTCCTGTAGGCGCACAAAGCCACCGGGCACAACTGCTGATCTGGGCAACTGCTAAGGCTGGAACTTAAGTATTCACACCCCTGAGTGAATACTTTGTAGAGGGACCTTTGGCATCGATTACAGCTGTGAGTCTTTCTGGGTAAGTCTCTAAGAGCTTTCCACACATGGATTGTGCAACATTTTCCCATTCTTTTTATCACAATTTTTCAAGCTCTGTTAAATTGGTTGTTGATCATTGCTGGACAACCATTTTCAGGTCTTGCCATAGATTCCCAAGTAGATTTAAGTCAAAACTGTAACTCCTACACTTAAAAACATTCACTGTCTTCCATTATTGTCCATAGCATGATGCAGCCACCACTATGCTTGAAAATATGGAGAGTGGTACTCAGTAATGTGTTGTGCTGGATTTGCCCCAAACATAACACTTTGTATTCAGGACAGAAATGTAATTGCTTTGGCAAAATGTTTGTAGTATTACTTTACTGCCTTATTGCAAACAGGATGCATGTTTTGGAATATTTTATTCTTTACAGGCTTCCTTCTTTTCATTCTGTCAATTAGGTTAGTATTGTGGAGTAACTACAATGTTGTTGATCCATCCTCAGTTTTCTCCTATCAAAGCCATTAAACTCTAACTGAGTTAGGAAGGCTGCCTGTATCTTTGTAGTGACTTGATACACCATCCAAAGTGTAATTAATAACTTCACCATGCTCACAGTGATATTCAAAATTTGTTTTACCCATCTACCAACGGGTGCCCTTCTTTGCGAGGCATTGGAAAACCTCCCTAGTCTTTGTGGTTGAATCTGAAATTCACTGCTCGACTGAGGGACCTTACAGATAATTGTACGTGTGGGGTAAAGAGCTGAGGTAGTCGTTCAAAAATCATGTTAAACACTATTGCACACAGAGTGAGTCCTTGCAACTTACTATGTGACTTGTTAAGCATATTTTTACTCCTGAACTTATTTAGGCTTCCCAAAACAAAGGGGTCGAATGCTTATTTACTCAGGACATTTCAGCTTTTCATTTTTAATTAATTTATAAACATTTTCAAAAACATAATTCCACTTTGACATTATGGGGTATTGTGTGTAGGCCAGTGACCAAAAATCGCGATTTAATACATTTTAAATTCAGGCTGTAACACAACAAAATGTGGGAAAAGTCAAGGGGTGTGAATACTTTCTGAAGGAACTGTATGTGAAGCTGAGGGGCAGAAAATGGTTTGTAACTCCATTAAGCCCAGTGTCCCAGCCCAGGTCCTGTTTTGGGGGACCGGGGTCCCCCCCATGGACATTTTTATGTAAAAGGACTGAGAAGCTCAGTTCTGGTGACTTTTTAAAAGGACATTCTACTCCAAAATTAATGAAAATAAAATTATGCTGACACCATCTAAAATATAATTTCCACCTCCAGGAATGAGCCAAATAACATATTGTAGGGATGTAACGATTCACCGATACACATCGGTCCCAGATTCAAATGTTTAAGATACGACTGCGGACCCCAAACCGATCCAAATGTAGCATGCATCAGTCAGAAAATCGATTCAAACGTTACGAATCACTGATTCACAATAAATGTTTGCTCATATGACATTCTTTCTACCTTCCGAAAATACCTCATATTTTGTGACAACTGACGTCCTCTCCTTCAGTGTCGAACTAAGCATGTAACTGTGTTGACAGTCATTGATCTACAAATAATTTAACATGCCGAACAACCCCAGGGAATATCAGTAGCCTAGTCAAACTGCGCACTGTGCCCAGCTTCGTGCACTGACCAACGCAAGGTAGGCATCCTGTTCCAGATCTGGCACATTCAATACAATATTAGGCTTTATTAGTTGAGTGACAACCTATGTAATTTGCTAGGTTATTGTTATCTATGCGCTGAAGAGAAAATGTGTTTCACTGGAATAAAAAGTAAGCTACAGGAGAACTCTCATCTGGCTATACATGCTACCTGATGAACGGGGCTTACAATATATTTCATTATGATTGTACAGGTTCACCATCAGCAAATGTTTTGGTAGTTTTGCTTTAACAATCAGTGTATATGGTCATTTTTAGATATACAGGGTCAAGTTGATAATTTCATAACGAGGACAACAATCCCTTTGTGAGACGCACCGCATGGCCAAAGCTGGAGGAGAAAATAAGCTCACTAAAAACTTCCAAACGGTCAAAACCATTCGATTTCGGGTTGGGGGTGAAATTCAAAGATGTGCTTATACATTCATTGGCTATGTCATAGCTAAATTTGTCAACTATAAATATTGATACATTACTAGCTCAAATACTTAATCTACAAAAATGACAAGTTAATTAGTGGGGAATGTTGATTTCAGAACCTAAGTGAGGGGACAAAAAACAGGCTACATTGCCCCAACTAGTCTGATATTGGTAGTGGGGTGGTAGATGCCTAGTCGCTCTTATGTCTCAGATCAGGTGCCTATATAGTACATACACCATAGATATACATAATTTACACACACACACACACACACACACACACACACACACACACGTACATCATTTACACACACACACACCACACAGAAGTCAGCTTACACAGATCCAGCTCAGAGGCCCAGCTCATGAGCTCCATCGGCAGAAGATTTTAATTTAGAAAGGAAAATGAATGTGTTTACACGTTATCGTATCTCATCGACTCTTTCTCTAATCAAACTGAATCATTTCAAGCTAAAAGGTATCGTTCCTGTATCGTATCGGAGCCCATGTATCTAGATACGCATTGAATTGTCTTGAAAGGGCAAGATGCTAATCCCTAACATATTGACAAAATTATTATTTAAAAAAATATAGCCTATGCATGGTCCATATTATCAAGCATGCTATTAGCAATAAGCATTATCACCTATAGCCCAAATGCTGCAGCATAGTGGCTATAAATAGGCTGAAGCATGAGGTTATCCATCTGCATTTACCCTATTGGGACTAATCATTAGTCGAGTCCTAAGTCGGGTCAGATACCCACGGTTCCCTGCGGGTGAGCCGCAAAAAAATCAGCTGCTGGTGGCTCGCGGTTCAGAACAATTACGTTGCGGGTCGTAAACATTTGAAAAAACCCAGGAGCTTGTTGCGTTGCATTGTGTTGCGAATTCCATTCTGTGAGCGGCGAGGCAGACATAACGCAACAAGCCGCGCGTTAATTGAAAGTGTGTGGAGCTAGAAACTGTACCTTATTTGTGTGGTGCTAAATCGTTCTAATTTGTCCACAAGCAGAGCTTATGTTCCCTCTCCCCACGTGATAATACGACACGTCGCCAGGTTTACCTTCCCTGGATAGCCTAGTTCACGCGAAAATGGCTAACTAGGCCTAACCGGAGAAATAAAAAGAACAATAGGCTACAACACCATCGTGGAAACAGGTGCTACTCGAGTGAAAAGCCCAGATTGGGAGAACAACAATGCGTTAGATGCATACACAGCCTGCACAAAGTGCAAGCAGGCAGGCCTATTTGTTTTCGATAATTCAGTTAGTTATCAGTTAATTATTACATTAATTCAGGATTTCGTTCATTAGACCATACGCAGTCCATTTAAAGTGTAAACTGGTACTGCTGGTAAAAGTTTGAGTAGCCTACTGCAAAGAACAAAAGTATAAATGCAACATGCAACAATTTAAAATATTTTACCCTAATCTATGGAGTTCACATGACTGGGAATACAGATATGCATCGGTTGGTCACAGATACCAACAACAACAACAAAAAGTAGGGGCGTGGATCAGAAAACCAGTCAGTATCTGGTGTGAGCACCATTTGCCTCATGCAGCGCGACACATTTCCTTCGCATAGAGTTGATCAGGCTGTTGATTGTGGCCTGTGGAATGTTGTCCCACTCCTCTTCAACGGATGTGTGAAGTTGCTGGATATTGGCGGAAACTGGAAACCACTGTCGTACACGTCGATCCAGAGAATCCCACAAATTCCCAGTGGGTAACATGTCTGGTGAGTATGCGAGCCATGGAAATACTGAAAATGTTTGAGCTTTGGGTACAGATCCTTCTGACATGGGGACGTGCATTATCATGCTAAAACTTGAGGTAATGGCGCCAGATGAATGGCACGACAATGGGCCTCAGGATCTCGTCACAGTATCTCTGTGAATTAAAATTGCCATCGATAAAATGAAATTGTATTTGTTGTCCGTAGCTTTGCCTGCACATACCATAACCTCACCGCCACCATGGGGCACTCTGTTCATAACGTTGACACCAGCAAACCGCTTGTCCACACAACGCCATACATGCTGTTTGCCATCTGCCCGGTACAGTTGAAACTGGGATTAATCCGTGAAAGCAAACTTCTCCGGCGTGCCAATGGCCATCTACGGTGAGCATTTGCCCACTGAAGTCGGTTACAACGCCTAACTGTAGTAAGGTCAAGACCCTGGTGAGGACGACGAGCACGCAGATGAGCTTCCCTGAGATAGTTTCTGACAGTGTGTGCAGAAATACAGTACCAGTCAAAAGTTTGGACACACCTACTCATTCAAAGGTTTTTCTTTATTTTTACTATTTTCTACGTTGTAGAATAATAGTGAAGACATCAAAACTATGAAATAACACATATGGAATCATGTACTAACCAAACAAGTGTTAAACATATTAAAATATATTTTGTATTTGAGATTCAAATAGCCACCCTTTGCCTTGATGACAGCTTTGCACACTCTTGGCATTCTCTCAACTAGCTTCACCTGGAATGCTTTTCCAACAGTCTTGAAGGAGTTCCCACATATGCTGAGCACTTGTTGGTTGTTTTTCCTTCACTCTGCGGTCCAACTCCTCCCAAACCATCTCAATTGGGTTGAGGTCGGGTGATTGTGGAGGCCAGGTCATCTGATGCAGCACTACCATCACTCTCCTTCTTGATCAAATAGCCCTTACACAGCCTGGAGGTGTGTTGGGTCATTGTCCTATTGAAAAACAAATGATAGTCCCACTAAGCCCAAACCAGATGGGATGGCGTATCGCTGCAGAAGGCTGTGGTAGCCATGCTGGTTAAGTGTGTCTTGAATTTTATATAAATCACAGACAATGTCACCAGCAAAGCACTCCCACACCATCACACCTCCTCCTCCATGCTTCACGGTGGGAACCACACATGCGGAGATCATCCGTTCACCTACTCTGCGTCTCACAAAGACATGGCGGTTGGAACCAAAAATCGCAAATTTGGACTCATCAGACCAATGAACAGATTTCCACCAGTCCACCAGTCCATTGCTCATGTTTCTTGGCCCAAGCAAGTCTCTTCTTATTATTGGTGTCCTTTAGTAGTAGTTTCTTTGCAGCAATTCGACCATGAAGGCCTGATTCACGTAATCTTCTCTGAACAGTTGATGTTGAGATGTGTCTGTTACTTGTACTCTGTGAAGCATTTATTTGGGCTGCAATCTGAGGTGCAGTTAACTCTAATGAACTTATCCTCTGCAGCAGAGGTAACTCTGGGTCTTTCATTCCTGTGTCGGTCCTCATGAGAGTCAGTTTCATCATAGCGCTTGATGGTTTTTGCGACCGCACTTGAAGAAACTTTAAAAGTTCTTGAAATGTTCCATTGAAATGTTCCAGATTGACTGACCTTCATATCTTAAAGTAATGATGGACTGTCGTTTATCTTTGCTTATTTGAGCTGTTCTTGCCATAATATAGACTTAGTCTTTTACCAAATAGGGCTATCTTCTGTATACCATCCCTACCTTGTCACAACACAACTGATTGGCTCAAACGCATTAAGGAGGAAAAAAAAAAATCACAAATTAACTTCTAACAAGGCAACCTGTTAATTGAAATGCATTCCAGGTGACTACCTCATGAAGCTGGTTGAGAGAATGCCAATAGTGTGCAAAGCTGTCAACAAGGCAAAGGGTGGCTACTTTGAAGAATCTCCTAAATAAAATATAGTTTGATTTGTTTAACACTTTTTTGGTTACTCCATGATTCCATATGTGTTATTTCATAGTTTTGATGTCTTCACTATTATTCTACAATGTAAAAAATTAAATTAAAACTCTTGAAGGTGTGTCCAAACTTTGACTGATACTGTACTTTGGTTGTGCAAACCCAAATTTTTCATCAGCTGTCCGGGTGGCTGGTCTCAGACGATCCCACAGTTGAAGAAGCCGGATGTGGAGGTCCTGGGCTGGTATGGTTACACGTGGTCTGCGGTTGTGAGGCCGGTTGGACGTACTGCCGAATTCTCTAAAACAACATCGAAGGCGGCTTATGGTAGAGAAATGAACATTCTTCTCTGGCAACAACTCTGGTGGACCTCCTGCAGTCAGCATGCCAATTGCATGCTCCCTCAAAACCTGAGACATCTGTGGCATTGTGTTATGTGACAAATCTGCACCTTTTATTGTCCCCAGCACAAGGTGCACCTGTGTAATGTTCATGCTGTTTAATCAGCTTCTTGATATGCCACACCTGTCAGGTGGCTGGATTACCTTGGCAAAGGAGAAATGCACACTAACAGGGATGAATACAAATTTGTGCCAAAAAAACTGAGAAAAATAAGCTTTTTGTGGCTATGGAAAATGTCTGGGATCTTTTATTTCAGCTCATGAAACATGGTACCAACACTTTACATGTTGTGTTTATATTTTTGTTCAGTATAAATAAAATGTTGGCTATTTTTGCAGCCTATATTCGATTCTGGGAATTCCCTCCCTATGGCACTCGTAACTTGAACGCGCCTCGAGAGGAATATTTATCTCGCATAGAACACACAACAAGCCGACTAGGTAAATAGATCAACTATTCTACTATGGGGTTGTCCGATTTTTCTATTCATTACTCGTTTTGTTTGCAGGGGAAAAGTAAATGTGGACTACTCCAGCATCTATTTTTGGATGTGGCAGCAATGATTTTGCCGTGGCGAAGTGCCACAGCTAAATGACTGCAGTGGAAACACTGACACACACACCCCTGTTGTCAGGTGCTTTTGGTATGGGACAACAAGACAGTAAGTCCCTCCCTCCTCTGGAGATAGGCATGCGTTAAGACCATTGTATTTTCAGGTCCTTGTTCAAGCCAATGATAGCACACACACCAAGTCGCTCGTATCCATGCGTATACTTCAGACGCACCCCACACACACACGTTGTTTACCTTGAGGTCCTTGTTGAGGCCGATGATGGCGGTGGGGGTGAAGGCCAGGGAGAGGAAGTGGGAAAGGGGGAACCAGAACCAGAACTGGGTGAATACCAGCAGGCCCACCACTGACGGCATGTGGGTGTGTCCCGTCCTCGACTGCAGGGAGATGGTGACGTTACGGCCACCTGCACACACACACAGGGAGGACAGAATAGTTTTGACATAGTTGTGATAATACAGTTGTGATAATCTTTGTGCTTTGGCTACAAGGATCTTCCAGTTCAGTCAACCATAAATCAGAGAAATAGAGAGATGAAGACAACAAAAAGACAGAGTTAGGAGGGAAGCGCAAAAGGGGGATACAATAAAACTCGTTCTCAGACACTTCGGCACAAATGCGCTAAGAGTCTGGTGGACCAAAGCCTCAAACTTGGCCTTCGTTAGCCAATACAGACCGTGAGAAACTCCCGGCATATAGGCATTGGTTTAATCTAACAACCAATTATCTCCTATAACATGTTCCCCCTATACCTCCCCTGTATGTGTCTTGTGCACCTCTTATGGAGCCACGCCTCACAGTAGTGTGATTCGCAAAAAATAAATGACAAATATAGAATTCTATAGTCACTCCTACTAAGGCCAACTTAGAATAGTTGATGTCCAATGCTTACAGTGCATTCTGAAAGTATTCAGACCCCTTGACTTTTTCCACGTTACGTTACAGCCTTATTCTAAAATGGAATGTTTTTTGTTACCCCTCAATGTACACACAATACCCCATAATGACAAAGTAAAAACAGGTGTTTTGAAATTTTAGCAAATGTACAGTGGGGAAAAAAAGTCAGCCACCAATTGTGCAAGTTCTCCCACTTAAAAAGATGAGAGAGGCCTGTAATTTTCATCATAGGTACACGTCAACTATGACAGACAAAATGAGATTTTTTTTCTCCAGAAAATCACATTGTAGGATTTTTAATGAATTTATTTGCAAATTATGGTGGAAAATAAGTATTTGGTCAATAACAAAAGTTTCTCAATACTTTGTTATATACCCTTTGTTGGCAATGACACAGGTCAAACGTTTTCTGTAAGTCTTCACAAGGTTTTCACACACTGTTGCTGGTATTTTGGCCCATTCCTCCATGCAGATCTCCTCTAGAGCAGTGATGTTTTGGGGCTGTCGCTGGGCAACACAGACTTTCAACTCCCTCCAAAGATTTTCTATGGGGTTGAGATCTGGAGACTGGCTAGGCCACTCCAGGACCTTGAAATGCTTCTTACGAAGCTACTCCTTCGTTGCCCGGGCAGTGTGTTTGGGATCATTGTCATGCTGAAAGACCCAGCCACGTTTCATCTTCAATGCCCTTGCTGATGGAAGGAGGTTTTCACTCAAATTCTCACGATACATGGCCCCATTCATTCTTTCCTTTACACGGATCAGTCGTCCTGGTCCCTTTGCAGAAAAACAGCCCCAAAGCATGATGTTTCCACCCCCATGCTTCACAGTAGGTATGGTGTTCTTTGGATGCAACTCAGCATTCTTTGTCCTCCAAACACGACGAGTTGAGTTTTTACCAAAAAGTTATATTTTGGTTTCATCTGACCATATGACAGTCTCCCAATCCTCTTCTGGATCATCCAAATGCACTCTAGCAAACTTCAGACGGGCCTGGACATGTACTGGCTTAAGCAGGGGGACACGTCTGGCACTGCAGGATTTGAGTCCCTGGCGGCATAGTGTGTTACTGATGTTAGGCTTTGTTACTTTGGTCCCAGCTCTCTGCAGGTCATTCACTAGGTCCCCCCGTGTGGTTCTGGGATTTTTGCTTACCGTTCTTGTGATCATTTTGACCCCACGGGGTGAGATCTTGCGTGGGGCCCCAGATCGAGGGAGATTATCAGTGGTCTTGTATGTCTTCCATTTCCTAATAATTGCTCCCACAGTTGATTTCTTCAAACCAAGCTGCTTACCTATTGCAGATTCAGTCTTCCCAGCCTGGTGCAGGTCTACAATTTTGTTTCTGGTGTCCTTTGACAACTCTTTGGTCTTGGCCATAGTGGAGTTTGGAGTGTGACTGTTTGAGGTTGTGGACAGGTGTCTTTTATACTGATAACAAGTTCAAACAGGTGCCATTAATACAGGTAACGAGTGGAGGACAGAGGAGCCTCTTAAAGAAGACGTTACAGGTCTGTGAGAGCCAGAAATCTTGCTTGTTTGTAGGTGACCAAATACTTATTTTCCACCATCATTTTAAATAAATTCATTAAAAATCCTACAATGTGATTTTCTGGATTTTTTTCTCAATTTGTCTGTCATAGTTGACGTGTACCTATGATGAAAATTACAGGTCCCTCTCATCTTTTTAAGTGGGAGAACTTGCACAATTGGTGGCTGACTAAATACTTTTTTTCCCCACTGTATTAAAAATAAAAAAACAGAAATATCAAATGTACATAAATATATGGGGGATTGGAAATGATTAAGACAATTACATTGATGGAATCTACGATCTCTCTGCAATATTAAAAGCTGATTTCCCCCAGAAAAAAAAGAAACAAAAGACGAAGTATTCAGACCCAGTCTGAGGTCCTGAGCACTCTGGAGCAGGTTTTCATCAAGGACCTCTCTGTACTTTGCTCCGTTTATCTTTCCCCTCGATCCTGACTAGTCTCGCAGTCCCTGCCGCTGAAAAACCATGCTTCACCGTAGGGACGGTGCCAGGTTTCCTCCAGACGTGACGCTTGGCATTCAGGCCAAAGAGTTCAATCTTGGTTTCATCAGACCAGAGAATGTTGTTTCTCATGGTCTGAGAGTCCTTTAGGTGCCTTTTGGCAAACTCCAAGCGGGCTGTCATGTGCCTTTTACTGAAGAGTGGCCACTCTACCATAAATGCCTGATCTACCATAAATGCCTGCTGCAGAGATGGTTGTCCTTCTGGAAGGTTCTCCCATCTCCAAAGAGGAACTCTGGAGCTCTGTCAGAGTGACCATTGGGTTCTTGGTCACGTCCCTGACCAAGGCCCTTCTTCCCCGATTGCTCAGTTTGGCCGGGCGGCCAGCTCTAAGAAGAGTCTTAGTGGTTCCAAACTTCTTCCATTTAAGAATGTTGGAGGCCACTGTGTTCTTGGGGACCTTCAATGCTGCAGACATTTTTTGGTACCCTTCCCCAGATCTGTGCCTCGACACAATCCTGTCTCGGAGCTCTACGGACAATTCCTTCGACCTCATGGCTTGGTTTTTGCTCTGACATGCACTTTCAACTGTGGGACCTTATATAGACAGGTGTGTGCCTTTCCAAATCATGTCCAATGAATTACATTTACCACAGGTGGACTCCAGTCAAGTTGTAGAAACATCTCAAGGATGATCAATGCAAACAGGATGCACCTGAGCTCAATTTCGAGTCTCATAGCAAAGGGTCTGAATACTTATGTAAATAAGGTATTTCAGTTTTTAGTTTTTTTTTAAATAAATTTGCAGAAAATACTAAAAACCTGTTTTTGCTTTGTCATTATTGGGTATTGTGTGTAGATTTGATGAAGATAAAAAAATATATATATCATTTTTAGAATAAGGCTGTAACGTAACAAAATGTGGAAAAAGTCAAGGGCTCTGAATCCTTTCAGAATGCACTGTATATATGTAGCCTAGGCCTACTGGTTCTATTGAATTTGGGATCGATCGTCCCACAACAGTCCCAGAGTCTGTTTGGAATAGGCTATTTCTTTCCCGCACAGAACGACAAGCTGACTAATAGAATAGGTCAAATGTTCTACTATGGGGGATATTAGATTGACATAGGCTAGAGATTTTGCTGTTCATTACTCATCTTGTTGGCTGAGGAAAAGTAAATGTGGCAGTTATTCTAACATCTTCAAAGTGTGCATCGTAATTCGGTAAGAAGGACGCACACCGTTGCATATATAATTATAAGATGAGTAACCATAATCTAAATGTGATTTCTGTAATTCTGAGCACCGTGGGTGGATGCCCTAATCAGGTTACGTACCCAATGCATATGGGTCCGGTAAATTTCTCAAATGTCCATTTAAATTAAAATGCTGCCGGTCAAATGTCCGTGAACCCTGGTGTGCGTGCAAGCGTACAGTGAGCGTTTTTGTGTGTGCGTGCATGCGTACAGTGTACTTTTGTGTGTGGGGTCCCAGAGAGCTGCACATCATCATATCAAACGCTTGACACACACACACTCACACAGATGTGTATACGCATACCCCAAACACAGGCCGGAGCAGAAAGGCATACTCCACTGCTAACATTGGGCCTTATGTATTACCTCAACAGAAACCAGCAGGTCCCTCTGTGTTAAATGCTGTCTAAATACACATCAGGTGCGGGTGTATATAACCTGGTGTATACACAACCGAGCCTTGTTTCATTTTGAAGAATACTTAGTCAAATTTAACACTGGCAACAAGTTTAAATCAGAATTATGCTGTGTTTTTGTGTGCATGCATGTGCACTTTGTGTACACATTATAGTAAAGGAGCCTATATTGCTCTCATACTGCAGCAGGGTTTGTCTTTTGCAATATTTGTGTTCCCATAATGCTTTCAGCCAATCCGTGCCACTACAGCAACCGACAAGATCAAACTGGGAGACCCCGTTCTCCTGCCAAGATAAAGAACTCCGAAGTCCCCTCTGTTTTCTGTCACGTAAGACCGCCCAGACAAGATCTTAATACGGGATCGTTAGCCAGATAGCACACTGAAGCTCGCGCCTCTCCTCTCACTCTACTACCCTTAAAAACTGTCAGGCCACTGCTCCCAGATACATATCCATGTTTTGAGGCGACCTGAAAAGATACTGTACAGGCAGCTTCCACCTAAATAACCATCACTTCACTTCTACTGTACTACTTTGATTTCAGATGTGGATGTGGCGTATTAGTCAAGTTATGAGTTTTTTCTTTGGTGTGGGGTTGGATAATCTTATGAAATGTGACAGGCAGAAACTATTAGGGTTCCATTTCATGATCTCTGGTGCTCATTACCGAGGGTTTAGCCTTAGAAAGCAGCTCTCGCAAGAAACCGCACACTCCTCCGCACCTCTCTTCCTCCCACTCCCTCACTCCCTCCATCCTCCTCTCCATATTTGACTCCCAGAGGGCAGTGGAGGTCTATTATTCTACCTCTGCACCCCCAGCCCTTGACCTCCTAATCACAGCAAACACCACACACTCTTCTCTTATACTAGCCGTGCCAGGTCATTGTTTTACTGACATTTGTTCCCTTTTCACTTTTAAGCTTGTTAAACTAAAAAGTAATTGACCTGGTTCCATTGATCATCCTTGATATGTTTCTACAACTTGATTGGAGTCCACCTGCACGCTTCAATGGGGCAGAAGTCAGCGAGTTGTTTTGATTCTGGATGATCAGATTGCTAGCAAGAATGACAAGAAACTGCCATGTGGGGAATCATAAGTGGCTCGTTTCAGCTCGTTTCATCTTGTTCTTGATACCATGTCTTGTTTTGAGGTGTTTTGACTGATTTCATGTCAATGCTAATATGGCTGAAATTCGCTATCTAACCAACAACTTCAACTATGTATTTGAGAGACTGCAAGTGCTCATTGTGCAAATGTATTTATGTTTTCAATAAACATTAAAATGCAAATCAATTGATAACATTTTTGACATGCGTTTTTCTGGATTTTTTTGTTGTTATTCTATCTCTCACTGTTCAAATAAACCTACCATTAAAATTATAGACTGATCATTTCTTTGTCAGTGGGCAAACGTACAAAATCAGCAGGGGATCAAATACTTTTTTCCCTCACTGTATGTTAAAAAAGCATACTGCCTCCACCTCATTGCAAAGTGGTGTGTGACGCACTGAAGCCTATATGCACTTGAATAGCGAATGGAAATTGTGCTTCAATTACCAGTTGAGAAATAAAAATAGTCATTTAACACACGATTGCATTTAGAATTGTTATGCAATGATTGGGCTTATAAAAGCATGTTTCACTCCAGCAGCAACAAATGAGCTGTCTGACAGATTTCTGCTCATCATAGGCTCTGTATCTGTATGCTCTGCGCGTGTGATAAACATAACGACTAACGAAAATACACATGCGCCAATTTAATTCCACTAAATTATGAACCTATAGACCGATAAGCATGACCGGTCAAATGTATTTCCATCATTAAATAGGCTAAAAAGCATTATTTTGCAATGGGACTTTTTTTCTTCTCCCGGACAATTGGCCGGCTTTTCATTTATTCATTTTTTGGCCAAAAGCAGGCTAATAGTAATGAGCGATTTGTGCTTTTTGAGATCGGTTCAGGTTCGGTTCGATTACTTTTTTTTTTTTTTTCACGGTTATCGATTCAGATTATTTATTTGCACATTAAATACATTATAAAATAATGACATTAAAAGGATTAGAGCTTTTTAATAGAAATTCCAAAGCCAAAAATTGTGAACTTTCAATTGCCAAAACATTGAAAATATTCCATCGTCTCTGTCAGGGCCACATAGAAAAATAGGAAATTATTATGAAATAATAAAATATTTCAGTTGTGTATATTGCTTAGTTTTATTTGATGACTTTATAATTGTTAATTCCTTAAAGTCATCATCTCATCTCTGCTCAGGCAGTAGCAGCCAGCCAGCCAACAATCTAACGTTACAGTATCTCTGTTTTCCCCATACTGTACTGTCTTTAGACATCCTATTTAACTAGGCTAACCTGCCTAAGTATGCTGCAGAGCTGTCTGACAATCATTTTACTAGTTTTTCAAAGTAGATCAGGCAGACTGTCTCCATCCCGCTCTCTTGTCATTGTGTTGTAAACACATGTGTATCTAACCTAACGTAGCAGCCGTAAAATGGTATCCAACTAATAGACGTTGGTCAATTAGTTGTTTAATAACCACAAAAACAAAAAATTAAATTTTGGTTAATCTCTCAGCACTACCGGCTAACGGAAATCCTGGCGCGCATACACACACACAAATAAACACATAGACCGTCAGACTAACAGTAATCACAAGAGTCATGTTGCTGTTCTCAATGCTGGCCAGCCAGGTGCTAATGCATCGTAGCATGATCGCTTCCAGAGAAGGAAGTTGGGGAAAATCACAGGACACAGGGGTGGTCAAGCCCTGAGGGGCGGCTGGGACTTGACCCCCTGTAAATCTTGCCAACACACACACATATTCAGGCACACTTCCCCTAAACAGCAGACTGAAACAGATACACCCACGCATCTTCTGAAGAAATCCCACCGCTGCCACCAAATGTCAGTCACACACACTTGGACACAAGACACTGACCTGCATCCAGGATGCCCTGGGCCAGGATGGCCCCGAACTTGGCCATGACGTCATCGTGCTTGTCATTGATGACCTTGGAGTATAGCTGCCGGAACTGGTTCACCTGTGTCAGGAAAGCAACGAAAACCATTATGACTCAAACTCATTGTTCAGTTCATTTGGTGGGCCTCCACATTATAATCTAGCACTCTTATTCCATAAAATATACTTAAGTTCTTTGTTGTCCAGTTTTTGCCTCTGATAAAGTCAATATGCATGCCAAGGCCCACATTTGGAACTGACATGAAGCGAGAGCCACTATCACCTGGTTAGAAACTCACTAGACCCTTCTCAATAATAAATATATAAGAAGAAAGGGTTATATGGCTAAAACATTACCATTAATAATTCCATGTAACATATTTCAAAGGAAATTAAAAATGAGTCCTGTAAAGTAAGTGGCCCACCTGGGAGCGAGGCACTGAGGCACATACTCGACGAACACGATTTAACACAACTGCACCGGATCTCCTTCCTGTTTCAAGAACACTTGAAAACATCAGTGTGGCTTCACATTTAAACAGGCCCACCGCAATTAATGACAGCGTGGCTTCAACCATAAAAAATGTCACATAACGAAATAACCGAGAGAGGGTGTGTGTATGAAAGAAAAGTTTAGTTGAGCGTGTGTGTTTACATTACTGGCACGTACCGTGTGCGTGGCTTGAAATAAAAGTGTGCTGAGAAAAAAGCCAGCAGGCGGGCAGTCCCTAACAATATGGCAGTGTAGGCCTACATAAACAACCTGCATGTCCAAGGTGTACACACACACCCGCCGTACTGCCACGCTAGCTGCTATGCCACCATCATCAGTGACAGAGCACACCAAACAAAATCTGGAAAGATGCTGAAAATACCCCCCAGAGTAAACACGGGCACAAGTGTAGTGCCTCCTGCCGTTTCCAATTTAAAATGAGTCTCATTGAACAATCTTTCAAACCGCCCCGAGCTCAAAGGCTGTTGCTGTACAGGCCGATACCAGAGGATGCTTTGAAAATGGGTCTGGCATTTCTTAAACGGCTGTGACAGAGCTTGTTGTGCAAAACGGAGAAAGAGAGAGAGAGAGCAGCTCCTTTTAGCTAGCCTCCCCACCCTTTTCTCTTTCCTACCCTCTGCTGACTGATATCCCTTTCAAACAGAACCTGCCACCTTTTCTTTATATCTGAAAGGTATTACCGGCGACAAAGCCTGTACTTGTATTTCCGCCAACCAGCCTAGTCATGATTGCGGTAATGTTATTTCAAAGTCCCGCCAACCTCTCAGTATAAACGTCACCCTTCATCTTACCGTCTTTGGCATGGATTAAATCATGAACATTCTATTGTTGTTGTCTGACATTAAAGTTGTCTTTGTCATTATGAAAAAGTATAAACACAAAAACAGCAGTCTGCATGACATCGCAGCAGCCTGGTCCAAACAGCAACTTTACCTGCATTCTTTTGTGCACCCCCCATTTTTTTTTGGGATATGTCAATCTTGCAAGCCAGGCAACGAAAAGAAACATTCTAGACAATCTTTTAGCTTGTTGCTAGCTATCTAGCTGGCTAGCCAGCTCATATTATTACCAGAACATATCTGACAACGTTTTGAGTTTAACTGTAGCCAACTTTTTATTCACCATAACAGGAAAGTTAACACATTACAAGGTAATGTATGCGAGCTGCTAACTTACTGCTGTGAATGTGAAGAAATGAAAGCAGTGCATTTCTGTCTGGGGAATTTAGAGACGAATTTAGAGCTTACTGTCACGCCAGGTTACCATGAAAATGACTGCAACAACAGGGTCAAAGTTGAATGCCTCTTGCTCAGTTGCGGCTAAGCAATGGCTATATAGAAAGGCGAATGCTGACAAGAATGTGGTAAACATTTGGCTGTTTGAAAGGGCACCATATAAACATTCCCCAATTTATTATTTTTTCAGGCAACATACCGCAAATCCTATGTGAATCAGGTATCATTGTTAAATACCATTGCCTCAATTTCATTTTCTTTTGTCCTTTCATTTATTTTCTCACTCCCTCATTATACTCAGTATTAGGCACTGAGGCACATCATCGCTCAGTTGAAAGCCCCCTCGCTTGAAACAGACAGCTTTTGCTTAGGACCCAGAGCCCCCACTGGGACTGGTTAGGATTCAGCAGCAGAGAAGTTGAGGACTCAAAATAGAGAAAATGTCTATAGGTTAGCATAACATGCAAACAGATAATTCCACCATTAGCCATACAACAAATATATTTTAAAGTCTGTGAATAACAAAGTTACTGGTCGCCAATTTCTCTCCTAAATGTGGGCTGTGAATGGGATGGACTGTTTCACTTCCACTCACCTTGGGACAGGTGACCTCGGTCTGCTGGATCATGATGAGGGCCGATGAGATGAGGGCGCCCTGTCTCACATAGTTCACTGGGTCATTGGTCATGGGCTCCAGCAGGTTAATGGCCTCCTGAGAAGGGAGAAAGAACAAAATAACTTGTCAATGATAATAAAATACACAAATTAAACGAACACCTAGAAGACAACTTAAACAGAAAACAGGTAAATCCTCAAGACGAGGTTATCGTGTTGTTTAGAGTCCAAGTAAATTACTTAGACGTAGTTGGGTGCTACTCGCGTACGAGCACAGTACTTTGCTGTTCTACAGGAGGATAAGCCCCAGCTCCTTAAGGGAGAAGAGGCTCAGGTTGGTAAACAGTGAGCTCTCTCAGTCCAGTTAGGAACCTCTAGGCCAGTGTTTGGACCAGCGATCTCATGGGTATTAAGAGTTAAGCCTGGCAGAGGGTACCAGCTCAGCCGCTTGGCACAAGTTACCAGGGGCTTCTGAGGAAGGGCGGGCTCTGCTGTGCCAGGGCAAACCTCAGCACTCAGCAGTGAGGACCCAAGATGAGGCCTACACTTGAGATCTCTATTGGATTCATAGATTGAAAACATATTGCCCTTAAAGGGGAATGGAAACACTTTAAAAAAGTAAAGCTAAGCAAAGAGATGTATTCAATCCACTAATACTAAACATGTGCATTTAAATATGACGCCAATGTGTCATTGGTAGGTGCGCGCAAATAGTAAGTTTTGGCGCGGAGACTGAAAGTGAATGCTGCCACTGGGATGCTCGGGTGGCATTCAGGCCAAAGAGTTAAATCTTGGTTTCATCAGACCAGAGAACCTTGTTTCTCATGGTCTGAGAGTCCTTTACGTGCCTTTTGGCAAACTCCAAGTGGGCCTAGTCGGCTCGGGGATTAGAACCAGCGACCTTTCGGTTACTGGCACAACGCTCTTAACCACTAAGCTACCTGCCGCCCTAAAAGGTATTACTATTCTGATTTCAGATTATCAACCCTTACAAATAAAAAAAGAAGACTCGATATGCTTTAACATTTTCTCTATCTTAATTAGGAAGTTGTGCAAATGGCAGTTCTTTGGGGAAAAAGGCGTATAAAATACACATTTACACAGGTGTTTTTTCTTGAATGATTACCATTTGATTGATGTAGTGCTATTGTATGTCATATCATTTGAAAGAGCCATTTCCCAGCTTTCAAATTATGTATCATGTTTTCATACATGATTTGACACCAGCAAATTATGCTAATTAATAATTCAGGAATTCCAGAACTCTCCTACCGGTGATGCAATAATGCCAATATGGCAATTTACAGTTAGCTGGTGTTCTAAAGATTAGTGTTTCCATTCTCATGTAAAAATGATTTTTAATTCTGCATATTAAGACAAGCTTTAAAAAGGAATATATAAAAAAGGATTGGGTGAGCATAGAGGAACTTAAGTAACTGAATACTACACAAAACAAAGGGATTTAAGAACTGAACCACTCAGAATCTGTTCTCTTTGGTTTTAGTCTCTTAGCAGTGTGGAGTGGTCTTCCAAGGTCAGCAGAAGCCTACTACTTCCTCCCATCATGTCTCAATAATGAACAAGAAGGGGGCCTCCGTCTCCTTGTTCTTAGCTGCTCCACTCTGGTAATGACTGTAACCCACACTGCCGGCCCCCCAGAGGGCGGAGTCCGCTCTCCATGAGAGAAAACAAACCGATGACACGAGGTGGGGAAAATAAATGATTGGCTCCGAGCTCTCCGCTCCGCTTACCGTGGCAACGGCGTGCAGGGGGGCATGGCGTTAAACGGACACTGACGGAGCCTCAGCGACCACATCCTCTTTGTGATTGGTCTTGGTGCAGAGGTTTTAATTGCGGGTAATTACTGTCAGATTCAATCAGCAGAGCGAGCTGATGAAGACCATGGCATACAGACAGGGGCCTCAGTAGTACTGTAGGAAGACTTATCACTCCTCCTTTGGGCTAGGTGAGAGTTCTACACTGTCAGAAGTTTAAATACAGTGCCTTCAAAAAGTATTCACACCCCTTGATTTTGTCGCGTTATATGTTTTACTGAGATTTATTTGTCACTGGCCTTCGCACAATACCCTATACAGTAATCCCTCGTTTATCGCGGGGGTTACGTTCCGAAAATGACCCGCGATAAGTGAAATCTGCGAAATAGAAAACTTTTTTTTTTTACAATTAGCAACTATTACATGTATACAAATACAGTGACTCACGTCTTGAATTTATTGTTCACGAAGGCTTCTGCCTCAGCGGTATCCGCAGACGCCATCTCACCGTGCAGACAAACATTTTTAAGTCCAAAGCGTTTCTTAAACTTTTCAAACCAGCCCTTGCTTGCATTAAATGCGCTTGGCACTTTGTCAGCAGCACTTGCTGGGGGCCTGGCATCCTCTCCCACTGTGTCAGCAGCACTTGCTGAGGGCCCGGCATCCTCTCCCTCTTCCCCGTCACTGACAGCAAAGTTTTCATACAGCATTCTCGCTTTTGTGCAGATAACGTTTGTATCCAGGGTTATGTTTTTTTCCTGCAGTCATTAGTCCACAGAGCTAATGCCGTCTCCATCCGTACCATGGTCTTGTTGCGGACAGTTACAACCCCTTTTTGCATTCGTATTAAAATTGACTGCTGCTGTCGTCCTTATGTTTTTTTCCTCCTTCTTTATGTAACGAACGGAAGATTCATTGATTCCGTAATGGCGAGCAACGGCTGCATAGCTTTTACCTTCCCTTAGCATGTCCAGAAGTTTAACTTTATCTGAGATAGGTAGCATCTTCCGCCGTTTGGGCCCATCCGCAGGTGCTTTTGTCGGTCCAGGCCGTTTCGTCGACATTATGGGTTTAGGAGATGTTCGAAATTACAAGATAATTTGGCCAACTTAATGTAAATTTGCCAAGCTGTTTTATGTACGTACACATAACTGCACGAGACGACAAAATGATAGCACAATTCGTAGCATGTTTTGATACAAGAAGCGGGAGTGAGTTTTTAGCGAATCAGAATGCAGAGCACAATGCACCAAAAAAAAAAAAATGCATTATGAAAATCCGCGAAATAGCGAATCCGCGATAAGTGAACCGCGAAGTGGCGAGGGATCACTGTATTGTCAAAGTAGAATTCTGAATTTTTACAAATTAATACAAAATGAAAAGTTGAAATGTCTTGAGTTAATAAGTATTCAACCCCTTTGTTATGGCAAGCCTAAATAAGTTCAGGAGTAACAATTTGCTTAACAAGTCATAATATTTTGCATGGACTCTCTGTGTGTAATAATAGTGTTTAACATGATCTTTGAATGACTACCTCATCTCTGTAGTACACACATCAACATATCTGTAAGGTCGCTCAGTTGAGCAGTGAATTTCAAAAACAAATTCAACCACAAAGATCAGGGAGGTTTTCCAATGCCTCGCAAAGAAGGGCAGCTATTTGTAGACGGGTAAAATAAAAATAAAAGCAGACATTGAATATCCCTTTGAGCATGGTGAAGTTATTAATTACACTTTGGATGGTGTATCAATACTCCCAGTCACTACCAAGCTACAGGCGTCCTTCCTAACTCAGTTGCCAGAGAGGAAGGAAACCGCTCAGAGATTTCCCCATGAGGCCAATGGTGACTTATGGCTGTGGCTGTGATAGGAGAAAACGGAGGATGGATCAACAACATTGTAGTTACTCCACAATACTAGCCTAACTGACAGAGTGAAAAGAAGGAAGCATGTACAGAATACAAATATTCCAAAACATGCATTCTGTTTGCAACAAGTCACTAAAGTAATACTGCAGAAAATGTGGCAAAGCAATTCCATTTTTGTCCTGAATACAAAGTGTTATGTTTGGGGCAAATCCAATACAACACATTACTGACTACCACTTTCCATATGTTCAAGCATAGTGGTGGCTGTGTTGTGTTATGGGTACACTTGCAATCGTTAAGAACTGGGGAGTTTTTCAGGATAAAAAGAAAACTGAATGGAACTAAGCACAGAGAAAATCCTACAGGGAAACCTGGTTCATTCTGCTTTCCACCAGACACTGGGAGATGAATTCACCTTTCAGCAGGACAATAATCAAGGCCAAATCTACACTGGAGTTGCTTACCAAGAAGACAGTGGATTTTCCTGAGTGGCTGAGATATAGTTTGACTTAAATCTACTTCAAAATCTATGGCAAGACCATACAATGGTTGTCTAGCAACAATCAACAACCAATTTGAAGAATTTTGAAAATAATAAATGGGCAAATGTTGCACAATCCAGGTGTGGAAAGCTCTTAAGACACATACCCAGAAAGACAAAGGTGCATCTACAAATTATTGACTCAGGAGTGTGAATACTTATGTGAATTAGATTTCTGTATTTCATTTAGAAGAAATTTGAAAAACATCTATATTTTTTTTAACATGTTTTCATGACGGCGCACACCTTTGTAGTGACAGATAAGGCTGCATGAAAGAGGGTCCAATCCAAACCCTAGGCAGCGAGAACCTAAATAAAACTGCAATAAAAATATCCAAACACCCAGGTGTATAAATTATGGCAGAGGGCATGCGCTCCATCTAATAGTTTACCCACTGCTCCAGCCACATCATTATTCCTCTCCCCGAAGACTGACTCTGCTTGGGCTAAGGTACCTAAAAGTGATCAGCCCAAATCATTAAGCAATTCTGTACATGGTGGCAGCCTCTTCTCCCTCTCTATGTTACAGCCTTATTCTAAAATTGATTAAATTTTGTTTTTCCCCTCATCAAGTTGCACACAATATCCCATAATAACAAAGCAAAAAGCGATTTTTCGACATTTTGGCAAATGTATAAAAAAAATATATACAAAACGGAAATATCTACTGTTGAAGTCGGAAGTTTACATAAACCTTAGCCAAATACATTTACTACTCAGTTTTCACAATACCTGACATTTAATCCTAGTAAAAATTCCCTGTTTTAGGTCAGTTAGGATCACCATTTTATTTTAAGAACGTGAAATGTCAGAATAATAGTAGAGAGAATGATTTATTTCAGCTTTTATTTATTTCATCACATTCCCAGTGGGTCAGAAGTTTACATACACTCAATTTGTATTTGGTAGCATTGCCTTTAAATTGTTTAACCTGGGTCAAACGTTTCAGGTAGCCTTCCACAAGCTTCCCACAATAAGTTTGGTTAATTTTGGCCCATTCCTCCTGACAGAGCTGGTGTAACTGAGTCAGGTTTGTAGGCCTCCTTGCTCGCACACGCTTTTTCAGTTCTGCCCACACATTTTCTATAGGATTGAGGTCAGGGCTTTGTTATGGCCAATCCAATACCTTGACTTTGTTGTCCTTAAGCCATTTTGCCACAACTTTGGAAGTATGCTTGGGGTCATTGTCCATTTGGAAGACCCATTTGTGACCAAGCTTTAACTTCCTGACTGATGTCTTGAGATGTTGCTTCAATATATCCACATAATTTTCCATCCTCATGATGCCATCTATTTAGTGAAGTGCACCAGTCCCTCCTGCAGCAAAGCACCGCCACAGCATGATGCTGCCACCCCCGTGCTTCACGGTTGGGATGGTGTTCTTCGGCTTGCAAGCATACCCCCTTTTTCCTCCAAACATAACGATGGTCATTATGGCCAAACAGTTTTATTTTTGTTTCATCAGACCAGAGGACAGTTCACCAAAAAGTACGATATTTGTCCCCATGTGCAGTTGTAAACCATAGTCTGGCCTTTTTAATGGCGGTTTTGGAGAAGTGCCTTCTTCCTTGCTGAGCGGCCTTTCAGGTTATGTCGGTAAAGGACTTGTTTTACTGTGGATATACAGTGAGGGAAAAAAGTATTTGATCCCCTGCTGATTTTGTACGCTTGCCCACTGACAAAGAAATGATCCGTGTATAATTTTAATGGTAGGTTTATTTGAACAGTGAGAGACAGAATAACAACAAAAAAATCCAGAAAAACGCATGTCAAAAATGTTATAAATTGATTTGCATTTTAATGAGGGAAATAAGTATTTGACCCCCTCTCAATCAGAAAGATTTCTGGCTCCCAGGTGTCTTTTATACAGGTAACGAGCTGATATTAGGAGCACACTCTTAAAGGGAGTGCTCCTAATCTCAGCTTGTTACCTGTATAAAAAGAGACCTGTCCACAGAAGTAATCAATCAATCAGAATCCAAACTCTCCACCATGGCCAAGACCAAAGAGCTCTCCAAGGATGTCAGGGACAAGATTGTAGACCTACACAAGGCTGGAATGGGCTACAAGACCGTCGCCAAGCAGCTTGGTGAGAAGGTGACAACAGTTGGTGCGATTATTCGCAAATGGAAGAAACACAAAATAACTGTCAATCTCCCTCAGCCTGGGGCTCCATGCAAGATCTCACCTCGTGGAGTTGCAATGATCATGAGAACGGTGAGGAATCAGCCCAGAACTACACGGGAGGATCTTGTCAATGATCTCAAGGCAGCTGGGACCATAGTCACCAAGAAAACAATTGGTAACACACTACGCCGTGAAGGACTGAAATCCTGCAACGCCGCAAGGTCCCCCTGCTCAAGAAAGCACATATACAGTGGGGGAAAAAAGTATTTAGTCAGCCACCAATTGTGCAAGTTCTCCCACTTAAAAAGATGAGAGGCGCCTGTAATTTTCATCATAGGTACACGTCAACTATGACAGACAAAATGAGACTTTTTTTCTCCAGAAAATCACATTGTAGGATTTTTTATGAATTTATTTGCAAATTATGGTGGAAAATAAGTATTTTGTCAATAACAAAAGTTTCTCAATACTTTGTTATATACCCTTTGTTGGCAATGACACAGGTCAAACGTTTTCTGTAAGTCTTCACAAGGTTTTCACACACTGTTGCTGGTATTTTGGCCCATTCCTCCATGCAGATCTCCTCTAGAGCAGTGATGTTTTGGGGCTGTCGCTGGGCAACACAGACTTTCAACTCCCTCCAAAGATTTTCTATGGGGTTGAGATCTGGAGAGGGGCTAGGCCACTCCAGGACATTGAAATGCTTCTTACGAAGCCACTCCTTCGTTCCCGGGCGGTGTGTTTGGGATCATTGTCATACTGAAAGACCCAGCCACGTTTCATCTTAAATGCCCTTGCTGATGGAAGGAGGTTTTCACTCAAAATCTCACGATACATGGCCCCATTCATTCTTTCCTTTACACGGATCAGTCGTCCTGGTCCCTTTGCAGAAAAACAGCCCCAAAGCATGATGTTTCCACCCCCATGCTTCACAGTAGGTATGGTGTTCTTTGGATGCAACTCAGCATTCTTTGTCCTCCAAACACGACGAGTTGAGTTTTTACCAAAAAGTTCTATTTTGGTTTCATCTGACCATATGACATTCTCCCAATCCTCTTCTGGATCATCCAAATGCACTCTAGCAAACTTCAGACGGGCCTGGACATGTACTAGCTTAAGCAGGGGGACACGTCTGGCACTGCAGGATTTGAGTCCCTGGCGGCGTAGTGTGTTACTGATGGTAGGCTTTGTTAATCTGGTCCCAGCTCTCTGCAGGTCATTCACTAGGTCCCCCTGTGTGGTTCTTGTGATCATTTTGACCCCATGGGGTGAGATCTTGCGTGGAGCCCCAGATCGAGGGAGATTATCTGTGGTCTTGTATGTCTTCCATTTCCTAATAATTGCTCCCACAGTTGATTTCTTCAAACCAAGCTGCTTACCTATTGCAGATTCAGTCTTCCCAGCCTGGTGCAGGTCTACAATTTTGTTTCTGGTGTCCTTTGACAGCTCTTTGGTCTTGGCCATAGTGGAGTTTGGAGTGTGACTGTTTGAGGTTGTGAACAGGTGTCTTTTATACTGATAACAAGTTCAAACAGGTGCCATTAATACAGGTAACGAGTGGAGGACAGAGGAGCCTCTTAAAGAAGAAGTTACAGGTCTGTGAGAGCCAGAAATCTTGCTTGTTTGTAGGTGACCAAATACTTATTTTCCACCATAATTTGCAAATAAATTCATAAAAAAATCCTACAATGTGATGTTCTGGATTTTTTTCCTCAATTGTCTGTCATAGTTGACGTGTACCTATGATGAAAATTACAGGCCTCTCTCATCTTTTTAAGTGGGAGAACTTGCACAATTGGTGGCTGACTAAATACTTTTTTCCCCCACTGTACAGGCCCGTCTGAAGTTTGCCAATGAACATCTGAATGATTCAGAGGAGAACTGGGTGAAAGTGTTGTGGTCAGATGAGGAGGAATGCTGCCTATGACCCCAAGAACACCATCCCCTCCGTCAAACATGGAGGTGTAAACATTATGCTTTGGGGGTGTTTTTCTGCCAAGGGGACAGGACAACTTCACCGCATCAAAGGGACGATGGACGGGGCCATGTACCATCAAATCTTGTGTGAGAACCTCCTTTCCTCAGCCAGGGCATTGAAAATGGGTCGTGAATGGGTATTCCAGCATGACAATGACCCAAAGCACACGGCCAAGGCAACAAAGGAGTGGCTCAAGAAGAAGCACATTAAGGTCCTGGAGTGGCCTAGGCCAGTCTCCAGACCTTAATCCCATAGAACATCTGTGGAGGGAGCTGAAGATTCGTGTTGCCAAACGTCAGCCTCGAAACCTTAATGACTTGGAGAAGATCTGCAAAGAGGAGTGGGACAAAATCCCTCTTGAGATGTGTGCAAACCTGGTGGCCACCAACAAGAAATGTCTGACCTCTGTGATTGCCAACAAGGGTTTTGCCACCAAGTACTAAGTCATGTTTTGCAGAGGGGTCAAATACTTATTTCCCTCATTAAAATGCAAATCCATTTAACATTTTTATGCGTTTTTCTGGATTTTGTTGTTGTTATTCTGTCTCTCACTGTTCAAATAAACCTACCATTAAAATTATACACTGATCATGTCTTTGTCAGTGGGCAAACGTACAAAATCAGCAGGGGATCAAATACTTCTTTCCCTCACTGTCAAAGAAGTGTGGATCATCATTATTTGGTCCGTAAAGGTTAATGAGCCATATCTGTTTATGGTCCAATAACATATTTAAAATAATCCATCTACCTTGCGTATCTGTTTGGACAATTTGCACATTCGGATCGAAATGACTGTTAATTAATATCATCATCCCTTTTGAGTTTCTTTGCCCATGGGAGAAGTACAGTGGGGAAAAAAAGTATTTAGTCAGCCACCAATTGTGCAAGTTCTCCCACTTAAAAAGATGAGAGAGGCCTGTAATTTTCATCATAGGTACACGTCAACTATGACAGACAAAATGAGGGAAAAAAATCCAGAAAATCACATTGTAGGATTTTTTATGAATTTATTTGCAAATTATGGTGGAAAATAAGTATTTGGTCAATAACAAAAGTTTCTCAATACTTTGATATATACCCTTTGTTGGCAATGACACAGGTCAAACGTTTTCTGTAAGTCTTCACAAGGTTTTCACACACTGTTGCTGGTATTTTGGCCCATTCCTCCATGCAGATCTCCTCTAGAGCAGTGATGTTTTGGGGCTGTCGCTGGGCAACACGGACTTTCAACTCCCTCCAAAGATTTTCTATGGGGTTGAGATCTGGAGACTCCAGGACCTTGAAATGCTTCTTACGAAGCCACTCCTTCGTTGCCCGGGCGGTGTGTTTGGGATCATTGTCATGCTGAAAGACCCAGCCACGTTTCATCTTCAATGCCCTTGCTGATGGAAGGAGGTTTTCACTCAAAATCTCACGATACATGGCCCCATTCATTCTTTCCTTTACACGGATCAGTCGTCCTGGTCCCTTTGCAGAAAAACAGCCCCAAAGTATGATGTTTTCACTCCCATGCTTCACAGTAGGTATGGTGTTCTTTGGATGCAACTCAGCATTCTTTGTCCTCCAAACACGACGAGTTGAGTTTTTACCAAAAAGTTATATTTTGGTTTCATCTGACCATATGACATTCTCCCAATCCTCTTCTGGATGCACTCTAGCAAACTTCAGACGGGCCTGGACATGTACTGGCTTAAGCAGGGGGACACGTCTAGCACTGCAGGATTTGAGTCCCTGGCGGCGTAGTGTGTTACTGATGGTAGGCTTTGTTACTTTGGTCCCAGCTCTCTGCAGGTCATTCACTAGGTCCCCCCCGTGTGGTTCTGGGATTTTTGCTCACCGTTCTTGTGATCATTTTGACCCCCACGGGGTGAGATCTTGCGTGGAGCCCCAGATCGAGGGAGATTATCAGTGGTCTTGTATGTCTTCCATTTCCTAATAATTGCTCCCACAGTTGATTTCTTCAAACCAAGCTGCTTACCTATTGCAGATTCAGTCTTCCCAGCCTGGTGCAGGTCTACAATTTTGTTTCTGGTGTCCTTTGACAGCTCTTTGGTCTTGGCCATAGTGGAGTTTGGAGTGTGACTGTTTGAGGTTGTGGACAGGTGTCTTTTATACTGATAACAAGTTCAAACAGGTGCCATTAATACAGGTAACGAGTGGAGGACAGAGGAGCCTCTTAAAGAAGAAGTTACAGGTCTGTGAGAGCCAGAAATCTTGCTTGTTTGTAGGTGACCAAATACTTATTTTCCACCATAATTTGCAAATAAATTCATTAAAAATCCTACAATGTGATTTTCTGGATTTTTTTCCCTCAATTTGTCTGTCATAGTTGACGTGTACCTATTATGAAAATTACAGGCCTCTCTCATCTTTTTAAGTGGGAGAACTTGCACAATTGGTGGCTGACTAAATACTTTTTTCCCCCACTGTATATTTCGTCCCCCCATTCCTTTTTCCACGCAACTTCATCTAGAATTGTTGAATGAGTTTCCTGTAAACAATATATATTATATTCCTTCTCTTTGAGCCATGTAAATATTGTTCTTCTTTTGTTATTATCTGCTAAGCCATTACACGTTTCAAATCTATTTATCATTTTATAGATATAGATATATATATATATATTTGTAAATTTACCAATAGAAAATACCATAGTGACTGAGTGTCCATATAGCTGTACAATGATATTTGCATTGCTACTAAGTAACCCTCCAATTGTTCTCCACCAATTCCCCCGCTAAAGCCCCTCCCCATCCCAAGTTGGGCAGTCATCCCAGTGATCGGCATACCACCCCCGTCCCCCCCGGATCCCCGAGAGGCCAGTGTGCGCTATTTAATTGTCTGATTTCCCTGACCTGATGGGAGATCAAAGCAGCGGTGGAGTGGGTGGTCTGGGCTGGAGATCATGTGGCGGGCTTTGCACTGTATAGCATGTTTGTTCAGTAGGTGAGGGGGATCCAATCAGGTCAGATGCTGTGAAAAAAATGTAATAGTAGGCCTATAGGCTACGCCAGTGATATGTAGTAGGCTACACACTTTATTTTAATGCAAACCTTCAGAATATACACTGAGAAACTTGAAAGAACTTGTGGCTCTCACGGTCAAGCGAAATGATACAATGTATCACTTGAAGAGGAAACAACAATATGTAGTCCAACAACATCGCTCCCAAACAGCACAGATGTGAGATTATTATTATTTTTAGCTGTAGAATCACTGGTCCTCTTAAATTGTAATTCCAAGTAGCACATAAAAATATTTAGGGTCATATGACAGTGTGCTCTGCCAATCCTCCCCTTCACACCAGGGCTGCCAAGAATATAGGGTTGCTAAAATAATGGATCTGTGAAAAAAACAATACAATTGCTCCCCACTACCAAGACATGTATATATTTAATGTATTCCTTGAATGGTGACCACAGCCCTTCCGAAAACACATTTAAATCATGTTGACTTACGTTATTTTGCTACACGCATGGTGTGTGGGAGGGATACAACACAGCCCTGTGGCAGACTAGGAGGAGCTTTCACAATATTTCATAGACCCTTTTAATTATTTTAGATTCATGAGGCTGCATTAAGAAGTGTCTCCAGGTAAGCCTATGGGCTGATTTTGGACTGGACAATAGAATTTGCAGGTTGTTCACAGAGAGGTGAGGGAGGGAGGGAGGTCGGTCGGGAAAGGATGTACATGACGTGGAAGAAGGGGCACTCACCTTGTTGCCTGTCCCGGCACAGCAGATGCCCAGGGCCATGGCAGCCCCGCAGCGCACATGGGGGTTGTAGCTCTCTGACAGGAGGGACACCACACTAGGGCACTGATCTGGGGTCCTGTACACACACAGAGAAAGAGAAAGACATTGTAATTCAGTTACGCTCATTGTTATTTACATCAAACATCAGAGCAATGGTCTTGCGCCTTGCACACAAACAATGTAAAAAGGCCTAATAAAAATCCATTACTAATATAAATCATTATTATTATTATTATTATCATTATTATTGTTAAACTGTCTCAGACATCTTTGAAGACATTGCGGGTCATTCTATAAGAACTAATCTAATTGGCACCAGGTCCGAGGCTTTAATATCATTATAGAATAATTGTACAAGTGATAGGTGGCTCAAAGCTACAGCACATCAAAGGAATTGCAACAACCTAACTCTGAACCGGTGTTGGAGGGGGGAACTTGGAAGTGTGCTGTGTGAAATAGGGGTAGTGATTTATATTTATAACACCTCTCTTTATGCATTTTATCTGGGGGTGCTGTATGGGAAAGGGAAAACCTTGTGCTTAACCATTTTGCTAGATTGAAATCTTTGGCTTGAAGTATAATGGCATGGGTCTAGTGCAGAATGGAAACAAAAATTATCTGCTAAGTATAAATTGTTATTTCTTTGCTGACTTAAGTGAAGACTGAGCAAAGTCAATTAAGACGTACAGCTGGGGCGACGCCAGCCTCTTAACTCGTTCACTATATTTGTCAAAATCCCTTTTAGTCTTACAAAAAGAACGAGCACACTGAAACATTATAACGTCCACCCAACAGTCAATGTTAATAAAGAATGTTTTTTTATTAAATAATAATCAAGATCACCGTAATTTAGGTGATGGGATTTTTACATGTGGGCAGAAAACTGTGCCCCATGCAAATTTACGGTGTATTTTGGCAGAATGTTACTTCAAGTCTTAACACCACCAGTGTAATGAAGTGAATATTCTGGCTAACCTTTCCAATCCACTACATTTGACCATCTTGTGTTTCACATGTAAATGCCAGGGCTTCTTCCCCATCACATTTTCCTGGCTTCCACAGGCCCAACTGTCTCACTATGAGGAGCCTCGTTTTGAACCAAGACTCAAATACCTTTTGCAAACTCAGTCCAGGCAGCTGTGTCAAGATGGTTTCTTTAAACAATTTACACAAGGTGATTATGGTCGATCCCTCTCCCATCCTACCCCTCCGCCTTCCCTGTTCAGGGTGGGACAGTAGAACCCTTACAGGAGTATGGGGTGAGAATATAGAGGTAAGAAAAGTGTGGGATATACGGGCGGAGACAAGGGGATGTAGATTTGGGACCCTAACCTCTCGTAACTGCATCTTTACTTAATGCACTTAATGTGCCGTTAGGGTAAGGGCCATTTGCCATTATGCGCTTGAGATGTGAAGTGAATTTAATGGGCTCTGTTCTAAGAGGAATGAAGTGGGACCGGATAGAGAAGGCACATCTGGGCTACACCGACTGTTGCTGGAACAAGACAGGTAGGTCTTAAGAGAGGACACAGATGGCCGACGATCTGCCAAAAACAGTCAGTGGCCAATCATCACTTGCGAGCAGTCGCCATCTTTCCCAATTCTTCTAAAGTTGCGGATGGCTTTCAACCTTGAACGAATCAGAGCGCAAGGAGGGAAAACGAAAGTGGAACTTAAAAAATGCAAATGAGCTGTGGATTGTAGCCTGTACAGTGTGTTCCAGTGCGTCTTTTAGCGAAAATTCCTGCCAACAGTTAGCCAAACCTGTCAGCTACATGGAATGTTTAATGAATCATATTTGGTCACAAAAAGGGGAATGCAATAAATTACAACTGGTATGGAATAATACTGCCTGAGAAAGAGAGGGATTTCCTCCAAAGTAGTGACATAATAGTACAAGTCACTTCTTACTTAAATCACTATAATGTGTGCTATATTACCAGTGTTGGAAATGTATTACAGCATAGCCTGTCATAATGTCTTGAATTAGGCAGTCTGTCAGGTACAGACATGGTTGAAACCATAAGGGAGCAAACAATTGACACAATGGGATGAGGTAAGCAGCATCATATTGAGTGTGTTATACAGCCTGCTATGCTGTGAAAGGCCATTGATAAGACCAACATTGCCTCGGCATGAATGGTAAAACCGATCAGATTACCATGTGCCTTCAGATTTCCCAGAAAGGTTCAGTTCCCTTTAATGGTAATTGGGAGTCTATCAGTCAGGTATTAATCGTCATTCACTCAAAAAACGATAGGCGGTAAACCAATCCCCTATAAAACAGACTCCTTAGCTTTCTCCAAAAAACAAGCATCATCGTCGATGTAGCAAATCCCTCTCCATGACTCCCATGCTACTAACTCACAAAACCCCATTAGGGTCCTAAGAAAGGGTCTGAAACACTGTTTCAGTGTCAATGATAAAATCCAGACGGTTCTATGCACATAAACCGCTAAGCCTCCCAGGGTCTTTCATTCAGTCTTCTCCATTAACGCAGTGGCGAATTCCGGCGGCCTAATGTCAACTGGCCTGTTTGGATTTAGCATCTCATCTCAACTGGCCAACAAGGGCATTATTTGATCACAAATGGCAATCACTGGAAGATCTGGATCGCCTTTCAATTTCACCAGCAGGGATATGAGATGCTATTCTGGTAGATACAGTTGAAGTCGGACGTTTACATAAACTTAGGTTGGAGTCATTAAAACTCGTTTTTCAACCACTCCACACATTTCTTGTTAACAAACTATAGTTTTAGCAAGTCGGTTAGGACATCTACTTTGTGCATGACACAAGTAATTTTTCCAACAATTGTTTACAGACAGATTATTTCACTTATAATTCCCTGTTTCACAATTCCAGTGGGTCAGAAGTTTACATACACTAAGTTGACTGTGCCTTTAAACAGCTTGGAAAATTCCAGAAAATGATGTCATGGCTATAGAAGCTTCTGATAGGCTAATTGACATAATTTGAGTCAATTGGAGGTGTACCTGTGGATGTATTTCAAGGCCTACCTTCAAACTCAGGACCTCTTTGCTTGACATCATGGGAAAATCAAAAGAAATCAGCCAAGACCTCAGAAAAAAATTTGTAGACCTCCACAAGTCTGGTTCATCCTTGGGAGCAATTTCCAAATGCCTGAAGTACCACGTTCATCTGTACAAACAATAGTATGCAAGTATAAACACCATGGGACCACGCAGCCGTCATATAGCTCAGGAAGCAGACGTGTTCTGTCTCCTAGAGATGAACGTACTTTGGTGCAAAAAGTGCAAATCAATCCTAGAACAACAGCAAAGGACCGTGTGAAGATGCTGGAGGAAACAGGTACAAAAGTATCTATATCCACAGTAAAACGAGTCCTATATCGACATAACCTCAAAGGCCGCTCAGCAAGGAAGAAGCCACTGCTCCAAAACCTCCATAACAAAGCCAGATTACGGTTTGCAACTGCACATGGGGACAAAGATCGTACCTTTTGGTGAAATGTCCTCTGGTCTGATGAAAGAAAAATAGAACGGTTTGGCCATAATGACCATCGTTATGTTTGGAGGAAAAAGGGGGTTGCTTGCAAGCCGAAGAACACCATCCCAACCGTGAAGCACGGGGGTGGCAGCATCATGCTGTGGGGGTGCTTTGCTGCAGGAGGGACTGGTGCACTTCACTAAATAGATGGCATCATGAGGAAGGAAAATTATGTGGATATATTGAAGCAACATCTCAAGACATCAGTCAGGAAGTTAAAGCTTGGTCGCAAATGGGTCTTCCAAATGGACAATGACCCCAAGCATACTTCCAAAGTTGTGGCAAAATGGCTTAAGGACAACAAAGTCAAGGTATTGGATTGGCCATAACAAAGCCCTGACCTCAATCCTATAGAAAATATGTGGGCAGAACTGAAAAAGCATGTGCGAGCAAGGAGGCCTACAAACCTGACTCAGTTACACCAGCTCTGTCAGGAGGAATGGGCCAAAATTCACCCAACTTATTGTGGGAAGCTTGTGGAAGGCTACCCGAAACGTTTGACCCAAGTTAAACAATTTAAAGGCAATGCTACCGACCCAAGTTAAACAATTTAAAAGGCAATGCTACCAAATACTAATTGAGTGTATGTAAACTTCTGACCCACTGGGAATGTGATGAAATAAATAAAAGCTGAAATAAATCATTCTCTCTACTATTATTCTGACATTTCATATTCTTAAAATAAAGTGTTGATCCTAACTGACCTAAGACAGAGAATTTTTACTAGGATTAAATGTCAGGAATTGTGACAAACTGAGTTTAAATGTATCTGGCTAAATTGTCTGTAAACTTCCGACTTCAACTGTATATGACTACCACAAATCTATTCTTGGATCAACTGCAACTTCTAGGGTGTACAGCGAGACCTGTGGCCAAACACAGGCTTTGTGGATAGGGTCGTCAGATAGCCTATATAGTCTATTGTATGGCTAAACAAAACATTCCTGCCAGTCGCAAAATTGTCAATGACACAATTCTCATCCATCAAGCTAATGTTTACAAAATATGAATGAGGGTATGGTAAAATATGAACTTGCCAATGATCCAATGCTTTCTAAATGTAAGGTTTACGACCATTGAATAGCAATGCAATGGCTTGAGGTTGAATGTGCCTTTCGCTTTGCTAATGCAGATAAATAAACTAGACGTCATGGGTCACTACTTCACAGGAGAGCCATTTGAACGTAAAATCATTTTTTGGGCAGAAATGCCTTCTGGAACATGTGAACTTTCATGTGCCTTAATAACAAACTTGTATGCCATCTGTAAATACAAATACAATTGTTAAATTACGAGCCTAGTTGGTTTAGCCACAAAAAAAGACAGCAACCTTCCCGCTAGCCATGATTGGCTGAGATAATGAGTGGGCAGGACATGCCGAGAGATGAGTTTGGATTGGTCTGCCATATAGCACGCTTCTGTCTATTTGAGCTGGTCAGTATGTGTAGGTATTCCTGTCTAACGCGGCTTTAAAAACAAAAAATATTGCGTAGGTAAACTGCATAAATGTTGCTCTCCACTTCCTGGAGGACCGAGTTTTGAAATCAGTGGAATTAGAGTATGATAGCTAAGGAGATGGAGAAAAAACCTGTCTCCGGATTACATCCTCAAACTAAGGGCAACCATGGCATCCGTGAGGGAGACGCGTCCATCCATGATGTATACAGGTAAAATAGTCTAGCTAGCTACATTTTCAGATATTACACATTTCTAATTTTGACAAAAAGGTTGTTTTCATTTCAAGTTAAAGCGTACTGTTAGCTAGCTAGCTAACGTTAGTTGGCTGGCTGGCTCGCTAACTAACGTTACGTGTATGATCTTATTATTCGAATCTCAGAACCATTTGCTTTGCTAGTTATAGCCTAATGTTAGCTAGCTAAAATGTAACCTGGTTGGTTAGTTACCTGCAAATTCATGCAGGGTAGTAACACCATGAGTTGGGATTATGGTTCATTGTTTACCTAGCTAGCTTGCTACATGTCTTAACAAAAGACTCCACTATGCAAGTAACAATTTCAGGTGTGTTCGTAAATTCAGTCTGAGTATGCCAGAGCGCAGAATAACTGATTAATTTACGAACGCTCAACATCAATTGAATACAGTGGGGGAAAAAAGTATTTAGTCAGCCACCAATTGTGCATGTTCTCCCACTTAAAAAGATGAGAGAGGCCTGTAATTTTCATCATAGGTACACGTCAACTATGACAGACAAATTGAGATTTTTTTTCTCCAGAAAATCACATTGTAGGATTTTTAATGAATTTATTTGCAAATTATGGTGGAAAATAAGTATTTGGTCACCTACAAACAAGCAAGATTTCTGGCTCTCACAGACCTGTAACTTCTTCTTTAAGAGGCTCCTCTGTCCTCCACTCGTTACCTGTATTAATGGCACCTGTTTGAACTTGTTATCAGTATAAAAGACACCTGTCCACAAGACCAAAGAGCTGGACACCAGAAACAAAATTATAGACCTGCACCAGGCTGGGAAGACTGAATCTGCAATAGGTAAGCAGCTTGGTTTGAAGAAATCAACTGTGGGAGCAATTATTAGGAAATGGAAGACATACAAGACCACTGATAATCTCCCTCGATCTGGGGCTCCACGCAAGATCTCACCCCGTGGGGTCAAAATGATCACAAGAACGGTGAGCAAAAATCCCAGAACCACACGGGGGGACCTAGTGAATGACTTGCAGAGAGCTGGGACCAAAGTAACAAAGCCTACCATCAGTAACACACTACGCCGCCAGGGACTCAAATCCTGCAGTGCCAGACGTGTCCCCCTGCTTAAGCCAGTACATGTCCAGGCCCGTCTGAAGTTTGCTAGAGTGCATTTGGATGATCCAGAAGAGGATTGGGAGAATGTCATATGGTCAGATGAAACCAAAATAGAACTTTTTGGTAAAAACTCAACTCGTCGTGTTTGGAGGACAAATAATGCTGAGTTGCATCCAAAGAACACCATACCTACTGTGAAGCATGGGGGTGGAAACATCATGCTTTGGGGCTGTTTTTCTGCAAAGGGACCAGGACGACTGATCCGTGTAAAGGAAAGAATGAATGGGGCCATGTATCGTGAGATTCTGAGTGAAAACCTCCTTCCATCAGCAAGGGCATTGAAGATGAAACGTGGCTGGGTCTTTCAGCATGACAATATGACAATGATCCCAAACACACCGCCCGGGCAACGAAGGAGTGGCTTCGTAAGAAGCATTTCAAGGTCCTGGAGTGGCCTAGCCAATCTCCAGATCTCAACCCCATAGAAAATCTTTGGAGGGAGTTGAAAGTCTGTGTTGCCCAGCGACAGCCCCAAACATCACTGCTCTATACTTATTTTCCACCATAATTTGAAAATAAATTCATTAAAAATCCTACAAATGTGATTTTCAGGAAAAAAATTCTCATTTTGTCTGTCATAGTTGACGTGTACCTATGATGAAAATTACAGGCCTCTCTCATCTTTTTAAGTGGGAGAACTTGCACAATTGGTGGCTGACTAAATACTTTTTTTCCCCACTGTATGGCCGGTGTCAGTAAACGTTGGCAAAAAAGCATAATTAAATTGTTGCCAGCAGCACAGTTACAGTCTCCAACGCTCTGGATAACATGAAAACAGCCTAACCAGCTTTGCTAGGGCGAGTAAAATGGTCAGTGGGGTGTTCTCTCATTTGTGTCAGGAAGTAGCTAGCAAGCTAGCCAATGTTAGCCAGTTAGCTTGGGTGCTTGACTGCCGTTGTGAGGTCAGAACGCTTGGATCAACCCTACTCATCGGCCAGAGCGTCCAGTGTGCGCTCTGAACGCTCCGAGAGCGAAACGAGATGGGTGGGGGTAAAGCTTAAGAGGATGTGAACGATGCCGAATGGGTGTAAACAAAGAAGAGCTCTCCAGTAGGTACCAAAACATTCAAGGGCCATTTTCTCAAAAGTGAGAAGAGTAGAATTACTTTCCCATTGTTCCTCAAATGCAGTGTATGATATACCATTTTGTAGCTCTGTGTCTCTGCTTTTATCCAATGTAAAAAAACACAATTTCAAATGTTGCTACATAAGACCGAATCAAGGCGGTCGGTCACATTTAGAGCCATTCATACACATTGAGTTAAACTGAATGCTCCAGGAGTTAGCTGTACATTCTGACCGTGAGTGTAAAATATGTCTGTGTGTGCACACTAGGGTTCAGCGATATTACGATAGTAACGGATATCGAAGATGATTGACAGCCATCGTTGATAGTGACGACATTGTGATGTGACAGACGATGTACTGTATAACCTATTTCAACTTGACTGGCACCACACAGTAAAGAGATGACCTGGCAGCTCAAAGCAGGGCCATGCAAAGTGGCATATTCCTTTGCTATAGCCTGCATAACATATTTCAATAAATATGTTATAAACAATTAAAAAATGCAAGAGATGACCTGGCAGCTCAAAGCAGGGCCATGCAAAGTGCTAAGACTTTCACCAAAGCAGTGCAAAATGTCCAGTCAGAAAATATATGTTAGTTTTTTTCTCTCTCAATGTCGGATGATCTGGGCCATTTAGCCAAACACCTTATAGCTGACACTCTATAAAAGCCAGATTTTGTATTTTCTGTCCATTTGATATGAATATGACTGGTTTTTATGCATGCTGGCTTTCTCCCGCCGCCACCCACCTCGCTACTTCATGATTAAACAATTATTTTAGCCAACGGCGTTCTAGGCTCTCTCTGAAAGTTTAAAGTGGTTTCTGAATAACTTAAAAAACATGATAGGGCTAAGGTAATGAGAGAGGTAGAACAAACAATAGCAAAATAGAAAAATCTAACGAGTAGTTTGAACAAATCTTACAGTTGAGCAAAGCTTAGACTATTAAAAAATAAATTATGTATGCATCCTTCCTACTTACTGTTGCGAAGAACGTTCAAAAGCTACTAATTAAAATAGCCTATCAAAAGCAATAAAGGGATACTTCGGGATTTTGGCAATGAAGCCCTTTGTCTACTTCCCCAGAGTCAGATGAACTCGTGGATCCCATTTTTATGACTTTGCGTGCAGTTTGAAGGAAGTTGCGTAATGACTGCAGGACATTAAGGCTTGTCCGGGGCAAGTAAAAAAAAACAGAAGAGATTTCAGTTGTCCGAATGGACAAGTAAAATCTTTTAAAAATACAAAATCGCACAAAAATATAAAACAATTACTTCGGTCAGAATTGGATCAGGCAACGCACAGCGTGACAGTGCATGGTTGACATTGAGTAAATTGCCCATATTCCTATTTGCTATAGCCTATTTCAATAAATATATTATATTTACACAAAGCAAAAGAACAACGCAGACAGAGCGAAGAGTCTCACCAAAGCAGCGCAAAAAATCTGGTCAGTAAATATGTTTTGATCGAATGTTGGATGATCTGGGCCAATAGCCAAAGTCAATTTTCTCTCCATTTGATATGAAGATGACTTGGCCTATTACACCACTCTTTCAGTTTAATGCATGTTAGATTTCTCCTGAGGCGCTATTTCATGATCAAACAATGAATTAATCTAACGGAGTTCTAGGCTATCTCAGAAAGTTAAGTTGTTTTTCAATATCCCCAAAACATGAGAGGCCTAAGGTAATCATGAGAGAGATAGAAGAAACAATAGCAAGATATAAAAATCAAATGAGAAATTTGAACAAACCTTACAGTTGAGCAAAGCATTATGAGACAGAAATTATGCATGCATGCGAGGCTGAAAAAAAATCCCTCCTTTCAATTTGCGAACCAAACGACCAAAAGCCTAATCCTACTAATTGATGAGTGAGAATGACGCAGTTTTACAGCCCTCTAACCAATTGTACTATTATGTGTGTTTTTTCGCGTTATTTGTAATTTATTCTGTACATAATGTTTCTGCCACCGTCTCTTATGACCAAAAATAGCTTTTGGATATCAGGACAGTGATTACTCACCTCGTATTGGACAAAGATTTTTTCTTCAACGAGTCAGACACGAAGGATATCCTACAGACACCCGACAAGGCCCAAATCCCTGTCATTCGCATGAGAAAGAGACAGAGATATCGTGGACGTAGGTCGGGGTCCGACGGCGAGTAAACTGCCTCTTCCATCAAGCCTATTTGCCAATGTTCAATCATTTGAAAATAAATTAGACGACCTAAGATTACGGTTATCCTACCAACGGGACATTAAAAACTGTAATATCTTATGTTTCACTGAGTCGTGGCTGAACAACGACATGGATAACATACAGTTGGCGGGATATACGCTACATCAGCACGATAGAACGGCTGACTCCGGTAAGACAAGGGGTGGCGGTCTGTGTATATTTGTAAACAACAGCTGGTGCATAAAATCTTATACTAAGGAAGTCTCGAGGTTTTGCTCGCCTGAGGTAGAGTATCTCATGGTAAGCTGTAGACCACACTATTTACCATGAGAGTTTTCATCTATATTTTTCGTAGCTGTCTATTTACCACCACAAACCGATGCAGGCACTACGATTGCATTCAATGAGCTGTATAAGGCCATAAGTAAACAGGAAAACGCTCATCCAGAGGCAGCGCTCCTAGTGGCCGGGGATTTTAATGCAGGGAAACTTAAATCCGTTCTACCTCATTTCTACCAGCATGTTAAATGTGCAACCAGAGGGAAAAAAACTCTAGACCACCTTTATTCCACACACAGAGACTCATACAAAGCTCGGACGCTTATAAGAAATCCCGCTATGCCCTCCGACGAGCCATCAAACAGGCAAAGAGTCAATACAGGACTAAGATTTAAATCGTACTACACCGGCTCTGACGCTCGTCGGATGTGGCAGGGCTAGAAAACTATTACAGACTACAAAGGGAAGCACAGCCGCGAGCTGCCCAGTGATACAAGCCTACCAGACGAGCTAAATCACTTCAATGCTCGCTTCGAGGCAAGCAACACTGAAGCATGCATGAGAGGATCAGCTGTTCCGGATGACTTGTGATCAAGCTCTCTGTAGCCGATGTGAGTAAGACCTTTAAACAGGTCAACATTCACAAGGCAACAGGGCCAGACGTATTACCAGGACGTGTACTCTGAGCATGCACTGACCAACTGGCAAGTGTCTTCACTGACAATTTCAACATGTCCCTGACTGAGTCTGTAATACCAACATGTTTCAAGCAGACCACCATAGTCCCTGTGCCCAAGAACACTAAGAACCTGCCTAAATGACTACCGACCCGTAGCACTCACGTCTGTGGCCATGAAGTGCTTTGAAAGGCTGGTCATGGCTCACATCAACACCATTATCCCAGAAACCCTAGACCCACTCCAATTTGCATACCACCCCAACAGATCCACAGATGATGCAATCTCTATGGCACTCCACACTGCCCTTTCCCACATGGACAAGAGGAAGACCTATGTGATAATGCTATTCATTGACTACAGCTCAGCGTTCAACACCATAGTGCCCTCAAAGCTCATCACTAAGCTAAGGACCCCGGGACTGAACACCTCCCTCTGCAACTGGATCCTGGACTTCCTGACGGGCCGCCCCCAGGTGGTAAGGGTAGGTAACAACACATCTGCCACGCTGATCCTCAACACGGGTGCCCCTCAGGGGTGCGTGCTCAGTCCCCTCCTGTACTCCCTGTTCACCCATGACTGCATGGCCAGGCACGACTCCAACACCATCATTAAGTTTGCTGACGACACAACAGTGGTAGGCCTGATCACCGACAACGATGAGACAGCCTATAGGGAGGTCAGAGACCTGGCCGTGTGGTGCCAGGATAACAACCTCTCCCTCAACGTGATCAAGACAAAGGAGATGATTGTGGACTACAGGAAAAAAAAGAGGACTGAGCACGTCCCCATTCTCATCTACAGGGCTGTAGTGGAACAGGTTGAGAGCTTCAAATTCCTTGGTGTCCACATCACCAACAAACTATCATGGTCCAAACACACCAAGACAGTCGTGAGGAGGGCGCGACAAAGCCTATTCCCCCTCAGGAGACTGAAAATATTTGGCATGGGTCCTCAGATCCTCAAAAAGATCTACAGCTGCACCATTGAGAGCATCCTGACTGGTTGCATCACTGCCTGGTATGGCAATTGCTCGGCCTCCGACTGCAAGACACTACAGAGGGTAGTGCGTACGGCCCAGTACATCACTGGGGCCAAGCTTCCTGCCATCCAGGACCTCTATACCAGGCGGTGTCAGAGGAAGGCCCTAAAAATGATCAAAGACTCCAGCCACCCTAGTCATAGACTGTTCTCTCTGCTACCGCACAGCAAGCGGTACCGGAGCGCCAAGTCTAGGTCCAAAAGGCTTCTTAACAGCTTCTACCCCCAAGCCATAAGACTCCTGAACAGCTAATCATGGCTACCCGGACTATTTGATTTGATTTAATTGAAATATCCTAAAAGCATTAAGACAAATTGAAGTTATGAAGAGTATTTTCCAAACTATTCATAAAGTGTTTAATGTCCTAAAGTTGCAGCTTTTAAATGGGAATAATTATGTAAATCGGAGTCTGCTATTCTCAATCACAGATTTATTTTGAATGACATATTTTAGGCCACAAGAAGTGAAATTGAGCAAACAATACCAAGATGGAAAAATCAAACGAGGAGTCTAAAGAAAACTTAGGCTACAGCTTAGGAAAACGTATGAAATAAATGATGTGTAGTTGGCCTAGGCCTATTTCCATATTATTCTAGCAATGTGCACCCTACCTAAAAAGCATATAGTAGCCTAGGCCTAATGAGAGAGCAGGATGGAGGCAAAAATGCAAATCAGTTTATAATTATCCAGTTTTGAGGACAGCACAGTTGCTCTGCAGCCCATGATGATTTACAACCCATCACAAGACGCACAGCCATCAAGGCTCGAGGCTCGTTGACTGTGTCACTTGTTCCATCTGCGCGCTTCATCACACACAGACACAAAGATAGCCAGATAGTCCTAGGCTACTACACATCTCTTTCGTGCCACAACTCCACCAGAGTGGAATAGGTTATTCGAAAAGATTTGGCTCCACTAAATATATTTTGTCACTAGCTAGGTTTATATCCAATTGGCGACAGATTTTCATGCAAGTATTCTAAAATCCACATAAAAGCAATATGCGCATTTTCCTACCAGAGATGTGTTTCCATCAAATGGACTTGTTGCAGATATAAGGCTGTGCGTGACGACGTAGCGCACATAAAATACCTTTTGCAGTTAAATTCCCAATAAAAAAATACAAGTTAAATGGGTTTCCATCTGAGTTTTAACTCTGGTTTTCTCACACACAAAAAAAGCGCTATATAGCGAGTGTGCCCACTCTGGTATTGGCATGTGCGCGCTAGCCAACAGCGCTATCTGCGTGCTGTTGGCTAGAGCGCACGTATAGCCTACATGATGAGAGCGAGATTATTTTTATTAGTCAAACGGCAGCCAAGCATCGATTCTCATGTCACCAGAATAAGACCTTCGATATTTATTGGAAAGGAGCATCAAACGCATCACCTTGCACTTTCACCACCCTGTGAAGTTCATCATAATTTATTTAATCTGTAACCTAACAAACTGCATGCTTTCCCAATGAGTGGTAGTGGGAGGATCACACGTCATTGCATGACTTCAAGTTTACTTCGATATGATGGTTACTATATCAATATTTGCGCATAAAAGCACTTCCCCCGACATTTTTCACATAATTCATTTTACAGACACAAAAAGATCCCCCCGTGTCTAGAGTATTTTGTTTTGAGGAACATTTGGGAAGTTTTCCGAAAAATGTTAAAGTCCTTTTTTATTTTATTTTGGGGAAAAGTGACTTCAGCTTTCGGACAATTAAAGAGTCTGTCCTACTTGTCTGAAGGACAAGTGGCTAAAAAAGGTTAATGTCAAGGCCTGGACTGGAAGTGCTAGCAGATAATCATTGCGATAATGCTAATCAGCATTGGCTCACAAAACTACCTCCTACTTCCTTCATACTGGACACAGTGACATAAAAATGATATCCACGAGTTCATCTGACTCTAGGGAAGTAGATAAAGAGCCTCATTGCCAAAATCCCAAAGCATACCTTTAAGACAAGTCAAAGTTATGAAGAGTATATCCCAAAAAGGCTTATTTAATAAAGTGTTTGTCCTAAAGTTGCAGCTTTCAAATGGGAACAATTGTGAAAATCAGAGTCTATAGGTGATTCTCTATCACAGCTTTATTTTGAATGACATCACCCAACCCTAGTGCACACCTCATGTTTCATTTCACCAGACGTCCAGACGATGTCTGACGCTTAGAGAACAGGAAAAACTAAAAAGCACAGTAGCGCCAGATCAATCCATCCCTTCCACTCTCAGCCTCCAGAGAAGGCCAGTGAAGAGGCACACATAGTAGGTGACAGAAGCAGGGAAACACTAAGGTTAATGAGTCAAGGTTAATGAGTCATGAAAAGCACCTACAGTGGGGAAAAAAAGTATTTAGTCAGCCACCAATTGTGCAAGTTCTCCCACTTAAAAAGATGAGAGAGGCCTGTAATTTTCATCATAGGTACACGTCAACTATGACAGACAAAATGAGGGGAAAAAATCCAGAAAATCACATTGTAGGATTTTTAATGAATTTATTAGCAAATTATGGTGGAAAATAAGTATTTGGTCAATAACAAAAGTTTCTCAATACTTTGTTATATACCCTTTGTTGGCAATGACACAAGTCAAACGTTTTCTGTAAGTCTTCACAAGGTTTTCACACACTGTTGCTGGTATTTTGGCCCATTCCTCAGTCGTCCTGGTCCCTTTGCCGAAAAAAGCCCCAAAGCATGATGTTTTCACCCCCATGCTTCACAGTAGGTATGGTGTTCTTTGGATGCAACTCAGCATTCTTTGTCATCCAAACACGACGAGTTGAGTTTTTACCAAAAAGTTCTATTTTGGTTTCATCTGACCATATGACATTCTCCCAATCCTCTTCTGGATCATCCAAATGCACTCTAGCAAACTTCAGACGGGCCTGGACATGTACTGGCTTAAGCAGGGGGACACGTCTGGCACTGCAGGATTTGAGTCCCTGGCGGCGTAGTGTGTTACTGATGGTAGGCTTTGTTACTTTGGTCCCAGCTCTCTGCAGGTCATTCACTAGGTCCCCTGTGTGGTTCTGGGATTTTTGCTCACCGTTCTTGTGATCATTTTGACCCCACGGGGTGAGATCTTGCGTGGAGCCCCAGATCGAGGGGAGATTATCAGTGGTCTTGTATGTCTTCCATTTCCTAATAATTGCTCCCACAGTTGATTTCTTCAAACCAAGCTGCTTACCTATTGCAGATTCAGTCTTCCCAGCCTGGTGCAGGTCTACAATTTTGTTTCTGGTGTCCTTTGACAGCTCTTTGGTCTTGGCCATAGTGGAGTTTGGAGTGTGACTGTTTGAGGTTGTGGACAGGTGTCTTTTATACTGATAACAAGTTCAAACAGGTGCCATTAATACAGGTAACGAGTGGAGGACAGAGGAGCCTCTTAAAGAAGAAGTTACAGGTCTGTGAGAGCCAGAAATCTTGCTCGTTTGTAGGTGACCAAATACTTATTTTCCACCATAATTTGCAAATAAATTCATAAAAAATCCTACAATGTGATTTTCTGGAGAGAAAAAATCTCAATTTGTCTGTCATAGTTGACGTGTACCTATGATGAAAATTACAGGCCTCTCTCATCTTTTTAAGTGGGAGAACTTTCACAATTGGTGGCTGACTAAATACTTTTTTTCCCCACTGTATGTAGTGTTGCTTTCCACAAACAGACATAAGAAAGTTTTGCAGCTCTTCTCTTTGTGCACCATCAATCCCACTCCAATTAGAAATGACTGCAGACTTAATCAAGAGTAGAAAGGGCAGAAAATCTAAGTGAAAACATGTCCATTGTTATCCTGTATAACTAGAAGATATCTAAAAAATTGGGCACGTCATGGTCTGAATATTTAAGTAAGCTGAAACTTCAAATTGTATTTATTTCAATAATGTTTTCAAGTAGCATTCGCAGTGTTGGTCCAGGAAGGTGGAGAACAGATGTCTGTGAGGTGCTATCAGCAAGTCTCTCAGCAACTCCTTACATCAGAGGATCAGGAACATCCATGTGATCCACACAGGAATCAGGAATGACCTTTGACTGTAATTAAAAGGCAATTGCTTGGCCAGTGGGGGTAGTGCAGTCCTTAACACCAGTGGTCATGAATTAGAGCACTATCAAAAGTTCATTAGCCCAGTATCTGAGTGAGATGAAACGTTCTCGGCTCCCGTGATTTGAGACGCTAAACAGGCACTGAAAGGGAGCTTATAAAATACCTTGTCTGGTCCACCTCCTGTCTGGACACCTGAGGTGCATTAGGAGCACAGTAGACTTCAGGAACATCATATTTCTACTAATCTTTATGGATTTTCATCTGGTTTTAAAAGTAATGCAACGAGACAGCAGTGGAAGTAATATACACATGCAAGGATATGTTTTTTTGTGTATTTTTCGTATATATTTCTCAATCTCACTTTCCATCTTTTGACTAAATATACTTTCCTGCAACCCGCCTCACCCAATGTGGAACGGATTCTATTATTTCTTTATACCTTCTTATCTAGAACCTCCGGCTGAAACTAGCCAGCTAACTAGCTACTTGCTATTAGCCACCGTTAGCGGTCTTCACCATTGTCTGTGGCCTGCACTACCTACCAGCCAGCTCTAGCCTGGACAATTATTGGCCAGTCTGCACATCGCGCTATCGAGTCAGAGCATATCAGATTTTCTGCCGGAACCACTGAACCTTAACACCGGATCATCGCAACTAGCTAGCTGCAACCGAATGGCTGTTGTTGTTGTTGGCTAATCACCACTGTCCCGAAGCAAGCCCCAGTTAGCCTTGAGCCAGGCCCATCACCCGGCTATCTACCTCTCTGTCAACTGGACGGGACCTCCTAGTGTTGACAGGGAGCCCCGCCGATCCATCACACCTGGTCTGCCGACGTAATCGTCAGATGTGGTTTCAACAGGCTTCCCGTTGCGACGAATACGAAGATCCATCTGCTAGCACCGGCCCGTTAGCACACACAATCAACAGCCGTGCCTCCTGCTCGCCTGTGCCGTAGCAGCCACTGAACTGCTCCCGGATTCACCTATTGCTGTTCACTGGACCTTATGATCACTCAACTACACAGCTGATGCCTGATGGACTGTTCCTTTATACGGTACCCCATCCTGTTTATCTGTTTAGCCTCAGCTCAAACTTTCGTCGCCATTACCAGCTGATGTCTTACCTCTCTCGAATAACACCTGTGATTGCTTTATGCCTCTCTCCCATGTCAATATGCCTTGCCTTTTGCTGTTTCGGTTAGGTCTTATTGTACTATTTCACTGTAGAGCCCCTAGTCCTGCTCAACCTGCCTCAGATAGCTCCTTTGTCCCACCCCCCACACACACGGAGACCGGCTCAAATCGGTGCCTCCAGTGATGCTATCTCTTTCATCGTTACCCAACGCTTAGGTTTACCTCCACTGTACTCATGCCTTCCATATCCTTGTCTGTACATAATGCCCTGGATCTATTCTACAACGCCCGGAAATCTGCCCCTTTTATTCTCTGTACCCAACACTCTAGAAGACCAGTTCTTAAAGCCTTTAGCCGTATCCTTATTCTATTCCTCCTCTGTTCCCCAGGCGCTATCATTTGTTGACTTCTATAACCGCAAAAGCCTTGGTTTCTTGCATGTTAACATCAGAAGCCTCCTCCCGAAGTTTGAGTTATTCACTGCGTTAGCACACTCCACCAACCCTGATGTTCTAGCAGTGTCTGAATCCTAGCTTAGGAAGGCCACCAAAGATTCAGAAATGTCCATTCCCATCTACAACATTTTCCGCCTAGACAGAACTGCCAAAGGGGGCGGAATTGCAATCTACAGTTGAGATAGCCTGCAGAGCTCTATCATACTATCCACTATTGAGCTTCTATTTCTAAAAATCCAGAAATAAGCCTCTCACTGTTGCCGCATGCTACAGACCCCCCTCAGCCCCCAGCTGTGCCCTGGACACCATATGTGAATTGATTGCCCCCCATCTATCCTCAGAGTTTGTATTGCTTGGTGACCTAAACTGGGATATGCTTAACACCCCGGCCGTCCTACAATCTAAACTAGATGCCCTCAATTTCACACAAATTATCAAGGAACCTACCAGGTACAACCCTAAATCCGTTAACATGGGCACCCTCATAGATTTCATCCTGACTAATTTACCCTCTGAATACACCTCCGCCGTCTTCAACCAGGATCTCAGCGATCACTGCCTTATTGCCTGCGTCCGTAACGGGTCCGCGGTCAAACGACCACCCCTCATCACTGTCAAACGCTCCCTAAAACACTTCAGCGAGCAGGCCTTTCTAATTGACCTGGCCCGGGTATCCTGGATGGATATTGACCTCATTCCATCAGTAGAGGATGCCTGGTTGTTCTTTAAAAGTGCTTTCCCCATTCAAAAAATGCAGAACTAAGAACAGATATAGCCCCTGGTTCACCCCAGACTTGACTGCCCTTGACCAGCACAAAAACATCCTGTGGCATACTGTATTAGCATCGAACAGCCCCCGCGATATGCAACTTTTCAGGGAAGTCAGTAACCAATATACACAATCAGTTAGGAAAGCAAAGGCTAGCTTTTTCAAACAGAAATGTGCATTCTGTAGCACTAACTCCAAAAAGTTTTGGGACACTGTAAAGTCCATGGAGAATAAGAGCACCTCCTCCCAGCTGCCCACTGCACCGAGGCTAGGAAACACTGTCAGTACCGATAAATCTCACAAGTATTTTGCTATGGCTGGCCATGCTTTCCACCTGGCTAACCACCCCCCCTAGCTAAAATTAGCCGCCGAAATTGTCGCAACCCTTATTACCAGCCTGTTCAACCTCTCTTTCGTATCGTCTGAGATCCCCAGAGATTGGAAAGCTGCCGCGGTCATCCCCCTCCAGATCCAAACTGTTACAGAACTATATCCATCCTGCCCTGCCTTTCGAAAGTACTTGAAAGCCAAGTTAACAAACAGATCACCGACCATTTTGAATCCCACTGCACCTTCTCCGCTATGCAATCTGGTTTCCGAGCTGGTCATGGGTGCACCTCAGCCACGCTCAAGGTCCTAAACGATATTATAACCGCAATCGATAAAAGACAGTACTGTGCAGCCGTCTTCATCGACCTGGCCAAGGCTTTCAACTCCGTCAATCACTGCATTCTTATTGGCAGACTAAATAGCCTTGGTTTCTCAAATGACTGCCTCGCCTGGTTCACCAACTACTTCTCAGATAGAGTTCAATGTGTCAAATCGGAGGGCCTGTTGTCTGGACCTCTGGCAGTCTCTATGGGGGTGCCACAGGGTTCAATTCTCGGGCCGACTCTATTCTCTGTGTATATCAATGACGTCGCTCTTGCTGCTGGTGACGCTCGGATCCACCTCTATGCAGACGACACCATTTTGTATACATCTGGCCCTTCATTGGACACTGTGTTAACAAACCTCCAAACGAGCTTCAATGCCATACAGCACTCCTTCCGTAGCCTCCAACTGCTCTTAAACTCTAGTAAAACTAAATGCATGCTCTTCAATCGAACGCTGCTCGCACCCGCCCGACTAGAATCACTACTCTCGGCGGGTCTGACTTAGAATATGTGGACAACTACAAATACCTAGGTGTCTGGTTAGACCGTAAATTCTCCTTCCAGACTCACATTAACCATCTCCAATCCAAAGTTTCATCTAGGCAAATCCCTGCCTTATCTTAGATCATTGGTCACCATAGCAACACCCACCCGTAGTATGCGCTCCAGCAGGTATATCTCACTGATCATCCCCAAAGCCAACACCTCCTTTGGCTGCCATTCCTTCCATTTCTCTGCTGCCAATGACTGGAACAAACTGCAAAAATCTCTGAAGCTGGAGACTCTTGTCTCCCTCACTAACTTTAAGCATCAGTTGTCAGAGCAGCTTACAGATCACTGCACCTGTACACAGCCCATATGTAATTAGCCCACCCAACTACCTCATCCCCATATTGTTATTTATTTTGCTCATTTGCACCCCAGTATCTCTATTTGCACATCATCTTCTGCACATCTATCATTCCAGTGTTAATACTAAATTGTAATTATTTTGCACTATGGCCTATTTATTGCCTTGCCTCCATAACTTACTACATTTGCACACACTGTATATAGATTTTCTATTGTGTTATTGACTGTACGTTTTATTTATCCCATATGTAACTCTGTTGTTGTTGTTTTTAATCGCACTGCTTTGCTTTATCTTGGCCAGGTCGCAGTTGTAAATGAGAACCTGTTCTCAACTGGCTTACCTGGTTAAATAAAGGTGAAATAAAATAAAAAGGTGTATGCATATCAATTCTAACAAAAATGGTTGGCTCTGCAATTTCTAATATAGCCGTTTTCAGGCCATCTTTTAAATAATTATATCTTGGACCAAAAAATGTCAATAAACGTTTGAGACTAGGCAGACAAATATATTTTCAAGAAGTGAAAATGCAGTTTCAATAGGACATCACTAACAACTCCCTCCTCCTCCAATGTCCATCCCCAGCCCCTACTGGAGGAGAGAACAGAAAGTGACAAATATAAACAGTAGGACGGCTGTGTTGAAGGAAATTACCTCCCAGAACCACTGGCATTCGGCCAACTCTGAGACATTCATCAATTTTCTCCTTAGCATGACTCATGGGTAAACGTGGAGGTGGGAGGAAGAAAGAGTGAGAAAGAGCAAGTCGACTAAAGACAGACAGAGAGAGAGCGAGCGAGACAGACAGAGAGACCGAGACAGTGAGACCGAGACAGAGAGAGAAAGAGAGACCGTGAGAGAGCGAGACCCTGAGAGAGAGAGAGACATACAGACAGAAGAGGGAGAGAGACAGAGAGAGAGAGACATCGAAGACATCTGAACGTTTTCAACCTGTGATCACGGTAGGTGATGCGAATCCAAACCGGGGGCTCATCCAACATGTGGGGACAAAGGAAATTCCTCAGCATGGAATGCACCAAAGTTAGTTAATATTAGGCAATTATTTTCACAAGGGAATGGCTGCCTAGGACATTTTATGATTTTGGAGGGGTTCTACGTATAAAAACGTGAGCGGGGACAAGAAAAAAAAAAGCTGCCACTCTGAAGGAGTCTGAGGATTGAGTTGTTTGGTGATGACCAGCACTGTTCATCCAACGCGCAAGGTATTGCTTGATTGGAAAGTAAGGATATAGCAGCTCTGAATGCGATGCAAATGAACCAGACAAACTAAAGGAGAACACACAGGCTTCTGCCTTAGCTGAAGGTAAGAAAGTGTCACTTACTGTTTGTTCATCATTCTAAAATAAATCAAATAATCACAAATCTACAGAAAATTGTTAAATTGGTCAAATAGTCTACAATTTGTAAGAACTTTTGAGGTTCGCTTGTTCTAGCGTCAGACTATACCATTCCACCAGACCAGTTCACTTCTAATAAAACCAGTTGTTTCTTTTTGCTAAGACCCCTGAAGTCTTTTCTGTTATGAAGTGCATTTATAAAAAGCCTTTGAAGGCCCTCACAGACAGAGCCGCACTGACTGCTGTAGACAAATGATAAAACAGTGACAACTTAAATAGAGATAAGCAGTTTGTTTCTAGGGAGCGGCTTCACCTAGCGGGCTAGAGGCTAAGGAGGGTCAAATAATTGTTCTGCACTTTAATTTAATATTTAATATGCCATTTAGCAGACGCTTTTATCCAAAGCGACTTACAGTCATGTGCGCATACATTTTTACGTATGGGTGGTCCCGGGGATTGAACCCACTACCCTGGCGTTACAAGCGCCATACTCTACCAATTGAGCTACAGAGGACCACTTCAAAGACTCTTGGAGGATGTCCAAATTAACATTAAAAGGCTATGATAAATTGATGGAAAAAAACATGTATATTTAGAGAATGAAATGTATATATTTAGAGTAATACTATTGTCAATTAAATAATGACTTTGGTCTAGAAATATGAAAGGAAAACAAGCCACTAGGATATGCAATAAATAAGCAAAGTTTTAAGTTACTATAAACACTACAAAGCTAAACTAAAATCGCATTTGAAAATGAAAATAAATAAGCTTAATTAAATTGTATGTTCAAAACTAAACCATGCATAATTTACTATCAGTTAAATAAATAATTCTAGCTATGTTTTTTTAAATGACATGCAATGGTTTTTAACCTTACGGGTTAAAATGTGTTTTGTAAGTTAGTTGGTCGAAAACTACAGAAATAGACCTAGAACGAACATATTAGCAGTAGATTTTTTATACTACTAATGAATATACAGGAAAAATCCATAACATTTGTTATCATAAATGTCACTCATCATTAGGTCTTCAAACTGAAGCTAATGTCCCCTTCAGAGTAAGGGGTTTAACATTGTCGCTTTTGTTTCCTTCTAAAACTTTTAGTAGAAACTGGCCTGTTCTAGGGAGTACACAAACAAGAAGACACTGGCGCCCGGACTACGAGTCAGACAACCAACTCTTGACCTAACATCCCCTTTACTGTGGTAGTACAACTGTGCTTGGATTACTGCCTGGAACAAGCTTGAGGCGACCTGTTCAGTTTTGCAGCGGCAGGGCTTATTCGATTGTGACGTGGCCCTTTTGGTTTGTACGCTGCGTCCGAGGATGAGCAACCGCCCTGTGTGCTGGCTCTGAGCTGCCCTCCGCTGCCCTCCCCCGTGCCCCTGCCCGTGGGACCATGCTGGCCAAGCCCCCTGAGCCAGCCAGAGCAGAACCCCGACCCGTGCCCAGGCCAGCCATCCCTTCCACAGCAGCATGTCCCAGCCAGAAGCGGCCCCGCTGGCGACCAACGGCTCGGGGGCCGGGGAGGTGGCCGGGGCTCAGCTGCGCTGGGCTGCTCTGCTCATCATCATGGTCATCATCGCCACCATCGGGGGCAACATCCTGGTCATCTTGGCCGTGTCGCTGGAGAGGAAGCTGCAGAACGCCACCAACTACTTCCTGATGTCCCTGGCAGTGGCCGACCTGCTGGTGGGACTCCTGGTGATGCCCATCGCCCTCATCACTGTGCTCTACAGTAAGTCACCCCAACATGACTGCCCGCTTGCCGTGCCATGAGAAAGGACCCCATCACTGGCACATTCACTTAAAACTCAAGACACTGCTTATACTAAAATCTACTGGTCCTACAAGTGTGAACAGTTCATAGAACTGTGACCCGATGATTGCCTCAACATCAACTAAATTTAGAATTATTCCTTTTCAGCCCCAATACGGCAACATATCGCTGATTCAAGCGAAAAGGCTGGCCTAGTACTTGTGCTTAGCTTGGCTCCGATAAATTAGGTCTAAATTGCACTTGGTCACCCCAGTCCCCATGGAGCTGCCATTATAAAGCTGCTGTCAGTTGAGAGCCCCGGGAAACACCTGAGCGCAACGGTTCAGTAAATGTGCATTGCAAAGCAGAAAGCCATTACAGAATTGCGTTCATCATTTGTTAACAGAACAGAGCACAAAATAGGCATGCATATTTACGATAATTCAAGAGCTGCAGAGTTTAAAATAGGACGCCAATAGAGATGCTGCTGAATCTCCGCCAGCTATAAACAAATTATAGCAGATGACAAAAACACAAGATAGTGGACAATAAACAAACTACTTCCTTTGGCTGTGTAATCACGGCCGTAGCACAGCCCTATCAGATACCAATGATCATGATGACCCAATTTCTGCACGACTTTCACAGATAACTTTCCAAATCGCAAACCAACCTCTCCCTCGGCTCACACACTCATTCACTTCGGCCGCAAGGGGAAAAATTAAAGATACAAGCGCAAACTGAAAACATTCGGATTCGATTCCACTAAGTGATGTAGCTAGCTGTACAACTACAGCTGTGCTTCAAAATGCAGAATTAAACACCTGCCTCTGTGCTCTTCTGACACAGAACTTAAGCAGGGCCATTACTCCTCATTAAATCTATTGGAGAAAATGGCCCTGCGACACACACACACCAACCACCCCACCTTGTCCATGCGTGGCAGGAATCTGATCTCAAGTCATGCTTTCAGAAAACAAGCACTTTCTTTGCATAAGAACCATATGTGCCGTGCAAACAGCGAGGCATGAGGCAAACTGCTAAGGGGGGGAAGCTGCTCCATCGCATCTTAATGCAGTCCATCGGGGCAAGACGCATGGAAAGGAGGGGATAAACAAAGTCAAGGCCATGTCCTCATGCTTATCATGTCAATCAATCCCTGTGTCTTTAAGAGCGTCTTCGTTCTAAATCTGGAGAACATGAGTAGATGGATTGTCTTAAGTGACCATAGTTGACAGAAAGGGCCAAGACCGCAGTGTAAACAGCTAGTGGCTTTTGAAGAGAAGTAGCCTTTGTTCAGAGGATGGAGAGGGGCTGTGTGTGAGTATGTGTATGCACGTGTAAGTGCACACAGAGCTCGTCTGAATGTGTGAATGTACAGAATGGATGCAAGGTCCGACCGTTCAGGGGCAGCTGTCATTTCTCTCCTGGCTGGAGACAAGAGCACACAGCGGGGGTGGGGGTCAGGGGGACATAAACAGAGTTTAGTGCTTCACGCCAAGCCTTTAGAGCCTCTCGACATGGTGGGCCAGTTAAGGCCTGTGTACATCCAGGCCGGCGGCGCTAAGAACAGTGGGTGTAGGCAAACGGCGAGAGAGGGGATCAGTGCTCACATCCAAATCCTACCAGACATTTACCAGAAGACAGAGACAACATGTTATAGCTACTTGTTATATAACCGCAGTATCGTCACCACTAATATATCACTGCCATTAAACCCAAGACTCTCTAAATTCCAAATAAACCACAACTACATAGAGACAACTACATAGCATAGAGAAAGTGCCAGCAATTCTTGGTTTTTGAAAATTTCTCCACTTTCTTCTGTGTCTGCCTGGATAAATATCTCCTCTCTGTCCCAAGCCCTGGCTGTGGGTGAAATGCCAGACTAATCACAATTAGCCTAGCTATTGCCTCAAACATCCAATATTAATGAGTTGGTGAACCCAATCATAGTTAAACCTTCCTCCAAAATGAAACCTTTTACTGATAAAGAGGGCAGGGCTAGTGTCAATTGATGTCTATAACAGCTGTAAGAAGTCCTGAGGGTCTTTTCCACATCTGCCTAGCAGATGAATTTAAGGCTTACAGTCAACACCTTGAAAAATTAAATGGTTCCACTGTTTAAAAGGTGCACTGACTATACTACAGTGTAAACCTAAATATACAGCTGAATAAGCCTCGGGTGACCATAGACACCCATTAAGAAAAGCTATTTGAAGGACTCGGCAGGGAGGCGCCTACCATAGTGCCATGTTTGCGAGGTAGTGCCACGAGAAGTGTTTATATTGAGGACAGAGATAAATGTTTACTTAAATATATTTGGGCCTTGGGACAACTGGGGCACAAGACCTGACAGTCCAGAAACTATGTTAATTTCTCTACCACCAGAGTGAAAAGTAGAGTGACGATTAAGATTTCACGAAATAGCCCACCAGCCCATAAGTGTCACTATGGTCGACATTCCTCTGAACCAAGGGAATGACAGAACATTCTTACCCTTCTTCACTAATGAGCTCAATACTGTCTGTTTCAGGGAGAGGTCACGCTTTTAGAAGGCATGCCTCGGTCCCAGACTCACCCAGTCTACCCACAAACAACAGGTAGGCTTAGATCTACATTTCCCACTCAACCAGAGCTGTCTTTTAACCTAGACTTAACCAGAATTCGTTTGGAGAACCCTCAATCAAAACATGCCAAATTTAAAATGTGAACAACCTACAGACTAGCAAATTAGCACTCCGGAGGAGAGCTTAAAACAAGAACAATACAATTTATGAACGAATGCTGCCTTGAAGGACCTCAGTGCAAACAAAAAAATCTGGAAGTTCTTACAGCCTTCAAAATACTACAATTATGTACTTTCATCTGTGGGACATCCATTGTCAAACAAAGTATCTAGCAAAGACTACATGACCAAAAGTATGTGGACACCTGCTCGTCGAACATCTCATTCCAAAATCATGGGCATTAATATGGAGTTGGTCCCCCCTTTGCTGCTATAACAGCCTCCACTCTTCTGGGAAGGCTTTCCACTAGATGTTGGAACATTGCTGCGGGGGCTTGCTTCCATTCAGCCACTAGAGCATTAGTGAGGTAGGGCACTGATGTTGGGCAATTTGGCCTGGCTCGCAGTCAGCGTTCAAATTCATCCTGAGGGTGTTCAATGGGGTGGAGGTCAGGGCTCTGTGCAGGCAAGTCAAGTTCTTCCACACCGATCTCGACAAACCATTTCTTTATGGACATCGCTTTGTGCACGGGGGCATTGTCATGCTGAAACAGGAAAGGGCCTTCCCCAAGCTGTTGCCACAAAGCTGGAAGCAAAGCATTGTCTAGAATGTCATTGTATGCTGTAGCTTTAAGATTTCCCTTCACTGGAACTAAGGGGCCTAGTCTGAACCATGAAAAACAGCACCAGACCATTATTCCTCCTCCACCAAAATTTACAGTTGGCACTATGCATTGGGGCAGGTAGCGTTCTCCTGGCATCCGCCAAACCCAGGTTCGTCCGTCGGACTGCCAGATGGTGAAGCGTGATTGTTCACTCTAGAGAACACGTTTCCACTGCTCCAGAGTCCAATGGCGGCGAGCTTTACGCCACTCCAGCCGACGCTTGACATTGCGCATGGTGATCTTAGGCTTGTGTGCGGCTGCTCGGCCATGGAAACCCATTTCATGAAGCTCCCGACTAACAGTTCTTGTGCTGACATTGCTTACAGAGGCAGTTTGGAACTCAGTAGTGAGTGTTGCAACCGAGGACAGACTATTTTCATGCGCTCCGCGCTTCAGCACTCGGCGGTCCCGTTCTGTGAGCTTGTGTGGCCTACCACTTCGCGGTTGACCCGTTGTTGCTCCTAGACGTTTCCTCTTCACAATAACAGCACTTACAGTTGAACGGGGCAGCTCTAGCGGTGCAGAAATTTGACAAACTGACTTGTTGGAAAGGTGGCATCCTACTACGGAGCCACGTTGACAGTCACTGAGCTCTTCAATAAGGCCATTCTACTGCCAATGTTTGGCTACGGAGATTGTATGGCTGTGTGCTCGATTTTATACACCTGTCAGCAACGGGTGTGGCTGAAATAGTCAATTCCACTAATTTGAAGGGGTGTCCAGAAAGACCATGAAACAATTGTGATGGCCAGATCAGAGTTTAAGATTTAGGATGAGTTTACAGATGCACTGAAAAAAAAAAGGAATCCCATATAAAGTATGGAGCCCCTTAAGAACTGTGTGCATGTCTTGTGTAATCAGAGAGCCTGACAGACATCAATGGCGCAGGACAGAGTGTTTATACCCTGGTATTTGCTGGAACGGGGACATTTTCTAAAGTAAGCAATAATAATAATTATCGTAATTACAATAATAATACTCAAAGACAGCCCTTTAATAAGACAGCATTTTCAGCTTTGTTTTTGTTTGAGTCCAAACTGGCTTTCTCCCACTTTGGAATGGTGACCTCACCCTACACTAGAGGTTTGTAGCTCTGTTTTCAAAGTATTCGCTCTCTCACAGAGTAGCCGGTCCACTACAAATGGCTTCATACGTTTGACTTAGAAATGTGGCCACCTTGGCAAAACATATACTGAACAAAAATATAAACGCAACATGTAAAGTGTTGGTTCCATGTTTCATGAGCTGAAATAAAAGATCCCAGAAATGTTCCATACGCACAAAATGCTCATTTCTCCTTTGCCAAAATAATCCATCCACCTGTGGCATATCAATAAGCTGATTAAACAGCATGATCATTACACAGGTGCACAATAAAATACCACTAAAATGTGAAGTTTTGTCACAAAAGAATGCCACAGATGTCTCAAGATTTGGGGGAGCGTGCAATTGGCATGCTGGCTGCAGGAATGTCCACCAAAGCTGTTGCCAGAGAATGTAATCTTAATTTCTCTACCATAAGCCAACTCAGTTGTTTTAGAGACTTTGGAAGTTTGTCCAACCGGCCTCACAACCGCAGACCACGTGTAACCACGTCAGCCCCTCCACATCCAGCTTCTTCACCTGCAGGATCGTCTGAGACCAGCCACCTGGACAGCTGATAAAGCTGTGTGTTTGCACAACCAAAGAATTTCAGCACAAACTGTCAGAAACCATCCCAGAGACAAGATCCTGAGGCCCATTGTCGTGCCATTCATCTGCCGCCATCACATTCAGCATGATAATGCACAAAATTGCACACTCCTTTGTAAATGGTCACGATTGAAACCAGCTGCATTCTATGAGAACATGTCGCAAGGATCTGTCCACAATTCCTGGAAGCTGAAAATATCCCAATTCTTCCATGGACTGCATACTCAGACATATCACCCATTGAGCACGTTTGGGATGCTCTGGATCGACGTGTACAACAGCATGTTCCAGTTCCAGCCAAAAATCCAGCAATTTCGCACAGCCATTGAAGAGGAGTGGGACAACATTACACAGGCCACAATCAACAGCCTGATCAACTCTATGCGAAGGAAATGTGTCGTGCTGCATGAGGCAAATGGTGGTCACACCAGATACTGACTGGTTTTCTGATCCACGCCCCTACCTTTTTTTTTAAGGTATCTGTGACCAACAGATGCATCTGTATTTCCAGTCATGTGAAATCCATAAATTAGGGCCTAATGAATTTATTTCAATTGACTGATTTCCTTATATGAACCGTAACTCAATAAAATCTTTGAATTTGTTGCATGCTGCGTTTATATTTTTGTTCAGTGTACATCTTCAGAAACTTTACCAGCAGACATTTATAAACTCTGATCTAAGCACTTAATATCACCACATGCACAGAATATGTTGAGAGTATGAGCTTATTCCCATAGAGAGAAAAAAAGTATCTTTGTCCATGTTAAGTAGACACAGATGACAGCAATTAAAGGGCTCACAAAAATATACTCTTAGAAAGTACCTATCGAAGTTTATTTAAATATCACACAGAAAATATTTCTAAATTAAAAAATAAGGAGAAAAGGCAAATGGTGCATCAAGCTGAACAAAGCACCTGAAATGGTGTGCAGTGGAACCCAATAAAGAGGGTAAGGGGTGTCCATTACAGTCCTAGGGCGCATGTAAAACATGAAGGGAGGACACTAAAATAGTGTTCAAGAACCATTTCTTCAAAAGTGCATTACTTTTATAATTGTATATGAATATACAATATTAGTAGTAAAACTTTTATACAAAAATTAATGTGATATATTCACTAATGCTCGAGTTATGAAGCACAAGCAATCAGCTAAAGGGTTAACACTAAAGAAATCATTCAAAAACCTTTCCAACAACAGGATCTTTTACAATGCTGATGTGCAATGGGACATAACCCAGCCCAATTACTCACCAATTTCACATTGGAGACCCAAAATAAACAGTTCTGGAGAGAAGGGTGCTTGAACACATCTACATCAAGAGCATAGAGCTTTCAGCTCCATACACAGTCATAAGAGCTGCAGTAAATTCATTCTTTACTAAAATAAACAAACAGAATTCACTACATCAGAGCTGGTTTTAATCCACTATTGAAGCACATCTCCCCATTGCTGGTGGGGTCAACAACACAAGCTCTATTTATAATATAATAGGTGTGCTGAGGCCATGAGAGCACATCAGAAATTATACTGAACAAAAATAAATGCAAACATTTCAAAGATTTTACTGAGTTACAGTTCATATACGGAAATCAGTCAATTGAAATAAATAAATTAGGCCCTAATCTATGGATTTCACATGACTGGGCAGGGGTGCAGCCATGCCCTCCAAGGCCCACCCACTTGGCAGCCAGCCAATTAAAATGTGTTTTACCCCCACAAAGAAAAAGGGCTTTATTACAAACAGAAATACTCCTCAGCACCCCCTCCTCCCCCTAAAACGACATTGAAGGCAGCTTATGGTAGAGAAATGAACATTAAATTATTTGGCAACAGCTCTGGTGGACATTCCGGTAGTAATCATGCCAATTGCTCACTCCCTCAAAACTTGAGACATCTGTGGCATTGTGTTGTGTGACAAAACTGCACATTTTAGAGTGGCCTTTTATTGTCCCCAGCACAAGGTGCACCTGTGTAATGATCATGCTGTTTAATCAGCTTCTTGATATGCCACACCTGTCAGGTGGATGGATTATCTTGGCAAAAGATAAATGCTCACTAACAGGGACGTAAACTAATTTGTAAACAAAATTTGAGAGAAATAAGCTTTTTGTGCGCATGGAACATTTTTGGGATGTTTTATTTTAGCTCATGAAACATGGGATGAACACTTTACATGTTGCGTTTATATTTTTGTTCAGTGTAGTCCTGTTTTCAAATGGGAATAATCCAAATAGATAGCAATTCAATTCAGATTGTTAAAACAAAATCATGACTTACAGTCACTGAAATCTAAATTAAATAAGGCTTATCTGAAGTAAGGTGAACACATTTAAAAGATTTAGCACCACAGTAAACAAGTTTGAGAACTGTATTGTTTTAATCTCAAATGGTTCTGTATTGGCCTATGAGAGCAGTTAACAATCCAATGCTTTCCATCTTTTTTCTGTTTCTCAGATTCCGGGTGGCCTCTTCCGGAATTCCTCTGCCCAATCTGGCTCTTCCTGGACGTCCTGTTCTCTACAGCGTCCATCATGCACCTATGTGCCATCTCACTGGACCGCTACATAGCCATCAAGAAGCCCATTCAGCACAGCCAGTATAAGTCTAGGTCCAAAGCCATGGCCAAGATAGCAGTGGTGTGGCTCATATCCATTGGTAAGCTGCTCTGTTTTTTTTGTCCTGTGTTGACTGTTGATTTCTGCAATGTTTCTACAGTGACAGTTTGATTGAGGTACTTTAGTCTACATCATTGCAGTTCAATTCCTTAGCATCTGTGGCAAGCCTGGTTGATGGTCAGAAAAGAAAGCCGGATGCAATAAAAACAGAAGCTATATAAAGTTTCACATACAGTGGGGTGAAGTTTCTAGGGAGGGAATTCAACACAGTAACAGAGTATCAGAGTGATAGCAGTCAAGGTGACCTGTGGGAAAACCCAGTAAACGATCCTGAAAGACTTGCACAAAAGAAGCATAAAATGAAAAGGGGGGTTAAAGGATTTTGAGAGTATTCCTCCAGGAAGGAAATTCATTTTACATCACCACTAGGGCTGTGACGGTCATGACATTTTGGATGACGGTAATTGTCCTGCCAAATGACCGTGTTCACCATAATAACAGCATTTTAAAAAACAGCATTTTATACATTCCTTAGCTCCTGACTGCATGTGCGGTCATAGAAATAGAATGAATAGAACCAGCGTCCATATTCAAGTCAATGATGGCATAATGGGTGGACTGGTGGCCTTTGCGAGTGTACCCATAGGAGCAATGCAGGAGGTAAAATGTGCTAAGAAATGTGCTGTGATTTGTTGATTCAACTCAACTGACATTACAAAAACATACATCAGTTAACATCATCTGAAGGAAATTATTGCATCACAATACCAGGCAGCCATTGTGAGTGTACCCAGGAGTTTACCTACCAGTCAAATTACCAGAGTTTATACTTGTCCGGTTTATACTTGGTCTAACGACATGTCTGTAGACAATTAGAATGCAACAAGTGTTGCTGGTCAAAACAACATTTAATTTATATCCGGTGGAATGTCTGTAGACCGTTGCTGCGACTGTCAGTTTCCTTGTAGCACTGAATGACCCAATTTTATTTCGTCACACTGTGGCAGTAGGTACTTTTCTGTAAGCTCGCCATTACCTTGCAAATAATAATGTTGTTGTGGGTTTATGTTCCTGTAATAATGAAGAAAACGTAGCTAAAGTTAAGCCATTGTCATTATTTGAACTAACTAGCTAGCAACGACCCAAAACATTGTTTCGAAAATTCCTAATTCTATGATTCCAAGACCGTTCTATTCATTACATTTCTATGTGTGCTGCTGCTGCATTGTGGGGGGAATTAGCTCGACTCTGAAGACTCCTTTGCTTGTTTCAGCTAGGGGTGAACAACTCCAGGATTTTTGGAGTTGTCTCCGACTGCTGTGGTGGGAGTCGAAGGAGTAGACTCTTGCTCGACTCCCAAAACACGCTGAAACGGCTGCACACACACACACACCACCTCATTATTGGAGAGTCCTACTAGGAAGTCTAATTTCGTTTTCTAGAGAGGACTGGCATGAGCATGATGCTGCCCACTTATCTTATAAAAATACTTTTGTTTGAATATAGAAGGTGATGTGTAGGAACTAGAAGGTGATGTGTCAGTGATATTTCTGCTGTGCGCAGCCTTGACCGAGCCCATGGGATGATGTGGTGCATGCCGATAAGCTTATTCTTTGCTGTGTTATATAGCCCTATCCAGACAGGACTAGTATTACTAGAGACGTTGGTTATGTAGGCAAATTATTATCCAAGCATGTGCATTATTCCAGAGGACAATTCACACAGGATTTGTTTTTTTTATGACAGAAGCCTGGAGTGGAGGTTTTTATTCTCGGCGTAAATATATTGTCTTGACGATAATAGGCTACACATAACTCGTGCTTGGCTGCCAAATGTATAAGTGACCCCATAATATTTAAATTGAGGAAGTGTGATCATAAATCATTATTTAAGCGATCCATGATAGATGTCCCTCCTAATAAAAATGCCCCCCATCCTGGTGATTTGAGCTGCTGGACAGTATTTGCACTTGAGATGCGTTTATGGATGAGAAAGTGAACTTGCCATTTACATTTTTTTTTAGCTCAGTGCGGATTCGGGGATGCCCTGCTTTGCAATTTATAGCTAGGACATCAACAGCCAGAGTTTAATTAAATAAGCTATAGGCATAATACTTTTTATTGCACATTTAGGTGTAATTAAACTGATGTATTTGTATTTATTAGGGATCCCCATTAGCTGTTGCCAAGGCACCAATATCGTCCGCTATTATCCTCAGTAATTTTTTCATCCAGGATATCAAACCCCGGTGGCTTGTAATTGTTGATAGACAACCATTTTTTTCAACTCTTCCACACTCACTTTTACGGAATTCAAAAGTACGATGCTTGTCTTTCATAATTTGGTCAGATATACTTGGATGTAGTGTCAGCGTTTGTTGCTGGCATTTCATGCCTAAATTTACTAATCTTGCCAATGAAAAAATCACTAAAGTAGTTGGCAATATCAGTGGGTTTTGTGATCAGATTTTGTGATTTTGCCATCTGATTCAATGAATGGAGCTAAGTTTGCCTTTTAGCCCAAAATGTCATTTAAGATTTTTACTATCATTCTTTATATACCGGTAATGTATTTTTGTTTCATAGTAGGCTATAGTTTCTTATTTGTATTTAGTTTAGTCACAAGATTTCTCAATTTGCAGTACCAAATCGGTTGTGCTGCCAGACTTATTTGCCATTCGTTTTGCCTCATCCCTCTCAACCATACCATTTTTCAACTCCTCATCAATCCAAGGAGATTTAACAGTTTTTAACAGTCATTTTCTTAATGGGTGCATGCTTATTAGTAACTGGAATAAGCAATTTCATAAATGTGTCAAGTGCAGCGTCTGGTTGCTCCTCCTTACACACCACAAACCAGCAAATATTATTTACATCATCAACATAAGAATCACTACAAAACTTATTGTATGACCTCTTATATACTATATTAGGCCCAGCCTTTGGAACTTTGGTTTTCCTAGATATGGCTACTATATTGTCATCACTACAGCCTATGGATTTGGATACCACTTTAAAGCAAATTTCTGCAGCATTAGTAAAGATGTGATCAACACATATTGATGATTTAAATCCTTTGCTGTTTGTAACTACCTGGTAGGTTGACTGATAACCTGAACCAGGTTGCAGGCACTGGTTAAAGTTTGCAGTTTTTTCTTGAGTGGGCAACTTGATGAAAGCCAGTCAATATCTAAAAACCTCTCTGTTGATATCACATACATTATCAAGCATTTCACACATATTATCCAGATACTGACTGTTAGCACTTTAGCGATGTTCAACTTCAATTCACTGGCACAATGTAGAATGGTTTAGCAATACGCCTACTCGTTGATAGCCTAATATTTATTTTAATATACTTTGTGAATATTTGAGGCACTGCAAGACAAGACAATGCGAGATAAAGATTACCAAGTTATAGCCTATACGCACGGTTCCGACTGTCTGTCTGCCTGCCCCTCTCTCCCTCGCCTGCTCTTTCTCTTTGCTATTAATCTCAGATTACATTGCTATGAAAGATGGGAGTATGTGTTTTGTCTTCGGTCTGTTGTGTGTAGAATAGCTTAGCCTTCTCATTGATAGCCCCTACCTGATAGCCCCTGATCATTGCATTCATTTGCTTAGCCTATTATTAGACCATAAACGAGGTGGAGATGGAGCTGAAACACTGGAATCCTCTTCTCACAGGGCATCTTTCATACGAGGGAATTTCAGACTCAAACTGGTTTCCCATTTTTGGCCCAATGTAAACCTAGACCCAAATGTGTCATTTGCCACTGTCCAATGAGATAGTTTGAGAGTTGAGACAAACATAGTTCTATTTTCCTGATTGATGATATTACTTTAGAGTCCACTGCCCGAGTCTGTATTGCTGATGACTGGCCAGTGAACCCTCAGTAAATAAGCATACTGGTTTGCTTTTAATGATCTGTTAACCGTTATATATTAGCTTTCCAGTAGGAAATGAAATTAAACACCCCTATGCTCGTTAACATAGTCAGACCAGACAGTTCCTCTGACTGAGGCATTTGGGAGATTGTGGTGTGAGGACTTGGCGGAGTTCAGCCTGGCATTAATGGTAGTAATGGAGCGTTCGGACCCCTTCACAACAGCACGTCCCCAGTTTTCACTCGGGGCTAGGTTCTACACATTGACTTTCTTTCACTGAGCAAAACCAGATTGCTTTGAGTTACAGGGGCAGCACTTAGACACATCAACTGATGAAGAGTGTCTTCGTCCAGGGTGTGTGTTCACTGTCACTGTATTATAGCTGGCGATATATGGCTAGTTTATTTGATTGTTAAGCAAAGAATGAGAACTTCCAGGACTCACAGAATGCAGTTTCTTCCTAACCCTTTGCGCTCCCTCTGCTGTCCTCAGTTGTGAAAGCATGAGGCTTTCTACAGTTTTATACTCTGGCAACATCAAAAGGAAAAGCAGTTATGAAGATTTAATGTCCAATAATAAAATGCAAAAACAAAAGCAGCATAAAGTGACCACTGTGGAAAACTAAGCTGTGAGAAGATACTGTATCTACTTCCAAATCACATTGAATCTCACACAACCAAGAGTAGGATGCAAAGTTTGCATTGATGATTTGACTGACCAAACTTGTCTCTCTCTTACACAGGTATCGCAATCCCCATTCCCATCAAGGGGCTGAGAAACTACCATCTTCCAAACAATGTTACCTTTAACAGCAACCACACCTGCCTATTGAAACCAGACAGCTTCCGAGAGTTCATTATGTTTGGCTCCATGACAGCTTTTTTCATCCCTTTAACCATCATGATGGTCATCTACCTGCTCACCATTCAGGTGTTGCGCAAGAAAGCTTTTCTGCTCAGGTCAAAGGTCACCCAGCGTTTCACTCGCCCAACCGTCTCCACAGTCTTCCAGAGGGAGCAGTCCATGGCCTCTCCCACAACTGAGAAACTGCCGGGAAACCCCACCTCTCCCACCAACCCCATCACAAGTGACGAGATCCCCATCCGTCGCATGTCCACCCTGGGCAAGAAGTCCATGCAAAACCTGACCAATGAGCAGCGTGCCTCCAAGGTGCTGGGCATCGTCTTCCTGCTGTTTGTGGTCATGTGGTGCCCATTCTTCATCACTAACATCACCTCTGTGCTTTGTGCCAGCTGCGACGTCCATGTGATCGGCAGTCTGATGGAGATCTTTGTGTGGGTGGGCTATGTGTCATCAGGTATCAACCCGCTGGTCTACACCCTCTTTAACAAGACCTTCCGCCAGGCCTTCACACGCTACATCACCTGTAACTACAGCAGCATCAGTAATGGGCCAGCCAGCCATACAAGAGAACAGCATTGCTGTAGGAATCTGACACGGATCTCCTTCCGTTCATCTGTGGCGGAGAACTCTAAGCTGTTCATGAAGCGGGGAATGAAGAACGGCATCGGGCCGGTGAGCTATCAGAGTCAACTGAGCCGTCGGCAAGCACCAATGCAGTCATCTAGCAGCGTTCTCCTGGACACTCTGCTCCTTACCGAAAATGAGGATTGCAAACCCGAAGAGCATGTCAGTTACTTGTAGGCCTTTCGGAAAATGCAGTCAGCAAAAGGGAAACAATTTGAACCAGAAAGTCACACCAAGGCTTGAGTTATGAGCTCCCCAGGGGATTACCTTCCATGAGCATCACCTTCTAGTTCCTACACATGGTTTCTTTGCTATTCAAGAAAACAGTGTGCTCTCAAGGGGAAAACAAAAGGAGATGTCGATCTCTGTCAAACACTTTGGCAAGAAATAAGAGGCTCTCTGTACAGAGATAGCTGAACATTATGAATAAAATGAGACATCAAATAGGTGTGTTGAGGTGGTTGCCCTCAATAAAAGATAACCTGACAAGGGTCAGGTCAGATTGTCCTTAAGAAAGCCGCAAGAGAAATACGTAAGGAATGAAGACATATGACTGTCTGGAAACTCTCTCAGTGGATACAATGTCTATTCCGATGCTAATCCTGTCACCTTGGGCTATTTAGTTCTCTGCTATGGACAATTTCCATTGAGGAGATGACATTCTTACCTATTGAGAGGACAAACACTTCACCTTATAAACTAGACATTCAGCCTCAACATCACACAAAATAGTTTATAAATACCAAAAAATTGCAGTTAAAATGGGTGGTAAGTGCTTTCATGAATATTAACAGATTTAATTGTATAGTCACAGGTCCTATTTTCCCAAACTGTTAAAGCATCCAAGTGGATTATTATATATAAATACAACAAAGACAAAACCTTTGCAAAAGGGAAGCTTGTCAAATACAAATGTATAGCCTACAGATGGATATGTATTTAGCATAAAGTGCTGGTTCATAAATTGATAAATCTGTGCTTGGCTAAAAGAAAAGCCATAAGTATGTCATTTTTTTACAGTTCTTAAAGGGGCAATCAGCAGTTGAAACAATAACAAAGCGTCGTCCCCACCTCTGTTCCAGTAAAAAGCTGAGGGATGGGGCTGGAGAAATGTAACCACTCAAATTCATAGACAGAGCTATGGATGCAAGGACTGACCATCCATGATATAAAAACTAGTTTAAACATGTTTTGAAGCTATAACAGGGTCTGACATTAACGATGGCCAATGGAACTCGTCAGTCACTGGCCCAGTAACTTTTCTGCGCATTTTCGTGTTCCAGCTCAGCATTTACCCGCTCTGTCGCAGCGTACCATTGAAGACTACACGCGGTAAAGTCATACCATTTGTATTTGAGCAATACGATTGACCATTCATTGAAGCATCACTTGTTCCCGCAAGTCACAACTAGTCAAGCAGCACATTAGATTATTTTTGATTTTATTAGCCGATGCCAATGGCCTTCACACAGCACACGCAAGCTGTCCTGAGCAAAATAAACGCTCAATAATCCATTCGCTCATTTACCTTTGGGAAAGTAATATACAACCTTCAATAGAGAACATACAGTACTAGCAATATGCTGGCTACTGTTGATAGTCTGCAAAAAGAAAGTTACAAAAAGACACCTAGCATTTGTCTTGGCTAGCCTACTGTAGACAGTTGATATATCTAAAATGTAAATGTCAATGTAATATCTTTTGGAATGTTGGTCTTAAAGGGGCAGCGTCCTATTTTGAGATGGGAAAAAATATTCTCAAAACGACATACTTTAGAAACAAATGAATGCATTTAATACAATGTTTAATAATAATGACTCGCATTGCAAAATTATATTACACAGCTTTTTAATAACCAAAATGTAGCCTATTAATAGCTGAATATAGAGAGAAGCATGCCAATCTATAGGCCCCAATGCATTTAAAAACAACATGTTCTGGTGCTAGTCATTGGCTGCTAACAGCTGTAACTGGCAAGCACAAAAACAGTCAACTTCTGGAGTACAGACCCCAAGAAACAGTCATATCGCCCTCAAGTGGGAAAAGAAAGAAAACTGTTCATAAAAATAAATAAATATATAGAGGCATATTTAGACAAAAGAAATGACACTGTAAATGATAACCATTAGCGCAGGATTTTTTTATTTTATTTTTTTATGCTGGAAGTGAATGCTGGAATTAAACAATTAACTACGCAAAAGGTGTGTGCATTAAGGAAATAGAAGCCTGTCTCTAATTAGCGCCCGTTTTGATTTATACAAATAAACACCCAGGCTATTAATTAATTGATGTTTTTTACGGTAGAGGAGTGTTACTTTGTTTAATACTCCAGGCCACAAGGTCGCAGTAGCTTGTTTGGCTTGTGCCTGCTGTAGCTAATGTAAGCCAACTAGCAAGCTGTGCTAATGTTGTTGCTAGCTAGAATTTTTTGAAAGCCCTTGTTGATTTACATTTAAGTCATTTAGCAGATGCTCTTTTCCAGAACGACTAACAGTTAATACATTCATCTTAAGAGGGATAATCCACCCCAAAACACAAATACCTACGCTTAACAGAGTGAAATAGCTATATTTTTGTCATTATAACAAGGTTGGTAGAAACATGAAAATCGTTGTGAAATCAGTTGCAGCTCAAGTCGACTACAAAACCCACAATGCAATGTTCTCTCCCCGGGCTCGCTGGCTAAATAGCTAGCTAGCAAACGTAGCTACACACAATAATACCAAAGTCAATATCAGTATATTAAGTAGCTAGCTGTAAAATCGGTTCAGCTTGCAGTTCCTCTCAGCCCAGAGCGAGTGCAGAGTATGTTGCTATGGCAACAACGGCCCCTTCCCACGTTTCCCACAGACACACAGGGCACATTCCGAGATGATATCTTGAAGGAGAAACAGAGTTGAATAATTTGGTCCACTATTTTCATTGAACACATCCAAGTGAAATATATACTTTGTCATGACGATATAAAACGGATGGATGTGTTGCACATACCATCCATTGGCTGATTTGGCAATCTAGAGTGTAGGTAATTGTTTTAAAAGTGTTATGAAATGTGATCGTGTGTTATCCCCCATCTCCAGTGACGAGAACCATGTAGATATGACGCATTCCTACACAATTTCCTCATTTCACAGACTGCACACTTAAATAATGGGGATTTTTCTTTTTTACCCACTGATAAAACATAGGCTTTCAGCTAATTGACAGGCGTTTCATGATTTTTTTATTCTGGGGGTGGATTATCCCTTTAAAGATAGCTAGGTGGGACTAGAGTGGTTAAGGTGACCGTATTACCGTCATGAGTCTCGACCGCAGTAAAATTTCAGCCAATTTTGGTAAACTAAGTGTGGTTTGCTTAATTTTTTGTCCAGTATGAACACTCCAAAGGAACTCAGACCCCTCAAAAGAGCTCCCGAAGCGAACCGAAAAGACCATCTCGAGAGGTGGTCAGAGTTGAATAGTGTGAGAAGACAACATATTTGGTTTAAAAAATCACAACACAGGGTAGGCTACATAATAAATAATTGCTCTTAAGGGGCAGTAGCTTACATTAGGTGTACAATTTTAAATTACAGCATTATTTAATCTGCAGTTATTATTCTGCTACCAATCATATTTACATGTTAATAGTATCTTCAGATTGCATTTAGTTAAAAGATGAGACAATAATTGTAATCTATTAGCTTCCAAAATGTAAGTCGGTATATATCTATACTGAACAAAAATATAAAACGCAACGTATAAAGTGTTGGTCCCATGTTTCATGAGCTGAAATAAAGATCACAGAAATGTTCCATACACACAAAAAGCTTATTTCTCTCTAATTTTGTGCACAAATCTGTTTACATCCCTGTTAGTGAGCATTTCTCCTTTGTCAAGATTTCCATCCACCCGACAGGTGTGGCATATCAAGAAGCTGATTAAACAGCATGATCATTACACAGGTGCACCTTGTGCTGGGGACAATAAAAAGCAACTAAAATGTGCAGTTGTGTCACACAACACAATGCCACGGACGTCTCAAGTTTTGAGGGAGTGTGCAATTGGCATGCTGACTGCAGGTATGTCCACCAGAGCTGTTGCCAGAGAATAAAATGTTCATTTCTCTAGCATAAGCCACCACCAACATCATTTAGAGAATTTTGGCAGTAAGTCCAACCTGCCTCACAACCGCAGACCATGTGTAACCACGCCAGCCCAGGACCTCATCATCTGGCTTTTTCACATGCGGGATCGTCGGAGAGACCAGCCACCCAGACAGCTGATGAAACTGAGGAGTATTTCTGTCTGTAATAATGCCCTTTCGTGGGGAAAAACTCATTCTGATTGGCTAGGCCTGGCTCCACAGTGGGTGGGCCTGCCTCCCAAGTAGGTGGGCCTATGCCCTCCTAGGCCCACACTTGGCTGCGCCCCTGCCCAGTCATGTGAAATCCATAGATTAGGGCCTAATGAATTTATTTCAATTTACTGATTTCCTTATATGAACTAACTCAGAAAAGTTTAAGTTTTGGTTCAGTATAGCTGTCTGATAATACATTCTGATGGAATGGCTTGTCCTGCACATGGTAAAAACCCAGAGTGCATTGTGTGAATGTTGGAAAAAGATCTTGGTTCCTTTCTAAACATAGCAATGTCAATGCAAAGAGGATTCTGACCACAAAATAGGTTAAGTGAACTGGCAAAAGAGTTGAGTCCTCATTCAAAGGCTAGAGCAGTTTGAATACAGTCCTTTCAAAACGCACCTTACTGATCGATCAATTTGAATCAATAACAGGTTGAAATTGAGAGGAAAACATGGTCGTTGTGGATGTTGTTTCAAAGCCTAACAACAAAATGGACAGCGCTTTCCAAGGTGATGATTCATTTTAAAACACCCATCCTATTAGAGCTTATGCATATGCCTATATATATAACTCTGTAAGCCGCCCTGAACAATCAATGAACAAATAGCGTTGCCAAGGCCTATACATTCTCTCCCAGATTCATGAATAGGACGTTTGGAGTGTAGCATAAGGCAATCAGCCCATCCAGTATGCATAATAATACAGTCCACAATCAAAAGAGACTACTAGAATTTGTTTAATTCTGGAGTATAGGCTAGACCAAGACATCTTAAATATAATTTTTCTGTTGTGCGTAATATGCGGTAGGCTATATGACGAACGGCACAATCATTATTTTAATTCATTTTTTCTTATATATCAGTACCAGTCAAAGGTTAAGGGTTTTTCTTTATTTTACTATTTTCTACATTGTAGAATAGTGAAGACATCAAAACTATGAAATAACACATATGGAAACATGTACTAACCAAAAAAGTGTTAAACAAATCAAAATACATGACAGCTTTGCACACTCTTGGCATTCTCTCAATCAGCTTCATGAGGAATGCCTTTCCAACAGTTTTGAAGGAGTTCACACATGCTGAGCACTTGTTGGCTGCTTTTCCTTCACTCTGCAGTCCAACTCATCCCAAACCATCTCAATTGGGTTGATTGTGGAGGCCAGGTCATCTGATGGAGCACTCCATCACTCTCCTACTTGGTCAAATAGCCCTTACACAGCCTGAAGATGTGTGTTGGGTCATTGTCCTGTTGAAAAACAAATTATAGTCCCACTAAGCCCAAACCAGATGGGATGGCGTATCTCTGCAGAATGCTGTGGTAGCCATGCAGGTTAAGTATGCCTTGAATTCTAAATAAAATCACAGATAGTGTCACCAGCAAAGCACCCCCACACCAACACACCATGCTTCACAGTGGAAAGCACAGATGCAGAGATCATCCATTCACCTACTCTGCGTCTCACACAGACACGGCGGTTGGAACCAAACATCTCAAATTTGAACTCATCAGACCAAAGGACAGATTTCCACCGGTCTAATGTCCATTGCTCGTGTTCCTTGGCCCAAGAAAGTCTCTTCTTCTTATTGGTGTCCTTTAGGAGTGGTTTCTTTGCAGCAATTCGACCATGAAGGCCTGATTCACGCAGTCTCCTCTGAACAGTTGATGTTGAGATGTGTCTGTTACTTGAACTCTGAAACACTTATTTGGGCTGCAATCTGAGGTACAGTTAACTCTAATTTATCCTCTGCAGCAGAGGTAACTCTGGGTCTTCCTTTCCTGTGGCGGTCCTCACGAGCGCTAGTTCCATCATAGCGCTTGATGGTTTTTGTGACTGCACTTTAAGAAACTTTCTTGAAATGTTACGGATTGACTGACCTTCATGTCTTAAAATAATGATGGACTGTTGTTTCTCTTTGCTTATTTGAGCTGTTCTTGCCATAATATGGACTTGGTATTTTACCAAATAGGGCTATCTTCTGTATAGCACCCCTCCCTTGTCACAACACAACTGATTGGCTCAATCAGAAATGCCACAAATTAACTTTTAACAAGGCACATCCGTTAATTGAAATGCATTCCAGGTGACTACCTCATGAAGCTGGTTGAGAGAATGCCAAGAGTGTGCAAAGCTGTCATCAAGGCAAAGGGTGGCTATTTGAACACTTTTTTGGTTACTACATGATTCCATATGTGTTATTTCATAGTTTTGATGTCTTCACTATTATTCTACAATGTAGAAAATAGTAAAAATAAAGAAAAACCCTGGAATGAGTAGGTGTGTCCAAACTTTTGACTGGTACTGTGTGTACACACACAATACCATTCAAAAGTTTGGGTTCCTTTAGAAATGTCCATGTTTTCGAAAGAAAAGCAATTTCTTCTCCATTAAAATAACATAAAATTGATCAGAAATACAGTAGACATTGTTAATGTTGTAAATGGCTATTGTAGTTGGAAACGGCAGATTTTTAATGGAATATCTACATAGGCGTACAGAGGCCCATTATCAGCAACCATCAGTCCTGTTTTCCAAAGGCACGTTGTGTTTGCTAATCCAAGTGTATCATTTTAAAAAGGCTAATTGATCATTAGAAAATCATTTTGCAATAATGTTAGCACATCTGAAAACTGTTGCGCTGATTAAAGAAGCAATAAAACTGGCCTTCACTAAATAGTACCCACAAAACACCAGTCTCAGTGAATGTCAAGAGTGAAGAGGCAACTCCGGGATGCTGACCTTCTAGGCAGAGTTGCAAAGAAAAAGCCATATCTCAGACAGATATGGCTTTTTCTTTGCAACTCTGCCTAGAAGGTCAGCATCCCGGAGTCGCCTCTTCACTGTTGACGTTGAGACTGGTGTTTTGCAGGTACTATTTAATGAAGCTGCCAGTTGAGGACCTGTGAGGCGTCTGTTTCTCAAACTAGACACTAATGTATTTGTCCTCTTGCTCAGTTGTGCACCGGGGCCTCCCACTCCTCTTTCTATTCTGGTTAGAGACAGTTTGCGCTGTTCTGTGAAGGGAGTAGTAAACAGCGTTGTATGAGATCTTCAGTTTCTTGGCAATTTCTCGCATGGAATAGCCTTCATTTCTCAGAACATGAATAGACTGACAAGTTTCAGAAGAAAGTTATTAGTTTTTGCCACAATTGCTGATGCTCCAGATACTCAACTAGTCTCAAGAAGGCCAGTTTTATTGCTTCTTCAATCAGCACAACAGTTTTCAGCTGTGCTAACATAATTGCAAAAGGGTTTTCTAATGATCAATTAGCCTTTTAAAATGATAAACTTGGATTAGCAAACACAACGTGCCATTGGAAAACAGGACTGATGGTTGCTGATAATGGGCCTCTGTACGCCTATGTAGATATTCCATAATATATCAGCAGTTTCCAGTTACAATAGCCATTTACAACATTAACAATATCTACTGTATTTCTGATCAATTTGATGTTATTTTAATGGACAAAAAATTGCTTTTCTTTCGAAAACATGGACATTTCTAAGGGACCCCAAACTTTTGAACGGTGGTGTGTGTGTGTGTGTGTATATATATATATATATATATATATATATATACATATACATATATACACACACACACACACAGCTGCAGAAAAGATTAAGAGACCACTGCTAAATTATCAGTTTCTCTGGTTTTACTATTTATAGGTATGTGTTTGGGTAAAAATAACATTTTTGTTTTATTCTATAAACTACTGACAACATTTCTCCCAAATTCCAAATAAGAATATTGTCATTTAGAGCATTTATTTGCAGAAAATGACAACTGGTCAAAATAACAAAAAATATGCACTGTTGTCAGACCTCGAATAATGCAAAGAAAATAAGTTCATGTTCATTTTAAACAACACAATAGTAATGTTTTAACTTAGGAAGAGTTCAGAAATCAACATTTTGTGGAATAACCATGATTTTCACTCACAGCTTTCATGCGTCTTGGTATGCTCTCCACCAGTCTTTCACATTGATGTTGGGTGACTTTATGCCACTCCTGGCGTAAAAATTCAAGCAGCTCGGCTTTGTTTGATGGCTCGTGACCATCCATCTTCCTCTTGATCACATTCCAGAAGTTTTCAATGGGGTTCAGGTCTGGAGATTGGGATGGCCATGACAGGGTCTTGATCTGGTGGTCCTACATCCACACCTTCATTGACCTGGCTGTGTGGCATGGCGCATTGTCCTGCTGGAAAAACCAATCCTCAGAGTTGGGGAACAATGTCAGAGCAAAAGGAAGCAAGTTTTTTTTCAAGGACAACCTTGTACGTGGCTTGATTCACGCGTCCTTCACAAAGACAAATCTGCCCAATTCCAGCCTTGCTGAAGCACCCCCAGATCATCACTGATCCTCCACCAAATTTCACAGTGGGTGCGAGACACTGTGGCTTGTAGGCCTCTCCAGGTCTCCGTCTAACCATTAGACGACCAGGTGTTGGGCAAAGCTTAAAATTGGACTCATCAGAGAAGATTACCTTACTCCAGTCCTCTACGGTCCAATCCTTATGGTCTTTTGCAAACTTCAGCCTGGCTCTTCTTTGCTTCTCATTGATGAAGGGCTTTTAGGAGCCTGTTTCGAACCGCCCTCGCCTTGCACTTCACCCCAGCTGCCGTTTGCCATTCTTTTTGTAGGTCACTTGATGTCATCCTACGGTTGTTGAATGACATTCGAATGAGTTGGCGTCATCCTGGTCAGTAGAGAGTCGTTTTCGCCCTCTGCCAGTCTGTAGCTTTGTTGTCCCCAATGTCTGCTGCTTGACTTTGTTCTTATGAACCGCCGTCTTTGAAATGTTAAGGATGGAAGCAATCTGCCACTCACTGTATCCCTCTGCCAGTAAAGCCAGAATTGAACCATTCTTTTCCTCACTCAAAACGTTCCTTTTCAACTCTTTTGGCATGGTCAATAGTTATTTTTTGATTAATATTACTTTTGGAGGTACTATTAGCACTGTTTTTGCCATCCAGCTGGTACTATTGCAAGACGATAGTGATGACCACAGCAGTGGTTTTTATACTTTTCCCCGTTAAATAAGATTTAGTTCAGGTGATCACCTAATCAGTACCTAATTCAGTAGAATGAGGTACGCCTGTGTTGGAATGGCTGTCATACATGTAGAGATGCTGATTTAAGAAAAATCTGCAGTGGTCTCTTAATTTTTTCCAGAGCTGTATGTATATGTATATATATTTGTATTTTCATAATTAATATGCAGACATTACCTTTAGATACAGAATATCTCATCACTGTGCTTTTCCATCTCCTCCTCTCTGTCCTTCATTCCTATCTCAAGCGCGCAGAGAGAGGGGCTGTCAACAGTTTAATGAAATATGTTTAGTTGTGAAAACATTACTAATCGATGTTTCCGAACAGATTTCACTTGGTTTCCCAAATTAAGCACTGGGTAGCTGCAGGAACAGGGTTGGAGAGCCCATGGCATACAGAGTTTGGGTGGAATATTACCTGTGGCGCAGTGAGAGGCTGCATGCTCCTCAAACAGTGTGTGGACACCCATTCAAAATTAGTGGATTCGGTTATTTCAGCCACACCCGTTGCTGACAGGTGTATAAAATCAAGCACACAGCCATGCAATCTCCATAGAGAAACATTGGCAGTAGAACGGCCCGTACTGAAGAGCTCAGTGACTTTCAACGTGGCACTGTCATAGGATGCCACCTTTCCAACAAGTCAGTTTGTCAAATTTCTGCCCTGCTAGAGCTGCCCTGGTCAACTGTAAGTGCTGTTATTGTAAAGTGAAAACGTCTAGGAGCAACAACGGCTCAGCCGCGAAGTGGTAGGCCACACAAGCTCACAGAACGGGACCGCGGAGTGCTGAAGCACGTAAAAATTGTCTGTCCTCGGTTGCAACACTCAATACAGAGTTCCAAACTGCCTCTGGAAGCAACGTCAGCACAAGAACTGTTCGTCGGGAGCTTCACGAAATGGGTTTCCATGGCCGAGCAGCCGCACACAAGCCTAAGATCACCATCAGCAATGCCAAGCGTCGGCTAGAGTAGTGTAAAGCTCGCCACCATTGGACTCTGGTGCAGTGGAAATGCGTTCTCTGGAGTGAACAATCACGCTTCACCATCTGGCAGTGCGACGGACGAATCTGGGTTTGGCGGATGCCAGGAGAACACTACCTGCCCCCACCTGGTGGAGGAGGAATAATGGTCAGGGGCTATTTTTCATGGTTCGGGCTAGGCTCCTTAGTTCCAGTGAAGGGAAATCTTTAACGCTACAGTATACAATGACATTCTAGACAATTCTGTGCTCCAACTTTGTGGCAACAGTTTGGGGAAGGCCCTTTCCTGTTTCAGCATGACAATGCCCCCGTGCAAAAAGCGATGTCCATACAGAAATGTTTGTCGACATTGGTGTGGAAGAACTTGACTGGTCTGCACAGTGCCCTGACCTCAACCCCATCGTACACCTTTGGGATGAATTGAAACGCTGACTGCGAGCCAGGCCTAATCGCCCAACATCAGTGCCCGACCTCACAAATGCTCGTGGCTGAATTGAAGCAAGATCCTAGCGGCTACAATATTATTTCTCAGCTGCTCATATTAAGCACGTTCAGCTATAAAAACAGAGTAGCCTACCCGGCATGATTGTAAAACTAACTGCGAGAAAGCGGCCTTCATTCGCTATTCGAGTGCATACGGATTACATGTATTTTTTCCCCTGCACATTTGATAATGGGATGGGCCATTCTATATCGAAACAAATTTTACATATTAGTAAAGACAAGATTAAATTGAGAATAGTCTGATGGGTGAAAATATGATCACTTGATGAGAAAACAGCGTGTGCGGCCTGAGGCAAGAACAGAGTGCAAGGTTTTTTTGCGACTTTCTCAAATCATCAATAGCTTATAGTCGCATCATGCAACCCATTTTTGTTTTGATTTCTAAGACATTCTAAGGTTTGTATCATTCACAACTAAAGTTACCAAATAACTAAATCTAGCGTATAAGACTTGTTTCAAATGATCACTTTTACGCTCAACATAGCCACATCATATGCACACTCGCTCCGGAATGGGAATAATATCCTTTCTATATTATTCAGCCAAGTTCAATTATATTCTTCTTACTATAAAATCATATAATATAAAATAACGTCAAGAGAGACTTAAGCATATTTTGTCCGCTAAATGAACTAGCATACGGCATGGCGCATAGCCAGATGACACAGTAGGCCAACTCTTTTCTGTTCTTCTGAGATTTTTTTTATATCATAACATTTCTTTAGACCTGCCTAAAATAAATAATGGATTTATTGTGATGTTGTATATTAAATGGATTTATTACTTTTTTTTTTTTATGTAGATGTTCCAAAAGATGCGCATCAGCGGCTTGTATGCGGAGGCCTGGAGATGCTAAACGTGTATGTTAATTACGGTCGATTTGTTTCTGAATGAAGCATCTCCCTCTTCGAGAGTCAGTGGAGTAGCTAGCTAGCTAGCTATGTTGTGGTAAATGGCGATGCCAACCGTTTAGCTAACATTAGCTAGTAAGCGAACAGGCACTGGCATTATGGGTTAATGAAGAGTGAATTAAATTATTTCTTAATCATCTTGCTAGATAGCTAACTTGGTAAAGCATTTAGTGTTGTGTGCATTGTGCAGTACCTACAAACCCATTAGTTTCTTATCAAGTGTGTGTGACTGCCTGGCTCAGTTAGCAAGCTAACGTTAGCTAACTAAATAATGAGCAGGTGCAAATTATCAAAACTGAATCCAACAGAAAAATCCTTCATGCACAAAACTAGATGTAAAGACTTGCTTTAGGAAAAAAATATGTATTATGCAGCTTTATTGTTTTAGTTAGAACAATTCTGATGAAAAGGGGGTGGATAACACTGGGAAAAGTGCCCCCTTTATTTTCACTTCTGTTGGCTTCCTCACGTGGAGGTTTGTGCTCTCTGATTGGCTCAATGTCAAGTAGAAACGGCAGGTTCGTCGGTACCAGGTCGGTACACAGCAGAGACGTATTTTGTTCTAGCAAGAGAAGGAATGGCCTCCTACTGTGCAAAGTACCTATTGGCAGTCAGATTTCTCGGTGTGTCTGTACCATAACGTTAGTTATACTCGGGAGCTCATGCATGGGCACAGACTTAGGTCCTGTTCCTCTGCCCAGGCGTTGCTGATGCATGCCATATTTTACAACGCCTGGATAGGTATTTTAAGTAACAGCTACCCACATCATATAGCTTTGCTCGCCTGAGGTAGACTATCTCATGATAAGCTGTAGACCACACTATTTACCAAGAGTTTTCATCTATATTTTTCGTAGATGTCTATTTACCACCACAAACCGATGCTGGCACTAAGACTGCACTCAATGAGCTGTATAAGGGCATAAGCAAACAGGAAAACGCTCATCCAGAGGCAGCGCTCCTAGCGAGCATCTGACTGGTTGCATCACTGCCTGGTATCTCTATTTGCACATAATCTCTTGCACATCTAGCATTCCAGTGTTAATACTAATTGTAATTATTTTGCACTATAGCCTATTTATTGCCTTACCTCCATAACTTGCTACATTTGCACACACTGTATATATATTTTCTGTTGTATTTTATGACCTTATGTTTTTTTTACCCATATGTAACTCTGTGTTGTTGTTTTTATCGCACTGCTTTGCTTTATCTTGGCCAGGTCGCAGTTGTAAATGAGAACTTGTTCTCAACTGGCTTACCTGGTTAAATAAAGGTGAAATAAATAAATAAAATAAAAATAATGCAGGGAAACTTAAATCCGGTCTACCTAATTTCTACCAGCATGTTAAATGTGCAACCAGATGGGGAAAAAAAAACTCTAGACCACCTTTACTCAACACACAGACGCGTACAAAGCTCTCCCTCCATTTGGCAAATCTGACCATAATTCTATCCTCCTGATTCATGCTTATAAGCAAAAACTAAAGCAGTAAGCACCAGTGACTCGGTTAATAAGGAAGTGGTCAGATGACGCAGATGCTAAGCTACAGGACTGTTTTGCTGGCACAGACTGGAATATGTTCCAGGATTCTTCCGATGGCATTGAGGAGTACACCACATCAGTCACTGGCTTCATCAATAAGTGCATCGATGACGCCGTCCCCGCAGTGACCGTACGTACATACCCCAACCAGAAGCTATGGATTACAGGCACCATCCGCACTGAGCTAATGGTTAAAGCTGCCGCTTTCAAGGAGCGGGACTCTAAACTGGACGCTTACAAGAAAACCCGCTATGCCCTCCGATGAACCATCAAACAGTCAAAGAGTCAATACAGGACTAAGATTGAAATCGTACTACACCGGCTCTCACGCTCGTCGGATGTGGCAGGGCTTGCAAACTATTACAGACTACAAAAGGGAAGCACAGCTGCGAGCTGCCCAGTGACACGAGCATACCAGACGAGCTAAATCACTTCTATGCTCGCTTCGAGGCAAGCAACACTGAAGCATGTTTCAAGCAGACCACCATAGTCCCTGTGCCCAAGAACGTATGTAGCCATGAAGTGCTTTGAAAGGTTGGTCATGGCTCACATCAACACCATTAACCCAGAAACCCTAGACCCACTCCAATTTGCATACCGCCCCAACAGATCCACAGATGATGCAATCTCTATTGCACTCCACACTGCCCTTTCCCACCTGGACAAGAGGGACACCTACGTGAGAATGCTGCTCATTGACTACAGCTCAGCGTTCAACACCATAGTGCCCTCAAAGCTCATCACTAAGCTAAGGACCCTAGGACTAAACACCTCCCTCTGCAACTAGATCCTGGTCTTCATGACGGGCCGCCCCCAGGTGGTAAGGGTAGGTAACAACACATCTGCCACACTGATCCTCAACACAGGGGCCCCTCAGGTCGTGTACTCCCTGTTCACCCATGACTGCATGGCCAGGCACCATCATTAAGTTTGCTGACGACACAAAAGCGGTAGGCCTGATCACCAACAACGATGAGACAGCCTATAAGGAGGAGGTCAGAGACCTGGCCATGTGGTGCCAGGATAACATCCTCTCCCTCAACAAGATCAAGACAAAGGAGATGATTGTGGACTACAGGAAAAAGAAGAGGACCAAGCACGCCCCCATTCTCATTGACGGGGCTGTAGTGGAGCAGGTTGAGAGCTTCAAGTTCCTTGGTGTCCACATCACCAACAAACTATCATGGTCCAAACACACCAAGACAGCCGTGAAGAGGGCACGACAAAGCCTACTCCCCCTCAGGAGACTGAAAAGATTAGGCATGGGTCCTCAGACCCTCAAAAAGTTATACAGCTGCACCATCGAGAGCATCCTGACTGGTTGCATCACTGCCTGGTATGGCAACTGCTCGGCCTCTGACCGCAAGGCACTTCAGAGGGTAGTGCGTACGGCCCTGTACATCACTGAGGCCAAGCTTCCTGCCATCCAGGACCTCTATACCAGGCAGTGTCAGAGGAAGGCCCTAAAAATGGTCAAAGACTCCAGTCACCCTAGTCATTGACTGTTCTTTCTGCTACCGCACGGCAAGCGGTACCGGAGCACCAAGTCTAGGTCCATAAGACTCCTGAACAGCTAATCATGGCTACCCGGACTATTTGGATTGTCCACCCCACCCAACTCTTTTAAAAATTGATTTGTTAGTTATAGCAATCTGTCATTCGATGACACAGTTGATGACATAGCACGCAACCATTGGTTGATGCATGCAACGTCTGAGCAGGGGAACACGACCACAGGCATCAGCTCCACCATGGGCAACAACAGTTAGTTTTCACCAAAATATGTTAAACTCATAGCTGGTTTATCCAGTGAACACCATATTTAGAAGGATAGCTACTGACTGAAATGTAGCTAACGTTAGCTAGTTCACTGGCCAGGCAGTAGCCACTACTAGCCAACTAATCGTGGATTTCCAATTATTTGATACATTTGGGTCATGATCGCTTTAGGAGCGGCCTTAAAAAAAGAGGGCGTTTTGACTAGAATTCTCAGTTACAAAATCCGTACCAGTGAATGAAGTGACGTCACTACGCAAAAACAATGAAGGAATTTACATAATAAACTAAAAAGGGTATTATTCCACAGTCCACAGCATAAAATCTATAATAATATTAAGTACACATGGTGTACCATCCTGAATTGAAATGTAATGCAATAGCCCACATTTGGTTCATACAGAATCTTATCAGAACTTCCAATGCATATATCTGCAATCATGAGATTAGCCAGTGGGGATGAATATACCCATGGCCTTTCGGAGCAGTCGGCGACTGAGAGACGCCAGACAGTGGCGGCTCTGAACACCACGTCCTGGCTTCCTAAGACTGTAAGAAGGGGGACTGGTGGCCTGGAAGCCACGAGGGAGTGGGGGGGACGCTCTGCTGAATTGTTGCTGCTCAGGAGGCTCTCTAAACACAGGAAGGATTTACACAAAGTTTATCTAACAGCCAATTGATCATGGGAATATCGCATAACCTTTTTTGGGCTTAAAATAGACTCCCATGTTCCTCCGCTTGGCCCAGCGCACTGTTTAATGCTGCAGTGCTGCCTGATGGGTAAAATCACGTCAGAGAATGAGTGATGAGCCTCCGTATACAGACAGAAAATAAGAATGTGTGACTCAAATGGACAACATGAAAGCCAATGTCCTCAGACACTGAACTACCTGTAAGTAATTATAACCTCTCAGCTAAAAGTGCATCTAAATTCTGGAGATGTTGGTCATTATGTCATGTTGATATTCCGCATGCAAACCAATCACATGAGGATCACTTAAGAGTGCCAACACTGTAGGAAAGTGAGGGATAGTTTTAGCTCCTTGAGGTAGGCTAAGCTATAACGATGCAATGAAATACTTTTCTCAAGAGTAAAATTACTTCAAAATGTGTCATATGTTTGATCATGAATGGCACTTAAGAATTGGATAAGACTACCGAAAACCATTGCACGGACCAAAACAAGGGTGGTTCAAAGGGTTTTGATGTTCAATAGATTTAACTTGAACATCAAACAAGTTCTCACATTTCTGAAATGTAAATCACACTTTCAAAACATTTAACTGTGTTGGTTTTTCAAATGACAATTGACACCCAGCACCTACATAAATAATTCAGCTTATAAATAATTTAGATCAGGCCAGAGCTCCATCTTGGCTTAAACTTAACTATACTGCATGCCCTTATTTACTTAAAACCCAAAACAGTGTTCAGACAACATTAATTCTCTAGCCAAGCAGGGTGACAATTCCACAGGCTGTGGTGAAGACTTGTGAAAACCTCATTCTTGACGGGAGAACATGGATTAACCTCTGGGCCGAAGGTGGGTAAGAGCCCCAGTGGCATTCACGAGTGGAAAAGCCCCATCTATTAATCTGGGCGGAAGATATCTCTCTCACTGTTTGCTTTGGATGTTTTAACAGTCGGGATGAGGGGGCGGAGGCTACATAAACTGCCAACAATACCCATTCGAGGACATACTCCAAACGCATTTGGAAAGTATGCCCGGGATATGGGAAGAATGCCGTCTATGTGTATACAAGTAGGAGCTGATTAATCAGAGTTAGCTTGGCTGAGACTAACAGTGGACCAAGAGGCTGAAAGTAGGGGGACCTCAGCTGGGCGGAAAGGGGATTACATAGGGGATATAGAGGTATACAGGATTGCATAGGGCCAAGGCCTTACCTGAACATGATGAATCCAATGGACTCCACCGCTGCCCTTCTGACGTCATCGTTCACGTCGCTCACCTGAAAGGTAGAGAACAATGTGTTTTTTTTTTTTTGGGGGGACTTTTTACCCCTTTTTCGTGATATCCAAATGGTAGTTAGTCTTGTCCCATCGCTGCAACTCCCCTACGGACTCGGAAGAGGTGAAGGTCGAGAGGCATGCGTCCTCCGAAACATGACCCTACCAAGCCACACTGCTTCTTGACACACTGCTCGCTTAACCCGGAAACCAGCCGCACCAATGTGTCGGACGAAACACTGTATATCTGGCGACCGAAGTCAGCGTGCAAGCGCCCGGCCCACCACAAGGAGTCGCTAGAGCGCGATGAGACAAGGACATCCCGGCCGGCCAAGCCCTTCCCTAACCCGGACGACGCTGGGCCAATTGTGCGCCGCCTCATGGGGCTGCGACACTGCCTGGGATCGAACCCGGGTCTGTAGTGACGCCTCTAGCACTGCGATGTAGTGCCTTAGACACCTGCGCCACTCGGGAGGCCAGAGAATGATGAATTAACAGCAGGAAGAATGCGGTAGGGTAAGGAGATAACATCCACTACTAATAATTTTGCTGCCCAAAAGCTAAATTGCAAAACTACCCATCAGCCAAAATATCAAAGATTTGGCGGAAGCCTATACTTTTGTTCATAAACAACTCTTATATCAAAGCATAATCACACATTTAGCTTATGCAGCCTGCCATCTCTAGGAACAACCATCTGCCCCAGTAACAATAACATTAATTAATCTATTTGGGCTTCCTGTACTACCAAAGGATTTCATTATCTGTGATTAATATACCAAATGACCAAATGTATGTGGACACCTGCTCGTCGAACATCTCATTCCAAAATCATGGGCATTAAGATGGAGTAGGTCTCCCCTTTGCTGCTATAACAGCCTACACTCTCCTGGGAAGGCTTTCCACTAGATGTTGGAACATTGCTGCGGGGACTTGCTTCCATTCAGCACAAGAGCATTTGTGAGGTTGGGCACTGATGTTGGGCAATTAGGCCTGGCTTGCAATCGGCGTTCCAATTCATCCCAAAGGTGTTCAATGGGGTGGAAGTCTGGGCTCCGTGCAGGTCAGTCAAGATCTTCCACACCAATCTCGACAAACGATTTCTGTATGGACCATCATGAAACAGGAAAGGGCCTTCCCCAAACTGTTGCCACAAAGTTGAAAGCACATAATTGTCTAGAATGTCATTGTATGCTGTAGCGTAAACATTTCCCTTCACTGGAACTAAGGGGCCTAGCCCGGGTGCGGCTGCTCAGCCATGGAAATCCATTTCATGAAGCTCTTGACGAACAGTTATTGTGCTGACGTTGCTTCTAGAGGCAGTTTGGAACTCGGTATTCAGTGTTGCAACCGAGGACAGACGATTTTTACTTCACAGTCCCGTTCTGTGAGCTTGTGTGGCCTACCACTTCGCTGCTGACCCGTTGTTGCTCCTAAACGTTTCCACTTCACAATAACAGCACTTTCAGTTGACCAGGGCAGCTCTTGCAGAAGAGAAATTTGACGAACTGACTATGACGGTGCCACGTTGAAAGTCACTGCGCTCTTCAGTAAGGCCATTCTACTACCAATGTTTGTCTATGGAGATTGCATGGCTGTCTGCTCTATTTTATACACCTGTCAGCAACGGATGTCGCTGAAATAGCCGAATCCACTCATTTGAAGGGGTGTCCACATATGTATATATAGTGTACCAACAGATAATAGTCTGTCATAACCGTCCTCGCAATTACAATACTTAATAGCTTGGCTATCCATGGAGTGCTCAGTTCCCTGGTTGTCGGTGTCTTGCGTGAGAAAGGGGAAGGAGGACACTTACAGCCACATGTAGCAGACGTCTGATGGCCTTGTTGTTCCCAGAGCCGCAGTAGGCCATGCCCACTGTGTACATTCCGGAGCGGCGCAGGATGGGGTCCTAGAGCAGACACAGTGACAGAACACAGAGCCTTAGTTAAGAGACTAGTCTGCAGCAGTTAAGTCTAGTCATGGCAACAATGTGTGGTCAACAACTTCTACATCTTATTTGACATCTAGCATATTTAAAAAAGGTCCAACGCAGCCGTTTTTATCCCAATATCAAATAATTAAGTACCTTACTGTGATTGTTTTCAATCAAAATGGCCAAAAAGAAACAAAAATTGCTTCTTAGCAAAGAGTAATTTCTCAAGCAAGCATTTTGCTATGACTGTCTGGGATTGCTCTAAATGGGGAGGGGAAAACTGAAAACTAGCTGTTATTGGCAGAGAGGTATGGAACTCTCTTATTGTTCTATTAACTAATTTACCGTCTGATGTCGTCACCGGGCAGGCAGACACCCACCAAAACAGGCAGAAATTTCAGGCAAACAGCTTTTACACTAAAACGGCATTATCAGCATTTTCACAGTATTATTCCAACCTCATAGTGTAGAACTATATATAGTGTGGGAAAAAAGTGTTTGATCCCATGCTGATTTTGTACGTTTGCCCACTGACAAAGACATGATCAGTCTATCATTTTAATGGTATGTTTATTTGAACAGTGATAGACAGAATAACAACAAAAAAATCCAGGAAAATGCATGTCAAAAATGTTATCAATTGATTTGCATTTAAATGAAGGAAATAAGTATTGGACACCTCTGCAAAACATGACTTGGTGGCAAAACCCTTGTTGGCAATCACAGAGGTCAGACGTTTGTTGTAGTTGGCCACCAGGTTGGCACACATCTCAGGAGGGATTTTGTCCCACTCCTCTTTGCAGATCTTCTCCAAGTCATTAAGGTTTCGAGGCTGACGTTTGGCAACTCGAAACTTCAGCTCCCTCCACAGATGTTCTATGGGATTAAGGGCTGGAGACTGGCTAGGCCACTCCAGGACCTTAATGTGCTTCTTCTTGAGCCACTCCTTTATTTCCTTGGCCGTGTGTTTTGGGTCATTGTCATGCTGGAATACCCATCCATGACCCATTTCAATGCCCTGGCTGAGGGAAGGAGGTTCTCACCCAAGATTTGACGGTACATGGCCCCGTCCATCATCCCTTTGATGCGGTGAAGTTGTCCTGTCCCCTTAGCAGAAAAACACCCCCAAAGATTAATGTTTCCACCTCCATGTTTGACGGTGGGGATGGTGTTCTTGGAGTCATAGGCAGCATTCCTCCTCCTCCAAACACGGCGAGTTGAGTTGATGCCAAAGAGCTCCATTTTGGTCTCATCTGACCACAACACTTTCACCCAGTTCTCCTCTGAATCATTCAGATGTTCATTGGCAAACTATAGACGGGCCTGTATATGTGCTTTCTTGAGCAGGGGGACCTTGCGGGCGCTGCAGGATTTCAGTCCTTCACGGCATAGTGTGTTAACAATTGTTTTCTTGGTGACTATGGTCCCAGCTGCCTTGAGATCATTGACAAGATCCTCCCATGTAGTTCTGGGCTGATTCCTTACCGTTCTCATGATCATTGCAACTCCACGAGGTGAGATCTTGCATGGAGCCCCAGGCTGAGGGAGATTGACAGTTATTTTGTGTTTCTTCCATTTGCAAATAATCGCACCAACTGTTGTCACCTTCTCACCAAGCTGCTTGGCGATGGTCTTGTAGCCCATTCCAGCCTTGTGTTGGTCTACAATCTTGTCCCTGACATCCTTGGAGAGCTCTTTGGTCTTGGCCATGGTGGAGAGTTTGGAATCTGATTGATTGATTGCTTTTGTGGACAGGTGTCTTTTATACAGGTAACAAACTGAAATTAGGAGCACTCCCTTTAAGAGTGTGCTCCTAATCTCAGCTCGTTACCTGTATAAAAGACACCTGGGAGCCAGAAATCTTTCTGATTGAGAGGGGGTCAAATACTTATTTCCCTCATTAAAATGCAAATCAATTTATAACATTTTTGACATGCGTTTTTCTGGATTTTTTTGTTGTTATTCTGTCTCTCACAGTTCAAATAAACCTACCATTAAAATTATAGACTGATCATTTCTTTGTCAGTGGGCAAACGTACAAAATCAGCAGGGGATCAAATAGTTTTTTCCCCTCACTGTGTGTGTATATATATATATATATATATATATATATATATATATATATATATATATATATATATATATAAAAACACAAGGTGGGGGCGGGGGGGAATCTGACTGCACTGGGCCTTTAAGGAATTCCTTGACCAAAGTATGGGTACTGTATGTAACTTTTATACTACAGTTCAAGACAGGTATTCATTGTCACAGTAAATTGAAACGGAGATGAATACAGGCTGGAAAAAAGCAAAAGCAACCACATTTGGCAACAATAGGTAAAAGGGTTAACTGTCATGGATGCATAGCCAAGGAATAAATGTGAATAAATATGGTGGTAGCGGATGAGGCGAGTTTCTCCCATTCCAATGCAAAGTGCTAAGAAGCCATATACCCATCATCACCAGGCATAATGGAAGAAGTGTGCGTGTGAATGTGTGCCAAGTCCGACTGTTACCTTGTCCCTGCAGAGGCTCTCGATGAGTGTGTCTGCCTCCTCCATGCGTCCATACATGACCATGGCGATTCCAACGGCCAGGCCGCGCAGGATCTTCTCGTGCTGCGTCTCCTGGGCGTAGCCCACCATGTCCTCGATGGCCTGTGCCGACTTGGAGCCCAGCATGACCAGCCCCAGGGCCAGCCCCGCAGCCTCGCCTGGGAACAGAGGGCAGACAAAGACATGAGCACCACATGATGGTAGAGGTCTGCGAAGGACTGATTTCTTTATCCCACTCCCACAGCTTTTGATACCCCACCCGCCCGCTCCCACTGGCTTTTTGTCCGACTCCCACCCGCAAGAACCCGACCGCAGTCCTGCAAATGTTATTTTAGGCGTAACGTTATGTGACGCAGCTTGCTTGGCAGCCATGGTCCCAGCAATTTTTGCGCCCTATTGGCAATACCAAAATGCGCAAAAATAACCAAGAACTAGGTTAAATTACCAGCAATTCTCGCGTGGCTATCGGTATTACTGGGCTATATCAGCCAATAGGCTAGACATAGTTTGAAAGAGAGCCATAGTTGGAGCAAGAACGGACACTTGCACTTTTACTTGAGCTACGTTTTGCATAATCTAGCCTACCTTAAAGGAAAGGTTCACCCATTTTTTATGTTATATTGTTTTAGTGCATCTGAGTGATGTTCTATCGATTCCCTGGGTCATTTCATGTTTTCATGTGTATTTGAGTTATTGGCGTTCAAGCAGGCAGAAATCCGGCCAGTATGACGTAGCACCGTGATAAAGTCACTCACTACACTGGAAGTTAATAGGAATACGACTTTTAGATCGCGAAAACATCATTCATACATGTCAGATTTCAATACTGGCCGATGTCTTCTCTCAAATGAGCCATTGATTATATTTTTGCGATATTCCTACCTCGAGAAATGTGTAATTTAACGGAGGGTCTAGCACATTTAGTCCAGGGTGCATTGCATGGTGCCGTTGCCAGAGATATTATAGAAAGAAGATAGGAATCCAATGATTGAAGGAATGTATAACGCCCCACCCAGCAGACTGTCGACCAATCGCATTCACGTTGTCATGCTGCGTCACGCGGTTGCTAAGCGTCACACAATCCCTTCTCAAAACGTGCATATTTTCCTCGAAAGTACGTAATGTCACGATTCCAAAGCTATACGATACTACAGACTGCAAGTTAATTATCTCACATCTCTGAAAATATTTGTAATGTTGTAGTTCTTGTTGACGAAATTCGTGCTTATGTTGGGTTTTTGAGCTAGCGCCCAATAGACTCCCTTTCAATCATTGAAGGAGAGCGCTACTTGTCCCAGAATCGCCCAGAATCCACCGCACGGCCAATTGACGTAGCATGGGCAACATATCCCCATCTCCTCAAAAGTATATCTGCTGTTGCGAATGTTAGACTCCACTCTGTGAGGCACATCGATCTGCAGGTTGAACATGGTGAGATTGTAAAATCCTAAATTGATAGTGCAGTTTGTTTAGGCGATTTTACAGCCAACTAGCTATGTTACATGCAGATATTGTCTTTGGTATTATTGTGTGTAGCTACGTTTGCTAGCCAGCCCATACAGAAAGCATTGCATTGTAGATTTTGGAGTCGACTTGAGCTGCAACAGATTTCCACAACGATTTTCCATGTTGCTACCAACCTTATTATAAAACGCCAAAATGAAACATTTGTTCACAAAACATATTGTTCTCACAGTGTAAATTAAAAGGAATACGTGGTTTGGGATGGATTGTTCCTTTAACAGAGCGGGATCAATGTTTATTTCCAGACCATGTAGTAGACCTAAACTATAGATTAAATCATAATTATGAAGTTAATTTCCTTGGAAAGACAACTGCCACGTGCTTCCCCAGCCATGCATATAGCTTACGCTATTTAGTCTTCATTTTTGCACAAAGAAAACGTATAGGCCTATTTTAACACTGAAAGAGCTTTTTATCAATTAAAATATCCATGTGACATTGTTACATACAAGGATATACCATGACATTTCAAATTATTAATTTAATAAAACAATATTTTCAATTTAGTTTTCATGACATGCTCCCCATAAAAAGACCAGTAGATGTCCCGTGTGTAGCTTGTTGTTCATATTGGCAAATGAAAGCGGCAAAGAGGCTTAATGTGTAGCAAGTGTAGTGAGAGTTCAGGTAGGCCATTTTATCTGACTGGGCTTAGCTAGCGTTATCTTTTCTAGGCTACTCCAGTCAATACACGCACTGTTATATGGGATGATGAATAACATTGTGGCTGATACAAGTTAGCTAGTCTTGGCTGTAGCCGAGTAGTCCCTCTCTCTGCCTCCGTCTGCTCGCCCCCATCTCACCAGCACCTCTGCAGCAATAGAACGCCTGCCTCTTCCTCACGCAGCAGTGCTCAGGTTAAAAACGCACATTTAAAAATACACATTTATTTTGAATATCCGGATATCCAACAAAAATTCATTATACTATTCGAATAGTGAAATTATTTCAAACCCCCATCCCTAATTCCTAGGATTAACAGTATTAAAAACTTACACTAAAATTAACACTAATATGTGAAAAACATTTTTTTTCACTTTGCTACATTTTACATTTTAGTCATTTAGCATACATCAAAAAAAATCATACTGGCCCCCGTGGGAATCGAACCCACAACCCTGGCATTGCAAGCACCATGCTCTATCACACTACACTGGGCCCAAAAACTACATTTGTTTCATTTTTTGTCCTTATAAAAGGTTGGTAGCAACATGTGAAAATCATTGTGGAATTCTGTTGCCGCTAAAGTAAACTTCAAAACCCACAATGCAATGCTCTCGAGGCTGGCTGGCTAGCTGGCTAGCTAGCAAACGTACAGTTGAAGTCGGAAGTTTACATACACCTCAGCCAAATAACGACCCAGTGGTTTTCACTCATATTATCTCTCTGTATTCTGTAAGTATAGTCTCGCAGGGTTTTCAGGTTGTCCTATAATTGCTGAACAGCCAGCTCTCACCTTGACACACTAATCTTTTCATGTCTGGCTTTTCTGATTGTGATTCATAATAGAAGTCTACCTTTGATCCCGTTTGACCTGCTTTTTTACTCTGAAGTTATTATGGTAGTGTGTGTTACAGGTGGGCAGAATATTCCCATATACAGTTGAAGTCGGAAGTTTACATACACCTTAGCCAAATACATTTAAACTCAGTTTTTCACAATTCCTGACATTTAATCCTAGTAAAAATTCCCCGTTTTAGGTCAGTTAGGATCACCACTTTATTTTAAGAACGTGAAATGTCAGAATAATAGTAGAGAAAATGATTTATTTCAGCTTTTATTTATTTCATCACATTCCCAGTGGGTCAGAAGTTTACATACACTCAATTAGTATTTGGTAGCATTGCCTTTAAATTGTTTAACTTGGGACAAACGTTTTGGGTAGCCTTCCACAAGCTTCCCACAATAAGTTGGGTGAATTCCTCTTGACAGAGCTGGTGTAACTGAGTCAGGTTTGTAGGCCTCCTTGCTCGCACATGCTTTTTCAGTTCTGCCCACAAATCTTCTATAGGATTGAGGTCAGGGCTTTGTGATGGCCACTCCAATACCTTGACTGTTGTCCTTAAGCCATTTTGCCACAACTTTGGAAGTATGCTTGGGGTCATTGTCCATTTGGAAGACCAATTTTCGACCAAGCTTTAACTTCCTGACTGATGTCTTGACATGTTGCTTCAATATATCCACATAATTTTCCTTCCTCATGATGCCATCTATTTTGTGAAGTGCACCAGTCCCTCCTGCAGCAAAGCACCCCCACAGCATGATGCTGCCACCCCCGTGCTTCACGGAACGGATGGTGTTCTTCGGCTTGCAATCCACCCCCTTTTTCCTCCAAACATAACGATGGTCATTATGGCCAAACAGTTCTATTTTTGTTTCATCAAACCAGAGGACATTTCTCCGAAAAGTACGATATTTGTCCACATGTGCAGTTGCAAACCGTAGTCTGGCTTTTTTATGGCGGTTTTGGAGCAGTGGCTTCTTCCTTGCTGAGCGGCCTTTCAGGTTATGTCGCTATAGGACTCGTTTTACTGTGGATATAGATACTTTTGTACCTGTTTCCTTCAGCATCTTCACAAGGTCCTTTGCTGTTGTTCTGGGATTGATTTGCATTTATCGCACCAAAGTACGTTCATCTCTAGGAGACAGAACGCGTCTCCTTCCTGAGCGGTATGACAGCTGCGTGGTCCCATGGTGTTTATACTTGCGTACTATTGTTTGTACAGATGAACGTGGTACCTTCAGGCGTTTGGAAATCGCTCCCAAGGATGAACTAGACTTGTGGAGGTCTCCCATTTTTTTTCTGAGGTCTTGGCTGATTTCTTTCGATTTTCCCATGATGTCAAGCAAAGAGGCACTGAGTTTGAAGGTAGGCCTTGAAATACATCCACAGGTATACCTCCAATTGACTCAAATTATGTCAATTAGCCTATCAGAAGCTTCTAAAGCCATGACATTTGTTTAAAGGCACAGTCAACTTAGTGTATGTAAACTTCTGACCCACTGGAATTGTGATACAGTGAATTATAAGTGAAATAATCTGTCTTTAAACAATTGTTGGAAAAATTACTTGTGTCATGCACAAAGTAGATATCCTAACCGACTTGCCAAAACTATAGTTTGTTAACAAGAAATTTGTGGAGTGGTTGAAAAACGAGTTTTAATGACTCCAACCTAAGCGCATGTAAACTTCAAACTTCAACTGTAGATACACACCAGGGGTTTTTCTGGATCAAAAAAGGGGTTAGGTGGTGAGCGTGGTAGGAGGCTTGGTAATGAGTGCGGTTATATTTTAGAGAACATTTAGAGGCCCGCATCTTGCCGCTGTAGAGACATTTTTGCATTTCTCCATGGAGCTGAGTTATTTTCCTGCAATTCTACACATTTTTCCATGCTGAGAGAACATGTCGCAGTTTTAAAGCTAATTTCCTGCAATTCTATTCATTTTACCATGAATAATGTGTTATTTTGCTCACACATAACAAAATACTGCTAAATTCATTGTTTTTGGAATTGTCAATTCTCCCTGTCTAGCTTTTATATTGGTGATTCTTAGTTCTCAAAGATTATATTATTTAAAAACATAAGTCCATTATCTTTTCTACATACATTATATCTGGTTTTAGTCGTTTAAGTTTACACTTAGTGTTTTCCATCCCGAAAATGTATTTAAACAAAATAAAAGGCGACACGAGGATTAAAATGGCAGAAAAATCCCTCTACACAATAATACCAAAGTCAATATCAGCATGTGAAGTAGCTAGCTGTAAAATTGCCTAAACAAGCTGTACTATCAATTTAGGAGTCCATCTCAGAGTTCAGCTTGCAGTTCCTCTCTGCCCAGAGCGAGTGCAGAGTACATTGCTATGGCAATAACGGCCCTTTCCCACAGACACACAGGGCGCATTGCGAGATGGTACTTGGAGAAACTGAGTTGAATAATTTGGTACACCGTTCAGATTGAGCACATCTAAGCTAAGTTCCTACCCGATTTCCTGATTTTACAGATGGACCACTTAGAAGTTACATTTGTATTTTACCCACTGATAGAACATAGGCTTTTACCAAATTTATAGGAGTTTCATGATTTTTATTTCTGGGGATAGATTATTCCTTTAATAGAGACCACATGTGCACCTGATCTCGCATGCCCAACTAGGAGAGGAGAGGAAGGCTACTGAACTTAAGGCAGCAAGAATGATGAGAGGAAACTTTCTCTTACGTTTTACATAGCCAGCCTATAGCCTTCAAACTAAACTCTTGACCTCGAAGCCAGTTCCACTGCGTTTTTTCATTGTTCCCCTCTAATTACGGTCTGACTTATACCTGGGACACCAGGTGGGTGCAATTAATTATCAGGTAGAAGAGAAACCCTACGAGGTCCGCAGCCTGCTGGTTAAGAGTTGAACACCCCTGGCCTGGCCTCCCGAGTGGTGCAGCGGTCTAAGGCACTGCAGCGCAGTGCTAGAAGCGTCACTACAGACCCGGGTTTGATCCCAGGCTCTGTCATAGCCGGCCGTGACCGGGGGACCCATGAGGCAGCGCACAATTGGCCTAGTGTCGTCCAGGTTAGGAGAGGGTTTGGCCGGCCGGGATTTCCATGTCCCATCGCGCTCTAGCGACTCCTTGTGGCTTGCCGGGCGCCTGCAAGCTGACTTCGGTCGCCAGCTGGACGGTGTTTCCTCCGACACATTGGTGCGGCTGGCTTACAGGTTAAGCGAGCAGTGTGTCAAGAAGCAGTGCGGCTTGGCAGAGTCGTGTTTCGGAGGATGCATGGCTCTCGACCATCGCCTCTCCCGAGTCCGTAGGGGAGTTGCAGCGATGGGACAAGACTAACTACCAATTGGATATCACGAAATTGGGGAGAAAAAGGGTTACAAAAAATATATACCAAAAAAAGTATGGCCTTTTAGGCGCAGGACGATTTGCAGGCAGAGACAAATAAATAGGTTATCAATAGCCTATTTATTTTAAAAAACGCAACGTTGCACCTCGACTCACATTGGTTGAGCGCCCTCCACTTCTTTCTATTAGCAATATTTATTTCAAGACACTGTAGTAAACTGTAGCCTAATCGTATTAAAGTTAATTTCCTTGGAAAGATAACTGTGCCGTGCGTCTCCGCCCATACATTTAATTGAGACCACACATATAGCCTATAGGCGCACATGATCTCGCACGCCCAACTAGGAGAGGTATAGGCTACTGAACTTGACGCAGCGAATTATGAGTGTGTGTGAATAGTGCGACAAAAATGTGCTTTTAATCAACTATATATATAACACATCCAAAACAGAAAAACGACAGTTTCCACATTTTCATCCCAAAGTTGTCTGTCTACCCGCCTGCACCCAGCATGAAAAATGCAGACAGCGCCTCAATGATCTCTGCCCTCTACATATAGAACAACACGGTGCTCCTATAGGATATACAATAGAACAACACGGTGCATTTTTTGATAGGAGCACCGTGTTGATAATTTATTTTGCTAGTATCATTGATCTATTATCAAAATGTTTTTCTGAATTCACTACCGATGGGGATTTGACATCCCATGTTACACTCTATAAGGGCTCCAGAGAAATGCTAGTTGGCTACATTTAAACTTGAATAGCACTGAATGCCCTATTGTCTGTTCAGGTTCATGTACCTGTGACTGCATCGTCCTGGTACAGGTTAGACTTGAGCAGGTCGTACACATCCTGCCTGGCCGTACCCAAGGCAGCCAATCCCAGGCCTAGACCTCCACCGTGACGGACAATCTGTGGGAGGAAATGAAGCAAACCAAACAAAATGGCCGTCACAGACACGAAGACAACTTTGTATTCAACTCAAATGTGACATGATGTCCCTCTGATGGGCTTTGTGGAATTATCTCCATACTGCTTACACACACAAACACATCAGATCAAATCTAAGTGATCAAAGGGGTAGTGGGGCTATCGGTTGATTTGGAATTGGGCACGGTAAATGTGACGCGTCTGCTTGTTGCCACTCACGTCGTTGCTGGCGTTCTTGAGCTGGCTGAGCAGGTAGTCGATAATGTCCCCCCCGTGGTTGGCGTGGATCAGCCCGAGGGCGTACAGGCCGCCTCCCTCCTGGTAGGCCGATCCAGGGGAGGTGTCTTTTGGCAGATAGGTGGCCATCAACTGCAGCGCCTCTTTCTCGTGGCCCTGAAAAGATGCAGAGATGTGGGTGAAATGTGGTTCTTTACATAAAAATCTGAATACCAAAATAATTCTCAGATATCCATTTAGGTTTTAAATTGTTTCAGCAAAGGTTTACCTTGTGAATGACACCAAGACTGGCTGTGGCTGTGAACTTCGCCCAGTTGGTGGCTCTTGCAAGCCACTCCAAGTTCTCTCTGTTAAAAGAATGAATAAAATCACATCACACATTAAAACACAGCGTTGTCCCTTTATGTCCTCACACTACTAGGTAAATGTACCCCACTACCACCTTCACAATGGAAGAGAAATGTAAAGCTATACTACAAATACGAATTTTCTGGAGAGTTATGAAGTGTGCTGGCAAAACAGAAGGTGATAGTCTCCATTTGTTTATGTTATAGCTGTTGATGTTATAGCATAGTGGCTATACCTGAGGAACTGGTCACTTGTGGTCCCCGTATGCATGAAGGAATTGGCTATGACCGTGGCTGTGTGGCACACTGAATTTCGGACTGCATCCTGGAATAGGTAGACGAAGCAACAAAACTTGTAGTATTTTAAATCCAATATATACAGTACCAAAAAGTTTGGACACCTACTCATTCAAGGGTTTTTCTTTATTTTTTACTATTTTCTACATTGTAGAATAATAGTGAAGACATAACTATGAAATAACACATATGGAATCATGTAGTCACAAAAAAAAAGTGTTAAACAAATTAAAATATATTTTATATTTGAGATTCTTCAAAGTAGCCACCCTTTGCCTTGATGACAGCTTTGCACACTTTTGGCATTCTCTCAACCAGCTTCATGAGGTAGTCACCTGGAATGCATTTCAATTAACAGGTGTGCTTGTTAAAAGTTAATTTGTGGAATTTCTTTCCTTCTTAATGCGTATGAGCCAATCAGTTGTGTTGTGACAAGGTAGGGGTGGTATACAGAAGATAGCCCTATTTGGTAAAAGGACAAGTCCATATTATGGCAAGAACAGATCAAATAAGCAAAGAGAAATGACAGTCCATCATTACTTTAAGACATGAAGTTCAGTCAATCCGGAAAAACCATCAAGCGCTGTGGTGAAACTGGCTCTCATGAGGACCGCCACAGGAAAGGAAGACCCAGAGTTACCTCTGCTGCAGAGGATAAGTTCATTAGAGTTACCAGCCTCAGAAATTGCAGCCAAATAAATGCTTCACAGAGTTCAAGTCACAGACATCTCAACATCAACTGTTCAGAGGAGACCGTGTCAATCAGGCCTTCATAGTCATTCTGCAGCGATATGCCATCCCATCTGGTTTGCGCTTAGTGAGACTATCATTTGTTTTTCAACAGGATAATGACCCAAAACACACCTCCAGGCTGTGTAAGGGCTATTTGACCAAGAAGGAGAGTGATGGTGCTGCATCAATGACCTGGCCTCCACAATTACATTTACATTTATCACCCGACCTCAACCCAATTGAGATGGTTTGGGATAAGTTGGACCGCAGAGTGAAGGAAAAGCAGCCAACAAGTGCTCAGCATATGTGGGAACACCTTCAAGACTGTTGGAAAAGCCTTCCTCATGAAGCTGGTTGAGAGAATGCCAAGAGTGTGCAAAGCTGTCATCAAGGCAAAGGGTGGCGACTTTGAAGAATCTAAAACCTAAAATATATTTTGATTTGTTTAACACTTTTTTGGTTCCTACATGATTCCATATGTGTTATTTCATAGTTTTGATGTCTTCACTACTGGTACTGTATGTCTAATACTCATACTGGCATCCTTTACCTTTGTGTTCTTGAGAATCATTAGGTCTGTGTTGTTGTTCCGGATGAGGAACTGCAGATGCAATTCGATGGCCATTTCTCCGCTGAGAATTTTTATCATCTTTGCATTCTGGTCCTTCGGCTCATCGTTCTATGCAAGTAGAGGCAGGGCTGATCAATTATTTTGGGTGACAACAACCATTTAAAATAGCAAACAGCTCTCCACAACCAAAGAGAACCATCAAGTAGAGGTGGGGGTAACAGGGGGTCTTTTGTACTCACGTCTGCTGCTTTCCCTGCAGGGGAGCTGCCGGCCTTATCGTCCGTCTCCATAGCATCACTGAGACAAAGGAGAAAATATTATCATTTCCATGCAACTTAAAGATAAAAAATACAATCCTGATTGGCTAAACATCTTGGTTAAATCAACTTAGTTTCACAGTAAATTACCTGTGATATGTCAAGATATTCCCCCTACACCGAAGTGCAATTTTAACACATCTTACTACATTTTCTACCCATTTTCCGTGCTCCCTAGATCTTTCCTTAACCCCTTTCTCTTTCCTTTCCCTACCCCTCACACCCTGAGACTGTACCCTCCGCATCGCCCACCTGTCTTTGTCCAGGGTGGGCACGGTGCCCGTGTTGGTGGAGCCGGGCACGGCAGGGATGGGCGTGCCCACGGTGCGCAGGTTCTGGATGACGGAGGAGAGGAACTGCTGGCTGGCGCTCTCGTACAGGTCGAAGCAGATCTGATAGGCCATCAGCAGGTTGTCTTCCTTCACCAGCTTCTCTAGGATGTCACTCACCGCCTGTGGGTCGTCCAGGAAGATCAGGCACTGTGGAGGAGAGAAAGAGACAAAGTTTGAGTGTGATGCATGGTGGTCACGTGGTTACTTCCTTGTATTAGTAAGGTGTATTTATTTGATATTGTACACATTTGAAGCTAAAAGCTAAAATGCAGTAACTAAAACTAAAAGAGATTTAGGTGGGGGGGAATGAAGACCGGTAATCTCTAGTCAGCCTCAAATCGACTGATTCTGCTGGCAAAACGTGAGTATGGGCACATGCAACCTGTTTGTACTGATGAAGACACCTCAGACCAAAACATTGCTAAAAATAAAGGTGGTTTATGAACAATATTGTGTTTGTCTTCTCTTTTCCTCATGTAGTTTCTCACCTACCCCCCGAACAATAAGGTGTGCATGTGACAATGTTTATTTTCAAAGTAATTTGCCATTGACTGACTGTCTAATTCCACTGGGTCAAGATGCTACAGTTTCAGATGGTGAAATCGGAGAACCATCCAACCATCAAACTGTGGGAAGCTGAATGGATATTATTAACAAAAATCGGAGCCCAAATTGAAGTGTCCTTTCTTCCTGTTACCTGGCAAACGTTGATGAAGTCAGGCTTCTCCAGATTCATATAGAGCTTGACCAGCACTCGGAGGACCTCGTTGCGGAACTTCTTGTTCTGCATCAGTGACATACAGACCTTCAAGCTGTAGGCCAGTAGGCCACTAACGTCGTTCTGTACAAGACGAGAAGAAGGAAGAGGGTTAGAATTTCAACATAAAATGTTGCAATTTGTTATTGGAAAAAAAGTTTTACACCACAACAAAAACATTCCATTCAAATGTAGGTTAAACCAAAAAGACATGGATCTGTGGATTTTCATGAAGCGAATAATTTTTGATTACATGAAGTAGTCAAATTAAACATACATTTGTGGAACCAAAACAGAATTGGTTCAGAAGAAGACCACGGGAACCACTGACCGATTCGAGGATGGTCTTCTCAAAGATGTCCAGGCGCCGCGTCTCCAGGGCAATGCCGATGGCCTGCTTGTACTTGTGGTCGCCCAGGCACCGCAGGAACATCTTGTTGACGATGCCCTCCAGCCGGGGGTCGATGCTCTTCTTCTCCTCATCCTCGGGAAGCTCAGCGTTCTCCACGCGTTGCTTGGTGTAGTGGTCGATGCATTTGGCTGAGGGAGAGACCGAGGTCATCAAAGAACTGCTTTATACCACTGAGGAATAATCAAGTGCTGTGATTTGTGGTATCAGTGGGTTGATATCTGAATTAGCAACGCTGGTCAGTGGGTATACATCAATTGAACGTTACTGAGGTGACTATGTGTAATGTAACAAAAGGGAAGCCTAAAGATCAGCAGGAGGTCATTATCAAGATTGTGTACTTGGGGACACCAGAACATGCAGTTGTGACGTCACTCACCGATAATGGTCTCCACATACTCAGAGTCGTCTGTGACATTGAAAAGGTCTCCTGCACCCAGAGCGTAGTTTAAAGACTCATCAAACGCCCCAAGGTGGTAGAACACTTTAGAAGCCACCAAGGCAGCAAACGCCCTGCTCCGAAATGTCTCATCTTCATACAGGACCTCGCTGTGAGGAGAGACGCCATTTAGAAATAAAGCCATTTAACATGAAAAACTTTCACTTGTCACTTGTCATTTTTCCCCTTCCAATAAAACAATAAAACGGACAATTTTGTGCTTTATTTCCTTATCTAAAAACTTACATTTTGTCAACAGATCCTGATATCTCAGCCCAGAAGTCATTGACAATGGAGTTCAGCTTGTGCAGAGCAAACTCCTATAAGCAAAACAATCCCAACGTTAGACCATGATCTTTAAATGTTAATCTAACAGGATTTTGGTATACTGTAGGTCCAGGATTGGTGACCACTGGTGTATTCTTACCTTGAGCTGGGGCTCCTCCTCATCCAGGAGTGAAATGATTCCAGCTGAAATCAAATAATATGTAGCTAGTCAGTTTCAACATCATGGATAAAACATGATACATATGTGTAGATAGCTAGCTAACGTTCGCCATCTCATTTGTGACGGTCATAGTTACCTAGCTAGCTAAGTTAGCTACATGTGAAGCCCAAACAGGTCAAACTCGAAGTAGCCGCGTTTACCGGGCTTTGAAAACAAATTATACAGCATGTTGTTTTACATTATCTAGTTTGCCTACTAGCTAGATGGGCCGGGCACAACTGTTGACAACTAGTAGGGTGTCCACCCACTCTGCCCAGAGTGGTGAAAACACGCTTAGTGGGCCGCAGGTAGCTTAGTGGGTAAGAGCGTTGTGCCAGTAACCGAAAGGTCGCTGGTTCTAATCCCCGAGCCGACTAGGTGAAAAATCGGTCGATGTGCCCTTAAGCAAGGCACTTAACCCTAATTGCTCCTGTCAGTCGCTCTGGATAAGAGCGTCTGCTAAATCACTAAAATGTAAAAATGTGATGACATTTCACTTGTGTTATAAAAATTAATTTCACCAAGACAAATATGATTATTTATGTTATGAATCGTTCAGTGGGGTCTTTCTCTAACATATAATTAACATTATAACCAAAAATTCGGATTTCTTAACTTACTACATCCGATAATAAGCACAGAGCTCTGTTGTCAGAGCGGTGCAGCTTTCTTGACAAACTTGAGGATTTTACATTTTGTGGTAATTGTCTTCCAAGTTGTTTTCATTGGTCGCAAATAGCAAAATTAGCATGACATGAGCTGAATTAAATGTAAAAGGCTTTGAAAATAAAAAGCTTGTGGTAAGCTCAGGGCTTCATTTACATTTCACAGATATATGCTTGCTTTTGTGAGAAGTCGAAAAAGAAAAGGAACTTTGCATTAATATGAACAGCGTATACTAAAATACTACATGTAAGGGCAAACATGTTTTGGTGATTTCTGGTACATCATCAAAATCAATAAATCACAGCACGTTTTTTGAAGCATTAAGCCGTTTTTACCTGATTAAGTACTAGTGTTGCAAGGTATCCCGAAACTTCGGTACTTTTTCAATACTAGAACACTTTTTCAATACTTGTCTCCTGAGTGGCGCAGTGGTCTAAGGCACTGCATCGCAGTGCTAACTGTGCCACTAGAGATCCTGGTTCGAATCCAGGCTCTGTCGCAGCCGGCCGCGACCGGGAGACTCATGGGCGGCGCACACTTAGCCCAGCGTCGTCCAGGGTAGGGGAGGGAATGGCCGGCAGGGATGTAGCTCAGTTGATAGAGCATGGCGTTTGCAACGCCAGGGTTGTGGGTTCGATTCCCACGGGGGGCCAGTATAAAAAAATATGTATTCACTAACTGTAAGTCGCTCTGGATAAGAGCGTCTGCTAAATGAGTAAAATGTAAATGTAAACATGAAAAACTGTTAGGTACTAGAATTTTTGTTACTTTCGGAACTTCTGTCAAATGTGTCTCACTGATCAAGTCCGTATTAGCACAGCCGATGTCCCCCTTATAGCGCGAGTGCACCGTGCCACTTAACCTGCACTGGGTGTCTGAGCTAGTGGGACGGACGGGCTTAAGGTCATGAAATATTGTGTGGATGAAAGGAGGGTGGTTTGAATAAAGAGAAAACAATACGTTAAAATCCATAAATGTATCTTTCTTGTGCAATTATCACTGCGTAAACCAAACATTAGGAACACATTTCCTAATATTGAGTTGCGCGCACCCCCCCGGCAGACATACTTTGAAAACAGTTACTGTAGCATTTATTTAACTATACAACTTGCACGTACCCATACTTGACTTTTGACATTTTTTATGAAATGCTCGCACTGTAGAGCCCTGAGTGTGACCACCCGCCAATGTGGCTGGTGAATTAGACATTCTTATCCGCCAATGCCAAAATCAACCCACATTTGGCCGGGGGGCAGGTGTTAATTTTAGGCCCCGTCTCTGAAACATTGTGAGTAGCGGCGCATTTATGAGCGCATCTGATGTAGATTAGGGAAGATGTTATATCCCGGGGATATAGGCTACTGAATATTGTGCGGTTTCCTCCCGCATGTTGTTGCAAGACCAATGTGAAAGTAATATGAAGATTGGGACACACAAGTGATGAGTCATAAATGGATTTAACGTGAGCATTTTTGTCCAATAAACAAATGACTTGCATGGACACGTGGTTATATTTAGGAATTTTTGTTTGTTTGAAAATGTTAAATCAACCAAACAAAAAAAATACAAATGTAACAAATAGCCAAACTCTGATTCGAACTATAGTTCAAAACTGTGTGAAAACACCCTTAATCTAGCTACTTCTGTACAAATTATGTTTTTGTTGTTATCTAAAGAAACATAGGAATGTGTTTATGGTTGAACTTTCTGTAAGTTTTCCTTAAATTGTTGTTCAAAGCTGCTCGCATCACAATAGCACACGGCATAGAGCGTGTTGAGCGTTGCGCTAAAAAGGGTCTGTGCGGAAACATGTGCGATTAAAAGGGTCCGTGCGGTGAACAAATGGAGATGCGATTAACGGCGTCAAAAGTTACCGGCATTAAAAATGTCACGCATTAACTTTGACAGCCCTACTATCTATACACTTCATTCGGAAAGTATTCAGACCCCTTTACTTTTTCCACATTTTGGAAAGCTTGAATTGACAGTTATGCTATAGTATGAAATTGAAAATCATTAAAATAGAAACAAATACACGCAACATTTCCATAGCCTGTTTATCAGCGACGCTGATTATCGAGAGGGAGAGTGTTGAAAACATTTTTCAAATACTGTGAGGAACTATTATAATTTGAATGGAAGTTTTTTTTTTTTACTGACTTCGTTGACGTACTGTGTGAGGTGAAGAAAAGCCCAGCTGGGCACTTTCCTACATTTGACATTTGCAAGAAGCAGGCCAGGTTCTTCAATGTGTGCTCAGGCAAGCGCGCTCCGTCAACATTAACAGGACAGAGAAACCAGACACATGCTCATTGCTCACATGGAGCGCGTAAATGATATGAAATAAACCAAAACGTATCTCTCATAAGTGTAGCAGGTTGTGAACTCTGCAAATAACGTTTCCAACCAGAGAATGAGAGCGGTAAGTTACTGTACATAATACATGCATTAACTGAAATTAATCTAACCAAATGACAAATTGTCTGTTTTACAAACGGTAGGTTACCACATGGGAATTCATAAAAGTGCATTGCCGGGCGACACTGTATAGCCTAGGCTACTATTCTACTTTGCGGTGATAGGAGGGCGGCAATTTTTTGTGTCTAGTCTAGGGCCTCAAATTTCCGGGCGGCATCGACGGCCATGGCCGTGGATGCCCCCTTGTGTGGCCGTAATGCCCCCTAAAAATAAATCCATGCCTAGCGGCCAAACTGGACGTTATGCCCTTGGGCTGAATATACAGTACCAGTCAAAAGTTTGGACACACCTACTCATTCAAGGGTTTTTATTTGAACTATTTTCTACATTGTAGAATAATAGTGAAGACATCAAAACTATTAAATAACACATATGGAATCATGTAGTAACCAATAAAAGTGTTAAACAAATCAAAATATATTTTATATTTGAGATTCTTCAAAGTAGCCACCCTCTCAACCAGCTTCACCTGGAATGCTTTTCCAAAAGTCTTGAAGGAGTTCCCACATATGCTGAGCACTTGTTGGCTGCTTTTCCTTCACTCTGCGGTCCAACTCATTACATTTACATTTTACATTTTAGTGATTTAGCAGACGCTCTTATCCAGAGCGACTTACAGGAGCAATTAGGGTTAAGTGCCTTGCTTAAGGGCACATCGCCAGATTTTTCACCTAGTCGGCTCGGCGATTAGAACCAGCGACCTTTCAGTTACTGGCACAACGCTCTTACCCACTAAGCTACCTGCCGCCCCAACTCATCCCAAACCATCTCAATTGGGTTGAGGTCGGGTGATTGTGGAGGCCAGGTCATCTGATGCAGCACTCCATCACTCTCCTTCTTGGTCAAATAGCCCTTACACAGCCTGGAGGTGTGTTGGGTCATTGAAAAACAAATGATTGTCCCACTAACTCCAAACCAGATGGGATGGCGTATCGCTGCAGAATGCTGTGGTAGCCATGCTGGTTAAGTATGCCAAAATTCTAAATAACAGACAGTGTCACCAGCAAAGCACCCCCACACCTCCTCCTCCATGCTTCACGGCGGGAACTACACATGCGGAGATCATCTGTTTACCTACACTGCATCTCACAAAGACACAGCGGTTAGAACCAAAAATCTCAAATTTGGACTCCAGACCAAAGGACAGATTTCCACCGGTCTAATGTCCATTGCTCATGTTTCTTTGCCCAAGCAAGTCTCTTCTTATTGGTGTCCTTTAGTAGTGGTTTCTTTGCAGCAATTCGACCATGAAGGCTTGATTCACAAAGTCTCCTCTGAACAGTTTGTTGAGATGTGTCTGTTACTTGAACTCTGTGAAGCATTTATTTGGGCTGCAATTTCTGAGGCTGGTAACTCTAATGAACTTATCCTCTGCAGCAGAGGTAACTCTAGGTCTTCCATTCCTGTGGCGGTCCTCATGAGAGCCAGGTTCATCATAGCGCTTGATGGTTTTTGCGACTGAACTTTAAGAAACTTTCAAAGATCATGAAATGTTCCGTATTGACTGACCTTCATGTCTTAAAGTAATGATGGCCTGTCATTTCTCTTTGCTTATTTGAGCTGTTCTTGCCATAATATGGACTTGGTCTTTTACTAAATAGGGCTATCTTCTGTATACATCCCCTACCTTGTCACAACACAACTGATTGGCTCAAATGCATTAAGAAGGAAAGAAATTCCACAAATTAAATTTTAACAAATTCGGGGCGGCAGGTAGCTTAGTGGTTAAGAGCGTTGTGCCAGTAACCGAAAGGTCGCTGGTTCCAATCCCCGAGCCGACTAGGTGAAAAATCTGTCGATGTGCCCTTGAGCAAGGCACTTAACCCTAATTGCTCATGTAAGTCGCTCTGGATAAGAGCGTCTGCTAAATGACTAAAATTTAAAATGTAACAAGACACACCTGTTAATTGAAATGCATTCCAGGTGACTACCTCATGAATCTGGTTGAGAGAATGCCAATAGTGTGGGGAGAAAAGGAAAAGGTGAGAGGAGGAGAGTGCGTAGATGCGAGAAGGAATTAACGAGCAATGTAAATATGCTGTTTGTTTGTGGCTGCTATGAAAGTGAACTGTGTTTGAGGGTGATCAGGGGTGTATTTATTCCTCCGATTCTGTTGAAAAACATTTCTCAAACGGAACGTGGATAAATATACCTGAATTTGTCCAATAGATACTCTCGTTTGTAACTGTTGGACTAACGATTACACCCTCGATCAGCTAGATGCAGGCAAGCGTGTGCAAGGCGGAATTGAATGTGTCACTGTCACCTTGATTACTCAAATGTTTCTCTCGACCTATGCACCTACGTTGTAAACTTTCATTCATAGGCTAAGTTGTGGCAACCTCATGATGGGTATAGGGAAAATTCGAGTATCATGTAGTAACCTAAACCTATCGATGTTACATTGAACTGGGTGAATGGAATATGAATGACAGTCATCCATTATGCTGTAATAGAAATAAGGCCATGCTCATAAAAACAAATAATTGTCCTCCCTTAAACGGCACCGAACGCCACTGTACGTTTTTTTATTGGACACCCTCCTACTAGGTAACAATGCACTAACTGTAAGTCGCTCTGGATAAGAGCGTCTGCTAAATGACTAAAATGTAAATGTGACAGCTAATGTGATGCCGGTACTAACTAGGTAACTAACGTTAGATAGCCAGGTAGCTAACGTTAGATAGCCAGCCAGCTAACGTTAGCCAGCTAACTAGGTAACGTTAGCTAAATTACGTTGTCCAACGGCTAATGCCGACTATAGTCGTCATGAAACAATATAGCCAACTAATAATAATGTTTTGGAATACATTTGTCCGTTTCTAGCTAGTTAGTTAGTTCGCTTGAAAAGTTTGTAAAATGGGTAGCTAGCCAGCTATGTGACTCAGCTAAATCAATAGATGTTAGCTAGCATCTTTCCCGTTTTCCATAATGCTGACATTTGCTACTGCTTACCGGCAGATGTTATCATGTTTGGTTCGTTATTCTCCCCCTCAACTCCACGAACCCAGGTTTCCGTTTCAGTTAGCAACAATGAACTTATGGAAAATCAAAACCTTGAAAGGACCGTAAAAGTGTCCGTTGTTCTCAACAGTGTCCACTTGTCTCTTGAAAATAATTGTTTTGCTGAATAATGAAAGCCCCCTTCCGAAAGACCCATAGTTAGGTATATCTAGTTAGTGCCTGATGAAATTACAGCTCGTCATTGTCAAATATTTAATCCCATCCTGATTCTTGGACAGGGTGAAGAAAAAATATGATTTAAATAATCGTAAAAAGTCTGTATATTTCGATTCTTATAACATTTAAAACATCATGTCAGTATATTTTTTTAAATCCTCAAACCGGCTTATATTCTGCCAGTGTCGCAGGAACCAGTTATTTTACATGTCATACACACGTTTTTCTGCAACCCTATCACTGGAGAGAAAAAAAATACAAGGAGACTTCAGTCAGAAATAATGACAGTGAATTCACATTAGTGCGTGTTTATTTTCGACGAGTTTTGTACCATCATTAGTACGTCTTTTAAATTAAAATTGATTTGTGACTTACATTTATGCCCTTTTTATCAGTACTTCCACATAAGCAAGAGAGGTGCAATACATTATTGCTCTTTGAAAATAAAATATGTTTGATAGGTTTATTGTAATTGGTTAACTGAAGGATTTAGTTATTTTAATTGGTTAACAAGCAGCGGCTTCAAAACTATGAATGAATTGCCTGAAAACAATGAATGAATCATGAAAAACAGAATGTAGAAATACAATACAATAACTAAATTCAGTTTTCATATTTTTATTTAATATTGTATGAATACACAAACTATGCGATTATACAACCGTTAGCACCAGAATGTTGCACATTTCTTGGTTTCTCATTGTTTCTAACACATTTTTATTTTGCCTATTAAATTAATTAAAAGCATGGGTAGCCTGAGTGAAATAACAATTTTTCTCAAACTAACTATCAGTGGTTAATTGAAGTCAAGCATAAACTGAAACAAAAATCAACAACATTAATATATGTACAGAACAGGACGATCTACAGTACCAGTCAAAAGTTTGGACACACCTACTCACTCCAGGGTTTTCTTTATTTTTACTATTTTCTACATTGTAGAATAATAGTGAAGATATCAAAACTATGAAATAACACATATGGAATCATGTTGTAACCAGAAAAGTGTTAAACAAATCAAGGTATATTTTATATTTGAGATTATTCAAAGTAGCCACCCTTTGCTTGCCTTGATGACAAGACCAAGTCCATATTATGGCAAGAACAGCTCAAATAAGCAAAGAAAAATGACAGTCCATCATTACTTTAAGACATGAAGGTCAGTCAATACAGAAAATGTCAAGAACTTTGAAAAAAACATCAAGCGCTATGATGAAAATGGCTCTCATGAGGACCGCCACAGGAAAGGAAGACCCAGAGTTAGCTCTGCTGCAGAGGATAAGTTCATTAGATTTACCAGCCTCAGAAATTGCAGCCCAAATAAATGCTTCACAGAGTTCAAGTAACAGATACATCTCAACATCAACTGTTCAGAGGAGACTGCCTCAATCAGGCCTTCATGGTCGAATTGCTGCAAAGAAACCACTACTAAAGGACACCATTAAGAAGAGACTTGCTTGGGCCAAGAAACATGAGCAATGGACAGTAGACCGGTGGAAATCTGTCCTTTGGTCTGATGAATCCAAATTTGAGATTTTTGGTTCCAACCGCCGTGTCTTTGTGAGACGCAGAGTAGGTGAACAGATGATCTCTGCATGTGTGGTTCCAACTGTGAAGTACGGAGGAGGAGGTGTGATGGTGTGGGGGTGCTTTGCTTGTGACACTATCTGTTATTTAGAATTTAAGGCACACTTAACCAGCATGGCTACCACAGCATTCTGCAGCGATACGCCATCCCATCTGGTTTGGAGTTAGTGGGACAATCATTTGTTTTTCAATGACCCAACACACCTCCAGGCTGTGTAAGGGCAATTTGACCAAGAAGGAGGGTGATGGAGTGCTGCATCAGATGACCTGGCCTCCACAATCACCCAACCTCAACCCAATTGAGATGGTTTGGGATGATTTGGAACGCATAGTGAAGGCAAAGCAGCCAACAAGTGCTCAGCATATGTGGGAACTCCTTCAAGACTGTTGGAAAAGCATTCCAGGTGAAGCTGGTTGAGAGAATACCAAGAGTGTGCAAAGCTGTCATCAAGGCAAAGGGTGGCTACTTTGAATAATCTAAAATCTAAAATATATTTGGACTTGTTTAACCATTTTTTGGTTACTACATGATTCCATATGTGTTATTTCAGTGGTTCCCAACTCCAATCCCCGAGTACCCCCAACCACACACATTTTTGTTGTTGCCCTTGACAAACATAACGGATTCAACTCATTGAGTGCCTGATGATTAGTTGACAAGTTGAAACAGGTGTGCTTGTCCGGGGCTACAATACGAGTCTTCAGAGGGATCCCTTCCTCTGCACTGCCTATGTCACATGAAAAACAACAACATTGAACTGTTATTTACCATATTTACTGTCAAGGACGTACATGGAAAATGGAATGGGATGACATTTGTTATACATCTTTGCCTGTTTGCTGAAGTGTTGTTGGCCTGGCCTCTGTGTCTTCTTCTAGGCCGAGGCAAAACCTTGGAATGGCCGGGAAAACATGTTCCCTCTATGCCCAGAATTATCTGCAAAGGCAATAATGAGCGTGTACATTTGGCAGCAAATTTATGGAGGGCCATTCACATTTGAGCTTGCTCAGTTTAGCTCAACGCTGACTGGCTAATTTTGTATACTTTTTGTCAATGGAGACCAGATCTTCGCTGGCTTCCCTTGCCTTCAATGCTATGGGCGGCAACAATGTCATACTCGTTTGGACCAAACAGCATCAGATAGATGGCCTACACGTAGAGAGACAGAGGGGCGCTGTTTCGCTCGCTCGGATGCTTTCTCCTGAGAGATACATTCAGCCTCTTGCGAATTGAAGGAAAATTATGAAACACAGAGAGACCTGGCTTCCCTTGGCACCCATGAATACATGTAGTCTGTGATTGATTGAGTGATTCAAGGAGCTATCATCGTTATGTTCATTCATGCCCTTCGAAAGGAATTTTGTAACTTTGTCCCAGAAGCATTTAACTGCAAGGCACTCCCACATCATATGAAGGAATGTGCATACATGATTTAGGGGACACAGTGAACAGTTGGGAGTTGGGGCCAATTTCATCGTAAAACTTTTCCTTGGTCTTAAATACAGTCTGGGAACAAACTTAAAATGTATAAGTTGACGGTTCGGATTATGGGAACCTAGCTCAGAATATGAGCTTTCCAAAAGTTGTTTATATATTATAGAGATCAGTCCTATCGTGAGCCCAGATCATTTATTTATGAATCCCATAATTGGATAGTTCGGTAGTTGGGTTTCCCAAGGGACTCCATAGGCCAGCATAGCTGACTTAAGTTGTAAAAAAAAAAAAAGAGTTGCCGGGTACTGTATATGTATATTTCAAATCTTAGAATGTTCTCAAAGCATTACTGTCCATGATATCTGCAAGGGTACTGATTCCACATTTGGACCATTGGGGGGATGTAAAAGGCTGCCCTCCAGATCACAAAGCATTATTGTGAAATATTGGAGTATGGGCATGCCATTTTGATTCCCAGTTACATTGTTTTTCAATTTTGCGGCAAATAGAAATTGTGTGAGTAATAATAGGTACAAAGCAGTGTTTACATTGTTTAAGGGATATATCAGTGAAGACCACGTCTTCCAGGGCAATAGGAGACACCATATTTCTCTCTATATTCAGCCAGGGGGTGGAAAGAATTATGTCTATACCAATTTAGAATGTGACGAAATGCTAGTGCCTGGAAATACAATTTAAAGTTTGGTACGGATAGTCCTCCTAGGTCTTTCCCTCTTTGCAAGTTTGTTAATTTTATCCGGGTTTGCTTACCTTGCCATTTAAATTTTTTAACCGCACTATGGATTTTATCCCAATAGCCAGAAGGGGGAGACAAGTGAAGCATTGAACTACATAAATTCAGCCGTGGCAATATATTCAGTTTGAAAATAGATATTCTGCTGGTTAAAGCAACTGGGATATTAGTCCATCTACTGAGGTCGGATTTAATTGATTTGAGCGCTCTGTTAAAGTTTCTCGCAATGGTTTTATGTAAGGAAGGAAATATATCTTTTCACAAATATTTAAAATGGGAAACGATTTGGGATTCCATAAGTAAAGATGGAGTCTTCCATCGAGGTCATGAGAAGAAGTCGGGCAGATTTGGTTAGATGTATTTTATAACTTGAGATGGAGTTGAATTTGTCTATGATATTCAAAGCTCTTGGGAGGGATTGAGATAAATTGTCTAGATAGTGTAAGATATCATTGGCGTATAATGACATGACGTGATCCATAGAATTGAGAGATATTGGTGTAATTTCTTTCGATTTTCGAATTTCCTGGGCCAGGGGCTCCATAGACAATAAAAATAGCAGAGGTGAGATGGGATCATCTTGCCTGCTACTTCTAGTTATTCTGAACGGAACAGAGCAGGTATTGACTGTTATTACTATGATTGTGGGATTGGCATATAGTATTTGAATCATATTAATGAAATTGGAGCCAAGTCCCATATGTTCCAAAACCTACCAAAGATATGACCATTCTAGTCTATCAAAAGCTTTTTCTGCATCGAGAGATAGAACTGCCCAAGGAGCTTTGATTTCTGATGAAGCATGTAAGATATGTAATAGATGACAGAGATTATCTGAGGATAATTGTTTTTAACAAACCCGCTTTGGACCGGATGTACCATTTTGGGTAAGTAAGTTTTGAGATGGGACGACATAATTTTTGAAAATAAAATGTATATCTGTGTTTATCAAAGATAGGGGGCGTAGTGAGGGCACTGGGAGGCGTCCTTACAATTTTTTTTATAAAAGCGAAATTAGTGCTGTATTTACATCCTTTCCAAATGAACCTTTGTGAACGGCTGTGTTAATCATTTCAACCAGTGACCTAATTGGTTCAACATTTTTAAAAAGACCTCAGGAGGAATACCGTCCCAACCAGGTGATTTGCCTTTATTCATGTTATCCAATGCCCTTTTGAGTTCATGGAGAGAGATTTGGGCTCCCAGCAAGTCGGCTTCCTCAGTTGAGAGAAGAGGTTCTTATATCTTTTAAAAAGGACTCGATGTGGCTTGGTGTGGATTTACAATCAGAGGTGTACAATTCTTTATATAAATGGGAGAATCTTTGGTTGATTCATTTGGTTTCTGATAGTACTTCACTTAATACAGATTCAAGAGTTGCAATATCCGCTAATTGATCATTACTGCGAAGCTTGTCAGCCAGTAGATGACTGGGTCGATTACCATGGAAGTTGCCTCGTTGGGGAAGTTTCATGGCAGAAATCAGCTAAAGAGGGGTCGGAACCTAAAAGGTTAGCTTATCCAGGGTCAATGATACATAGAGCAACCATGTACTTTCTATCTATGGGAACAACTGCAATCATTTTGCAAGCAACATTGCTAAAATGAATGAAATAAAATGAACCTCAGAAAATATGACCTGTAATGCTTATGTCCTATAGCCTAATTGTCTCCTTATTTTCATACTGTACCTAAATTCCAAGGGTTGGATTTGCCATAAACAATTGTATATGTCAGCACTTAAAGCCAGGCTAAAATGACATTTTTGCATCTGCCTATCAATTTAGAGATTTGTTGGTATTTTGTTCCATTATTATTATTATTATTTTCTAAAAGTAAACAATGTTAAACTTAATGATTTTTTTTATTTTCTTTAGTTTATCATACTACTGTCTTCAAAATTGTAATGAATTTAAACCACTTTAAAATGGATATACAGCACATCAATAATTTCAAACCTAACCACATTAAATTACATATAATTTAAAAGTTAATTTCATAGAGAGTGTTACAAACTGGACTATATTTAGTAACTTACTTTGAAGAGATGGTGATTGGGTCTAAATAGGCATTTGGTAGTTTAAATTCAGTGTACTTGTCTTTAACTCCCATTTCCCGAAAGTCAGACTCTTCCCAAACGTCAACAATTTTTTCTCAGCTTCAGAAGCATCTGTAGTCACCAAATTTTGTGTGGTTATCCTTAGATAATATATATTCTCCAGACTTGCGCAGAAGGAATTGCTGATATGTTGTAAATGTTTTATTCTAGATAACATTTTCTTTCAAAAAATGCACCAACAATATGTCTTTAGTATTTTACAGATAGAAAGATTTAAAAAGTATTATCCACAATCTGCTCTGGACAAGTCCGATCCTGGACTGTCTTAACAGAATGAAATCAAAATATTTAGGCTGACTTCATTCAGTGTCCAGAAAAATGGATTTGCACGATATGCAAATATGTGCATATTTAATGAGCTATTGCCTCATTTGCAAATGATACATTTTTATGCAAAAAAATATTATATTTGTGTTTACATTCAACTGGTAAAAGTTGATTGTGATATATTTAAGGGAAAATAATACCCTACGAGGGAGTGGTGCCTGGCCTTAAAAGGCATGTACAAAATCAGTGCATTCGGAAAGTATTCAGACCGCTTCCCTTTTTCCACATTTTGTTACGTTACAAACGTATTCAAGAAATTGATTAAATTACTTTTTTTCCTCATTAATCTACACACAATAACCCATAATGACAAGGCGAAAACAGATTTTTACAAATGTTTGCAAATTTATTAAAAATGTTAAACAAATATATGTTTTATATAAGTATTCAGACCATATGCTATGAGACTCGAACTTGAGCTCAGGTGCATCCTGTTTCCATTGATAATTCTTGAGATGTTTCTACAACTTGATTGGAGTCCACCTGTGGTAAATTCAATTGATTGGACATGATTTGGAAAGACACACACACCTGTCTATATTAGGTCCCACAGTTGCATGTCAGAGCAAAAACCAAGCCCTGAGGTCGAAGGAATTGTCCGAGACAGGATTGTGTCAAGGCATAGATCTGGTGAAGGGTACCAAAAAAATTCTGCAGCATTGAAGGTCCCCAAGAACACAGTGGCCTCCATCATTCTTAAATGGAAGAAGTTTGGAACCACCAAGACTCTTCCTAGAGCTGGCCACCCAGCCAAACTGAGCAATCGGGGGAGAAGAGCCTTGGTCAGGGAGGTGACCAAAAACCCAATGCTCACTCTGACAGAGCTCCAGAGTTCCTCTGTGGAGATGGGAGAACCTTCCAGAAGGACAACCATCTCTGCAGCACTCCACCAATCAGGCCGTTATGGTAGAGTGGCCAGAAGGAAGCCACTCCTCAGTAAAAGGCACATGACAGCCCGCTTGGAGTTAGCCTAAATGTACCTAAAGGACTCTCAGACCATGAGAAACAAGATTCTCTGGTCTGATGAAACCAAGATTGAACTCTTTGAATTGAATGCCAAGATGTCACGTCTGGATGAAACCTGGCACGGTGGTGGCAGCATCATGCTTTGGGGATGTTTTTCAGTGGCAGGGACTGGGAGACTAGTCAGGATCGAGGGAAAGTTGAACGGTATAAAGCGATCCTTGATTAAAATCTGCTCTAAAGCGCTCAGGACTTCAGACTGGGGCGAAGGTTCACCTTCCAACAGGACAATGACCCTAAGCACAAGTCTCTGAATGTCCTTGAGTGGCCCAGCCAGAGCCCAGACTTGAACCCGATCGAACATCTCTGGAGAGACCTGAAAATAGCTGTGCAGCGACGCTCCCCTTCCAACCTGACAGAGCTTGAGAGGATCTGTAGAGAAGAATGGGAGAAACTCCCCAAATACAGGTGTGGCAAGATTATAGCGTCATACCCAAGAAGACTGTTATCGCTGCCAAAGGTGCTTCAACAAAGTAAAGGGTCTGAATACTTACACTACCAGTCAAAAGTTTGGACACCTACTCATTCAAGGGTTTTTCTTTATATTTAAAATGTTTTACATTGTAAAATAATAGTGAAGACATCAAAACTATGTAATAACACATACGGAATCATGTAGTAACCCAAAAAGTGTTAAACAAATCAAAATATATTTTATATTTGAGATTCTTCAAAGTAGCCACTATTGGCATTCTCTCAACCAGCTTCATGAGGTAGTCACCTGGAATGCCTTTCAATTAACAGGTGTGCCTTGTTAAAAGTTCATTTGTGGAATTGATTTCCATCTTAATGCGTTTGAGCCAATCAGTTGTGTTGTGACAAGGTAGAGGGTGTATCCAGAAGATAGCCCTATTTGGTAAAAGACCAAGTCCATTTTATGGCAAGAACAGCTCAAAAAAGCAAAGAGAAATGACAGTCCATCATTACTTTAAGACATGAAGGTCAGTCAATACGGAAAATGTCAAGAACTTTGAAAGTTTCTTCAAGTGCGTCGTAAAAACTATCAAGCGCTATGATGAACCTGGCTCTCATGAGGACTGCCACAGGAATGGAAGACCCAGAGTTACCTCTGCTGCAGAGGACAAGTTCATTAGAGTTACCAGCCTCAGAAATTGCAGCCCAAATAAATGCTTCACAGAGTTCAAGTAACAGACACGTCTCAACATCAACTGTTCAGAGGGGACTGTGTGAATCAGGCCTTCATGGTTGAATTGCTGCAAAGAAACCACTACTAAAGGACACCAATTAGAGGAAGAGACTTGCTTGGGCCAAGAAACACGAGCAATGGACATTAGACCGGTGGAAATTTGTCCTTTGGTCTGGAGTCCAAATTTGAGATTTTTGGTTCCAACCGCCGTGTCTTTGTGAGATGCGGTGTATGTGAACGGATGATCTCCGCATGTGTAGTTCCCACTGTAAAGCATGGAGGTGGTGGTGTTATGGTGTGGGGGTGCTTTGCTGGTGACACTGTTTGTGATTTATTTAGATTTCAAGGCACACTTAACCAGCATGGCTACACTGTAAAAAATGACCCACAGGCTTAGTAAATATTGCAAAAGAAAATCAATGATTTTTACTTACTTACTGGTTTTACTTACATTTTTGAATATAGTACTTAATTTATGTGTTGAAAAAGACTGGCATTGCAAATAAAAATCCAAGGGAATATGCTGCTAAATTTTAACGAATATTTCTAAGTAACAACCAACAACAATTGTGCTTGTAACAGTTCAACTGATGTCGTCTTGATCTTTCTTCTCTGGAATGGCCATGTGGCAGGTAAGGACCAAATTATAACTTGGAATATAGTTTGGATCTCTCTACACATATTTTCGACGAAATGTCAAAAATATTTGTGGAGAACGTTAAATAATATTATTCAAGTACGAAAAGCCTTTAGCTAGCCATATAGCCAGAGTACATTATATATTTGCACGTTGATAAGCAAGCTAGTTAATGTCCGTGATATCTGTATAGTTAGCTAGTGGTGGGCATGCTACTAGCTAGCGTAGAATCCCGTATTATCGGCATATTCAACAGTGTTTAAGAAATATATTACCTTCAACAGTGTTATCTTGTGATCAAGCCTTCAATGTTTTGTGATTATTGGTGTCGTAAAAATGTTAGCTAACGGTTTAGCAATTAGCAAGTTTGACATTTCATTTGAAATATTACTGTTATCTGCTTTTGATAAGCGGTTTAGCAAAAAAATACGTCCCGTATTATCTGTATACGGCCCCCAGTTATTGGGCACCTTACTATTTTGTTCAATTACAAGATATATCCGTTTAATTTTGTTGAAAAAAAGAGACACCAACCACGTACCGGAAGTGTTTACTAGATAGTTGACTAGTTGGCTAGTCTTCCGGTAAAAAATAATGATTTGCCTGTCAACTTTTCATTGCGTAGCCCGGTGCGCCCTCTTGTGGACTCTTAAAAAATGGTTCTTCACCAACATATTCAGTGTTGTAACCAAATGAAATATGAGTATTAATAATTTACATCAAATACACTTTAATTTCAGTTATGTGCATTAACATAAAACAATGAAAACACTGTTGGAGTTTGTGTTGCAGAGGTGCACTTGGAAAGTAAAGGAAGAAATACACAAGATGGGTTCAATAAATATATATATTATATTTTAGACATTTATTTTTTTGAACAAATAAATAATTTCATATGAACACAAACAAAACAAACAATTACATCTCGACCTCCATCCCTATATTGTCACAAAAATCACAATAAAAATCCAGCTCCACCGCTACCTCTTGATCCCACTGCACACACCTGCAGTGGAACCAGTGCTGGCAAAAGTCACAGCACACCCATGGCACCTCGGATCTACACTCCTGAGAGGAGCTTGCAGGCGGATCATGCTCCCCGCAGCGAGCACAGCAGGTGGTGTCTTCTTTTATAAAAAATAAAAGAATAATACAAATTGATTAATATGGTTTTGCAAAATGTAAAAGTTCTTCAACAACAATAGTAATTGATACAACTGAGAGAGCGAGGAAAAACAGATTATGAAGTACCTGAGAGTGGTGCCATGGGTGGTGTGACAGATGTGACCGATGTAGCTTTTCTCTTCCTTTTCTGTGCTGCAGTTTGAGAAAAAGTAGTGTTAGACAGAGCATGTTGCATGAAAACCCTTTGCAACTTTTTTACATCAATACCTCTGGAGGAAGCTGCAGAGGTTTAGGAGGAGGCGGAGATGACTTGAGGGCTGGTGCTATGTACTGTAGATATATAAAGATATATATATTTTTTTTTTTTACATTGCTGTTTTATAAAACAGATAACAAACAGTCATTTTTTCGTAATTTAACATGTGTTTACCTGTGGAGGTGGTGGTATTCAAATTGCAGGGGGCAGGGACACCAGACGAGGCTGCTATGGTGGTGTGACCAGGGGAGACGGAGGAGGCAGTTGGTCCAGAGGAGGCTGTGTTGGTGGTGACAGACATGGGGGGGTGGTGTGCATTGGGGTGGTGGTGGACAAAACCGCCGACGATGGCTTGGAGGAGCTGGTGTTTGTAATGGTGGGGGTTGAGGGGCCGACGATGGTGTGGCCGGGAGAGTAGGCATGTGGCCTTCCTCTGCAGCTGGGGACTCCGGCGGCTCCTACAGGTGTTGCACACTGGGAGGCACTGGCAGTGGTGATGCAGCTGTCAGGAGTGGTTCCAGCAGGGGGTCCAGCAGAGGCGATGGCGTCAATGGTCTCATCCATGGCAGCCCTCTCCTGTGCCCTCTGTGTTCTGAGGGCTGCCCGACGCCCTTTCTCCTCTGCCCCGGCCCTCTCCTTCTCACCCCTCTCCTGCCACTGGCGCGTGTATTCCTCCCCGGTGAGGCATGTGGCGACCACAGGGAGTCTTCTGTATCGGTCCAGCCGATACTTCAGGTCAGTAAGGATGTGCCCCAGGTCCTTCGCTATCAGCCCCCCCTCTATTAGGGGGTGCTCTTCTAGAGCTAGGGATAGGACTGGAGCAGCGGCTGGGACTGGGGCAGGGGCTGAGGGTCCTCCTGTGGTCGCTGGGGAGGAGGTGCTGATGGATGGCACAGTGCTGCTGGTTCCAGTAGAGGCGGTGTTGGGACCCGGTAGGGTCCGAGACGGCATTAAACGGGACCCTTCAATGGCTGAAGGGTCAAAAAGGGAAGAGGCCACACTTCTTAAACCCTTCCACCACATAGCGCATGTCCTTGCATCGCTGGTACGGTAGCGGAATACTCCGGCAAATTCTGATTTGTTTACCATGTAGGAGTGGTCAAAATGGCTAAGGTCTCCAGCTACCTTGGAGAACTCAGCCTTTAAAGGGCCAAAGTATGCCACGTCCAGCGGCTGCAGGACATGGGTGCAGTGTGGTGGAAGACAAAGAAGTATAACCCCTTCCCTTAGTGCCACCGCGAGCACTTCCGGGTCCATGTGGCTCTTGTGCCCATCGAAGAGGAGAAGGAGAGGGCGCTCTTTCACTGCATACTTAATGAAGTGCTGAAACCACTTCCTGAACAGGTCCCCGTCAATGTAGCCACTGCTTGACCGTCCATACAAGGCTTGGGGGGGGGCCTCCCAGTGTGTAGTGGCCACCGGGGAAACACTTGGGGTAGATGATAAACAGGGGGACGTCCTCCCCAGTTGCGTTGAAGCAGGCCAGCACTGTGATGTGTTCCTTGGTCCCCTGAGCCTGCTGGTACACGTGTTTTGCGCCCCGGGGAGCCAGCACTTTGTGCCTGCTCTGGTCGCTACGAAACCCAGACTCATCGCAGTTATAGATTTGTCTGGGTTTCTCCCTCAACCCACTCTCCTCCAAGTGCTTCTCATAAGAAGTGAAGAAGGTGTCCATCGTCGGACGTGTGGCACACTCAGCTCTCCCCTATCCAGGGTGTCTGGCCTCCTCATGCTTAGGTTCTTGTGCCTCCTCCTGAACATTTCCCACCACCTCTTCCCCAGTGGTGGGATTGTTTCCCCCTGGGTGCCGAAACCTACAATAGAATAGAATATATAATTGTCCATCCAGGATGAAAATGTTTGTTTTGGCATCACCATACACATCCACATTTACATCACACACATTGAGAACAGTCAGTCCACCAATCTACATACATAAACACATAGAACACCAAATACCTGCGTATTTTGTCGGCGTATTTCATCAGCCTCTGTCTGGTGAAGGGGAACCCATGGCTGGCGCAGTAGATACAGTACTGCACCAGAGACTTTTCATCCTCTGGTGCAAGCAATGTGGGTGGTCCACTGCGACAACCATGGGTCACCCGGCCGCTCAGCCTGTCTGCCAGGGTCTGCCGAGGTACACCATGCACCTTGGTAGATAAGAAAAGAAAACTGTTACTAGCAGATAAAATTCACATACACATGGTAATCTCCTAAAAACAAAAGATGCCTAACCTTGGCAGCCTGGCGGATAGCCATCCCTGCCCCCGCAGTCCTCCATGGCATGGAACATGTCCACCTCACTCCACTGCTTCCTCTTGACTTTCTCCATGCTGCAGTGGTAAATACATGTAGCTAAATAACTTGGCATACTATACACATTTTAGAAAGATAACTCAATCTGAATATGTATAAACATTTACATTTCAAAGCTAAGGCATTGAAAGGTGATGAAAGTTTTCACAATAACTGAAAGTGTACCCACGTTTTTTGTTTGATGTTATCTGTAATGAAAATTAGTGTCCCAATTAGTGTAATATTGATGCATACATTGTACCATTTAACTAAATACTGCCTCTATGTAGCTGTTGTAAGATGAAACATAGCCAACAGTGATAGGTGTCGAAAAGTTCATGGTTCAAAGTTCCAAATAAATTTTTGCAGATTGTGCAAAACGCCTCCGTCAATTTTGATACGGTAAAGCTTGACAACATTCAGCTGTTTTCGTGATATGTATTATCTAACACTTACAATTTCTTTCCTTTTTGCTTACTTAGCAGTTCTATCAACATTTAGCAACTAAGACAGCAACATTAGAAAATCCGTTAGCTATATTTCAGAGGTAAAAAGTTGGATATTAAATTAGGTGTGGTCTGTCGCGCAGTCGAATTTTACAATATGCAACGTGTTACACAAAATGTGTACATATAACTTTTTTGAAAACTCTCAAAACCTAACTTACATAAATTGCAATGAAAATCGGTGGTCAGCTAGCTAAAAGGGTGTCGTTAGTCACAAAACTTACCGTTATTTTTCAGTCCATTTAAATGTTGAGCTCGAGGTGATTCAGTCCTCCAACCGCTAGAGAGTGTCCGAGGTCAGGGGGTGTCTGATGTTTGGGGAAAATTAGCTAGTAAGTTAGCAGTGCATTGTCATTTTGTGTACGTTTTATACTAACTGAAATAGCTACGTAACCTAGCTTACCAAAAAATGCATCGTCAGCAAACATTACAGTAGAACTGAACACATGGTGCCCCTGCAATTTAATATTTGCCTGTTAGGCAAGCTAGCCACGCAGAGACAGGAACGAACAATACATAAGTTAGCTAGCTAGCTAACTACACCTAGCTTTCTAGCTACACCTGTCCTTGCAGAAATCTTCTTGTTGTTCACGTATTCACAACATGTTCAAGGTAGCACTGCAAATGTTGACTGGAGGTCTACCAAACTTCTAATGATCGTTGTTCATGGTGAACTTGCTTTTATTGCCAAGTGTCAGAATGCTTGGTATAATGAGCACCTTAGGAATTCACACAGAAGCTTAAGGTCATTTAGCAAAAGGAATTGGCAGACATCTACCCACTAACAGCATACGCTGTTGGCCAAAAGCGCATGCTAACCCATATTTGCCTGCAATATTAGGCAACAATCATTTAAAATTGAATTGTTTTAAATGTGGTGTATTTATACATGGGTACATGGGTTTAAAAACAATGCATTGCTCATAGAGCTCATGCCGAATGTAGTATTTGGTATAGAATAGAAATGCTTGGTTTTGCACGTTTATTATTATGAGATCTAGTAAGCAGCACTTGATAACGATTTAATGGGATACCCATGTTTGACAACATACCCATTTGATAACTTTTATGCAACAACTCAATAACAGCTCCACAGAGACATCGGATGAGAGGGGCTTCCTTGGATCACATGATACTGTGATATTGTCCTCTCCAGAAAGTACCTCTTCTCAACGCTCCAGTCCGTGGACATCTGAGTTTGAAGTTCCTCACTTTGCTTATGATACAGAGCTCATTTTTGAGGCAGCTATTGGAGCACACATGAAGGATGGAACACTACTCAACAATCTGTCTGTGAAATCAGACATCCTGGAAAAACTGTCTGAAAGGATCTTCCAGTTTACAGCCTATCCGTCAAGTCTACAAATTTGCCAAGTTGCAGAAGCTTTTGTAAGGGATCAGGGGTTGGCTGGTTCTAGACAGAGTCTGACACTTCCCCGATCTACAGAGAGGGGGAGTCATCAGACTCGATCTGGTTCACCTGAGTTCTGAGCACACCTGTCAGTAATTAGTGTAGGATTTAAGGTGTGCTCAGAAGCTCAGTCGGTGCGAGGTATTGTTCCATTGTGACTTGCTAAGCGTTTTGTTCCGAGAGAGAGAGAGAGAGAGTTTGTTGTTTTTGATTACCCGTGTATCCGACCTGTGCCTTGTTGTTTGACTCCCCGATTTGCTTAATCCTCTGCTTGTCTGCCCAGTGATTACGTCCTCTGATCCTGTGTCTGTGCCATCGACTACGACTAGCCCGCTCCATTGGTACCTCTGCCTGTCTATGCCTGGCCCGGTTTTGACCACAGCCCGCCCGACCACGATTAAGCTATTCCCTTGTCTGTACTCTAATAAAGCATCGCTATTCTGCGATTGGATCTTACCACTCTGTCCGAGTATTCATTACAGAATACCTCGCCCATACCATGGATCCAGCGGAATTACAGAGGCGATGGGAGATACAGGAGAAACGGATGGATGAACTCCTACAGCTACTCAACGCTGGTGCGGCTGAAGGCACCACCCCGAGCACGGTCAGTCCCCGTCATGCACCTCCGATTTCTCTACCTACAAGGTACGACGGGGCACCTGGCAAATGTCAGGGGTTTCTACTCCAGACGTCCCTGTATATGTCGTACAATCGTACTATGTTTTCCGATGACCGTAGCAGGGTGGATTTCATAATTTCTCTGCTAACGGGAAGAGCACTGGATTGGGCTACTGCGCTTTGGGCAGCTGAGGTCCCCGAGTTGAATGCGGAAGTTCAGTTCAAGAGACTGTTTCAAGAGGTGTTCGACCACCCAGTATCTGGGCGTAGTGTGGGAGACCAACTATGCGAACTTCAGCGGGGCCGTCGCACAGTAGCCGACTACGCTTTAGAGTTCCGTACTATAGCAGCCGGTAGCGGATGGAGCGAGACTGCTTTGCTCACAGTTTTCCGAAGAGGGCTGCGCAAAGACGTACAGACTGAGTTGGCTTGTCGAGGAGATATCACTGCACTACATGAGTTTATCAAAATAGCCATCTCTATTTATAATCTTATAGTGCAACACAAGGCATCCACAGTCCGGGAGCCCTCGATCACTGGTCCTATGCAATCGACAGAGCGGAGGAGAGAATCTGAGGAGGAACCTATGCAACTGGGACGGTCACCTCTACAAGGTTCGGTGAGACAACAACGTCGGCAAGATGGACTATGCCTGTATTGTGGTCAGTCGGGTCATTTCGTTCGTCAGTGTCCGGTACGACCTAACCGTACACCAGGATATCGCCTCGGAACTGCCAAACCGGTGAGTGAGAATCAAGTTTTGAACATTACATCGAAACAAATGTATGTGCCAGTTACCTTATCGGTCGGAGAGAAAGTGCGCAGGTTGGAAGGACTTATTGATTCCGGAGCGGCTGCCAGCTTTCTGGATATGGGTCTTGCTGAGGAGTTGGGAGTTCAACTTATCCCAATTCAACCTCCCCTGCGAGTCAACGCGCTAGACGGTGAGCCCATGGGCACTGGGTTCATTACGCACCGTACAGAGGTAATCAAGTTACAAGTGGGCTCCATACACCAGGAGAACATCTTTTTTTTCGTCATCTCCGCTCCACGGGAGCCACTAGTTCTCGGCCACCCCTGGCTCGTCCTCCATGATCCGGTCATCTCCTGGAAATCTGCCGATATCACAGCTTGGAGTGAGGTATGTAGGGCAGAGTGCCTCAATTTACCGTGCAAAATGTCTACTGTGGAGGATGCGCAGGGTGCGGTGTCTACTGTGATCCCTACAGAATACCAGGATTACGCGCAGGTGTTCTCAAAGGGGAGGGCTACCGTGTTACCACCTCATCGGGCCTGGGACTGCGTGATTGATCTGCTATCCGGAGCTACACCTCCTCGTGGAAGAATCTACCCGTTGTCACAGCCGGAACGAGAAGCGATGAGCCAGTATATTGATGAGGCGCTACAGCAAGGGGCCATTCGCCCATCGACGTCTCCCGCCGCCTCCAGTTTTTTCTTTGTGAAGAAAAAGGATGGCGGACTGCGTCCTTGTATAGACTATCGAGGGTTGAACGATATTACCATCAAAAATCGTTACCCTCTTCCGTTGATTCCAGCAGCCCTTGAACAGGTGGGACAGGCCTCCATGTACAGTAAACTGGACCTCAGGAGTGCGTACAATCTGGTGCGTATTAGAGAGGGGGATGAATGGAAGACCGCCTTCATCACACATCGAGGACACTACGAATATTGTGTCATGCCCTATGGACTTACCAACGCGCCCTCAGTATTCCAGGCGTTCATGAATGACATTTTCAGGGACATGATTGATCGATTTGTTATAGTGTACATTGATGACATCCTAATATATTCTAACTCTCTGAGTGAACATGTGTCCCATGTACGACAGGTTCTGGATCGGCTCCTACAACATTCTCTGTTCGTGAAGGCAGAAAAGAGTGAATTCCATGTCACTACGATTTCCTTCCTTGGGGCCATACTCACTCCCGACGGGGTTAAACTGGATGAATCCAAGGTGCAAGCGGTACAAGACTGGCCTCAGCCCCAGACGGTGAAGGAGCTCCAGAGGTTCTTAGGGTTTGCCAATTACTATAGACGGTTCGTGCGTAATATCAGCACAACCGCAGCGCCCCTGTCGGCGATGACCAGCTACAAGGGTCGTGGTCTGAACTGGACGGAGGGGGCAGTGCGTGCGTTTGAGACGTTGAAACAACGCTTTACCACCGCTCCTATTCTATGTCAGCCGGACCCTACCTTACCGTTTATCGTGGAAGTGGACGCTTCGGAGGTTGGAGTTGGAGCCGTGTTATCCCAACGCCAAGGTGAGCCGCCTAAATCACGACCCTGTGCTTTCTTTTCAAGGAAACTGAATTCTGCCGAGCAGAACTATGACGTGGGTAATCGGGAATTACTGGCGGTGAAGTTAGCACTGGAGGAGTGGAGACATTGGTTGGAGGGAGCAGAGCATCCGTTCCAAGTGCTCACGGACCACCGCAACCTGGAGTATCTTCACAGTGCCAAACGACTGAACTCCTGACAGGCAAGGTGGTCTTTATTCTTCAACCGTTTCCGATTCACTGTCTCTTATATCCCCGGGTCCAAGAATGGTAAGGCGGACGCGCTTTCCCGACGGTTCGAGCGCACAGAAAGACCCGTTGAGCCAGAACCTATTCTCCCCATGAGTTACCGTGCTGGTCCGGTGAGGTGGGCTATTGATGACACGATTCAGGAGAGCTTACAAGCGGAACCAGCCCCTCCAGAAACCCCGGGGTCTAAGGTGTTTGTGCCAGCTCCTCTTCGACCTCAACTGATGGAATGGTGCCACACGTCGCTGGGATCTGGTCATCCCGGAATCACTCGAACTACACGACTCATCAGCCGAAGATACTGGTGGGATTCCCTCACAGATGACGTCAGAGAATATGTCTTATCCTGTCCAGTATGTGCTCAGTCCAAGGTACCTCGTGCACTACCGGAGGGTAAGCTGATGCCATTGCCAACTCCTCAACGACCATGGTCGCACATTGCTATGGACTTTGTTACCGACCTACCAGAATCAGAGGGCCATACTGTAATTCTCGTGGTCATCGATCGTTTCTCCAAGATGTGCCGGTTAGTACCCATGACCCGTTTGCCTAACGCCACTCAGATGGCTGAGACTATGTTTACCCAGGTGTTCCGGCAGTTTGGTGTCCCGGAGGATATTGTTTCCGACCGGGGACCCCAGTTTGTATCCCGGGTATGGAAGGCCTTCTGCGAACGCTTGGGCATCTCGGTTAGCCTAACGCTTGGGCATCTCGGTTAACCTAAAATTGGGAAATATCTGCGGCAACAATGTTCGCGGCAGCCGCAAGAGTGGAGTCGATTCCTTCCTTGGGTAGAGTATGCTCAGAACTCACTCATTCACACCTCCCTACGCTTAACGCCCTTCCAGTGTGTTCTAGGGTATCAACCCCCCCTGTTCCCGTGGGATACCGCATCAGGGATGGTACCGGCGGTGGACGAGTGGTTCCGTCGGAGTGCGCAGGTCTGGGAGACGGCCCATCAACATCTCAGTCAAGCCTCACAACAGCAAAAGACCTACGCCGACCGACGCCGGAGACCTACTCCCACTTATCAACCCGGGCAACGAGTGTGGCTGTCTACCCGAGACCTGCGGTTCCGACGGAGCTGCAAGAAGCTCCAACCCAGGTACATTGGTCCTTTCAAAGTTCAGAGACCTATTAACCCTGTCACCTACCGTCTGTTACTCCCTCGACACTACAGGATAAACCCTACGTTCCACGTCTCCCTGTTGAAACCTGTCCATTATAGCCCGATGTATCCACCAATCGCTCAACAACCTACTACACCACCTTTGGAGGATGAACAGGACACCACCTATACAGTCCACGAGATACTGGAGTCAAGACGGAGACGAGGGGGCATCGAATATCTCGTGGACTGGGAGGGATATGGACCTGAGGAACGGTCCTGGGTTCCGGCTAAGGGCATACTGGATCCCGCTCTCAAGGCCACTTTCCACGCTGAGCACCCAGATCATCCAGGACCCCGACCCAGAGGAAGACCACCCGGTAGAGGTAGAAGGCCGTCAGGAGCCGGCCCTGGGGAGGGGGATACTGTAAGGGATCGGGGGTTGGCTGGTTCTAGACAGAGTCTGACACTTCCCCGATCTACAGAGAGGGGGAGTCATCAGACTCGATCTGGTTCACCTGAGTTCTGAGCACACCTGTCAGTAATTAGTGTAGGATTTAAGGTGTGCTCAGAAGCTCAGTCGGTGCGAGGTATTGTTCCATTGTGACTTGCTAAGCGTTTTGTTCCGAGAGAGAGAGAGAGTTTGTTGTTTTTGATTACCTGTGTATCCGACCTGTGCCTTGTTGTTTGACTCCCCGATTTGCTTAATCCTCTGCTTGTCTGCCCAGTGATTACGTCCTCTGATCCTGTGTCTGTGCCCTCGACTACGACTAGCCCGCTCCATTGGTACCTCTGCCTGTCTATGCCTGGCCCGGTTTTGACCACAGCCCGCCCGACCACGATTAAGCTATTCCCTTGTCTGTACTCTAATAAAGCATCGCTATTCTGCGATTGGATCTTACCACTCTGTCCGAGTATTCATTACAGCTTTAGTAAAAAATGACCCATGCCTTAAAGAGCCTGGGTCCTTCTCAGGCCTGTACGGATGGCAAACCAGCCTGAAGTACAAGATGGGCAATTACTAGGGATGCACGTTATATCGGTAAGCATATCGCAATCGGCCGATATTAGCTAAAAATGCCGGCATCGGCTCTATGTATAGTTTAACGCCGATGTGCAAAACCGATGTCAAAGCTGACGTGCATACCTGTATAACGTAGGTAGATGACGTAATGATGCCACGAAAAATACAGCGCTACACAGCATTCCTAACCTAGCCCACAATGTCTGCTGTGTGGATCTATTTTGAAGTTTCAAAGGAAGATAACAAAAAGGCCATATGCAACGTTTGCGCAGCTATTATTTCCCAAGGAGGGGAGAAAGCTAAATCTTTCAATACCACACACCTAATTACTAATTTGAAAGTGCATCACCCCCAGATGTTCAGCGACTACTTACAACAAAAGCAGAAAAAAACTAAGCTCACACTTCCAACAACTAAAAAAGTTCAAGTCGAGCAGTCATTTGAAAGAGTAAGAACATTTCGGCGAGACAACTCAAAGGCGAAATCCATTAACGGCAAGATAATGGAATTCATTGCCCTTGACATTCTACCGTTCTCTGTCATGGATGATGTTGGCTTTCACCGACTGGTCGAGCACTGGTACACACTACCAAGTAGGCGCTATTTTTCAGATGTTGCTCTTCCGGAGTTACACAGTATTGTTGAAATTTACATCCATGAGCTACTTGCTATGGGCGTCACTGCTATTGGCTTCACGACTGACATTTGTACCAGCGATGTCATCCCCATGAGCATGCTGAGTCTGACAGCACAGTGGGTCAACGAGGATTTCATACTGAGGAAAGCCGTATTGCATGCTCAAGAATGTGCTGGTTCTCATACCGCTGTTGCCATTTCAATGGCATTTGATAACATGTTTGAAACTTGGAAAATCCAGAAGAACGCTGTGCTACGTGATAATGCACATAACATGACAAAGGCTTTGGAAGAATGCGGAGTTGCCAGTTTGCCATGCATGGCACACACGCCAGTGGCAACAGGTAGGAAGATAGTGGGTCATTTTAAACACTCACAGCTAGCATACAGCTGCCTGCAAGCAATACAGGAACAGTACTTTTTACATGATAGAGAGCCTGCTGGAACAAAAACGAGTGCTTGGCGTGTACGCAGCCGACTATGAGTTACTGTACCTGCAACAATCAGTACAAACCAGTGGACTCTCATTGAAAACATGAACACACTCCTAGCTCCATTCGAACAACTGACTCGAGAAATAATCTCATCAACTGCGTCTGCAGCAGACGTGATACCCTCTGTCATGGCATTGAAACGCCTGCTCAACAAAACTGCCAACACAGACTGTGGGGTTAAAACGTGCAAAAGTACTCTACTAGAGGCTGTGAACAAGCGATTCGGTGGCATTCTCTCTGAGCCTCTTTACCGTGTCGCCACCACGCTCGATGCTAGGTACAAGGACCACTACTTCGATGCAGACAAGAAACAGTGTTTACGTGAAATGTTACAGACACAGCTGGACAAGACGGAAACGGACACAGTGACAGTGCGCACCAAGGAAGAGGACCCACGACAGAAGAGGCCACGGACAGACAGAGTTCAAACTTCACTGCTTGACATGTATGATGAAATTCTGGTTGAGAATGGAACGACTGAACAAATGAACAACGAAACAGCACAGCAAGTAAGTGAAATAAATAGGTTTGGATTATGTTTTACCGGTAATGGGGACATACGTAAATGCCAACAAAATAACTTTTTGGTCAGTGTGTGTGTGTGTGTGTGTGTGTGTGTGTATCTCTGTGAGAGAGAGACGCGTTGTATTTTCATTTTCTGTTACTACATCGGCCAACATTTGCCAACGTTGATCTATGCCTAATGATCCTTTGGAATGCAAGAATAATGCAATATGTTGTATTACATTTTAATTTCCTAAATAAAAGATGAGATGATGTATTGTAAATTTGCTCGCATTATACTAGTCAAGTCAGTTGAGCACATTTTAAAAGTTTAAATTGTGCCATTTATAGCAGTTTATGACATAGTAATTTTTCCAAGCAGTTAAAGCTAAAATGATTAACTGCATTTTAGTTTAAACCAATATTTATTTCAAATCATTTTTAAGTTTCTCCATACAGTCAAGATTGGATAGTAAGAAGAGCCACCAACAACTTAACCATCTTTGTAATGCGGGTCAGCTAAAATATTTGTGTCATGAATATCTGTTGTGCAATAAAATAATAAAATACATCATATTACAGTGCAACAACATCCAGGAAAGAAGAGGCAGTGTGATCCATGGCCTGATCATATACCTCAGCGAGGGGGTTGAAGACCTTATCACAGAATGCAAGGTAAAGGTTTTTATTTTTGTATCCTTATTTATCCCTAAATGAGGTATCTTCCTTTCTTTCTCTCTCTCTCCTCTCAAGTTGCACAGTTAATCTAGTAGCATAGTCTGTTATTTCTTAATTTTTCCACTCAGGATGCTGACGACACCATGATCCGAGAGGACCTCGTTCAGCATGTGATGAAGGTGTTCACTGTGAAGGATCTGCACCAGAATATAGAGCATGGGATCTGTATCAAAGGAGCAGAGGTCCTGGCTGGTATTTCCAGTGTTACACAGTCATGTACGTTGCTAATGGGCCTTATATATGGCTTAAATCTAAGGTACCCCAAATAACTGAAATATACCTTTGAGGTGTTCCAAAAAGTATTATTGAAACTTGATCTCAGGACCTCCCCACGGGTCCAAGCTCTAAAGATGAAGTTACTTGTTTTCAGAGATATCTAAAGATATCTATGATAACTCTCAATGGGCCACTCACAAACTGTGGTCTAAACCCTACTCAGTAAGCTGAAAAGCTTGTTGCTAGATGGTATAGAAGCTACACTTTACATGATGCTCTTTGTCAGGTGAAGTCATAACAGACATTGTCAATTTCTGTTTAAAAAACAGCTTTGTTTTAAAACTTACTCCATCTGCACTAGTGGATATCTGAGATTATTTGTCAGGTGCAAGCAATCTGGATGTAACTTTACCTAAGGAGGCAAGATGGAGTTATACCCAGAATGCTTATACCTGTCAAAATAATATGTCCATATGGGCTTCACTAGTGCATATGGAGTCAGGTTTAAGGGACAATTTGGCATATATGTGCAATGTATGTTTTGAAAACCCATGTTTTGCTTAATCTAAAACAGTTTGGATGAGTTCATATTGTGCTTTGTGTAATGTCTATTAAGACAAATCGTTAATTTACGTTTCTGTTCAAATATCGCTTTGTTGTTAAGGGGCAGACAGACCACCAGAGAATTCTTGACAAACTGTACAAGATGTAATGTCAAAGTGCTAATCCCAAACTATCACCTAAACCTTATGCAGTTGTGAAGATCTGAAATTATTTGTAGTCAGGTGCAAGCTATCTGGATGTAACTTTACCTAAGGAGGCAAGGTGTAGTTATACCCAAAATGCTTACAGATTACAAAATAATGAGTTCTCCACAAATGCCTAAGGAGTAGGGTTTAAGGGGCAATTTGAGATTGAAGTTTGAAGAAATTATAACATTTTTTACAACTCAGTTTTTCACAATTCCTGACATTTAAGCCTAGTAAACATTCCCTGTCTTAGGTCAGTTCGAATCACCAATTTATTTTAAGAATGTGAAATGTCAGAATAATAGCAGAGAGTGATTTATTTCAGCTTTTATTTATTTCATCACATTCCCAGTGGGTCAGAAGTTTACATACACTCAATTAGTATTTGGTAGCATTGCCTTTAAATTGTTTAACTTGGGTCAAACGTTTCAGGTAGCCTTCCACAAGCTTCCCACAATAAGTTGGGTGAATTTTGGCCCATTCCTCCTGACAGAGCTGATGTAACTGAGTCAGGTTTGTAGGCCTCCTTGCTCGCACACGCTTTTTCAGTTCTGCCCACACATTTTCTATAGGATTGAGGTCAGGGCATTGTGATGGCCTCTCCAATACCTTGACTTTGTTTTCCTTAAGCCATTTTTCCACAACTTTGGAAGTATGCTTGGGGTCATTGTCCATTTGGAAGACCCATTTGCGACCAAGCTTTAACTTCCTGACTGATGTCTTGAGAGGTTTCTTCAATATATCCACATCATTTTACTTCCTCATGATGCCATCTATTTTGTGAAGTGCACCAGTCCCTCCTGCACCAAAGCACCCCCACAGCATGATGCTGCCTCCCCCGTGCTTCATGGTTGGGATGGTGTTCTTCAGCTTGCAAGCATTCCCTTTTCCTCCAAACATAACTATGGTCATTATGGCCAAACAGTTCTATTTTTGTTTCATCAGACCAGAGGACATTTCTCCAAAAAGTACGATCTTTGCAGTTACAAAGCGTAGTCTGGCTTTTTATGGTGGTTTTGGAGCAGTGGCTTCTTCCTTGCTGAGCGGCCTTTCAGGTTATGTCGATATAGGACTCGTTTTACTGTGGATATAGATGCTTTTGTACCCGTCTCCTCCAGCATCTTCACAAGGTCCTTTGCTGTTGTTCTGGGCTTGATTTGCACTTTTCGCACCAAAGTACATTCATCTCATGGTCCCTTGGTGTTTATTCTTGCGTACTATTGTTTGTACAGATGAACGTGGTACCTTCAGGCGTTTGGAAATTGCTCCCAAGGATGAACCAGACTTGTGGAGGTCTACACATTTTTTCTGAGGTCTTGGCTGATTTCTTTTGAGGCACGGAGTTTGATGGTAGGCCTTGAAATACATCCACAGGTACACCTCCAATTGACTCAAATTATGTCAATTAGCCGAAGCTTCTAAAGCCATGACATAATTTTCTGGAATTTTCCAAGCTGTTTAAAGGCACAGTCGACTTAGTGTATGTAAACGTTTGACCCACTGGAATTGTAATACAGTGAATTATAAGTGAAATAATCTGTCTGTAAATAATTGTTGGAAAAATTACTTGTGTCACGCACAACGTAGATGTCCTATCCGACTTGCCAAAACTATAGTTTGTTAACCTAGAAATGTGTGGAGTGGTTGAAAAAATAGTTTTAATGACTGCAACTGTTCAGTTGGGTGTATATATATATTTGAGTACTAGAAACCCAATTTAAATACATTTTACTAACCTGGGTACCAAAATGTGATGAGTACTGAGGATACGAAGAGGCAGGATGCAGAAATCAACAATGTAAAGGTTTCCTTAACACTGAGCAAGAGAACCCCCACCCCCCCCCCACCCCCACCCCCACCCACCCACACACCCCAGTACCAGTCCAGGGCTATGTAGGGGCTGTGATGAGGTGCAGGTGCACTGGAGGTGATTAGGGTGCGTTGGGTTTCCATTCCGGTGTTGCCGAGGTGGTGCGCTCAGACCGGTGGCTCAGTAGATTGGCGAATCAGAGCGTCGAAGGGAGCAACGGGAGGAGACGGCCAGGAGGACGTCGCCGGCCAGGAGGACAACCCCGAGGACGAGGAGCGGGCCGGTCAGGGAGGCGAAGGTGGAAGTCCCAAATTAGGATGGGGTCCAGAACATCCCCAGCCGGAACCCAGCTCCTCTCCTCAGGACCATACCCCTCCCAGTCCACCAGGTAACGGAGCAGTCCCTCACGGAACTTGGAGTCCAGCAGGTCCCTCACCGCATACGCCAGACTCCTGTGAATGTCCAGCGGCGGGTGGGGCGTACCCCAGAGGACCAGGAACCACCGGCCTGAGGAGAGACACATGAAAAATGGTTCAGACATGGTAGTGAGGGGGAAGGAGCAGCCGGTATGATACATCATTTATCCGCCGGTGGATCTTAAACGGCCCCACAAACCGGGGGCTCAGTTTCTTGCAGGTTAGGCAGAGAGGGAGGTTTTTAGTGGACAGCCAGACACGATCACCAGGCTGGACTACGGGGACCCCTCACCCTGCCGGAGCGCTATGACGGGAAAACTACGAAATGTAGAGGCTTCCTGCTACAGGTTTCACTGTATCTGGCGCGTCAGCGTGGGGCATCTCCATCAGACAAAGCCAGGATAGTGCTGGTGATTTCGCTACTGAAGGGAAAGACGTTGATTGGGCCACGGCAGTCTGGGAAGGATGTGAGGCCGCGGCGCTTCCCTACTCCACCTTCCTCGCTCGGTTTAGGGCGGTGTTCGATCATCCCACGGAGGGAAAGGACGGGGATGAGTGGGTCCCTCAGACGTTGGTGATAGCATGGGAGGAGTTGGACTGGGTGCCCTCGTCGCTCCCTGCAGTGGAACCGGAGCCATGGTCAGTTTATGCAGCGTTTGGAGCACTTCCTGCATGGCGGTGTTCAGCTGGGCAATCTGCTGCTGGTCGAGGTGCTGGGAAACTCCAGGAGGATTACCTGCTGCATCCATCTTCGTCAGGTGTGTTATTCTGTGACGAGTACTGAGGATACGAAGAGGCAGGAATCAACAATGTAAAGGTTTACTTAACACTGAGCAAGAGCACAACAAAGAATGCGTACACGACATGACACTAACAACCACACACAACACTGAACAGTCCAGGGCTATATAGGGGTGGTGATGAGATGATGAGGTGCAGGTGCGCTGGAGTTGATTAGGGTGCATTGTGTTTCCATTCCGGTGTTGCCGAGGTGGTGTGCTCAGACCGGGGGCTCAGTAGACCGGCGAATCAGAGCGCCTGAGGGGAGCAATGGGAGGAGACGTGACACATAAGTAACTGAGCAAAAAACATTTGTAGATAAAACATAGAATATCAATTACGATACTGAGTAAATTCAGCAAATTAAATGTACAATATTAGTTCTGTAACTGATTACATTAAGTATATCAAACTTATAACATTAGTTCTGGGACTTGAAGGACTTAAGCAGGTCAAACAAAGAAAAACTGTTCTGAACCTGATAAAATTAAGTTGAATGAAAGGACTTTTTGAGATCCAGTTAGTTGTTTGCACTTAATATATTTGAGTTTGTAATACACTGAAAGTGAAGTATATTATACTTAAAAGATCCTCCTGGTTGGATTTACTTAAAAAACTGATGCAAATAGTTACCTTTATTTTTTTAAGTAAAAGGGGCACAATATTTTTTACAGTGTACCACAGCATTCTGCAGAGATACGCCATCCTATCTGGTTTGGGCTTAGTGGGACTATCATTTGTTTTTCAACAGGACAATGACCCAACACACCTCCAGGCTGTGTAAGGTCTATTTTACCAAGAAGGAGAGTGATGGAGTGCTGCATCAGATGACCTGGCCTCCACAGTCCCCTGACCTCAACCCAATTGAGCTGGTTTGGGATGAGTCGGATGGCAGAGTGAAGGAAAAGCAGATAACAAGTGCACAGCATATGTGGGAACTCCTTCAAGACTGTTGGAAAAGCATTCCAGGTGAAGCTGGTTGAGAGAATTCCAAGAGTGTGCAAAGCTGTCATCAAGGCAAAGGGTGGCTATCTGAAGAATCTCAAATATAAAATAATTTTATATTTTGATTTGTTTAACACTTTTTTGGTTACTACATGATTCCATATGTGTTATTTCATAGTTTTGATGTCTTCACTATTATTCTACAATGTAAAAATATATATGTAATAAAGAAAAATCCTTGAATGAGTAGGTGTGTCTAAACTTTTGACTGGTACCGTATGTAAATGTGATATTTCAGTTTTTGCTTTGTCATTATGGGGTATTGTGTGTAGATTGATGAGGGGAAAAAACAATTTAATCCATTTTAGAATAAGGCTGTAACATAACAAAATGTGGAAAAAGTCAAGGGGTCTGAATACTTTCCGAATGCACTGTATGGTTTGCCTCATATACAGTTGAAGTCGGAAGTTTACATACACTTAGGTTGGAGTCATTAAAACTCGTTTTTCAACCACTCCACAAACTATCATTTTGGCAAGTCGGTTAGGACATCTGCTTTGTGCATGACACAAGTAATTTTTCCAACAATGGTTTACAGACAGATTATTTCACTTATAATTCACTGTATCACAATTCCAGTGGGTCAGAATTTTAAATACACTAAGTTGACTGTGCCTTTAAACAGCTTGGAAAATTCCAGAAAATGATGTCATGGCTTTAGAAGCTTCTGATAGGCTAATTGACATCATTTGAGTCAATTGGAGGTGTACCTGTGGATGTATTTCAAGGCCTACCTTCAAACTCAGTGCCTCTTTGCTTGACATCATGGGAAAATCAGAAGAAATCAGCCAAGACCTCAGAAAATATTTGTAGACCTCCACAAGTCTGGTTCATCCTTGGGAGCAATTTCCAAATGCCTGAAGGTACCACGTTCATCTGTACAAACAATAGTACGCAAGTATAAACACCATGGGACCACGCAGCCATCATATCGCTCAGGAAGGAGACGCGTTCTGTCTCCTAGAGATGAATGTACTTTGGTGCGAAAAGTGCAAATCAATCACAGAACAACAGCAAAGGACCTTGTGAAGATGCTGGAGGAGACGGGTACAAAAGCATCTATATCCACAGTAAAATGAGTCCAATATCGATATAACCTGAAAGGCCGATCAGCAAGGAAGAAGCCACTACTCCAAAACCGTCATAAAAAAGCCAGATTACGATTTGCAACTGCACATGGGGACAAAGATCATACTTTTTTGAGAAATGTCCTCTGGTCTGATGAAACAAAAATAGAACTGTTTGGCCGTAATGACCATTGTTATGTTTGGAGGAAAAAGGGGGATGCTTGCAAGCCGAAGAACACCATCCCAACCGTGAAGCATGGGGGTGGAAGCATCATGCTGTGGGGGTGCTTTGCTGCAGGAGGGACTGGTGCACTTCACAAAATAGATGGCATCATGAGGAAGGAAAATGATGTGGATATATTGAAGCAACATCTCAAGACATCAGTCAGGAAGTTAAAGCTTCGTCGCAAATGGGTCTTCAAAATGGACAAATACCCCAAGCATACTTCCAAAGTTGTGGCAAAATGGCTTAAGGACAACAAAGTCAAGGTATTGGAGTGGCCATCACAAAGCCCTGACCTCAATCCTATAGAAAATGTGTGGGCAGAACTGAAAAAGTGTGTGCGAGTAAGGAGGCCTACAAACCTGACTCAGTTACACCAGCTCTGTTAGGAGGAATGGGCCAAAATTCACCCAACTTATTGTGGGAAGCTTGTGGAAGGCTACCCGAAATGTTTGACCCAAGTTAAACAATTTAAAGGCAATGCTACCAAATACTAATTGAGTGTAAGTAAACTTCTGACCCACTGGGAACGTGATGAGATAAATAAAAGCTGAAATAAAGAATTCTCTCTACTATTATTCTGACATTTCACATTCTTAAAATAAAGTGGTGATCCTAACTGACCTAAGACAGGGAATTTTTACTAGGATGAAATGTCAGGAATTGTGAAAAACTGTACATTGTCTACTGGTATCATTTTGTATTGAGAACATATAGCTCAACATGTAAACAATGTGTGAGTTTAGCTATACTCTGCTTCAGATGACAGATGCCCATAAGGCCAGTAATGCCATCATACTGTAGGCCTATGGCTGCACTGGCGATGCATGTTGTATGATAAGCTGCAAAATGGATTCACATAGCTGATATACAGAGATAATCAACGCTTCATCACTTCAAAATGTACAAATAAACTAACTTGTATGTAAAGATTAGACAGACATCTTAGTATAGTCCCCTGTAGCTCAGTTGGTAGAGCATGGCGCTTGCAACGCCAGGGTTGTGGGTTCGTTTCCCACGGGGGGCCATATGAAAATGTATGCATTCACTAACTCTAAGTCGCTCTGGATAAGAGCGTCTGCTAAATGGCTAAAATGTAAATGTAAAAAATAATAAATAATAAAGTAGTAACAAGTAGGCTATTATTACTAAAGCATCATTTCAGATGAACAAAAAAAACCTCCATACCTGCGGTGGCCAACACTGTTCCCTGATATACTTGTTAGGCCTACTGCTGCTAGGTAGCTCTCTCTCTGCTCTCTCCCTCCCCTCTGTCTGTCCTTGATTGCAGGAGTGAAGTCTGGTGTGCGGGAGTCAGGGTTCCAGCTGCAGCTCATTCACCATAATCACCTCAGCCTTTAAGACCCGGTCAAACTTACCACTCATCGTCAGATCATAGTCAAGACGACCATGTTAGTCTCGCTGCCGACTCAACCTGTTTATTTTTGCTCTTTGTGTTTTGGCCTGTTCTATTGACTTTTTCTCCTGTGCCACAGATATTTGGAACCTGACTCCTGCCTCCGCTTCACTCCTGCCACCACCATCCTGCTCTCCACTACCGGACCTCTCTTTTGGACTCACCACGGACACTAGGACATTACGGTACCACACCTGCCCTGACCTGGATCTGTTACCCTCCCTGTAACCTGGACTTGCTCTTCCCCTATTATTGGAAACCTGGACTATTGAACATTTTAAATAAACCTGTTAAACCTTCTCTGGCTTGGTGTACTTGTCTGCATTTGGGTTCTAATACTGGTAAATCATAACAGTATGATCTGACCATCATGAACCCAGCAGACAGTAGCTTGATACCACCCCAGAGTGCACTCAAATTTGGACTGCCATAGCCAATCAGGGCATTTTACTTGGCCAACATGATACCCTGTTTAAGACGATTGCTGAGGACAGTCAGGTGCTGCTTAATCAGGTTCAATTACTCACCAATCAAGTGTCTGCCCTTACTACCCCTTCAGCCCAGATCAGAGAGCCTTTTGTTCCTGCTCCAGAGCGCTATGACGGGAACATGGGAACCTGTGGCGATTTTTTGACTCAATGCTCGTTAGTGTTTGAACAACAGCCCCTCACCTACGCCTCAGAAAGAGCCCGTATTGCCTACCTTATCAACTCTACTAGCGGTTCCGCTCGTGCCTGGGGATCCGCGGTCTGGGAGAGTCAGTCGGACATTTGCAACGCTTTACGTTGCCTTCACCACTGAGATGAGGAAGGTTTTTGACCACCCCGTACGAGGCAAGGAGGCTGCGAAACGGTTGTTTTCTCTTCGGCAGGGCTCGCAGTGTGGCGGAGATGGCAGTGGAGTTTCGGACTTTAGCAGCAGTGAGTGGTTGGAATGACGAGGCATTACAAGGAGTGTTCATCAATGCTTTGTCTGAGACTTTAAAAGATGAATTGGTGTCATATGATGAATCGCCTACGCTGGATAATCTTATTTCACTCACCATCAGGTTGGATAATCGGATTCGGGAGCGCCGCCGGGAGAGGAGTGTTAGTTCCAAGCAACCTGTCTGTCATCAACAAACTCCTCCCCGCATCTTCCCTACGGAGAAAGCCGTGTCTTCCCGAGTCGATACGAGGAGCACTGAACCCGAAGCCATGGAGGTGGGTCGTGCACGGTTGTCCTCAGAGGAGCGTGCACGCCGCATTCAGGCTCGGGTCTGCCTGTATTGTGGAGAAGCTGGTCATTTCGTTCCTTCCTGCCCAGTTCGTCGGGGAAAAGGGCCGGCTCATCATTAATGGGAGAAGTTTTGGTGAGCCGAGCAGCGGATTCTTCCTCTTCTCCCCGCATTCTGCTCCAGGCATCCCTCCAGTGGCAGTTCCAGAACTCTCTCTGTTAGTGCGCTGATTGACTCTGGTGCAGACGAAAGCTTTTGGATAGAGAGTGGGCTCAACAAATGGATTTGGAGACTGTTCCTATGGACTGTCCGCTGCAGGCTAAGGGTCTGAATGGACAATTGTTGACCCATATTACCCATCAGACTGTTCCTGTTTGTCTTAGAGTGTCGGGAAATCATCAGGAGAACATTCAATTCCATATTATCGACTGCCCACAGACCCCTCTGGTCCTTGGTATCCCCTGGCTCATAAGACACAATCCACACATTGATTGGGTGACAGGTAGAATTGTTTCATGGAGCACATTTTGTCATGTGAATTGTTTGTGTTCTGCTCTGACTCCTGCCAGTACTGTGCCTCGACCTCCACTGGAGTCCATGGATCTTTCTAATGTTCCTGACGTGTATCATGACCTGGCATCCGTTTCTGCAAACACAGAGCTACTTCTCTTCCTCCTCACCGGCCTTACGACTGTGCCATTGACCTCCAGCCAGGAGCCCCGCCCCCCAGCAGTCGCCTGTACAATCTCTCCCGGCCGGAGACGGAGGCTATGGAGAACTACATTCGGGACTCCTTGGCGGCAGGTATTATGCGTCCTTCCTCGTCACCTGTAGGAGCGGGATTCTTTTTTGTTGCTAAGAAGGATAAGACCCTCAGACCCTGTATTGATTACCGTGGACTTAACAACATCACCATTAAGAACAAGTATTCTCTGCCTTTGATTAATTCTGCTTTTTCCCTCCTTCATGGTGCTACCATCTTTACGAAACTGGATCTACGAAATGCGTATCACCTGGTGCGCATTCGTAAAGGTGATGAATGGAAGACTGCCTTCAACACACCCTTGGGACATTTTGAGTATCTGGTTATGCCTTTTGGGTTGTCTAATGCCCCTGCTGTTTTTCAGGCACTAGTCAATGATGTCCTTCGGGACATGTTGAATCGGTTTGTTTTTGTCTATCTGGATGATATCTTGATTTTCTCAGAGTCCTCCCAGGAACATGAACTGCATGTGCGCCAGGTGTTGCAAAGGTTGTTGGAGAACAAACTGTTTGTGAAGATGGAGAAATGTGAATTTCATGTGTCTGAGACCTCTTTTTTGGGTTACATCATCGCTCAGGGGGAGTTGCGGATGGACCCAGCTAAGATCTCTGCTGTCACGGACTGGCCAGCCCCCTCTACCCGCAAACAACTTCAACGATTTCTGGGGTTTGCGAACTTCTATAGGAGGTTCATCAAGGACTACAGCCGCATTGCGGCGCCACTCACCGCTCTCACCTCCATCTCACGACCGTTCGCTTGGAATGAAGGGGCCGAATCAGCGTTCGAAGAACTGAAACATCGCTCGCCTCGGCTCCCATTCTGATGCAGCCGGACCCCGACCGCCAGTTTGTCGTGGAGGTGGATGCATCCGACACTGGGGTAGGTGCGGTGTTGTCGCAGCGTTCTCCTGAAGATAACAAACTGCATCCCTGTGCTTTTCTCTCAAGGAAACTTTCTCAGGCAGAGAGGAATTATGATGTTGGCAATCGTGAACTGCTCGCCGTTAAGCTGGCTCTCGAGGAGTGGCGACATTGGTTGGAGGGGGCGGAACAACCCTTCATCGTTTGGACGGATCATAAGAATCTGGCTTACCTCCAGTCAGCGAAGCAGCTCAACCCCCGTCAAGCCAGGTGGGCACTATTTTTGGGGAGATTCAATTTTTCTCTGTCTTACCGTCCTGGGTCACGCAACGTCAAGCCTGACGCCCTGTCTCGTGTTCATTCGGCTGTTGATACTGGTAGTAACCCTGAACCCATTTTGCCTCCTACCTGCAGTATTGCGGTCGTCACATGTGACATCGAGGGGATTGTTAGACAGGCTCAACATCATCAAGCTGACCCTGGGAGGGGTCCTCCTAACCGGATGTTTGTCCCTGAGTCTGCTCGCTCCCAGGTACTTCAGTGGGCTCACTCGTCTCCCCTTACCTGTCACCCTGGAGTTTCGCGGACCCTTGACTTTGTGCGACGGAAGTTCTGGTAGGCCACGATGGAGGCGGACACTCGAGCCTTCATTGCTGCTTGTACGGTATGTGCACGAAGTAAGAACTCCACCCAGGCCAGCGCTGGTCATCTACGACCTCTACCTATACCCAGCCGGCCCTGGTCGCATATCGCTATGGATTTTGTCACTGGACTTCCCCCCTCGTCTGGAAAGACTGTAATTCTTACGGTGATTGATCGTTTTTCTAAGTTCGCTCATTTTTTGGCCCTACCTAAACTGCCCACTGCCAGAGAGACGGCTGATATTTTGGTTGAACATGTGTTCCGCTCTCATGGTCTACCCACGGATATTGTCTCTGACAGGGGTCCCCAGTTTGTCTCCCAGGTGTGGAAAGCTTTCTGTAAAGCTTTGGGCATTACATCCAGCCTGTCCTCTGGATATCACCCCCAGACCAACGGGCAAGCCGAGAGAGCGAACCAGGAGATGGAGACCGCTCTTCGGCTGTGTCACAGGGTCTAACCCTGGGTCATGGAGCTCCATGCTCCCCTGGGTGGAATATGCTCATAACACCTTGACTAACGCTTCCTCTGGTTTGTCTCCTTTTCTGTGTGCTCTGGGTTATCAACCTCCCCTGTTCCCTTCTCAAGAGAGGGAACTGGCGGTACCTTCGGTGCAGTCCCACATGCGCCGCTGCTTCAAGGTCTGGAGGAAGGCCAGGGTAGCTCTGTCCCGAGCTTCGGCGTACATGCAGAGGCAAGCCAACCGTCACCGGTCCCAGGCTCCCCGGTTACTCTCCTGGTCAAGAGGTATGGCTGAAGTCACGGGACCTTCCATTGAAGGTGGAGTCTAAGAAGATGGCGCCTCGTTTTATAGGGACCGTTCAAGATACTGTCTATTGTTAACCCCTGCGCGGTTAAGCTACAGCTTCCTGCCTCCCTACGGGTTCATTCCACCTTTCATGTTTCCCAGATTAAGCCTGTGTCGGTTAGCCCTCTGTGCCCGCCCTCTCGTCCCCCTCCTCCGCCCAGGATCGTGGGTGGGGGTCCGGTCTACACTGTCCGGCGACTTCTGGATGTTCGCCACCGGGGTCGTGGTTTCCAGTACCTGGTGGATTGGGAGGGTTATGGTCCTGAGGAACGTTCCTGGGTGCCCAGGAGCTTCATTGTGGATCCTGCTCTGGTCCGAGAGTTTCATAGGTTACATCCCGATAAACCCCGTCGGCCGCCAGGTGGCGTCCGTAGAGGGGGGGTACTGTTAGGCCTACTGCTGCTAGGTAGCTCTCTCTCTGCTCTCTCCCTCCCTCTGTCTGTCCTTGATTGCAGGAGTGAAGTCTGGTGTGCGGGAGTCAGGGTTCCAGCTGCAGCTCATTCACCATAATCACCTCAGCCTTTAAGACCCGGTCAAACTTACCACTCATCGTCAGATCATAGTCAAGACGACCATGTTAGTCTCGCTGCCGACTCAACCTGTTTATTTTTGCTCTTTGTGTTTTGGCCTGTTCTATTTACTTTTTCTCCTGTGCCACAGATATTTGGAACCTGACTCCTGCCTCCGCTTCACTCCTGCCACCACCATCCTGCTCTCCACTACCGGACCTCTCTTTTGGACTCACCACGGACACTAGGACATTACGGTACCACACCTGCCCTGACCTGGATCTGTTACCCTCCCTGTAACCTGGACTTGCTCTTCCCCTATTATTGGAAACCTGGACTATTGAACATTTTAAATAAACCTGTTAAACCTTCTCTGGCTTGGTGTACTTGTCTGCATTTGGGTTCTAATACTGGTAAATCATAACAATACTGGGTGAGCAGACTTCTATTTCAGCTCAGCAATAGCACTTGTTGTTGGCCTGCTCCAATTGTAGTAGGTTTATACATTGTGTGTGATGTTTAACTGTATTTTTGTATACAATCTTTTCATAATGTCCTCTAAGAATCCTGAATCCAAGATGGCGTAGCAGTGCGGTCGTGTACTCTGTTGTGTGTCCGTGTAAATAGCCTGTTTTTAAAAAATTTTGTCTTTTGTTGTATATATTTCCCTATCACACTTTTCATCCTTCTACTAAATATACTTTCCTGCAACCCGCTTCACTCAATGTGGAACGGATTCTATTATTTACTTACCTTTTATCTAGAACCTCCAGTTGAAACTAGCTAGCCAGCTAACTAGCTACTTGCTATTAGCCACCGTTAGCGGTTTTCACCCAGAACATCGGATATTCTGTCGGAATAACTGAATCACTGGACCTTAACACCGGATCACAACCAGCTAGCCACAACCGAATGGATGTTGCTGTTGGCTAATCACCACTGCCCCCGAAGCAAGCACCAGTTAGCCTTGAGCTAGCCTCGAGCCAGGCCCATGTCCCGGCTATCTACTTCTCTGTCTACCGGACGGGAGTAGCCAGCTAACTAGCTACTTGCTATTAGCCACCGTTAGCGGTTTTTTCACCATTGTCCGTGGCCTGCACTACCTACCAGCCAGCTCTAGCCTGGACTATTATCGGCCAGTCTGCACAGCGCGTTATCGACCCAGAACATATCAGATTTTCTGCCGGAATCACTGAATCACTGGACCTTTAACACCGGATCATCGCAACTAGCTAGCAGCAACCGAATGGACGGGACCTCCTAGTGTTGACACGGAGCCCCGCCGATCCATCACGACTACTCTGCCGACGTAATCGTCTGTGGTTTTCAACAGCCTTCCCGTTGCGACGACCACGAAGATCCATCTGCTAGCCCTGGCCCGCTAGCACACACAATTCAACAGCCGTGCTTCCTGATTGCCTGTGCTGTAGCACCAATTCGAACTGCTCTCGGACTCACATTGCTGTTCACTGGACCTTATGATCACTCAGCTGCACAGCTGATGCCTGCTGGACTGTTCCTTTACACGGTACCCTGTCCTGTTTTATCTGTTTAGCCTCAGCCCAAACTTTCATCGCCATTACCAGTTGTTGTCTTAGCTCTCTCGAATAACACCTGTGATTGCTTTATGCCTCTCTCCCATGTCAATATGCCTTGCCTATTGCTGTTCCAGTTAGTTCTTATTATACAATTTCACTGTAGAGCCCCAAGTCCCTCTCAAACTGCCTCAAATAGCTCCTTTGTTCCACCCCCAATACACGCGGAGACCGGCTCAATCGGTGCCTCCAGTGATGCTATCTCTTTCATTGTTACCCAACGCTTAGGTTTACCTCCACTGTACTCATATCCTTCCATATCATTGTCTGTACATAATTCCCTGAATCTATTCTACAACGCCCGGAAATCTGCCCATTTTTATTCTCTGTACCCAACGCACTAGAAGACCAGCCTTGGCTTTTTGCATGTTAACATCAGAAGCCACCTTCCTACGTTTGAGTTATTCACTGCGTTAGCACACTCCGCCAACCCTGATGGTCTAGCAGTGTCTGAATCCTGGCTTAGGAAGGCCACCAAAAATTCAGAAATGTCCATCCCCAACTACAACATTTTCCGTCTAGATAGAACTACCAAAGGGGGTGGAGTTGCAAACGACTGTAGAAATAGCCTGCAGAGCTCTATTTTACTATCCAGGTCTGTGCCCAAACAGTTTGAGCTCCTACTTCTAAAAATCCACCTTTCCAGAAATATGTCTCTCACTGTTGCCGCTTGCTACAGACCCCCCTCAGCCCCCAGCTGTGCCCTGGACACCATATGTGAATTGATTGCCCCCCATCTATCCCTCAGAGTTTTTGTACTGCTTGGTGACCTAAACTGGGATATGCTTACCACCCGGCCATCCTACAATCCAAACTAGATGCCCTCAATCTCACACAAATTATCAAGGAACCTACCAGGTACAACCCTAAATCCGTAAACATGGGCACCCTCATAGATATCATCCTGACTAACTTACCCTCTAAATACACCTCCGCTGTCTTCAACCAGGATCTCAGCGATCACTGCCTTATTGCCTGCGTCCGTAACGGATCCGCGGTCAAACGACCACCCCTCATCACTGTCAAACGCTTACCTAAAACACTTTAGCGAGCAGGCCTTCCTAATTGACCTGGCCCAGGTATCCTGGATGGATATCGATCTCATTCCGTCAGTAGAGGATGCCTGGTTGTTCTTTAAAAGTGCTTTCCTCTCAATCTTAAATAAGCATGCCCCATTCAAAAAATTCAGAACTAAGAACAGATATAGCCCCTGGTTCTCCTCAGACTTGACTGCCCTTGACCAGCACAAAAACATCCTGTGGCGTACTGCATTAGCATTGAATAGCCCCCGCGATATGCAACTTTTCAGGGAAGTTAGGAACCAATATACACAAGCAGTTAGGAAAGCAAAGGCTAGCTTTTTCAAACAGAAATTTGCATCCTGTAGCACTAACTCCAAAAAGTTTTGGGACACTGCAAAGTCCATGGAGAATAAGAGCACCTCCTCCCAGCTGCCCACTGCACTGAGGCTAGGAAATACTATCACCACTGATAAATCTACAATATCGATAATTTCAACAAGCATTTTGCTACGGCTGGCCATGCTTTCCACCTGGCTACCACTACCCCGGCCACCAGCTCTGCACCCTCCACTGCAACTTGCCCATGCCCCCCGCTTCTCCTTCACACAAATTCAGACAGCTGATGTTCTGAAAGAGCTGCAAAATCTGGACCCCTAAAAATCATCTGGGCTAGACAATCTGGACCCTTTCTTTCTCAAATTAGCAGCCGAAATTGTTGCAACCCCTATTACTATCCTGTTCAACCTCTCTTTCGTAACTTCTGAGATCCCCAGAGATTGGAAAGCTGCCGCGGTCATCCCCCTCTTCAAAGGGGTGACACTCTATAGATCCAAACTGTTACAGACCTATATCCATCTTGCCCTGCCTTTCAAAAGTTTTTGAAAGCCAAGTTAACAAACAGATCACCGAACATTTCGAATCCCACCATACCTTCTCCGCTATGCAATCCGGTTTCCGAGCTGGTCATGAGTGCACCTCAGCCACGCTCAAGGTCCTAAACGATACTATGACCCCGATCGATAATAGACAGTACTGTGCAGCCGTCTTCATCTGGCCAAGGCTTTCGACTCTGTCAACCACCGCATTCTTATTGGCAGACTAAAGAGCCTTAGTTTCTCAAATGACTGCCTCGCCTGGTTCACCAACTACTTCTCAGATGGAGTTCAATGTGTCAAATCGGAGGGCCTGTTGTCTGGACCTATGGCAGTCTCTATGGGGGTGCCACAGGGTTCAATTCTCGGGCCGACTCTTTTCTCTGTGTATATCAATGATGTCGCTCTTGCTGCTGTTGACTCTCAGATCCACCTCTATGCAGACGACACCATTTTGTTTACATCTGGCCCTTCATTGGACACTGTGTTAGCAAACCTCCAATCGAGCTTCAATGCCATACAACACTCTTTCCGTAGCCTCCAACTGCTCTTAAACACTAGTAAAACTAAATGCATGCTCTTCAATCGAACGCTGCTGGCATCCACCCACCCGACTAGAATCACTACTCTCGGCGGGTCTGACCTAGAGTATGTGGACAACTACAAATACCTACGTGTCTGGTTAGACTGTAAACACTCCTTCCAGACTCACATTAAGCATCTCCAATCAAAAGTTACATCTAGAATCGGCTTCCTATTTCGCAACAAAGCCTCCTTCACTCATGCTGCTAAACATGCCCTCGTAAAACTGACTCTCCTACCGATCCTTGACTTCGGTGATGTCATTTACAAAATAGCCTCCAACACTCTACTCAGCAAATTGGATGTAGTCTATCACAGTGCCATCAGTTTTGTCACCAAAGCCCCATATACTACCCACCACTGTGACCTGTACGCTCTTGTTGGCTGGTCCTCACTACATATTCGTCGCCAAACCCACTGGCTCCAGGTCATCTATAAATCACTGCTAGGCAAATCCCCGCCTTATCTTAGCTCATTGGTCACCATAGCAACACCCACCCGTAGTATGCGCTCCAGCAGGTATATCTCACTGGTCATCCCCAAAGCCAACACCTCCTTTGGCCGCAATTCTTTCCAGTTCTCTGCTGCCAATGACTGGAACGAACTGCAAAAATCTCAGAAGCTGGAGACTCTTGTCTCCCTCACTAACTTTAAGCATCAGTTGTCAGAGCACCTTACCGATCACTGCACCTGTACACAGCCCTTCTGAAATTAGCCCACCCAACTACCTCATCCCCATATTGTTATTTATTTTGCTCATTTGCACCGCAGTATCTCTATTTGCACATCATCTCTTGCACATCTATCATTCCAGTGTTAATACTAAATTATAATTATTTTGCACTATGGCCTATTTATTGCCTTATCTCCATAATTGCTACATTTGCACACACTGTTTATATATTTTCTGTTGTATTTTTGACTTTATGTTTTGTTTACCCCATATGTAACACTGTGTTGTTGTTTTCTATCGCACTGCTTTGCTTCATCTTGGCCAGGTCGCAGATGTAAATGAGAAATCAACAAGAAAATAACCTGCCCTATCCAGTAGCTAGCCTAGGCAGCTGATTGTTCAGATCTAGTGCCCCTGCACTATGCGCCCATGCAAGTTTTTTGGGTCCTTACAAAAACTAAATAATGGGCAATCTTCACGATATGCGCTAAACAAAGTTAGTTTAGGGTTTAGAGCGGAGAGAAAATGGTGACTGTGCTTGAATCTGAAAGTGCGGCTAGTGAAGTCTGTGACAATTAATGGAAAATAGTGAAATCAAAGAATGAACAAAATGAGCAAAAGTTTAAGTAGAAGACAAGGACTGGTCCAATAATGCATTTCTTATTGGACTCCGTTTTTTGGACAAGGAGATTAATTTGGGAAATCCATTTGTAATATCGAGGACTGTGAAGTAAGCAGTGGGAAAGGTGGATTCAATCAAGGTAAATAGAAGAGGCCTTGTTTTGGTTAATTGTGTTGATGAAGAACAGAAGAACCTGGATCTGGCAAAATTAAGAAGTAGCATGTATTGATCTTCGGAGAAGGGCGCCTGCCAAAGGAGTTATAGCTGGAGTCTCGTTGGATACAGTGAGTGATTTTTTACGTTTGCCCACTGACAAAGAAATGATCAGTGTATAATTTTAATGGTAGATTTATTTGAACAGTGAGAGACAGAATAACAACAAAAAAATCCAGAAAAACACATGTCAAAAATGTTATACATTGATTTGCATTTTAATGAGGGAAATTGGTAAGCAACTATATTTGTATATATGTATTTATGTATATTTGGCCTTGTGTTTTAGGTTATTGTCCTGCTGAAAGGTGAATTTGTCTACCAGTGTCTGTTATAAAGCAGACTGAACCAGGTTTTCCTCTAGGATTTTGCCTGTGCTTAGCTCTATTCCATTAATTTTTATCCTAAAAAACTCCATAGTCCTTGCCGATTACAAGCCTACCCCTAACATGATGCAGCCACCACCATGCTTGAAAATATGAAGAGTGGTACTCAATGATGTGTTGTGTTTGCCCCAAACATTACGCTTTGTATTCAGGACATAAAGTTATTTCTTTGCCACATTTCTTGCAGTTTTATTTTAGTGCCTTATTGCAAACAGGATGCATGTTTTGGAATATTGTTATTCTGTACAAGCTTTCTTCTTTTCATTTAGGTTAGTATTGTGGGGTAACTACAATGTTGTTGATCCATCCTCAGTTTTCTATCAAAGCCATTAAACTCTGTATCTGTTTTAAAGTCACCACTGGCCTCATGGTGAAATCCCTGAGCAGTTTCCTTCCTCTCCGGCAACTGAGTTAGGAAGGACGCCTGTATATTTGTATTGGCTGGGTGTATGGCTGGGTGTATTGATACACCATACAAAGTGTAATTAATAACTTCACCATGCTCAAAGGGATATTCAATGTCTGCTTTTTTGTTGTTGTACCATCTACCAATAGGTGCCCTTCTTTGCGAGGCATTGGAAAACCTCCCTGGTCTTTGTGGTTGAATCTGTGTTTGAAATTCACTGCTCAACTGAGGGACCTTACACAATTAAGTACCTTACTGTGATTGTTTTAAATCAAAATGGTCAAAAAGAAACAAAAATAGATTCTTAGCAAGAGCAATTTCTCAAACAAGGATTTTGCTAGGACTGTCTGGGAGTGGTCTGAGTGGGAGGGGAAAACTGAAACCGAGCTGTTATTGGCAGAGATGTTTGGAACTTGCTTTCTTATTGGTCTATTTTCAAATGTACCACCTGATGATGTCACCAGGCAGGCCAAAACTCCATCCCACCAAAACAGGCTGACATTTCAGGCAGTCATTTCAAACAGGGTCATTATTATCATTTTCACAATTTCACATTATTATTCCAACCTCAGTGTGGAAATATATATAAAACACAGGAAAGTGGGCCTTTAAAAGGGAGTGTCGCCTAATCTTTGTTCATAAAGGGATACTTTAACAACTAAGTAAAATTGCGTGATATGGTTGCATTTTAGAACCTCGCTCCCCCGTCCCCCTTAGATGAATGGTTTTGACCACTAATGTTTGAGGCAAATTCGTTTCTCATGGCCCAGTGTCCCGGGTGTGCAGGGTTTGCTCATTTTCGACCATTCCACTGATCCTTTTTTTTTGGGACCACATTTTTATTTGTTTTGTTATTTGTTGTTGGGGGGGTTATAGGTACATTATTCATTTCAAATTATACGTTTATAAAACATGTACCCGTAGGCTGCCACTCAAAAGAAGAAAAAAAACAGTAAAAAATACATACAGTGGCTTGCGAAAATATTCACCCCCCTTGGCATTTTTCCTATTTTGTTGCCTTACAACCTGGAATTAAAATTGATTTTTGGGGGGTTTGTATCATTTGATTTACACAACATGCCTACCACTTTGAAGATGCCAAATATTTTTTATTGTGAAACAAACAAGACATATGACAAAAAAAGAAAATTTGAGCATGCATAACTATTCACCCCCCAAAGTCAATACTTTGTAGAGCCACCTTTTGCAGCAATTACAGCTGCATGTCTCTTGGGGTATGTCTCTATAAGCTTGGCACATCTAGCCACTGGGATTTTTGTCCATTCTTCAAGGCAAAACTGCTCCAGCTCCTTCAAGTTGGATGGGTTCTACTGGTGTACAGCAGTCTTTAAGTCATATCACAGATTATCAATTGGATTGAGGTCTGGGCTTTGACTAGGCCATTCCAAGACATTTAAATGTTTCCCCTTAAACCACTTGAGCGTTACTTTAGCAGTATGCTTAGGGTCATTGTCCTGCTGGAAGGTGAACCTCCGTCCCAGTCTCAAATCTCTGGAAGACTGAAACAGTTTTCCATCAAGAATTTCCCTGTATTTAGCACCATCCATCATTCCTTCAATTCTGACCAGTTTCCCAGTCCCTGCCGATGAAAAACATCCCCACAGCATGATGCTGCCACCACCACACTTCACTGTGGGTGATGAGAGGTGTTGGGTTTGCGCCAGACATAGCGTTTTCCTTGATGGCCAAAAAGCTCAATTTTAGTCTCATCTGACCAGAGTACCTTCTTCCATATGTGTTTGTTTATTTTTTTCTTTAAGCAATGGCTTTTTTCTGGCCACTCTTTCGTAAAGCCCAGCACTGTGGAGTGTACGGCTTAAAGTGGTCCTATGGACAGATACTCCAATCTCCGCTGTGGAGCTTTACAGCTCCTTCAGGGTTATCTTTGGTCTCTTTGTTGCCTCTCTGATTAATGCCCTCCTTGCCTGGTCCGTGAGTTTTGGTGGGCGGCCCTCTCTTGGCAGGTTTGTTGTGGTGCCATATTCTTTCAATTTTTTAAATAATGGATGTTCAAAGTTTCTGATATTTTTTTTATAACCCAACCCTGATCTGTATTTCTCCACAACTTTGTCCCTGACATGTTTGGAGAGCTCCTTGGTCTTCATGGTGCCGCTTGCTTGGTGGTGTTGCAGACTCTGGGGCCTTTCAGAACAGGTGTATATATACTGAGATCATGTGACACTTAGATTGCACACAGGTGGACTTTATTTAACTAATTATGTGACTTCTGAAGGTAATTGGTTGCACCAGATCTTATTTAGGGGCTTCATAGCAAATGGGGTGAATACATATGCACGCACCACTTTTAGGTTATTTATTTTTTAGAATGTTTTGTGTATGTCCATTACATGAAATCCAAATAAAAATCAATTAAATTACAGGTTGAGTACACCCCTCACATTTTTGTAAATATTTGAGTATATCTTTTCATGTGATAACACTGAAGAAATGACACTTTGCTACAATGTAAAGTAGTGAGTGTACAGCTTGTATAACAGTGTACATTTGCTATCCCCTCAAAATAACACAACACACAGCCATTAATGTCTAAACCGCTGGCAACAAAAGTGAGTACAAATATTTTTTCCCGCTGCCCCTGTTTCAATACAGGTGCATGATAATGGTCCATTCTAAATCAAAACAAATGTCACACATATATTATTTAGTAAAGAATAGTCTGATGGGTGACAATATTAGCCTATCACCTGTGAATTATAGTCTACCGGTCAAAAGAACACCTATTCATTCAAGGGCTTTTCTTTATTTTACTATTTTCTACATTGTAGAATAATAGTGAAGACATCAAAACTATTAAATAACACATATGGAATCATGTAGTAACCAAAAAAAAGTGTTGAATGAGTAGGTGTTCTAAAACTTTTGACCGGTTGTGTATATTATCACTTGTGAATGATGCCCAGCATAAGAAACAGTGCCTTTTTTTGGCTACTTTTTCTAATCATATTTGCACACCTCATGTAGCCTAGCCCATAGGCCTATATGTTTTAATAAGGTTTGTATCACAACTAAAGTGGCCAAATAAAATTAAGCACATTAATCCACTTTACAAGGGGTGTAGAGCCTAACTGGCATATATAAGCAGCGTGTGAGTTTAAAGTTTGGGGAAGATAATTTTCACCATAAAAATGCACCTTTATAATAAAAGCATTACATGCATAATTGCATTTGTGGTCACTTTTGATAATGGTGTTTTCCACTAATGTGATGAGTGTGATTAGAAGGAGTTAGGCGCAGGAGGGTAAATCACCGATAACAGAGTTTATTCCGTCGTTCACAGTTGCACTGGATAGCAACCACAAAATACAGGCACAGGGGAACAATCTACCCTGGCAATACAAGGTACGGGTAGCTCCAACAAAATACAGGCACAGGGAAATAATCTACCCCGGCAATACAAGGTGCGAGTAGCTCCACCGAGCTACACTCAACTCACATAAAACAATCACCCACAAGGACAAGGGGGCAGAGGGAACACTTATACACGGACTAATGAGGGGATATGAACCAGGTGTGTGTAATTGACAAGACAAGACAAATGGAATGATGATATATGGAGCAGCAGTGGCTAGTAAGCCGGTGACGATGAACGTCGAAGCCTGCCCGAACAAGGAGGGGAGGCAGCCTCGGCGGAAGTTGTGACAACTAATGGAACATTCATGCTTATAGCCTACTACCATGTGCGCATTGCTGTGCTTATAATGTGAATAAATAGCCTAATAGTTTATCAACATTTTAAGCTAAACATTCTGATCTGTTGCATCAGCCACGTTGCATAAAAAAGGTTTTTTGATGCTAGTGGTTGTATTAATTTGGGATCTATCACATCCCACAAATGTCCCAGACTATGTTTGGAATATTTACTTCTCGCACAGAATAGAATAGGTTGACTTTTGTACTATGGGGGATAGTAGATTGACATAGGCTAGTGCTTTTGCTGTTAGTTAGGCCTACTCATCTTGTTGGCTGATGAAAAGTAAATGTGGACATTTCTTCCAACATCTTCAATATGCACCTCGGAATTGGATAAGGACGCGCACAGTTGCGTCCCGGATGTGTCTGTCTTAACTTGCAGCCTGTGAGAAAGACCCGATCACGTGACGGAGAGCCATGTGAGTGAGAGACGTTTTGGATTGCGCAGCACACTCAGGGAGAAGGGCACAACGCAGCACTCTGGGCTGCAAAAGGCATGGATTATTTTAGGGTGCATTACGGGAATGCCGCCGTGAAATTCGAGGCATTATCAAGTGCTTGTCAAATTGTGAATGAGAGACTATTGGAGTGTGTACAGTCTGCACAAAAAAACTAAGCAGAACTCATGCCATTCAAGCAACTTTTTTCAAATAATCATTAGAGTCTCATCATGCAGCCTTACAATGTATAAAAAAATCAAAATATATAGTCCAACGTTTGTAAAACAACTAAAGTTACATTAATAACTCTAAATTAAGCATATAGGAGTACCTATTTCTTTGTTAAATCGCTCAACACAGAATAGCCGCATGTGCACACTCCCTCAAATCATTTGGAGAAAATATTTATATTTAATTCAGCTTTGTTCAATTGTATTCTTCATACTATAAAATAATATAAAAAGAATGCCACGGAATTATAATCAAATCTTGTCTACTAAATGAACTAGTGCAGCCCACAGCCATTTGGCATAGCCACATCAGGACCTAAAATAAGGACAACTCAGAGAATGCTATTCTTTTCTTCTGAAATAAACTACATTTTCTTCATATCATGCTTCTTTAGACCTGTCTAAAATAAATATTGTATTTATTGTGAAGATGTAGGCTATATTACGTGGATTTATTAAACTTTTTTAAATGGCTTGTAGGCTGTGTGTGGAAGCCAGGTGTCAGGTGTCAGTGTGCAGCGGTAGGACGGAGTCAGGCGCAGGACACAGAACTGAGTAACAGACAAACTTTATTAGGAAAGAAACAAATACTAATTCCACGCAGGGAAATACACCAGCTCACAGCAGTCATAAACACCAAACAAAGAACAATCACGCACAAAACCATGAGGGAACCAGAGGGTTAAATAGGGAAATAATCATAACGTGATGGGAACCAGGTGTGTACAATCAAGACAAAACAAATAGAACACAGAAACGTAGATCGGTGGCAGCTAGAAGACCGGTGACGACGACCGCCGATAGCCGCCCGCACAAGGAGAGGCACCAACTTCGGCGGAAGTCGTGACACCAGGAGATGCTAAATGTGTTTATGTTAATTAACGGTCAATTACCGTGAGACTGGCAGTTATTTGTTTGACAATCACCGGCTGACGAAATTTCGTGACCGCCACAGCCCTAGTCTATACCCTTCTATAACATGCAATTTACATTAAAAAAATTCAGATTTGGTTGTAAAAAAGCAAACTTCTACTTTAAGTCTCCAAACTTAGGACATTTATTTACATCATGTATTGATCTAATTTAATCCAAGGCGATAACAAACATATTATTAAATTAGTATAGTACAAAGTCATTGTTTATACACCTATAGTGCCTTGCAAAAGTATTCATCCCCCTTGGCATTTTTCCTATTTTGTTTATGACAACCTGTAATTTAAATTGATTTTTATTTGGATTTCATGTAATGGACATACACAAAATAGTCCAAATTGGTGAAGTGAAATGAAAAAAATTACTTGTTTCAAAACGTTCAAAAAATAAATAATGGAAAAGTGGTGTGTGCATATGTATTCACCCCCTTTGCTATGAAGCCCCTAAATAAGATCTGGTGCAACCAATTACCTTCAGAAGTCACATAATTAATTAAATAAAGTCCACCTGTGTGCAATCTAAGTGTCACCTGATCTCAGTATATATACACCTGTTCTGAAAGGCCCCGAGTCTGCAACACCACCAAGCAAGGGGCAAAAATAACCCTGAAGGAGCTGCCAAGCTCCACAGCGGAGATTGGAGTATCTGTCCATAGGACCACTTTAAGCCGTACGCTCCACAGAGCTGGGCTTTACGGAAGAGTGGCCAGAAAAAAGCCATTGCTTAAAGAAAAAAATAAACAAACACATATGGAAGAAGGTACTCTGGTCAGATGAGACTAAAATTGAGCTTTTTGGCCATCAAGGAAAACGCTATGTCTGGCGCAAACCCAACAACACTCATCACCCTGAGAACACCATCCACCATGCTGTGGGGAAGTTTTTCATCAGCAGGGACTGGGAAACAGGTCAGAATTTAAGGAATGATGGATGGCGCTAAATACAGGGAAGTTATTGAGGGAAACCTGTTTCAGTCTTCCAGATATTTGGGACTGGGACGGAGGTTCACCTTCCAGCAGGACAATGACCCTAAGCATACTGCTAAAACAACACTCAAGTGGTTTAAGGGGAAACATTTAAATGTCTTGGAATGACCTAGTCAAAGTCCAGACCTCAATCCAATTGAGAATCTGTGGTATGACTTAAAGATTACTGTACACCAGCGGAACCCATCATACTTGAAGGAGCTGGAGCAGTTTTGCCTTGAAGAATGGGCAAAAATCCCAGTGGCTAGATGTGCCAAGCTTATAGAGACATACCCCAAGAAACTTGCAGCTGTAATTGCTGCAAAAGGTGGCTCTACAAAGTATTGCATCTTCAAAGTGGTAGGCATGTTGTGTAAATCAAATGATACAAACCCCCCAAAAGTCTATTTTAATTCCAGGTTTTAAGGCAACAAAATAGGAAAAATGCCAAGGGGGGTGAATACTTTCGCAAGCCACTGTATTTTGTTTATTCACCTGTTTTATCACAAAACCGGATAGCAACCTCTGTCCACAAAGCATATTGCATGTACAGTAACAGACAGTTTCATGACCTACAGCATGGTCAAGCAAGTTAATGTTTCCGACATTTTTGGACCACTAAACAACTATTGATTTAGAACAACAGAGAGTTACTGCCAGTCACAAAGAAAATAGGAGCTGCATCCACTATTCCAGCACCATTTCAACTTCAACATTTCAACATCATCAAATCACCTCTGCTTAGTCTAATACAGTGAAAACTAAAATATACCAAAAACTATTTAGTCCAATCAACGTAAGCTAAATATGATGTGGCTGTCCATGGTTCTGATTTCTGTGTGTGTGTGTGCGTGTGTGCATGCGTGCGCGTTCGTGCAAGTAGAAAAACATGTCGACTCACCCTAACGTTACTTGTAGAAGTTTGAACAACGCCAATGCCATCCTCCTCTCTTTCATGTTGACGAAACGTTCTATCACTCTGTCATACATCACACACTTTTATTTTTTGTTGTCCCAGGCTACCTGGCTAAAATACTTACTCCTAGCCTAACTTCCATTCATGGGCAACGTTAGCAAATGAACATTAGCATTCTTCATCTAGCTACTTATTGAACTTCCACCCTCTCAGGCCAGGGGCACAACAATGTATGAATTAATGGTTGGATCAGAATCGCTGTTATAATCATTGGCCAGTACAGAGAATTAAGTAAAACCACAATTCCAAATCCCTATCTCCATCCATGGCTAATTTAAGTTGGACCTGAGGAGTGCCTACAACCTGATCCGAATCCGGGAAGGAGACGAGTGTAAGACGGCATTCAGCACTACCTCAGGCCACTATGAATACTGCGTCATGCCCTATGGCCTCGCCAACGCACCTTCCGTGTTCCAGTCCTTCGTCAATGACGTGTTCCGAGACATGCTGAGTAGACAGGTGGTGGTGTACATCGATGATATCCTGATCTACTTGGCTACGTTCGAGGAGCATGTCAGTGACGTCAAAGCGGTCCTACTCTACCCCCGGGAACACAGCCTGTTGGTGAAGGGGGAGAAATGCGAATTCCACCAACAGGCCATCTCCTTCCTGGGATACAGGATCAGTCCTCAGGGGGTGTTCATGGAAAGAGTGGAGACGGACGCCGTCAGGTCATGGCTAGTCCCCACCACCATCAAGGGCCTACAGAGCTTCCTGGGCTTCGCAAATTTCTACCGGCGTTTCATCAGGTCCTTCAGCTCCATAACCGCCCGCTCACCTCTCTCCTTAAGGGGGGGCCTCAGAAGCTGGTTTGGAACCCTGAGGCTGACGCTGCCTTCAAGAGGCTTAAGGAGAGGTTCACCGCAGTGCCCCTCCTAAAACACCCAGATCCAGCTCGTCATTTCATTCTGGAGGTGGACGCATCTGAGGAGGGTGTGGGTGGGGTCCTCTCCCAGCGGCAAGGTAAGCCAGAGAGAATGTACCCCTGTGCCTTTGTCTCGGAAAAGCTTACCCCCGCAGAGAGGAGTTATGGAGTTGGAGACAGGGAGCTGTTGGCGGTGGTCCTCGCTCTGGAGAAATGGAGACACTGGCTGGAGGGCGCAGTCCATCCATTCTGGATTCTCACTGACCACCGGAATTTGAAGCACATACGGGCAACGAAACGGATGAACTCTCGTCAAGCCAGTTGGGCCCAATTTCTTACTCGCTTTCAGTTTATTCTGTCCTACTGCCCAGGATCCCAGAATGTGAAAGCCGACGCACTCTCCAAGATGCACCATACCGGAGAAAGGAAGGATCTGGGGGGTCCTATCCTACCTCCGTCTTTCATCGTGGCACCTGTCATTTGGGATGTGGACGAAGACATCCGCTTTGCGGCTCAGGAGGACCCAGCGTCTGCCAACGCCACTCCGGGGCGCGTTATGTACCCACCAGGGTACATCTTCTCAGCTGCAAGGGCCAAGTAACCTGCAGCTGCAGATCAATGTGCACAACTTTTATAATTCCTATTAGATCATGTTAAAGGTGTACTTTTCAGAAATGTTTACCCAATCTTAATGGTTGTCTTTCCTCAAGAAGGGTTATACGGCTGTCTTATAATTTTAATACAAGCTCTACGGAAATCCCTGTGCTGTGAAGTAAAAAAAAATGCATGGAACGCGAGTAAAGCACCTTATATAATAAATATCATGGAAAATAGTTATGTTCCAAAATCTTTAATTCTGAACAAAAATGTGTAACAAATAACAGATGAATAGACAAAAGAAGAAACACAATTGAAACCTCAATTTAAGTGTGTTGTCCTACTACACTCAGGGGTATAGACAGTCTGACTCAACAACAGTATTTCCCACTACTGGCTCTGTCCTTCTGCCACCCACCATCCTCCAGCCAAAAGAAAACTGTGCCACTGCTGCCCTCCAGCTCTCAGAGAGCTCCTCTGCAGCTGTTCACTGACAATGTGGAAGCCAGCACTCAGAGCTGCCATCTCCCCCCTGGTTGAGGGGTGCCTTGCCTCGAGAGTAGTAGGGGCTTGGCACCTGCCTTAAGCATCCCCTCCGGGGAGCCTGCCACTGTCAATGCACTGTTCTTCTGTGCCATAATGCCACCAAAGATAAAATATCTGCCTGGATAGGTGCCTCTCTCTCAGTCACTGCCACCATGGCCCAGTTTTTAAAACGTTATCTGATCAGATTTCTGCAATTGGATAGGATGAAATGTTAAAATTGGGTTCAGATTTGGTAATCCAATCTGACCTTTAATCGGGATTAAATGTTGTTTTGCGTTTTTCAGGTGATTAGGATTATCTTTATCCCACTGGAAGGGTGGATTCAGGGTGGACTTAGAAAGGTGAGAGGCACTACAACCAAGAAAGGTCAATGTAACTAAGGTGAAAAGGTTTGAAAAAACATTCTTACATCTGAAAAATGAAGGTTCATTATGTTAAATTGACCGCAATATAGGTACAGTGGGGGAAAAAAGTATTTAGTCAGCCACCAATCGTGCAAGTTCTCCCACTTAAAAAGATGAGAGAGGCCTGTAATTTTCATCATAGGTACACGTCAACTATGACAGAGAAATTGAGAAGAAAAAAAAATCCAGAAAATCACATTGTAGGATTTTTAATGAATTTATTTGCAAATTATGGTGGAAAATAAGTATTTGGTCACCTACAAACAAGCAAGATTTCTGGCTCTCACAGACCTGTAACTTCTTCTTTAAGAGGCTCCTCTGTCCTCCACTCGTTACCTGTATTAATGGCACCTGTTTGAACTTGTTATCAGTATAAAAGACACCTGTCCACAACCTCAAACAGTCACACTCCAAACTCCACTATGGCCAAGACCAAAGAGCTGTCAAAGGACACCAGAAACAAAATTGTAGACCTGCACCAGGCTGGGAAGACTGAATCTGCAATAGGTAAGCAGCTTGTTTTGAAGAAATCAACTGTGGGAGCAATTATTAGGAAATGGAAGACATACAAGACCACTGATAATCTCCCTCGATCTGGGGCTCCACGCAAGATCTCACCCCGTGGGGTCAAAATTATCACAAGAACGGTGAGCAAAAATCCCAGAACCACACGGGGGACCTAGTGAATGGCCTGCAGAGAGCTGGGACCAAAGTAACAAAGCCTACCATCAGTAACACACTACGCCGCAAGGGACTCAAATCCTGCAGTGCCAGACGTGTCCCCCTGCTTAAGCCAGTACATGTCCAGGCCCGTCTGAAGTTTGCTAGAGTGCATTTGGATGATCCAGAAGAGGATTGGGAGAATGTCATATGGTCAGATGAAACCAAAATAGAACTTTTTGGTAAAAACTCAACTTGTCGTGTTTGGAGGACAAAGAATGCTGAGTTGCATCCAAAGAACACCATACCTACTGTGAAGCATGGGGGTGGAAACATCATGCTTTGGGGCTGTTTTTCTGCAAAGGGACCAGGACGACTGATCCGTGTAAAGGAAAGAATGAATGGGGCCATGTATCGTGAGATTTTGAGTGAAAACCTCCTTCCATCAGCAAGGGCATTGAAGATGAAACGTGGCTGGGTCTTTCAGCATGACAATGATCCCAAACACACCGCCCGGGCAAGGAAGGAGTGGCTTTGTAAGAAGCATTTCAAGGTCCTGGAGTGGCCTAGCCAGTCTCCAGATCTCAACCCCATAGAAAATCTTTGTAGGGAGTTGAAAGTCCGTGTTGCCCAGTGACAGCCCCAAAACATCACTGCTCTAGAGGAGATCTGCATGGAGGAATGGGCCAAAATACCGTGTGTGAAAACCTTGTGAAGACTTACAGAAAACATTTGACCTGTGTCATTGCCAACAAAGGGTATATAACAAAGTATTGAGAAACTTTTGTTATTGACCAAATACTTATTTTCCACCATAATTTGCAAATAAATTCATTAAAAATCATACAATGTGATTTTCTGGAATTTTTTTTCTCATTTTGTCTTTCATAGTTGACGTGTACCTATGATGAAAATTACAGGCCTCTCTCATCTTTTTAAGTGGGAGAACTTGCACAATTGGTGGCTGACTAAATACTTTTTTCCCCCACTGTATGTAGTCAGTTGTTATATTGAGAAGTGTCAAATAAATTAATATACTTACTTATAAGTAATCTAGGCACCTTTATTAATGTATTACTTTACTCATCTCTGGTTCCCTATGACAGTGTAGAAGTAGTACCATAACTTGTCTTATAGATAGCAAGGTGTTGGCCTGTTCAAAGCACGTAAAATCCAGATTCTGTGATCTTGATATTGTGGTATCTGGATCAGAAGGATCCTATTCGATTATTTTCAGAAGAAAAGGATCAGAAACAGCCAGATCGATCTGATCCTGATTTGAAAAAAATATGATTTTTTGATCCAGATTAAAAGTTTTGAAAAACTGGGCACAGGGGCTCTCTACAGTGGAAATTGTTAATTATTATTTGTTCTTAATTGACTTGTCTGCAATAAATAAAGGTTCAAAAAAGATATAAAAAAATACTCTCAGTGTTGGCTATGATATTCTGGGACTCATTTTAACTGGTTAAGTAATATGGACACACACAAAAAAACTCCTGGGCCAAGCTATGAGGCATCCTTTTGTGCTGGTGCTGACTGCATTCTCTAACTGAGCCACTAAGGGCGCTGGCACCTGCAGCATCCATCGTTCACCTGCAACATTAGCCATTGAAAGTAAGTTGACCTCAACACTTTTCACCAGACTGAGGTGGCTGTGTTCACAGTACACGATTTTGTTCCTCAAGGGTGGGGAGACCAAAGTACACGAGCTGAAGACACGTCTGACTAATGAGATCTGTTGAACTGCTGCCAAAATAAGGGGAAATAATTGTTCTTCGGATGAGATCTGCATGAGCAAAAGGGAACAAAATATTTTGGCAGAAAAATACCTGTGTCTAGTTTTACAGAGCCCCCTCTTTTCTAATTTGAGACGAGAATTACTACTGCTGACAGCCAAATGGAGGTCTTATCAATCTACTTCAGTGTGAACCATCACTGTGTAAATCTTCATAGAGGGAAACTTTGAGGGAGCTATTTTCATAACGGAAACATGATTGCACGTCAGTTCTTGGCGAAAAGGTGTTATTGCATTGTTCTGTTCTTAAAGTCACATGTTATTTTGTTTTGGGGGATTTGTGTGATCTAAAATGGCCTCCTTTCATAATTGAAGAAGTGTCATGATGAAAAAGCCGTTAAGGAACAAAAAAAGTTAGTGGATATGAGCACGCAGTAGCTGACACTGATATTTAAATATGAACCAATGACGGCTGACTCCACTTCAGTACACAGTAATATTGACTTATTATTACTCATTATGTGAATCATAGATAGAACATTTAAAAAACCAAATCTGTCAGAGAAACAGTTACTGTATTTACAATATTCTACAGTTTTCCAATACCCCAAATACAGATATCACACAGACAAGATGGCATAGAGTAGCACAGTACACTACAATCAAGCGGAATACCTACACCTGATGTTGGATTTCCTTTACAAACTTACACGATTAAATTAGTGCCTAATCAATACACAAACTACTTAGAATTTTCGGTCTTGATGAGATGTTTCACCCCAGTTATTTTGTCCCCAATGGTTTCATGTTACATTTGCTTAGAAGACAGGACACAACTTTTCCTCATTTATCTCTGGATGCATGGTCAAACATAAAGGGCCAATTGCAACCATCGAAAGCCAGCAGATTATTGCCAGGGCCCAGTTTTTCAAAAGTTATCTGGATTTTGCCTATCGGATAGGATTAAATGCATAGAAATAATATTTATAGAACGGATTAATCATCGACTTGAATGGGGACTTCCGTTCTATTTATTCAATGTTTATGCATTTAAACCTATCCGATAGGCGAAATCCAGATAGATAACTTTTGAAAAACTGGTTAAACCATCACATTTAGTTAAACTATCAATACGCACTAAAATCACCCACTAAGCTGATCTCAATTGCAACCGCCATTTGCCACCGATTTACCACGGATGTCGAGGTTATTTTTTTGTCCTTATTACAACCAACATTTTTCAAGACAATTTCGCCCTCTGATGGGTATTATCATCTGAACAATTTGATCCTGCAATTTGATCTGACTAAGGCCGATTTGTCTATTTGACAGTCATTCAGTACAATTGAAATAAAGTATTTCCTAGTTCACCACAACAACTCTACTGAGCCAATTTACCCGACACCTTTTATGAATGGAAAACTACTGTTGGTGTAGGCTATTCTTATTATAAAATAAAATAAATACTAGGCTACTGAAAAACGGAATTTAGAACGTTCATACGCATAGAAAAAGTGTGATTTATCAAACAATACTATGAGTGTCATACGCACACCGGTTGGAGATAACCATTGATACACTGAACAAAAATATAAACGCAACATGCAACAATTTCAAAGATTTTACTGAGTTAGAGTTCATGTAAGGAAATGAATCAGTTGAAATAAATTCATTAGGCCCTAATCTATGGATTTCACATGACTGGGAATACAGATATGCAACTGTTGGTCACAGATACCTTATCAGAAAACCAGTCAGTATCTGGTGTGACCACCATTTCTAATCAAACCAAATCAAATGGTATTTGTCGCATACACATGTTTAGCAGATGTTATAGCGGGTGTAGCGTAATGCTTGTGCTTCTAGCTCTGACAGTGCAGTAATATCTAACAAGTAATATCTAACAATTTCACAACATATACCTAATACACACAAAACTAGTAAGGAATGGAATTTAAGAATATATACATATATGGACAAGCAATGACAATGACAGAGCGGCATGGACTAAGATACAGTAGAATATTATAGAATAGAATACAGTATATACATATGAGATGAGTAGTGCAAGATATGTAAACATTATTAAAGTGACTAGTGTTCCATTTCTTAAAATGGCCAGTGATTTCAATAGGCAGCAGCAGCCTCTAATGTGCTAGTGATGGCTATTTAACAGTCTGATGGCCTTGCGATAGAATATGTTTTTCATTCTCTCGGTCCCAGCTTTGATGCACCTGTACTGACCTCGCCTTCTGGATGATAGCGGGGTGAACAGGCAGTGGCTCGGGTGGTTGATGTCCTTGATGATCTTTTTGGCCTTCCTGTGACATCGGGTGCTGTACAGTGGAGAAAAAAGGTATTTAGTCAGCCACCAATTGTGCAAGTTCTCCCACTTAAAAAGATGAGAGAGGCCTGTAATTTTCATCATAGGTACACGTCAACTATGACAGACAAATTGAGATTTTTTTTCTCCAGAAAATCACATTGTAGGATTTTTAATGAATTTATATGCAAATTATGGTGGAAAATAAGTATTTGGTCACCTACAAACAAGCAAGATATCTGGCTCTCACAGACCTGTAACTTCTTTAAGAGGCTCCTCTGTCCTCCACTCGTTACCTGTATTAATGGCACCTGTTTGAACTTGTTATCAGTATAAAAGACACCTGTCCACAACCTCAAACAGTCACACTCCAAACTCCACTATGGCCAAGACCAAAGAGCTGTCAAAGGACACCAGAAACAAAATTGTAGACCTGCACCAGGCTGGGAAGACTGAATCTGCAATAGGTAAGCAGCTTGGTTTGAAGAAATCAACTGTGGGAGCAATTATTAGGAAATGGAAGACATACAAGACCACTGATAATCTCCCTCGATCTGGGGCTCCAAGCAAGATCTCACCCTGTGGGGTCAAAATGATCACAAGAACGGTGAGCAAAAATCCCAGAACCACACGGGGGGACCTAGTGAATGACCTGCAGAGAGCTGGGACCAAAGTAACAAAGCCTACCATCAGTAACACACTACGCCGCCAGGGACTCAAATCCTGCAGTGCCAGACGTGTCCCCCTGCTTAAGCCAGTACATGTCCAGGCCCGTCTGAAGTTTGCTAGAGTGCATTTGGATGATCCAGAAGAGGATTGGGAGAATGTCATATGGTCAGATGAAACCAAAATAGAACTTTTTGGTAAAAACTCAACTCGTCGTGTTTGGAGGACAAAGAATGCTGAGTTGCATCCAAAGAACACCATACCTACTGTGAAGCATGGGGGTGGAAACATCATGCTTTGGGGCTGTTTTTCTGCAAAGGGACCAGGACGACTGATCCGTGTAAAGGAAAGAATGAATGGGGCCATGTATCGTGAGATTTTGAGTGAAAACCTCCTCCCATCAGCAAGGGCATTGAAGATGAAACGTGGCTGGGTCTTTCAGCATGACAATGATCCCAAACACACCGCCCGGGCAACGAAGGAGTGGCTTCGTAAGAAGCATTTCAAGGTCCTGGAGTGGCCTAGCCAGTCTCCAGATCTCAACCCCATAGAACATCTTTGGAGGGAGTTGAAAGTCCGTGTTGCCCAGCGAAAGCCCCAAAACATCACTGCTCTAGAGGAGATCTGCATGGAGGAATGGGCCAAAATACCAGCAACAGTGTGTGAAAACCTTGTGAAGACTTACAGAAAACGTTTGACCTGTGTCATTGCCAACAAAGGGTATATAACAAAGTATTGAGAAACTTTTGTTATTGACCAAATACTTATTTTCCACCATAATTTGCAAATAAATTCATTAAAAATCCTACAATGTGATTTTCTGGATTTTTTTTCCTCATTTTTTCGGTCATAGTTGACGTGTACCTATGATGAAAATGACAGGCCTCTCTCATCTTTTTAAGTTGGAGAACTTGCACAATTGGTGGCTGACTAAGTACTTTTTTCCCCCACTGTATGTGTCTTGGAGGGCGGGTAGTTTTTACATTTTACATTTAGCTCTTATCCAGAGCGACTTACAGTTAGTGAGTGCATACATTTTTTTCATACTGGCCCCCTGTGGGAAACGAACCCACAACCCTGGCTGTGCAAGCGCCATGCTCTACCAACTGAGCTACATGGGGCCACAGTTTGCCTCCGGTAATGCGTTCGGCAGACCGCACCACCCTCTGGAGAGCCCTGTGGTTGCGGGCAGTGCAGTTGCCGTACCAGGTGGTGATACAGCCCAACAGGATGCTCTCAATTGTGCATCTGTAAAAGTTTGTGAGGGTTTTAGGTTCCAAGCCAAATTTCTTCAGCCTCCTGAGGTTGAAGAGGCTCTGTTGCGCCTTCTTCACCACACTGTCTGCGTGGGTGGACCATTTCAGTTTGTCGGTGATGTGTACGCCAAGGAACTTGAAGCTTTCCACCTTCTCCACTGTGGTCCCGTCGATGTGGATAGGGGGGTGCACCCTCTGCTGTTTCCTGAAGTCCACGATCATCTCCTTTGTTTTGTTGAAGTTGAGTGAGAGGTTATTTTCCTGGCACCACACTCCCAGAGCCCTCACCTCCTCCCTGTAGGCAGTCTCATCATTGTTGGTAAATTTGCCTCATGCAGTGCGACACATCTCCTTCGCATAGAGTTGATCAGGCTGTTGATTGTGGCCTGTGGAATGTTGTCCCACTCCTCTTCAATGGCTGTGTGAAGTTGCTGGATATTGGCAGGAACTGGAACACGCTGTCGATCCAGAGAATCCCAAACATGCTCAATGGGTGACATGTCTGATGAGTATGCAGGCCATGGAAGAACTGGGACATTTTCAGCTTACAGGAATTGTGTACAAATCCTTGCGACATGGGGCCATGCATTATCATGCTGAAACATGAGGTGATGGCGGCAGATGAATAGTACGACAATGGGCCTTAGGATCTCGTCACGGTATCTCTGTACATTCAAATTGCCATCGATAAAATGCAATTGTGTTCGTTGTCCGTAGCTTATGCCTGCCCATACCATAACCCCACCGTCACCATGGGGCACTCTGTTCACAACATTGACATCAGCAAACTGCTCGCCTGCATGATGCCATACACGCTGTCTGCCCTATGCCCGGTACAGTTGAAACCGGGATTCATCGGTGAAGAGCACACTTCTCCAGCGTGCCAGTGGCCTGCAGTCAGGTCAAGACGCTGGTGAGGATGAAGAGCACGAAGATGAGCTCCCCTGAGACGGTTTCTGAAAGCCGGTTGCGCAAACCCCCAGTTTTGTCAGCTGTCCGGGTGGCTGGTCACAGATGATCCGGAAAGTGAAGAAACCGGATATGGAGGTCCTGGGCTGGCGTGGTTACACATGGTCTGCAGTTGTGAGGCCGGTTGGACGTACTGCCAAATTCTCTAAAACGACGTTGGAGGCAGCTTATGGTAGAGAAATGAACATTCCATTTTCTGGCAAGAGCTCTGGTGGACATTCCAGCAGTCAGCATTCCAAATCCATGCTCCCTCAAAACTTGAGACATTGTGTTGTGTGACAAAACTGTACATTTTAGAGTGGCCTTTTATTGTCACCAGCACAAGGTGCACCTGTGTAATGATCATGCTGTTTAATCAGCTTCTTGATATGCCACACCTGTCAGGTGGATGGATTATCTTTGCAAAGGAGAAATGCTCACTAACAGGGATGTAACAAATGTGTGCACAACATTTGAGAGAAATAAACTTTTTGTGCGTATGGATAATGTCTGGGATCTTTTATTTCAGCTCATGAAACATGGGACCAACACTTTACATGTTGAATTCATATTTTGGTTCAGTATCAATACCAATATTGTTCTCAGCCTCAGTGCTCATGCACAACCTTGGCTATTTGCATCTCGAAACGCCCCTAATAAACCATAGAGTGGGGAGAACAAGTATTTGATACACTGCCGATTTTGCAGGTTTTCCTACTTACAAAGCATGTAGAGGTCTGTAATATTTATCATAGGTACACTTCAACTGTGAGAGTCTAAAACAAAAATCCAGAAAATCACATTGTATGATTTTTAAGTAATTAATTTGCATTTTATTGCATGACATAAGTATTTGATCACCTACCAACCAGTAAGAATTCCGGTTCTCACAGACCTGTTAGTTTTTCTTTAAGAAGCCCTCCTGTTCTCCACTCATTACCTGTATTAACTGCACCTGTTTGAACTCGTTACCTGTATAAAAGACACCTGTCTCACACACTCAATCAAACAGACTCCAACCTCTCCACAATGGCCAAGACCAGAGAGCTGTGTAAGGACATCAGGGATACAATTGTAGACCTGCACAAGGCTGGGATGGGCTACAGGACAATAGGCAAGCAGCTTGGTGAGAAGGCAACAACTGTTGCCGCAATTATTAGAAAATAGAAGAAGTTCAAGATGATGGTCAATCACCCTCGGTCTGGGGCTCCATGCAAGATCTCACCTCGTGGGGCATCAATGATCATGAGGAAGGTGAGGGATCAGCCCAGAACTACACGGCAGGACCTGGTCAATGACCTGAAGAGAGCTGGGACCACAGTCTCAAAGAAAACCATTAGTAACACACTACGCCGTCATGAATTAAAATCCTGCAGCGCACGAAAGGTACCCCTGCTCAAGCCAGCGCATATCCAGGCCCGTCTGAAGTTTGCCAATGACCATCTGGATGATCCAGAGGAGGAATGGGAGAAGGTCATGTGGTCTGATGAGACAGAAATATAGCTTTTTGGTCTAAACTCCACTCGCCGTGTTTGGAGGAAGAAGAAGGATCCCAACCGTGAAGCATGGAGGTGGAAACATCATTATTGAGGGGAGGATGGATGGGGCCATGTATCGCGATATCTTGGCCAACAACCTCCTTCCCTCAGTAAGAGCATTGAAGATGGGTTGTGGCTGGGTCTTAGCATGACAACGACCTGAAACACACAGCCAGGGCAACTAAGGAGTGGCTCCGTAAGAAGCATCTCAAGGTCCTGGAGTGGCCTAGCCAGTCTCTAGACCTGAACCCAATAGAAAATCTTTGGAGGGAGCTGATAGTCCGTATTGCCCAGCGACAGCCCCGAAATCTGGAGAAGGTCTGTATGGAGGAGTGGGCCAAAATCCCTGCTGCAGTGTGTGCAAACCTTGTCAAGACCTACAGGAATAGTATGATCTCTGTAATTGCAAACAAAGGTTTCTGTACCAAATATTAAGTTCTGCTTTTCTGATGTATCAAATACTTATGTCATGCAATAAAATGCAAATTAATTACTTAAAAATCATACAATGTGATTTTCTGGATTTTTGTTTTAGATGCCGTCTCTCACAGTTGAAGTGTACCTATGATAAAAATTACAGACCTCTACATGCTTTGTAAGTAGGAAAACCTGCAAAATCGGCAGTGTATCAAATACTTGTTCTCCCCACTGTATATGGTGAAAATCATCCCTTTTAAGTCACAACCAAAAAAAGCTAAGAACAAAAACATTTACGAGACTGAAATAGAGGTGCTAGTGTCAGAGATTGAGTACAAACAACCGTTTTATTTGGCTCGCTCAGTTGTGGCTTGACCAGTAAAAATAAAAACCTATCTGCAAAGAGAAGACCATTAAGACAATTGGTTGCTTTAGGAATGGCAAATATAGGCCATCCAGCCACAACAGCTCCCTCCTGTAGGCGTATAGGCCAACATTGCTGTTCTGCAAAATGAACGAGTCGTGCGTACCACCTGGCCACCACATTCAGCAGCGTCTATTGCGTATCACCTGGACAGAATGGAAGCCTTTTCTGTTCACATAAATTAGTTGAACTCGTTTTGGGATGGTGCTTTTATTATCTTGCTCTGTTCTCATTTGGGAACCCATTGACGGCAAAGAAACCCCTCTTGACTTCAACCTTTTGTGCAATGGTGTATGGAAATTGTATGTTACAGTTCGTTTTGCTGATGATTGGATCCAAAACATTGGCTCATTGAGGGCTGGGAGATGCCGATCTGCAAGCTCCCGCTGAAAAGTGCCCGTTTCCCAATAACCTGAGGGTGGATAGCAGAGGTGGGACAAAGTCATTGTTATGCAAGTCACAAGTAAGTCTCAAGTCTTTGCCCTCGAGTCCCGAGTCAAGTCGAGTCAAAGATGAGGCAAGTCCCAAGTCGAGTCAAAAGTCAAAGCCATCAAGTCTCAAGTCGAGTCCAAAGTCCTACATTTTAGTTTCGAGTCATTTCAAGTCCTCTTAGCAAGCCTTTGCAAGTCATTACAAGTCCTCGTAGCAAGTCTTCTCGAGTCATAAGGCGCAAGTCCAAGTCAAGTCACGAGTCATTGATGTTAAAGTCCAAGTCGAGTTGCAAGTCTTTGTACATTTTGTCGAGTCGAGTCTGAAGTCATCAAATTCATGACTCGAGTCTGACTCGAGTCCAAGTCACATGACTCGAGTCCACACCTCTGGTGGATAGCACTTGGATGTGCACCGGAATGGCATGTGTTTGCCTTTTTAAAGTAGGACATGTCCCCCCCACATTCTGAAATTCCATTTTTGTCCCCTCCCCAGTTTTATCATTAGGACCATGTGGATGCCTCTGGGCGTCGGGTAGGCTGTTTGGAGTGTTTATCCGACTGGATAAAAAAATTTAATAAAATAATGTCCCCCCCACTTCTAAAACCAAAGTTGCGCTCATGCATTTACGCACACTCTCAATTTAATGTTCATATTGATCAATCTGACACTTTGCGTGGAAATTATCCCATGCATGGTTTACGCACAGATTTGTGCCTATGCATGATTGATAAATGAGGCCCCTGCACTGTCCATGTTTGAAATGTCTATTAAATCATGTCAATCTTGATGAGAAGCCTACAGTTGAAGTCGGAAGTTTACATACACCTTAGCCAAATACATTTAAACTCAGTTTTTCACAATTCCTGACATTTAATCCTAGTAAAAATTCCCTGTTTTAGGTCAGTTAGGATCACCAATTTATTTTAAGAATGTGAAATGTCAGAATAATAGCAGAGATAATGATTTATTTAAGCTTTTATTTATTTCATCACATTCCCAGTGGGTTTTTTACATACACTCAATTAGTATTTGGTAGCATTGCCTTTAAATTGTTTAACTTGGGTCAAACGTTTCGGGTAGCCTTCCACAAGCTTCCCACAATAAGTTGGGTGAATTTTGGCCCATTCCTCCTGACAGAGCTGGTGTAACTGAGTCAGGTTTGTAGGCCTTGTCACTAGCTGATGTGGATGCGGTGTAGGAGTCAGGCGCAGGACACAGAGGCTCAGTCAAACACGACTTTACTAGACGTAACGACAATACAAAATAAAGGGCCTCGAAAACACAGGAGGCGTGCGATAACGCACAACAGTGCGTAACGATAAACAAGACCAAAAGGTTCCACACAAGAGACACCAACGGACAGGCGGCCAATAACACACAATCTCCTACACACAAAGCAGGAAACTTATAGGCCACATAATCAGCACACAATAGGACACAGGTGTAACAGACAGACCAAACCAAACAAACATCGAAACATCCAACGGTGGTAGCTAGTACTCCGGGGACGACGAACGCCGAAGCCTGCCCGAGCAAGGAGGAGGAGCAGCCTCGGCAGAATTCGTGACAGAACCCCCCCCCCTTGACGCGCGGCTCCAGCCGTGCGCCAACCCCGGCCTCGGGGACGACCAGGAGGACGCGGAGCAGGGTGCGTGGGATGACCACGGTGGAACTCAGTCAGGAGGGATGGATCTAGGATGTCCCTCCTAGGCACCCAGCACCGTTCCTCCGGGCCGTACCCCTCCCACTCCACGAGATATTGGAGACCCCCCATCCGACGTCTCGAGTCCAAGATGGTCCGGACCGTGTACGCCGGAGCTCCCTCGATGTCCAGTGGGGGCGGAGGGGTCTCTCCTATCTCACCTTCCTGGAGTGGACCAGCTACCACCGGCCTGAGAAGAGACACATGGAACGAGGGGTTAATATTATTATAATCAATAGGCAGTTGTAACCTGTAACACACCTCGTTCAATCTCCTCAGGACTTTAAATGGCCCCACAAACCGCCGACCCAGCTTCCGGCAGGGCAGGCGGAGGGGCAGGTTTCGAGTCGAGAGCCAGACTCGATCTCCAGGTGCGTACACCGGACCCTCACTGCGGTGAAGATCGGCGCTCGCCTTCTGTCGACGGATGGCCCGCTGCAGATGGACGTGTGCAGCATTCCACGTCTCCTCCGAGCGCCGAACCCACTCATCCACCGCAGGAGCCTCGATCTGGCTCTGATGCCATGGTGCCAGAGCCGGCTGATACCCTAACACACACTGGAAAGGGGTTAGATTGGTGGAGGAGTGGCGGAGAGAGTTCTGTGCCATCTCTGCCCAGGGGATATACCTTGACCACTCCTCCGGCCGGCCCTGGCAATAGGACCTCAGAAACCTACCCACATCCTGGTTCACTCGCTCTACCTGCCCATTGCTCTCTGGGTGGTAACCCGAGGTAAGGCTCACCGAGACCCCCAAGCGTTCCATGAACGCCCTCCAGACTCTGGAGGTGAACTGGGGACCTCGATCAGACACTATATCCTCGGGAACCCCTTAGTGCCGGAAGACGTGGGTAAATAGTGCCTCAGCGGTCTGTAGGGCAGTAGGGAGACCCGGCATTGGGAGGAGACAACAGGCCTTAGAAAACCGATCCACAACGACCAAAATGGTGGTATTCCCCTGGGAGGGGGGAAGGTCGGTCACAAAGTCCACCGAGAGGTGAGACCATGGTCGTTGTGGAACGGGCAGGGGATGTAACTTCCCCCTGGGTAGGTGTCTAGGCGCCTTACACTGGTCGCACACCGAGCAGGAGGAGACATAAACCCTCACATCCCTAGCTAACGTTGGCCACCAGTATTTCGCGCTAAGGCAGTGCACTGTCCGGCCAATACCTGGATGTCCAGAAGAGGGTGACATATGAGCCCAATAAATAAGCCGATCACGAACCTCGAGCGGAACGTACGTCCGCCCCACAGGACATTCTGGGGGAGTAGGGTCGGTACGTAACGCCCGCTCGATCTCCGCATCGACCTCCCACACCACCGGTGCCACCAGACAAGACTCCGGCAGTATGGGAGTGGGCTCAATGGACCTCTCCTCTGTGTCATACCGCCGGGACAGGGTGTCTGCCTTACCGTTCTGGGACCCTGGGATGTACGTTATTTTAAATATGAACCGGGTTAGAAACATTTCCACCTAGCCTGACGAGGGTTCAATCTCCTAGCTGCCCGGATGTACTCCAGGTTACGGTGGTCAGTCAGAATGAGAAAAGGGTGTTGAGCCCCCTCAAGCCAATGCCTCCACACCTTTAGGGCTTGAACCACGGCTAACAGCTCCCTGTCCCCTACGTCATAATTTCGCTCCGCCGGGCTGAGCTTCTTAGAATGGAAGGCACAGGGGCGGAGTTTAGGTGGCGTGCCGGACCGTTGCGAAAGTACTGCCCCAATACCGGCCTCAGACGCGTCCACCTCTACTTGGAATGGTAAAGCGGGGTCCGGATGCGCCAGCACCGGAGCCGAAGTGAACAGGTTCTTCAGTTTAACGAATGCCCTGTCCGCCTCAGCTGACCACTGCAAACGCACCGGGCCCCCCTTCAGCAGGGACGTAATGGGCGCTGCCACCTGTCCAAAGCCCCGGATAAACCTCTGGTAGTAATTAGCAAAACCCAAAAACTGCTGCACCTCTTTAACAGTGGTTGGGGTCTGCCAATTACGCACGGCTGACACACGGTCAACCTCAATCTTCACCCCTGACGCGGACAACTGATAACCCAAAAAGGAGATGGACTCCTGGAAAAACAAACATTTCTCTGCCTTGACATACAAGTCATGCTCCAACAGTCTCCCCAACACACGGCGCACCAGGGCTACATGCTCGGCTCGTGTAGAAGAGTACACTAGGATGTCGTCGATGTACACCACCACACCCTGCCCATGCATGACCCGGAAGATCTCGTCCACAAAGGATTGGAAGACTGAAGGAGCATTCATTAACCCGTATGGCATGACGAGATACTCGTAATGACCCGAGGTGGTGCTAAATGCTGTTTTCCATTCATCTCCCTCCCTAATGCGCACCAGGTTGTACGCGCTCCTGAGATCCAACTTTGTGAAGAACCGCGCTCCGCGTAATGATTCAGTCATGCTCGCAATCAGAGGAAGAGGATAACTGTATTTAACCGTGATCTGATTGAGACTACGGTAATCAATACACGGGCGCAAACCCCCATCCTTCTTCTTCACAAAGAAGAAACTCGAGGACACCGGGGAAGTGGAGGTCCGTATGTATCCCTGTCTCAAGGACTCGGCTATGTAAGTCTCCATAGCCGCTGTCTCCTCTTGAGACAGAGGATACACATGGCTCCGCGGGAGTGGTGCTCCTGTTTGGAGGTCTATCGCACAATCCCCCTGTCTATGAGGTGGCAACCATGTCGCCCTTGTTTTGCTGAACACGAGTGCTAAATCCTCATACTCAGGGGGAATGTGCATTGCGGGCACTTGGTTCGGACTCTCCACCGAGGTCGCCCCCACGGAAACACCTAGACATCTCCCTACACACTGGGCAGACCACTCCATGAGAACCCTCTGTTGCCACGAAATGGTAGGATTATGGGCGATTAACCAGGGAAGCCCCAGCACCACGGGATACGCAGGAGAGTCGATCAGATATAACTGAATGGTCTCCTCATGACCCCCCTACGTATTCATCTTAAGTGGTGCTGTGACTTCCCTAATCAACCCCGATCCCAGCGGCCGGCTATCTAGGGCATGGACAGGGAAGGGAGCATCAACAGGCAGGAGGGGAATCCCTAACCTTAAACAAAATTGACGATCAACAAAATTCCCAGCTGCGCCTGAATCGACTAGCGCCTTATGCTGGGAATGAGGTGCCACCTGTGGAAATCTTACAGGTATACACATGTGAACAACAGAGAGCTCTGGGTAAGTGGGGCACCTACTCACCTGGAATGACTCCCCAGTGCGTGACCTGTTGTTCCCTCTCCCTGGAGACCCTCCCCAGCACCTAGCCGCAGTGTGCCCTCCACGGCCACAGTTGGTGCAGGGGACGGCCCCCCTCGGGTTCTCTCTCCTCCTCTCTCTAGCGCCAGCACCCCCGAGCTCCATAGGGATCGGCTCGGAGGTGCTGGAGGATGGAATGGACAGCCCCCATTCGGGACGTCCGCGGGTAGCCAGCAGGGTATCGAGACGGATCGACATGTCCACCAACTGGTTGAAAGATAGGTTGGTGTCCCTGCAGGCCAGCTCACGACGAACGTCCTCACTAAGACTGCATCGATAGTGGTCGATGAGGGCCCTCTCATTCCACCCTGCATCCGCCGTTAGAGTCCGGAACTCCAGGACGAACTCCTGTGCGCTCCTCTTCCCCTGTCGGAGGTGGAACAGACGCTCCCCCGCCGCTTTCCCCTCAGGTGGATGGTCGAAAACTGCCCTGAAGCGGCGGGAGAACTCCGCGTAGGTGATGGTGGCGGCGTCTATTCCCCTCCATTCGGCGTTGGCCCACTCCAACGCCTTGCCGGAGAGACAGGAGATGAGGGCGGAGACGCTCTCGTATCCCGAGGGCGCCGGGTGTATGGTGGCCAGGTAGAGTTCCACCTGCAGGAGGAACCCCTGACACCCGGCTGCGGTGCCATCATACGCCCTCAGGAGCGAGAGCCGAATTCCACTGGGTTCCGGTGCTGGGATGGGAGGACTGGCCGATGGTGATGGTAAGGTGGGCGGAGGTGTGGGCACCTCTCTAGTTACCAATCGGCGCAGAGTGTTCGTCACCTCATTCATGGCGGACCCGAGTTGCCGGATCATGGCGTCTTGCTCGCTGATCCGATCCTCCAGCGACTTGGGTGCCGCCGCTGCTCCTGCTGACTCCATAAAGGTGTGTTATTCTGTCACTAACTGATGTGGATGCGGTGTAGGAGTCAGGCGCAGGACACAGAGGCTCAGTCAAACACGACTTTACTAGACATAACGACAATACAAAATAAAGGGCCTCGAAAACACAGGAGGCGTGCGATAACGCACAACAGTGCGTAATGATAAACAAGACCAAAAGGTTCCACACAAGAGACACCAACGGACAGGCGGCCAATAACACACAATCTCATACACACAAAGCAGGAAACTTATAGGCCACATAATCAGCACACAATAGGACACAGGTGTAACAGACAGACCAAACCAAACAAACATCGAAACATCCAACGGTGGTAGCTAGTACTCCGGGGACGACGAACGCCGAAGCCTGCCCGAGCAAGGAGGAGGAGCAGCCTCGGCAGAATTCGTGACAGGCCTCCTTGCTCGCACACGCTTTTTCAGTTCTGTCCACACATTTTCTATAGGATTGAGGTCAGGGCATTGTGATGGCCACTCCAATACCTTGACTTTGTTTTCCTTAAGCCATTTTTCCACAACTTTGGAAGTATGCTTGGGGTCATTGTCCATTTGGAAGACCCATTTGCGACCAAGCTTTAACTTCCTGACTGATGTCTTGAGATGTTGCTTCAATATATCCACATCATTTTCCTTCCTCATGATGCCATCTGTTTTGGGAAGTGCACCAGTCCCTCCTGCAGAAAAGCACCCCCACAGCATGATGCTGCCACCCCCGTGCTTCATGGTTGGGATGGTGTTCTTCAGCTTGCAAGCCTTCCCTTTTTCCTCCAAACATAACGATGGTCATTATGGCCAAACAGTTCTATTTTTGTTTCATCAGACCAGAGGACATTTCTCCAAAAAGTACGATCTTTGTCCCCATGTGCAGTTGCAAACCGTAGTCTGGCTTTTTTATGGTGGTTTTGGAGCAGTGGCTTCTTCCTTGCTGAGCGGCCTTTCAGGTTATGTCGATATAGGACTTGTTTTACTGTGGATATAGATACTTTTGTACCTGTTTCCTCCAGCATCTACACAAGGTCCTTTGCTGTTGTTCTGGGATTGATTAGCACTTTTCGCACTAAAGTACGTTCATCTCTAGGAGACAGAACGTGTCTCCTTCCTGAGTGGTATGATGGCTGCGTGGTCCCATGGTGTTTATACTTGTGTACTATTTTTTGTACAGATGAACGTGGTACCTTCAGGTGTTTGGAAATTGCTCCCAAGTATGAACCAGACTTGTGGAGGTCTACACATTTTTTTCTGAGGTCTTGGCTGATTTATTTTCATTTTCCCATGATGTCAAGCAAAGAGGCACAGAGTTTGATGGTAGGCCTTGAAATACATCCACAGGTACACCTCCAATTGACTCAAATGATGTCAATTAGCCTATCAGAAGCTTCTAAAGCCATGACATCATTTTCTGGAATTTTCCAAGCTGTTTAAAGGCACAGTCAACTTAGTGTATGTAAACTTTTGACCCATTGGAATTGTAATACAGTGAATTATAAGTGAAATAATCTGTCTGTAAACAATTGTTGGAAAAATTACTTGTGTCACGCACAAAGTAGATGTCCTAACCGACTCGCCAAAACTATAGTTTGTTAACAAGAAATGTGTGGAGTGGTTGAAAAACGAGTTTTAATGACTCCAACGTAAGTGTATGTAAACTTCCGACTTCAACTGTATATATACAGTACCTGTAGCTTGTTTTTGGACACAGGTCCAGGAATGGATAAAGGATTGCAATATTTACCTGGAGCTAACCTTGCAGATGGCATTACTGGGTGATCTGAAAAGTCATAGTCAAACGATCAATAACATAATAATACTTTTAGCAAAAATGTTTATTTTCAATTTACAATCTGTAGAAACAATGAGAAAAGAAAGGTTCAGAACTTTTGTAAAACATCGCAGTACAGTTGAAATATATATGGCAAATAGAAATCCTATATGGATGGTGTTAAAAGATAGATGGGAGGTGTTGAATGGAATTTAAGGATGGGACTAATAACAACTAACAACAAATAATAACAAGATAACTAATAATGTAAGCATACTGTGTCCATAATAAGTATATAGGTTGTAGGTTGGGAGCTTTTGTGAAGGAGCACAGTTGGAAAGATATGGCATATACAGTGAGGGAAAAAAGTATTTGATCCCCTGCTGATTTTGTACGTTTGTCCACTGACAAAGAAATGATCAGTCTATAATTTTAATGGTAGGTTTATTTGAACAGTGAGAGACAGAATAACAACAAAAAAATCCAGAAAAACGCATGTCAAAAATGTTATAAATTGATTTGCATTTTAATGAGGGAAATAAGTATTTGACCCCCTCTCAATCAGAAAGATTTCTGGCTCCCAGGTGTCTTTTATACAGATAACGAGCTGAGATTAGGAGCACACTCAATCAATCAATCAGATTCCAAACTCTCCACCATGGCCAAGACCAAAGAGCTCTCCAAGGATGTCAGGGACAAGATTGTAGACCTACACAAGGCTGGAATGGGCTACAAGACCATCGTCAAGCAGCTTGGTGAGAAGGTGACAACAGTTGGTGCGATTATTCGCAAATGGAAGAAACACAAAAGTGTTCAGGTCGTGGATGGGTATTCCAGCATGACAATGACCCAAAACACACGGCCAAGGCAACAAAGGAGTGGCTCAAGAAGAAGCACATTAAGGTCCTGGAGTGTCCTAGCCAGTCTCCAGACCTTAATCCCATAGAAAATCTGTGGAGGGAGCTGAAGGTTTGAGTTGCCAAACGTCAGCCTCGACACCTTAATGACTTGGAGAAGATCTGCAAAGAGGAGTGGGACAAAATCCCTCCTGATATGTGTGCAAACCTGGTGGCCAACTACAAGAAACGTCTGACCTCTGTGATTGTCAACAAGGGTTTTGCCACCAAGTACTAAGTCATGTTTTGACGAGGGGTCAAATACTTATTTCCCTCATTAAAATGCAAATCAATTCATATAACATTTTTGACATTAGTTTTTCTGGATTTTTTTGTTGTTATTCTGTTTCTCACTCTTCAAATAAACCTACCATTAAAATTATAGACTGATCATGTCTTTGTCAGTGCGCAAACGTACAAAATCAGTAGGGGATCAAATACTTTTTTCCCTCACTGTAATGCTACACCGAGCTATTGACACCTCCACATGGAAACAGCACACACAAAGATAAATAAAGTGGAATATTTTATGCAAATTTTAAAACAAGTCATTAGGTGTAGGCAGGGCCATAAATAAATAGGTAAACTGGGATATGACTAAAGAATGAATCAGGGTGATTTTTCCACAATTAGACAGGTGTTGTCCTTTCCATGGTAGCAAGATCTTATCTAATTTGCAATTTATTATGTAACTTGTTAAGTATTTCTTTCTTCTGAACTTGTTGAAATTTCAGCTTTTCATTTTTTATTAAGTTGTACACATTTCTAAAAACATAATTCCACTTTAACATTATGGGGTATTGTGTGTAGGTCAGTGACACAACACCTCAATTGAATCCATTTTAAATTCAGGCTGTCACAACAAAATGTGGAAAATGTCAAGGGGTGTGAATACTTTCTGAAGGCACTGTATGTATGGAGCATAATATATTCTGTGTGTATTCCTTTATAAAATAGCTGTGCAGCGACGATCCCCATCCAACCTGACAGAGCTTGAGAGGATCTGCAGAGAAGAATGGGAGAAACTCTCCAAATACAGGTGTGCCAAGCTTGAAGCGTCATACCCAAGAAGACTCAAGGCTGTAATCACTACCAAAGGTGCTTCAACAAAGTACTGAGTAAAAGGTCTGAATACTTAAGTCAATGTGATATTTCCTTAAAAATATATATATAAATATACAAAAAATGTTGATTTGTCATTATGGGGTATTGTGTGTAGATTGATGAGGGGAAAAAACAATTTAATCTATTTTAGAATAAGGCTGTGGAAAAAGTTAAGGGGTCTGAATACTTTCCGAATGCACTGTATATTTAAAAATATGATTTGCCATCAAATTCACTGGCAGGAAACAAATAGATGTAACCCAGACTTAATCTATACTCATTTAGCTATTCAAAACTAAAACTAAAATAACAAGATTCAAACAAAAACCAGAAAATATTAAATATTTACAAAATGTACAGGAGCTCTTTGCCAGATCTCTATGGTCAGACACATCATTTACCTAAGTTGTCAAAATTGGGCCAGTGGTGTCGGCGATATCGCGTGGGTTAACTAGACTCATATCCCTGAGCATGTGTGGAGTCAAACAGATCAAGAGATATAAACATGTGCCCGTTATAGCGCCACCGTGAAGTCGATATGAATGTTCTTGCAAATGTTGAGTCTTGACAGTGTTTTAGCAACATGTGTACTAAATATTGTTACAATACGAATATCATTGCCTGATTTATATGCATTTATGTGCCAGACCACACCCATGTGAATGTTTATTGATCAATAGCGGCCACAGTGTTTAGGTACTAGTCTGGAAAATATTGCGTTGAGAGACCTTTGTCCATAGACGCCACATCTATGGACAAGTTTCGTGCAGATTGGTCATTCGGTGCCAGAAGAGTAGCGTTTTAAGTGTTTTTCACAAAATTCTAAATGGCAGAAAATCCATCATGGCGGATGGGTCCCTGAGGCAAATTTGTTCCTTGTGAGGAGAGGGACCTATGTACCGAATCTAACAGGGTCAAATGGGGTGAGGGGTGTGACCTTTCAAAGTTTGCATTTTCAATCTCTTGTTATAGCGCCACCATCTGGCCAATCAGTGTAATGGCAAGACACATAAGTCACCCAAGTATCGTCAAAATCGGGCCAGTACTGTCTGAGATATCGCATGTGACTAACGTACAAATGAATGGACAGATGGAGACAGATCCACAGTCCCCTCCCCGATTTCATCGTGGGGGAAAACTAGACGTTGAAATGGCATCTGTGCCCAGTGGGTAGTAGTATCTTCATCAATGGGCATGTTTGAGAATTCAGGTTATTTGTCTAAATGTATTACCAGGAAGCTCAGTGCAGTCTAGTTGCCTTTACTGGTTTGACCAGAGGTGGAACCACAGATCCCAGAGTGGTGTGGTGGGGAAAAAATTCTGGGACCCCATCGTTTTTCCTGATCTGGTAACCTAACCAGATCAAACTCTGGACCTTATATGGTATGACGTAATTCATCTGTTGTAAAAAAAAAGGTTTAATATGGGCTATGATGGGAACAGAGTTTTTCTAATCAGGTCACATGGTTTAAAAAAAACTCCTGGAAAAACTCCTGGCCTTGGGGAGGATGAAAACCCTGTCAAACTGCAGCAACGTTGTACTTTTTAATATGAATTAGATTTTAAAGCAGGACTTGGGGGGTTTCCTATACACAGACACAGAGAAAGAAACATGATTGGACAATAAAACTCACAGGGCTGAGCTTGCTTTATGCAGGTTTGCATCGTGTAGTTAATAATTTTTGATTTAAAAAGTCTAGGTAGCCTAGTCAGCCCAAGTTTGAATATAAACCAAATGTTATCCCATTCACATTTTCTCACAAACAAATGGGCTATAAATACACAACGTTACCGCTTTGTTTACCCTGGCCATAGGGAAAGGGCACATAGTAGGCTAGACTATGCAGCTGCTGTTGTTAGTACAGACTGAAAAATAGTCTCGTTTCCATGCAATACAGCATGTCAGATCGCTAATGTTTAAGTGTAGGATGCTACCTTTATGGAAGAGTTTTTCTTGTCTGTTGGGAGTGATGTGTTATCACGCTTGCTAAATAAATACAGGAGGAAAGTGGTGAGCGTGCCTTGAGCTTTGTGCGTTGCGCCCGGCCTGGTCGACCCAATAGGGTCTGGCTCCAGCAGATACCTTATCAGGACACAGAAGCTGTGAAACATGTAAGCTCAGACAGGTCTAATTGTGCCAGAGAGGATGTTGGGTTACTGCCACCAACAGCACGGGTGGTGAAATTACATTTAGAATTACTAGCTAGTTTGTACTAGCTAGTGTGTACTAGCTAGAGTATACTAGCTAGCTAGTGTGTACTAGCTAGAGTATACTAGCTAGCTAGTGTGTACTAGCTAGTGTGTACTAGCTAGGTAACTAGTGTGTACTAGATAGGTAGCTAGTGTGTACTAGCTAGGTAGTTAGTGTGTACTAGCTAGGGAGCTAGTGTGTACTAGCTAGCGTGTACTAGCTAGGTAACTAGTGTGTACTAGCTAGCTGCACAAGCAAAAGTGGTTAACATAACGCCCTGGACACGTGCTAGTGTACCGACACACACTGATGCCCTAGAACAAAGCTACTGACTCACGTGATACATGCGACTAACAAACGTCTACAGGTTGCGTGCGCAGATACCATCTGAGACGCAAAAATACCATCTGAGACGCACGTGCATGCACTTTGAGGTTTGCAGACAAGGTGGCGTCAGCGCACATAATCTGCAGCTGGATGCTTCTCACTCGACCTGCATTTTCTGTGAATCTAATTGGTCAAGACACACAAAGAGCCTGCAGCATCACTCCAATGTGAAGGAGAGAGAAATTATGCACGAGTTGACAAATCCTTAAGAAAATTGGTCTACAAAAACAGCACTTTTACCCTCTTTTTAATGCTTTGCGTCTATATATTTTATTAAACTAAATCAAAGTTGGTGTGATTGAAAAGTGTTGTGGCAAATGCCGCCTTGACACACGTTTTTCAGCGGCGCTGAGTTTGACTATGAGGTTCCTGATTTAGAATTGAGAATTCGGCTCTAGCTATTGAACTAGTTATTCTCTGTCAACAAACCAGTTTAAAAATTGAAGGGTCTATTTTCCATTTAACTTGGATCTGAAAATGTGGTGTGCCTCGTGGATATACACTGAGTGTACAAAACATTAGGAACACCTAATCTTTCCATGACATAGACTGACCAGGTGAATCCAGGTTAAAGCTATGATCCCTTATTGATGTCACTTGTTAAATCCACTTCAGTCAGTGTAGATGAAGGGAAGGAGACAGGTTAAAGGAGGAGTTTCCAGCCTTGAGACAATTGAGACATGAATTGTGTATGTGTGCCATTCAGAGGGTGAATGGGCAAGACAAAATATTTAAGTGCCTTTGAACAGGGTATGGTAGTAGGTGCCAGGTGCACCAGTTTGAGTGTGTCAAGAACTTCAACGCTGCTGGGTTTTTCACGCTCAACAGTTTCCTGTGTGTAACCCTGGATTGTAAACTGTCATGGTCAAAACATATTGATGCAACAGTAGCTAAGATGGGGATAAGTATGTCCATAATTAAGAGCTGCTCTGCCTTCTTAACAACGCTATCAACAAGGCAGGACTACTGTTCAGTTGTGTGGTCAGGTGCCACAAAGAGGGACTTAGGAAAATTACAATTGGCCCAGAACAGGGCAGCACGGCTGGCTCTTAAATGTACACGGAGAGCTAACATTAGTAATATGCATGTCAATCATTCCTGGCTCAAAGTAGATAAGCGATTGACTTCATCACTACTTGTATTTGTGAGAAGTATTGACATGTTGAATGCACCGAGCTGTCTGTTTAAACTACTAGCACAAAGCTCAGACTCCATTCATACCCCACAAGACATGCCACCAGAGGTCTCTTCACAGTCCCCAAGTCCAGAACAGACTATGGGAGGCGCACAGTACTACATAGAGCCATGACTACATGGAACTCTATTCCACATCAAGTTACTCATGCAAGCAGTAAAATCAGATTTTAAAAACAGATACAAATACACCTTATGGAACATTGGGGACTGTGAAGAGACACACACACACAAGCACAGACACACACATACACACACACGATAGCATACTCACTATACACACACGTACAGATGGATTTTGTGTTGTAGATATGTGGTAGCAGAGTAGTGGCCTGAGAGCACACACTTAATGTGTTGTGAAATCTGTTGTGAAATGTATTGTAATGTACAAATACAAATGGTCCACCGCCCAAAGGACATCCAGACAACTTGACACAACTGTGGGAAGCATTGGAGTCAACATGGGCCAGCATCCTTGTGGAATGCTTTTGACACCTTGTATAGTCCATGCCCCGATGAATTGAGGCTGTTCTGAGAGCAAAAGATGGTGCAACTCAATATTAGGAAGGTGTTCCTAATGTTTTGTGTACTCATTGTATTTGTGAATTTTTTTATTTAACCTTTATTTAACCAGGTAAGATCCATTGAGATTAAAAACCTATTTTTTGAGGGCAACCTGGTAAGAAGGCGAAACAGGGAAATAGCAGCGTGTACATAAATATTAGATTCGTAATAAACCCAGCACAAAAAGAAACGTCCCTTTTTCAGGACCCTGTCTTTCAAAGATAATTAGTAAAAATCAAAATAACTTCACAGATCTTCATTGTAAAGGGTTTAAACACTGTTTCCCATGCTTGTTCAATTAACCATAAACAATTAATGAACATGCATGTCACACCCTGGCTCTGGGGACTCTATATGTTGAGCCAGGGTGTGTAGATTCTATGTGTTCTTGTTTTGTGTTGTATATTCTATGTGTTCTATTTCTATGTTGGCCAGTGTGGTTCTCAATCAGAGGCAACGAGTGTCAGCTGTGGCTGGTTGTCTCTGATTGGGAACCACATTTAAACAGGCTGTTTTCCCACAGTAGTTGTGGGATCTTGTTCCGTTTGGTTTGTTCCGTGTTGGTTGTTTAACCTAGGACGTCACGTTGTTCGTTTATTGTTTTGTTCTTGTTATCACTAAAGATAATAAAGTATGTTCGCTCATCACGCTGCGCCTTGGTCTACTCCGTTTAACGATCGTGACAATGCACCTGTGGAACAGTCGTTAAGACACTAACAGCTTACAGACGGTAGGCAGTTAAGGTCACAGTTATGAAAAGTTAGGACACTAAAGAGGCCTTTCTACTGACTCTGAAAAATACCAAAAGAAAGATGCCAAGGGTCCCTGCTCATCTGCGTGAATGTGCCTTAGGCATGCTGCAAGGAGGCATGAGGACTGCAGATGTGGCCAGGGCAATAAATTGCAATGTCCGTACTGTGAGACGCCTAAGACAGCGCTACAGGGAGACAGGACGGACAGCTGATCATCCTCGCAGTGGCAGACCACGTCTAACAGCACCTGCACGGTACATCCGAACATCACACCTGCGGGACAGGTACAGGATGGCAACAACAACTGCCCGAGTTACACCAGGAACGCACAATCCCTCCATCAGTGCTCAGACTGTCCGCAATAGGCTGAGAGATGCTGGACTGAGGGCTTGTAGGCCTGTTGTAAGGCAGGTCCTCACCAGACATCACCGGCAACAACGTCGCCTATGGGCACAAACTCATCGTCGCTGGACCAGACAGGACTGACAAAAAGTGCTCTTCACTGACGAGTCACGGTTTTGTCTCACCAGGGGTGATGGTCAGATTCGCGTTTATCGTTGAAGGAATGAGCGTTACACCGATGCCTGTACTCTGGAGCGGGATCGATTTGGAGGTGGAGGGTCCGTCATGGTCTGGGGCTTTTTGTCATTGCAGGCAATCTCAACACTGTGCATTACAGGGAAGACATCCTCCACCCTCATGTGGTACCCTTCCTGCAGGCTCATCCTGACATGACCCTCCAGCATGACAATGCCACCAGCCATACTGCTCGTTCTGTGTGTGATTTCCTGCAAGACAGGAATGTCAGTGTTCTGCCATGGCCAGCGAAGAGCCAGGATCTCAATCCCATTGAGCACGTCTGGGACCTGTTGGATCGGAGGATGAGGGCTAGGGCCATTCCCCCCAGAAATGTCCGGGAACTTGCAGGTGCCTTGATGGGGGTAACATCTCACAGCAAGAACTGACAAATCTGGTGCAGTCCATGAGGAGGAGATGCACTGCAGTACTTAATGCAGCTGGTGGCCACACCAGATACTGACTGTTACTTTTGATTTTGATCCCCCCTTTGTTCAGGGACACATTATTCAATTTCTGTTAGTCACATGTCTGTGGAACTTGTTCAGTTTATGTCTCAGTTGTTGAATCTTGTTATGTTCATACAGATATTTACACATGTTAAGTTTGCTGAAAATAAACACAGTTGACAGTGAGAGGACGTTTCTTTTTTTGCTGAGTTTAGAAGCTAGATTTGCATTTCCGTATTAACAAGGTGCACTTATTTCTCAGTGCCCTGAATAACTGTCATTCAGCCTGGGAATTACCGTTTCTGGCTTTGGCCCATTGTGTATTTCATTTATGGATCAAATCAGATAATTCCCCTGTAAACCAGGGATTGTCTCTACCTCTAACCAGGTACTTTTTGAAAGGGGCGTGTTTATCACAGATAGTAGAAAACATGGAATGAAAATAGGAGAATGCCTCTTCGATGTCCGGAATAAGTGCAATCCTATCCCAGTTGCATACATAAAGTTAATGCAGGAATGCCTGCTCACAGAACTGCGTAACATTTTGTTTGACTATGAACCGAGGGGGCACTTAGGGGATTATAGTGTCTTTAATGCAAGCAGTTGCATAATGAGCAGTTGCCAGAGCAAAGTGTATTTACACAGATAAAGAGATGATGATGTGATATGTAGATATGAACTTCTCATTTTGCCCAATAACGTGTCAGACTTCCATTTTTCAGTCTTCCAAAATGAGAGTTCAGAAGAGTCTAGACATCTGGGGTTTTCAATTCCTACAAGTAAAAGACTCATCAGAAATTAAATGTCTGTCGGGAAGATTCCTCTTCCAGAAGGTAACTTCCTGAAAAACTTGAAAAAAAATAATGCAGTGGAAGATGTTTACAAATTATGTGAAATAACTTTCACCATGATCTGATTATACCGGTCTCAGCTCTCTGCCTTGCAGATGTGGATGACATCATGACATCATTCCTACTGTTATCATTCACTCAAAATGCCAGTTTATTGACTTGCCACCTGGTTGGAGGCACCATACTGTTGCAATGAATTTGTTTTTACATTTAAAGCCCCCATGCAGTCTTTTAAATTGTATTTTTAAATCATCACTTTGTCTAATAAATCACTGTGTGTGTTTCTTTTTTAAAAATAACTCTAATTTGTTTTTGTTTGTTTGTTTTTAATTTAATTTCTCTGAGCCTCCTTTGGCCACTGAAATGCTCAGTCCGACTGTATGGGTGTGGGGATACAAATGTTTATATATTTACATACAGCCCTGATTGGCTTATAGAATCGTCTAGAGCCCACCTTCTTAACCCTAAAAAAAACAAAACAAAGGCACATGGTATTCAACCTGTCAGTTGTAGCTGGAACCTGAAAGCGACAAACTTCCACAGGTGTGTAGGCTACTTTGTTTGGTCATCAAAACAAAAGGCATACATAATGCATCTTAATTTGCTAATTTGCACTGTTTTTAATAGGTCACTAGAAGATGCAGTAGGTCACCAGAAGACACAGAAGATGCATGACCAGAACAGCCTGTTTGCATGGTGGAACATCCTGGCCCTGTCTGACGTATATTCATTGCAGAATGACATGATTATCTAAAGGGTAGACTATATGGTATAATCTTCAGTATCATCACAACGTTTATTGACCCATTTGGTCCCGCTTTAAATGACGTTCAGCTTATAAAGGCTTCATAAAGCCTTCATACTGCCTTCATACGCACTACATAAATGTGTTACAAAGCATCTATAACCATATGTCATGCTTTATAAAGGGTTCATAAATGTGGCATAACTGTGTGACATAATCACCAATGTCAAATGTGACATAACCCATGTGCTTAATAAAGGGTGAAATGTTGTGCTGAAGGATGGCATATGCTCTAAAGTTATGTCATGTTAGTCACATTACACCTAATCTCATTCCCAGACACTCTCGCCCAAATGCGAGGAAGGTCTGGTGGACCAACGCATCAAACTTGGCCTTCATTTGTTAGGGCTAGGTTTAAAATCAAATTTTAAGAAGATAATTTGTGGAAATGGGCAGGGTTTAGCAATAATTATGACTTTATGACTATGTTAAGTAGTGACAATGAGAAATTATTTACTCAGTAAGGTCACTCCTATAGAATTCTATGGTCACTCCCACTAAGGCCAACTTAGAATGGTTGATATCCCAGGCTTATATGTGCTGTGTGTGCAATAGCCAGGGGACGACATTACACCAAAAAACACTTAACTTTATGAAAGCCCCCAACCTAAAGAAATTGACAGTGTCTTTCTTCTGGAACCAAGTTACATGTTCCTCAAACATGCACACAACAAAAACGAGCCATACCGCACGGTGCTGGGCCCAGTCAGGTCTTTGACACATTCACCCATTCCCCGCTGAAAGATCAGCCACAAAATGTTGGCACCCTTGTAACAGGTTGTAATCAAGCCCTGGTCTCCAGTATGGGAACAGAAAAAGGAATACCTGGTGCGGTAGTCTCAGGTAGGACTACTCCAAATCATCTTGGTTCTGACACACACACACACACACACACACACACACACACACACACAAACACAAGCTTTGCAGGTCCATCAACCATTTAAATACCTCTCACACCCAACAGTAACCTGTGGATCATGAGAGAACCTTCTTAATTCAGCAGGACGTTAATAACCTATTTATTTACACTTTATGTAGTGTCCTGTAATACTTAGTTTGAAGTGAGACACATTCAGTCATTCATAACACACCCATAAAGACTCTATATCGCATGACGCTGTACTTAATTTAAAGTCAGACCACTTTGGTAATTTATAACACATCCATAAATGCCTTATATCATATGACTCTGGACTTACTATAAGGTCAGACACCTTTGGTCATTCATAACACATACAAAAAGGCTTAATGATGTAAACACAAATGTATTAACACTTAGGGAATTATCACTAACAGCTAAAACAAATAAACATTGAAGACATGTTTAAACCATTCATTGATTTTTATTTGTAAATGTTTAAAACAATACAAATACATGAAGTTTAAAAAGTCCAGCAATGCAATTACATTGAACATTACACAGGGCTGTGAATAGTGTAGCTTGTCCCTGAGCTGGCGGACGAATGGTTCTTGCCACTCTTCCTGCTGGAAGTACTGCATGTTGGCTCCAACCTTAAAGTAACAACAAAGTAAGTTAGCAGGTCTGTTAGGAAATGCCTTTGTCACACCATCTGGATAAGGGCATTTCTGTGCTGTGCCAGAAACTCTAAATGGGAAGATAGGAAACTCCATTCAATTTGTATTATTATATTCCTCTTTCATTTACAAATCTCATGATGTGACTATGAGACATGGCTGTATCTAGGGGGATTTGTATTTAGCTGAGCCTGCTAGCTCGCAAAATTTTGGCTAGCTAGCAATTGCTGTGAAGTCACCAAAATTATTTCAAATAACGATTGAGGTAGCTACAGTATGTAATCTAACTCAACACTTAACTACCACAAACTAATTTCAATTACAATAAATGAAGGTTAACTTACTGTCCAGTGGCAGCACAAGTGGGGCATTTGATTTGCGAACTCATCACATGATCAGCGTCTCCTCAGCAACACAATAAAAGTACTTCTGGGTCACAGAATTATGAAAATGTTCTAAATAAAAGTCCCCCACGTAATAGTATTAAAGTGTCAATAACTATTCATGATAAATGAAAAATAATTGTCTAAACATTAACAATGATTCATATTTGTTAATATTTATGTGACATTTGCATTAATTTGGGTTTTAAAACATGTTCCAAGGTCAAATAAATGCCCCCAATGCGAATCACTGTATATTGAATACATATTGGCTGCCTTTAGCAATGACTATTTTGGATAGAGCAGGAAAAGTATTGTAGGGAATACTCAGTAGGGTCTGTAGAATGTACAGTTGAAGTTGGAAGTTTACATACACTTAGGTTGGAGTCATTAAAACTCGTTTTTCAACCACTCCACAAATGTCTTGTTAACAAACTATAGTTTTTACATCTACTTTGTGCATGACACAAGTCATTCTTCCATAAATTTTTTACAGACAGATTATTTCACTTATAATTCACTGTATAACAATTTCAGTGGGTCAGAAGTTTACATACACTAAGATGACTGTGCCTTTAAACAAATGATGTCATGGCTTTAGAAGCTTCTGATAGGCTAATTGACATCATTTGAGTCAATTGGAGGTGTACCTGTGGATGTATTTCAAGGCCTACCTTCAAACTCAGTGCCTCTTTGCTTGACATCATGGGAAAATCAAAAGAAATCAGCCAAGACCTCAGATAAGAAATTGCAGACCTCCACAAGTCTGGTTCATCCTTGGGAGCAATTTCCAAACGCCTGAAGGTACCACGTTCATCTGTACAAACAATAGTATGCAAGTATAAACACCATGGGACCACGCAGCTGTCATACCGCTCAGGAAGGAGACGCATTCTGTCTCCTAGAGATGAACGTACTTTGGTGTGAAAAGTGCAAATCAATCCCAGAACAACAGTAAAATTCCTTGCTGGAGGAAACATGTACAAAAGTATCTATATCCACAGTAAAAACGAGTCCTATATCGACATAACCTGAAAGGCCGTTCAGCAAGGAAGAAGCCACTGCTCCAAAACCGCCATAAAAAAGAGACTACGGTTTGCAAATGCACATGTGGACAAAGATCATACTTTTTGTAGAAATGTCCTCTGGTCTGATGAAGCAGACGAGACTGTGAAGGGCAGGGGTGGCAGCAACATGCTGTGGGGGTGCTTTGCTCCTGGAGGGACTGGTGCACTTCACAAAATAGATGGCATCATGAGGAAGGAAAATTATGTGGATATATTGAAGCAACATTTACATTACATTTACGTCATTTAGCAGACGCTCTTATCCAGAGCGACTTACAAATTGGTGCATTCACCTTATAGCCAGTGGGATAACCACTTTACAATTATTATTATTATTCTTATTTTCTTTTTTCTTTTTTTGGGGGGGGGGGTTAGAAGGATTACTTTATCCTATCCCAGGTGTTCCTTAAAGAGGTGGGGTTTCAAATGTCTCCATAAGGTGGTGAGTGACTCCGCTGTCCTGGCGTCGTGAGGGAGCTTGTTCCACCATTGGGGTGCCAGAGCAGCGAACAGTTTTGACTGGGCTGAGCGGGAACTGTGCTTCAGCAGAGGTAGGGGAGCCAGCAGGCCAGAGGTGGATGAACGCAATGCCCTCGTTTGGGTGTAGGGACTGATCAGAGCCTGAAGGTACGGAGGTGCCGTTCCCCTCACAGCTCCGTAGGCAAGCACCATGGTCTTGTAGCAGATGCGAGCTTCAACTGGAAGCCAGTGTAGAGTGCGGAGGAGCGGGGTGACGTGAGAGAACTTGGGAAGGTTGAACACCAGACGGGCTGCGGCATTCTGGATGAGTTGTAGGGGTTTAATGGCACAGGCAGGGAGCCCAGCCAACAGCGAGTTGCAGTATTCCAGACGGGAGATGACAAGTGCCAGGATTAGGACCTGTGCCGCTTCCTGTGTAAGGCAGGGTCGTACTCTCCGAATGTTGTAGAGCATGAACCTACAGGATCGGGTCACCGCCTTGATGTTAGCGGAGAACAACAGGGTGTTGTCCAGGGTCACGCCAAGGCTCTTCGCACTCTGGGAGGAGGACACAACGGAGTTGTCAACCGTGATGGCGAGATCATGGAACGGGCAGTCCTTCCCTGGGAGGAAGAGCAGCTCCGTCTTGCCAAGGTTCAGCTTGAGGTGGTGATCCGTCATCCACACTGATATGTCTGCCAGACATGCAGAGATGCGATTCGCCACCTGGTTATCAGAAGGGGGAAAGGAACATCTCAAGACATCAGTCAGGAAGGTAAAGCTTGGTCGCAAATGGGTCTTCCAAATGGATAATGACCCCAAGCATACTTCCAAAGTTGTGGCAAAATGGCTTAAGGACAACAAAGTCAAGGTATTGGAGTGGCCATCACAAAGCCCTGATCTCAATCCTATAGAAAATGTGTGGGCAGAACTGAAAAAGCGTGTGCGAGCAAGGAGGCCTACAAATCTGACTCAGTTACACCAGCTCTGTCAGGAGGAATTCACCCAACTTATCGTGGGAAGCTTGTGGAAGGCTACCCGAAATGTTTGACCCAAGTTAAACAATTTAAAGGCAATGCTACCAAATACTAATTGAGTGTATGTAAACTTATGTCCCACTGGGAATGTGATGAAATAAATAAAAGCTTAAATAAATCACTCTCTACTATTATTCTGACATTTCACATTCTTAAAATAAATTGGTGATCCTAACTGACCTAAGACAGGGAATTTGTACTAGGATTAAATATCAGGAATTGTGAAAAACTGAGTTTAAATGTATTTGGCTAAGGTGTATGTAAACTTCCGACTTAAACTGTAGGTGCTAAAACATTGTTGGTGGATGGGATAAGTTATCCATGTCAAGAGCTTTGAGATCTTGTGAAAAGCACTCTAATTGTTATGCATAATTATTATCAGTATATTATGACTGTTGTAGCTTAAGTAATCACAACTAGGTTTCTGGTTTACCCCAATTTCTTCACACTTTTTTAATAGAAAAACAACAACATTGGATTTTCTGTACTCACTATAATGCTTAAACCACATCAGGGGATGACTTCTGAGGTCTGGGAAATCTCTAAGAAAGTTAGATTTTTTTTTGTGTAGTTGCCCTTTAATTCAGTGAGCATGCCCTGCACTATTGTTTGGTTAGTGGTTTTCTGTAGTGCAGTAAGCGCACATGTGATGTGATTCGGCCGCCAATGGAAAGGTTTGAGTAAAAGGCCAGTTAAACTCTGTATTATTCAGAGCCCCATGAAATGACACCATGTACACAAAAAAAATCAAACTTTCTTAGAGATTTCCCAGACCTCAGAAGTCATCCCCTGATGTGGTTTAAGCATTATAGTGAGTACAGAAAATCCAATGTTGTTGTTTTTCTATTAAAAAAGCATGAAGAAACTGGGGTAAACCAGAAACCTGGAAAAACAAAACCAAGAAAACAGAATTTGGGAAAAAACTGTTGGCAAAAAATAAAACAGATTTTAAAAGGCCCTACCAATGTTTTTTGCTGTGCATGAATGCACTTTAGAGTGTGTGTCATCCTGCAGCACAGCATTTTGGGGGAAGTTGAGGTCAGGTCCAATACTGACTATGCACCCAAGAGGGACAAAGGTTGGGCCATCCTAGAAATGATTTAGTGAAATATATTATAATATATACATTTTGCAGACGCTTTTACCCAAAGCGACTTACACTCAATCATGAATACATTTTTACATATGGGTGGTGCCAGGAATAGAAACACAATATCATGGCGTTGCAATGCTCTATCAAGATGCATGACAGGGTTATAAATGCTTTTTGAACCCTCAATTTAATATGATTTATAAGGCCTTTATTAAGCAGTGCTTATGCCACCCTTTATAAAGCACAGGTTTATGTCAAATTTGACAGTGGGTTATGTCACATTTGACATTGGTGGTTATGTCACACAGTTATGCCACATCTATGAACCCTTTATAAAGCATGACATACGGTTATAGATGAATTGTTACATATTCATGTAGTGTTTATGAAGGCATTATGAAGCCTTTATAAGCTGCACTTCATTTAAAGCAGGACCAATCAGGTCACAAAATAGACTTTGTGATGATACTGGAGATTATAATTTATTTCAATTTTTCTAATGAGGAAACACTCTTGAATTACACGTTTTGGAATGTTTTCTGCTGTTGAAAGTAAAAAAGAAACCAGACTGCAATGAAAGGTTGTCATTTTTCATAAATGATCTTGTCAGTTATTACATAACATAATAAACAGATCATAAACAATGTTATAATGAAAGTCTAAATCATGGCATACAAGTATCTTTTCAAGTTATTGTTTTACATGTGCTCATGCTCTGGAAGGTGTTCCTGTGAGAGGAAAACAAATCATGGTAAGCGCTAAACATAATAAGATAGCAGGTATGGTGGTCCCTGCGCGCACGACCCACATGGAGTTCCAGGTCCCTGGCAGCCTCTGGAACTGCCGTTCTGCGGCCAACAAGGCAGAGTTCATCTCAGCCTATGCTATCCTCCAGTCCCTCGACTTCTTGGCGCTGACGGAAACATGGATTACCACAGAAAACACTGCTACTCCTACTGCTCTTTCCTCGTCTGACCATGTGTTCTCGCATACCCCGAGAGCATCTGGTCAGCGTGGCGGTGGCACAGGAATCTTCATCTCTCCCAAGTGGACATTCTCTCTTTTTCCCCTGAACCATCTGTCTATCTCCTCATTTTAATTCCATAATGTCACAGTCACTAGCCCATTCAAGCTTAACATCCTTGTCATTTATCGCCCTCCAGGTTCCCTTGGAGAGTTCATCAATGAGCTTGACGCCTTGATAAGTTCCTTTCCTGAGGATGGCTCACCCCTCACAGTTCTGGGTGACTTTAACCTCCCTACGTCTGCCTTTGACTCATTTCTCTCTGCCTCCTTCTTTCCACTCCTTTCCTCTTTTGACCTCACCCTCTCACCGTCCCCCCCCTACTCACAAGGCAGGCAATACGCTTGACCTCATCTTTACTAGATGCTGTTCTTCTACTAATCGCACTGCAACTCCCCTCCAAGTCTCCGACCACTACTTTGTATCCTTTTCTCTCTCGCTCTCCTCCAACACTACTCACTCTGCCCCTACTCAGATGGTAATGTGCCGTCGCAACCTTCGCTCTCTCTCTCCCGCTACTCTCTCCTCTTCCATCCTATCATCTCTTCCCTCTGCTAAATCCTTCTCCCTCTGATCACCTGATTCTGCCTCCTCAACCCTCCTCTCCTCCATTTCTGCATCTTTTGACTCTCTATGTCCCCTATGGAGGCCGGCTCGGTCCTCCCCTCCTGGCTTGACGACTCATTGCGAGCTCACAGAAGAGGGCTCCGGGCAGCCGAGCGGAAATTGAGGAAAACTAGACTCCCTGCGGACCTGTCATCTTTTCACTCCCTCCTCTCTACATTCTCTTCCTCTGTTTCCACTGCTAAAGCCACTTTCTACCACTCTAAATTTCAAGCCTCTGCCTCTAACCCTAGGAAGCTCTGCCACCTTCTCCTCCCTGCTGAATCCTCCTCCCCCCCCCCCTCCCTCCTCCCTCTCTGTGGATGACTTTGTCAACCATTTTGAAAAGAAGGTTGACGACATCCGATCCTCATTTATTAAGTCAAATGACACCGCTGGTCCTGCTCACACTGCCCTACCCTATGCTTTGACTTCTTTCTCCCCTCTCTCTCCAGATGAAATCTTGTGACTTGTGATGGCCGGCCGCCCAACAACCTGCCCGCTTGACCCTATCCCCTCCTCTCTTCTCCAGACCATTTCCGGAGACCTTCTCCCTTACCTCACCTCGCTCATCAACTCATCCTTGACCGCTGGCCATGTCCCTTCCGTCTTCAAGAGAGCGAGAGTTGCACCCCTCCTCAAAAAACCTACACTCGATCCCTCCGATGTCAACAACTACAGATCAGTGTCACAATCCGGGTTAGAATTCCGGTCTCAGAAGTGTAGAGCTGGGGGTACTACCCCTTAGCCACAGAGGAGATGTTGTAGGACCCAAATGAAACACCCAAGGCAATACTCCAGGCAAGTAGATTTAATGTTCCAACACAGGAGGCAAAACAAAACAACTCCACGAGGGGAGAAAAACAAACTAAAGATAACTTCAAAAACTTACTAGGACAGACACGGTGAGACAAAGCAGGAGACACACAGTCAGGACGCAATAACCAAGTGAGAAACAAGGGGAAAACACACAGCTAAAATACACAAGGGGAAACAAGGCACAGGTGACCTGGATAAGCTAATTAGGACACATGAGGAAGAACTAAGGCAAAGGGGAACACAGCTGACCTCTAGAGGCCAGGAGACAAACAGGGGAAGCAGGAAGCTGACAGGACCCCCTCCTCTAGGAACGACTCCTGACGTTCCTTCCAGAACACCCTGGCCCCAGGGTGCGAAAATCTCGGACCAACCCTGGGTCCAGGATGTCCCTGGCTGGAACCCAGGAGCGCTCCTCTGGCCCGTAGCCCTCCCAGTCCACCAGATACTGCAGAGAGTTCTGGACCCTCCGGGAGTCCAGTATCCGGCGGACTGTGTAGGCTGGCTGGCCGTCTATGATCCTGGGAGGTGGCGGGGGTCTGTGTGGGGGGCAAAAGGAGAAGACAAGACAGGTTTAAGGAGTGAAACATGGAAAGTGGGGTTAACTCTAAGGGAGCGAGGCAGAACTAAACGATACGAAACAGGGTTAACCTTTCTAGCAATGCGGAAAGGGCCGATGTATCTCTGGGAAAGCTTCTTGGATTCGACCCGGAGGGGCAAGTTCTTAGTGGCCAACCAAACTCTCTGACCAGCCCGGAAACTAGGGGACGTCCGGCGGTGGCGATTAGCCTGACTTTGGTATCTCTGGGAGGTCCGAAGGAGGGTACACCTGGCCTTCTTCCAGGTCCGCCTACAGCGTTGGACAAAGCGCTGGGCCGAGGGAACACCAACTTGCGCCTCTTCCTCTGGAAATAATGGAGGGTTGTAACCGAACTGGCATTCGAAGGGGGGACAATCCGGTGGCTGAGGACTGGAGGGTGTTGTGGGCATATTCAGCCCAAATGATATAGGTGGCCCAAGACGTGGGATTACTGGCCGCCATACACCGCAGGGTGGTCTCCAGATCCTGATTAATCCGTTCCGTTTGGCCATTAGACTCTGGATGGAATCCTGACGATAGGCTGGCTGTGGCCCCAATAAGCCTGCAGAAGGCCCCCAAAACCGGGACGAGAATTGGGGACCTCGGTCAGAGACCACGTCCAGGGGAATGCCAAATATCCGAAAGACATGGTTCATGAGGAGCTCAGCAGTCTCCTTAGCCGAGGGCAGCTTGGGCAGGGGAATAAACCGGGCAGCCTTAGAGAAACGGTCTACCACCACAAGGATGACGGTGTTGCCCTGGGATAGAGGAAGTCCCGTAACAAAGTCCAGAGAAAGGTGTGACCATGGCCTTCGAGGAACAGGTAAGGGATGGAGCAGTCCCTGGGGTCGCTGGCGTGTCGACTTTCCCTGGTTGCACACAGGGCAGGCCTCAACATAGACCTGCACGTCCTTCTTGATGGACGGCCACCAAAACCGCCGTCGGAGGAACTCCAGTGTGCGAGCACTGCCAGGATGGCATGTCAAGGGCGACTCATGACCCCACTGCAAGACGCGGGCCCGAACCGAGAGAGGAACGTACAGGCGACCGGCAGGACCACCGCCTGGATCGGGCTCATGGGCAAGAGCTTCTCGTACCCCTCTTTCTAGTTCCCACTGAAGAGGTGCGACGATCCTAGACCTCGGAATAATCGATGCCAAGGGCTTCTCTTGTACCTCGGGAGAATAGACTCGAGACAGAGCATCCGGCTTGACGTTCTTGGTGCCAGGTCGGTAAGTCAGGAGGAACTGGAATCGATTAAAGAAAAGGGACCATCGTGCTTGCCGAGGGTTCATCCGCTTAGCCTGTTGGAGATATTCCAGGTTCTTGTGGTCTGTGAGAACCTGGAAAGGGTGTTGAGCCCCCTCAAGCCAATGGCGCCACTCTTCCAAGGCCAGTTTTACCGCAAGCAACTCTAGATCCCCCACGTGGTAGTTGCGCTCGGCCTCAGACAGGCGGCGAGACATGAAGGCACAAGGGTGTAATCTCCCATCCGCACCCCTCTGTGACAGGACGGCTCCCACCCCCACCTCTGAGGCGTCCACCTCCACCACGAAAGGTCTCTCTGGGTCAGGGGTCACCAGAATCGGAGCAGAAGTGAAGCGGCGCTTGAGATCCTCGAAGGCCCCTGCTGCTTCCGGACCCCAGTGAATCTTGGTCCCTCCTCCCTTGGTAAGCGTCGTCAAGGGGGCTACCACCGAGCTGAAATTCTTGATGAACTTCCGATAGAAGTTAGAAAAGCCAATGAACCGTTGAACCTCCTTGACCGTGGCAGGTGTGGGCCAATCGTGGACCGCCTTGACCTTCTTGGGATCCATCTCTAGGTGCCCGGGAGTGACAATAAACCCGAGAAACTGAGTCTGAGAAACATGAAATTCACACTTCTCAGGCTTAACGTAGAGGTGATTGTCAAGGAGCCTCTGGAGAACCCGGCTAACATGCCCCTCATGTTCCTTCAGTGACCTCGAGAAGATGAGGATATCGTCCAGGTACACGAAGACGAACAGATTAAGCATATCCCGGAGAACATCATTAATCAGGGCTTGGAATACTGCGGGGGCATTGGTGAGCCCGAACGGCATCACCCGATATTCATAGTGTCCCGTGGGCGTGTTGAACGCCGTCTTCCATTCGTCTCCTGGCCGGATCCGCACGAGATGGTAAGCATTGCGGAGATCCAGCTTAGTAAAAATGGAAGCCCCTTGAAGCAGCTCAAAAGCAGTGGCCATGAGAGGAAGAGGGTATCGATTCCGAACCGTGATCTTGTTGAGTCCCCGGTAATCAATACAAGGCCTCAGACCCCCGTCTTTCTTTTCAACAAAAAGAAGCCCGCCCCAGCCCGGGAAGTAGAGGCATAGATGAGGCCGGCTGCCAAGGACTCCTTAATGTAGGTGTCCATAGCTGCGTGCTCGGGGAGGACAAGGAAAGATCCGACCTCTAGGAGGGCAGCACCCAGGGAGTAGATCAATGGCACAGTCATAAGTGCGATGAGGCGGTAAGGCAGTAGCCCGGGCCTTGCTGAACACCGCCTTGAACCGATGGTAAACACTGGGGACTCGGGGAGACGTCAACAGACTCTTGAAACTGGGTACTAGGGGCTGAGGAACTCTGAAGCATGCAGGTGAGTTGGCAAGTGGGACCCCAGCTAAGAATGGTGCCAGTAGGCCAGTCGATCTGGGGATTATGTCTGCATAGCCAAGGGTGACCCAGGATAATAGGATACTCGGGAGAGTCAATGAGATAGAAGGTCTCCTCCTGCTGGTGTTGAGAGATGGTAAGTCGCAGGGACTGAGTCGCCTCAGTAACTTTTCCTGGTTCCAGAGGTCTGCCATCTAAGGCTGTAACTGCCTGGGGTTGAGGAAGTAGTTGGGTAGGGATCTTAAGTTCCTTAGCCAAGGTTACATCCATAAAATCACCTGCGGCACCGGGAATCGATCATAGCCTGGACCCGATGCTGGTGGCCCTCCCAGGACAGAGTGGCTGGAATAGCTAGGACCGCGTTAGTAGGAGGAGCTCTAATTTTCCCCATCACAACCCTCCTGTAGCTGGGCGGGGACAGGCGTTTCCAGCTCGGGGCAAGTGGAGCGGAAGTGGCCGGCAACCCCGCAGTAGAGGCACCGACGGCTCCCTCATGCGACGTTCCCTTTCGTTGGAAGAAAGCCTGGAACGGCCTAACTGCATGCTCTCCGGGGAATCCTGGGGCAGTTCAGGAGCGGGGCAGCTCTGAATGACGGAGTCCAAACAGGAGAAACAGAGCTGCTCAGAGGAACTTGGGACTGAGACACCTGACGGCGAGCCGTTCTCCGCTCTCTTAGACGATTGTCCAGGCGGATGGCCAAGGCTATGAGGGACTCGAGATCTTCAGCTGGTTCACGGGTGGCTAACTCATCTTGAAGGGGCTCAGATAACCCTCCCCTGAAAGCAGACCCTCAGCGCTTCATCATTCCATCCGCTCCTTGCTGCTATGGTTCGGAACTCAATGGCAAAATCTGCCGTGCTTCGGGGGCCCTGACGGAGAGACAGTAGGCGCTTGGAAGCCTCCCGCCCACTGACAGGATGATCGAACACCCGCTTGAACTCTTCTACAAATGCAGCGTGGGAGTCACAACAGGCCTCCTGGGACTGCCACACCGCAGAGGCCCAGGCGAGCGCCTTGTCTGAAAGAAGGGTAATGAGGTAGGCAATCTTGGAACGGTCTGTGGGAAAACTTGAGGGTTGGAGCTCGAAGGTGAGGGAGCATTGGGTGAGGAAACCCTGGCAAGAGCTTGGATCCCCAGAAAAGGGCTTGGGAGGTGGTAGTCGGGGCTCCGCCAACCGAGAAGGCCTGTCGTCACTGGGAGGTGACCGGGGGAAGGGGAGGACCAAGGAGGCGTTCAAAGAGCTGGTGAAGGGAACTCATCATTTCGGCCAGGAGTTGAGAATGTCTAGCCATCAGCTCCTCTTGTCGGCTGAGAACGGCTTCATGGCGCTGGAAAGAAGCCTCATGTCGAATGATCACCGCCAACAGGTCCTGGGAACTGAGTGTTTCTGGGTCCATGATTGACTTGGTTATTCTGTCACAATCCGGGTTAGAATTCCGGTCTCAGAAGTGTAGAGCTGGGGGTACTACCCCTTAGCCACAGAGGAGATGTTGTAGGACCCAAATGAAACACCCAAGGCAATACTCCAGGCAAGTAGATTTAATGTTCCAACACAGGAGGCAAAACAAAACAACTCCACGAGGGGAGAAAAACAAACTAAAGATAACTTCAAAAACTTACTAGGACAGACACGGTGAGACAAAGCAGGAGACACACAGTCAGGACGCAATAACCAAGTGAGAAACAAGGGGAAAACACACAGCTAAAATACACAAGGGGGAACAAGGCACAGGTGACCTGGATAAGCTAATTAGGACACATGAGGAAGAACTAAGGCAAAGGGGAACACAGCTGACCTCTAGAGGCCAGGAGACAAACAGGGGAAGCAGGAAGCTGACAGATCAGTATCCCTTCTTTCTTTTTTCTCCAAAACTCTTGAGCGTGCCGTCTCTAGCCAACTCTCCTGCTATCTCTCTCAGAATTACCTTCTTGATCCAAACCAGTCAGGTTTCAAGACTGGTCATTCAACTGAGACTGCTCTTCTCTGTGTCATGGAGGCTCTCTGCACTGCTAAAGCTAACTCTCTCTCCTCTGCTCTTATCCTTCTAGACCTATCCGCTGCCTTTGATACTGTGAACCATCAGATCCTCCTCTCCACCCTCTCCGAGTTGGGCATCTACGGCGCTGCTCACTCTTGGATTGCGTCCTACCTGACAGGTCGCTCCTACCAGGTGGCGTGGCGAGAATCTGTCTCCGCACCACGTGCTCTCACCACTGGTGTCCCCCAGGGCTCAGTTCTAGGCCCTCTCCTATTCTCTCTATACACCAAGTCACTTGTCTCTGTCATATCCTCACATGGTCTCTCCTATCATTGCTACGCAGACGACACACAATTCATTTTCTCCTTTCCCCCTTCTGATAACCAGGTGGCGAATCGCATCTCTGCATGTCTGGCAGACAAATCAGTGTGGATGTCGGATCACCACCTCAAGCTGAACTTCGGCAAGACGGAGCTGCTCTTCCTCCCGGGGAAGGACTGCCCGCTCCATGATCTCGCCATCACGGTTGACAACTCCATTGTGTCCTCCTCCCAGAGTGCAAAGAGCCTTGGCGTGACCCTGGACAACACCCTGTCATTCTCCGCTAACATCAAAGCGGTGACCCGATCCTGCAGGTTCATGCTCTACAACATTCGCAGAGTACAACCCTACCTTACACAGAAAGCGGCACAGGTCCTAATCCAGGCACTTGTCATCTCCCGTCTGGATTACTGCAACTCGCTGTTGGCTGGGCTCCCTGCCTGTGCCATTAAACCCCTACAACTTATCCAGAACGCTGCAGCCCGTCTGGTGTTCGACCTTCCCAAGATCTCTCATGTCACCCCGCTCCTCCGCACACTCCACTGGCTTCCAGTTGAGGCTCGCATCTACTACAAGACCATGGTGCTTGCCTACGGAGCTGTGAGGGGAACGGCACCTCCTTACCTTCAGGTTCTGATCAGACCCTACACCCAAACGAGGGCACTACATTCATCCACCTCTGACCTGCTAGCTCCCCTACCTCTACGGAAGCACAGTTCCCACTCAGCCCAGTCAAAGCTATTTGCTGCTCTGGCACCCCAATGGTGGAACAAGCTCCCCCACGACGCCAGGACAGCGGAGTCACTGACCACCTTCCGGAGACACTTGAAACCCTTCCTCTTTAAGGAATACCTGGAATAGTATAAAGTAATCCTTCTACCCCCACCCCCCTCCCCAACCCACCCATAAAAAAAATAATAAGTCATAAGTTGAATGCACCAATTTGTAAGTCGCTCTGGATAAGAGCATCTGCTAAATGATGTAAATGTAAATGTAGAGCAGTAACAGAGTAGTCATCAATGGTATGAAGTACAAAAAAGTAGTGTTTTTATTTACTTTGTCATCACAAGCTTTATTGAACGCTGACATTACTACACACAACTATAATCTCATCCTGTGACAGGAAAGGTGGAAGAGTTAGTATTGCACACACACAACTACATTTAGCTTCTCAACAAGAACTTGTTTGGCAGAATCTGTTGTGATATGTGATGGTTATGGTGAAAATCTACCGGAGTATACAGTGAGGGAAAAAGGTATTTGATCCCCGGCTGATTTTGTATGTTTGCCCACTGACAAAGAAATGATCGGTCTATAATTGTAATGGTAGGTTTATTTGAACAGTGAGAGACAGAATAACAACAAAAAAATCCAGAAAAACGCATGTCAAAAATGTTATAAATTGATTTGCATTTTAATGAGGGAAATAAGTATTTGACCCCCCTCTCAATCAGAAAGATTTCTAGCTCCCAGGTGTCTTTTATACAGGTAACGAGCTGAGATTAGGAGCACACTCTTAAAGGGAGTGCTCCTAATCTCAGCTTGTTACCTGTATAAAAGACACCTGTCCACAGAAGCAATCAATCAATCTGATTCCAAACTCTCCACCATGGCCAAGAGCTCTCCAAGGATGTCAGGGACAAGATTGTAGACCTACACAAGGCTGGAATGAGATACAAGACCATCGCCAAGCAGCTTGGTGAGAAGGTGACAACAGTTGGTGCAATTATTCTCAAATGGAAGAAACATAAAAGAACTGTCAATCTCCCTCGGCCTGGGGCTCCATGCAAGATCTCACATCGTGGAGTTGCAATGATCATGAGAACGGTGAGGAATCAGCCCAGAACTACAGGGGAGGATCTTGTCAATGATCTCAAGGCAGCTGGGACCATAGTCACCAAGAAAACATTTGGTAACACACTACGCCGTGAAGGACTGAAATCCTGCAGCGCCCGCAAGGTCCCCCTGCTCAAGAAAGCACATATACAGGCCCGTCTGAAGTTTGCCAATTAACATCTGAATGATTCAGAGGAGAATTGGATGAAAGTGTTGTGGTCAGATTAGACCAAAATCGAGCTCTTTGGCATCAACTCAACTCGCCGTGTTTGGAGGAGGAGGAATGCTGCCTATGTCCCCAAGAACACCATCCCCACCGTCAAACATGGAGGTGGAAACATTATGCTTTGGCTGTGTTTTTCTGCTATGGGGACAGGACAACTTCACCGCATCAAAAGGACGATGGACGGGGCCATGTACCGTCAAATCTTGGGTGAGAACCTCCTTCCCTCAGCCAGGGCATTGAAAATGGGTCGTGGATGGGTATTCCAGCATGACAATGACCCAAAACACACGGCCAAGGCAACAAAGGAGTGGCTCGAGAAGAAGCACATTAAGGTCCTGGAGTGGCCTAGCCAGTCTCCAGACCTTAATCCCATAGAAAATCTGTGGAGGGAGCTGAAGGTTCGAGTTGCCAAACGTTAGGCTCAAAACCTTAATGACTTGGAGAAGATCTGCAAAGAGGAGTGGGACAAAATCCCTCCTGATATGTGTGCAAACCTGGTGGCCAACTACAAGAAACGTCTGACCTCTGTGATTGCCAACAAGGGTTTTGCCACCAAGTACTAAGTCATGTTTTGCAGAGGGGTCAAATACTTATTTCCCTCATTATAATGCAAAACATTTATAACATTTTTGACATGCGTTTTTCTGGATTTTTTTGTTGTTATTCTGTCTCTCACTGTTCAAATAAACCTACCATTAAAATTATAGACTGATCATGTCTTTGTCAGTGGGCAAACGTACAAAATCAGCAGGAGATCAAATACTTTTTTCCCTCACTGTAGATCTCCAGGAGGATGGTTAATGACCACTGCCCCTACACACAATACAAATGTGTTTTCAAATAGTCATACACAGATAGACCCATAGCCCCTACCCATTGACAATTCCTAAGGTTAGGGTTAGGTTTAGAATAAGGGTTGGTAAGCTACCTAGCTAGCTAGCGTCCTACTAGCTAACGTTAGCTAGCTGATTCCCAGACATAGGGGAAAATTGTAGCTGGCTATGCAGAACATTATTTACATTGTGGTAGGTAACGTCTGCCTAGGCCCTAGGGCAGCGTTTCCCCTTTACGATTCTGACACTTTTATGTAGCAAGCTACAGGTACCTAGCTATGTAAATATATATGTCAGGTCAGTAGCTAATGGTGGCTAGCTAGCTAGCTATCCCAGTTGCGGCCGAGGCTAGTAGTTAGCTAGCTAGCTAGCAGCAGCACCACAATATCATGTCCTTTACTTTTAATAATAATAGCTAGCTAGAAGAATAACTATTTAGACACTTCTTGAAAGGTTGCTGCTGGCTGCCAACTGCTGCTGCCGTATGCCAGATTTATGGGACAGAACCTTGATGGAGGAAAAAAGCTGCAAATCCACTGGCTAGTGTAAGTGTAGCTAGCATATGCCAAATCAGATGAAGTGATTGTTCGAATGGAAGAAAGTGCAAACAAACAATTGCTGCCTTGCAGCCAGCTACTCTTGCTTTTGGAAGTGCATAACTAGATACCTCTGCTGTGTATGTCAACATGAGGACTACCAATTTCACCGGGCGGGATGGCAGCAGTAGGAGGAGATATTCAAATCAAAGATGAACTGTCATTGGTCTATTACAATCTGACCTCCGGGTGACTTTATGCGGCAGGCCAAAAACACCAACCTGAACAGGCTGAAATCCTAGGCTTTTTTTTCAAACAGCTCTTACACAAAAATGGCATTATTATAATTTTTACAATTTCAGTGTTATTTCGAATTCATAGTGTGGAAATATCATTTAAAAAAACAGGGAAAACACATTTTTAACTGTAGCAGGCCTATAACATTGAAGCATAGTTTCTGTAGTTCTGATCTATGGAAAAAATGGTTGCAGTGAAAACTGAATATGAGCACAGAGAGATTAATAGTTTGTCATGTTGACACGTCCACTACCTCACAGTGAGAGTCTCTTGACCCGTGAGGACTCATTAATTAAGGTGACAAACCTTGCTTGCCCAATTTGGAGAGTGACTGTGTTCACTCAATGCTGAAGAGGTCCTGCATGTGGTATAAGGGTGGGTTTAGGGTTGACCTCACCCTGGGCGGTCACAATAAGTAGCAATTTAAATGGAAATTATGCTCTTCAACTTGGAGTATGGGACAGATCAGAAACAATTATACTGTGCAGATAAGCAGTGACAATAATGGCTTGATGTAAATTACGACTGGTATTATTCTTGTCTTTCCTGCTATTGTCCATGGAGTAGAGCCGCATACTGTAATGGTTTTGTTTATCTTTTCAATTACTGCCTTACAATGATTATGGCTGCTAACTGAGCCAGATACTGGCATGAGGGAAATTGGTTGTCAATAGTAGGCTACAGCTGGTTGAGTTCTTTTAATGGTTCTCTCACCCAACAATCATAACATAATACAGGATTCTCCAACACTGGTCCCAGAGAGCTACTGAATCAACAAATCAGGGTCTTCGATCTGGACCATGATTTGCTGAATCAGATGTGTTACTGCAGGGCTGAAGCAAAAGCCTGCACACTCAGTAGATCTCCAGGGCCGGCGTTGGAGACGCTTGGTGTAGTCATATTCATGGGGGACGACAAGAGAGCCCATAAAGGGGGAAGGTTATTTTTTTGTCCATCTGGTTTTGCCACAGGAAGTGGAATCTGGGGGGATGGAATACTTTCACAGCTCAGCGCTTTCATTTGGAACTGTTAGGTCAGACGAGACCAGTCTCTCCTCTCTCTCGCTTCACAAACCTTCAATAGACGCTTGCCTAGACACATGAGTAACGTGGTCAAAAATAATGGCACGATTGGGCTATAGATGGCGCTGTTATAAGCAGTCTCACTTAAACCCTCATATCCATCGCCCTGTTTGACCTAGAGACTTGAAACTGTGTATGTAGGTGTCTTTCCTCATGCTGACCAAATTTGCCTCAAGGACCCATAAGGTCCGTCAGTACAGAATTTCCTCTCTTGGACAATTTAGAACATTTTGTAAAAAAAAAATCTCACACGCCATAAGTCCAAATAACACCAAATCTGGTATGTATGTGTGACAAGTACTGAAGATACGAAGAGGTAGGACGCAGACGCAGGAATCAACAATGCAAAGGTTTACTTAACACTGAGCAAGAGAACAACAAAGAGCGAGTACACGACATGACACTAACAATCACACACACACACACACAACACAACACTGAACAGTCCAGGGATATATAGGGGTGGTGATGAGAGGAGGTGCAGGTGCGCTGGAGGTGATTAGGGTGCATTGGGTTTCTATTCCAGTGTTGCCAAGGTGGTGCGCTCAGACCGGTGGCTCAGTAGACCGGCGAATCAGAGCGCCGGAGGGGAGCAATGGGAGGAGACTTGACAGTACCCTCCCCCCGGACGCGCGGCTCCTGCCGCAGGACGTCGCCACCCATAAGGACGACCCCGAGGACGAGGAGCGGGCCGGTCAGGGCGGCGACGGTGGAAGTCCCGAATTAGGTTGGGGTCCAGAACGTCCCCAGCCGGAACCCAGCTCCTCTCCTCAGGACCATACCCCTCCCAGTCCACCAGGTAACAGAGCCGTCCCACATGGAACCTGGAGTCCAGCAGGTCCCTCACCGCATACGCCGGACTTCTGTCAATGTCCGGGGGAGGGGGGCGTACCCCGGGGGACGGCATCCGCCAGAGGACCAGGAACCACCGGCCTGAGGAGGAGAGAAAAGTGGTTGAGACAAGGTAGTGAGGGGGAAGGAGCAGGCGGTACGATACCTCATTTATCCGCCAGAGGACCTTAAACGGCCCCACAAACCGTGGGCTCAGTTTCTTACAGGGCAGGCGGGGAGAGAGGTTTTTAGTGGACAGCCAGACACAATCACCAGGCTGGAATACGGGGGCCTCACTGTGGTGGCGGTCGGCTTGGTCCTTCTGTCGACGAATGGCCCTCTGGAGATGGACATGGGCGGCATCCCAGACCTGTCCGGCCCTGCGGAACCACTCGTCGCCAGCGGGCGCATCGGTCTGGCTGGGTGTCCAAGGGGCCAGGGCCGGCTGGTACCCCAGGATGCACTGGAAGGGAGTGAAACCTGTGGAGGAGTGAACGAGGGAGTTCTGGGCATATTCTGCCCAGGGAAGAAATATTGCCCACGCACCCTGCCGGTCCTGACAGTGGCAACGAAGAAACCTCCTAGTTCATGCGCTCCACCTGCCCATTCGACTGAGGCCTATACCCGGAAGTGAGGCTGGCCGTGGCCCCGATCTTCTCCCGGAAAGCCTTCCACACTCAGGAGGTGAATTGGGGGCCACGGTCCGAGACGATGTCCTCCGGAAGTCCGTAATGCCGGAAGACCTGTTGGAACAGGACCTCAGCAACCTGGAGAGCAGAAGGAAGACCAGTTAGAAGCAAAAAACGGCATGATTTTGAGAACCGATCTACGACCACCAGGACTGTGGTGAAGCCGTCCGAACGTGGGAGGTCGGTGACAAAGTCTATGGACAGGTGTGACCAAGGTCGCTGAGGCACTGGGAGAGGAACTAGTTTGCCTGCCGGGGCTTTCCGAGGTGTCTTCGTTTGGGCACATACGGAACAGGAGTTGATATAGCGGGAGACATCAGTAGCCAAGGTGGGCCACCAGTATTTTTGTGAGAGAGAATGTAGGGTGCGCGTAATACTGGAGTGGAAAGCGAAGAGAAGGAAGAACCATTCACCATTAAGGGAACTAAAAACAATGGTTTGGTGACAGGTGATGACGGAACACTCACGGAGCGGCGACAGGAGTCATACCGCCTAGATATTGAGCCGCCAGGAGATCTGTGGTCCGTGGTGGTGTAGCGGGTGCTGCCCACCTCCATGGGTGAGGACTCGGAGGCAGGGCTGCTTCCATAGCTCAGATGGGGTGAGCGTTGAGGCTCCGGGTGGTGTTGGGAACGCCGTCGGTCTCTCAACATGTCGTCAAGACGAATGGACGTGGCGATAAGGGTATCAAGGTCCATCTCATTGTCCCGATGTGAGTTCCGTCGTGATATCCTCCCGTAATCCTGAAGGCCGTGCGCAGAGCACGCTCATTCCAGTCGGAAGACGCCACCACCGTGCGAAAACTCAGGGTGTACTCGAACGCGGCCTCCTCTCCCTGTTGTAGCCGGAGGAGACACTCACCCCCGTCCTTTCCCTCCATGGGATGATCGAACACCGCCCTGAACCGATCGAGGAATGTGGAGAAGGGAAGCGCCACGGCCTCACCTCCTTCCCAGACTGCCGTGGCCCAATCCAGCGCCTTTCCCTTCAGTAGCGAAATCACAAGCACTATCCTGACTTGGTGTGATGGAGATGCCCCACGCTGACGTGCCAGATACAGTGAAAGCTGTAGCAGGAAGCCTCTACATTTAGTTGTTTTCCCGTCATAGCGCTCCGGCAGGGCGAGGGGTCTCTCAGACATTAGTGATAGCACGGGAGGAGCTGGACTGGGTGCACTCGCTGCTCCCTGAGGTGGAAACAGAGCGATGGTCAGTTTATGCAGCGTTTGGAGTACTTTCTGCATGGAGGCGTTCAGCTGGGCAGTCTGCTGCTGGTGCTGGTCGAGGCGCTGGGTAACTCCAGGAGGATTACCTGCTGCATCCATCTTCGTGAGGTGTGTGATTCTGTGACGAGTACTAAGGATATGAAGAGGTAGGACGCAGATGCAGGAATCAACAATGTAAAGGTTTACTTAACACCGAGCAAGGGAACAACAAAGCACGAGGACACAACATGACACTAACAATCACACACAACACAACACTGAACAGTCCAGGGCTATATAGGGGTGGTGATGAGATGATGAGGTGCAGGTGCGCTGGAGGTGATTAGGGTGTGTTGGGTTTCCATTCCGGTGTTGCCGAGGTGGTGCGCTCAGACCGGTGGCTCAGTAGACCGGCGAATCAGAGCACTGGAGGGGAGCAATGGGAGGAGACGTGACAGTATGCCCATGGTATACATCTGAAAATCAGATTTTACGTGGCCATTTAAATCCTTTGTTAATCCACTTCACAATGGCCTATCAACTTGAAACTTTTTATGGTTATCAAAGACATTACCATGATGAACAATGTTAGGTTTGGCGTTGACATCTTAAAAAATAAGTAAACTATTAACAATTCCGTTTTTTCACTATGTAAAGCTAATACTTCTTCTCATGGAGTCACGTTCACTCCAAATTTGGTCTTGGACGCACAATAGTACTTAAAGAGTTTGAGAAAATAACGTTGATGCATTCAAAGATGGTCACACTATACCAGTAGATGCATATTAGCACATACAATAATATGCAAAAAATACTTTGTTTCTGTTTTTGGGAGATGCTGGGTTGTCGCATATCCGGTTGCGAAATTTCCTTTTGAAGGATATCCGGAGGCAAAGTCATGAATATCCGTTGAGTGATTGGTTGAGGCTTCTTGGGTGCGTGACATCACTCCGAGCCCTTACCAAAATACAAAACATGGTGGACAGTTTCTCTCGCCTCAGATCTGAAACCAGTAGTAAACACCAACTTCAATGACAGTTAATCTAACATTCCCGTACCCCAATAACATTGTCGCAGAGGAAGGTTTGCTAACTAGCTACAGTGTTTCAGTCATCTCAGCAGTGTTCTTGTAAAACGAGCGAAATGCTAATTTGCGATGCTAGTTAGCTAACGCGTTAGCTAGGGCTGTGGCGGTCATGACATTTTGTTAGCCGGTGATTGTCTTGCAAATAACTGCCGGTCTCACGGTAATTGACCATTAATGAACATAAACACATTTAGCATCTTCTGGCATCCACGCTTAGCCTAGAAGCCACTGATGTGGACCTTTGGAACATTTACATTTAAAAAAGTCTAATAAATCCATTTAATACAGCCTACACCAACACAATAAATCCAGTATTTATTTTAGACAGTTCTAAATAAATATGATATGAAGAAAATGTAATTTCAGAAGAACAGAATAGCATATTCTGAGTTGTACTTATGTTAGGCCCTGATCTGGCTATGCCATATGGCTGTGGGCTACACTAGTTCATTTAGCAGACAAGATTTGCTTAGAATTCCATGGCATTATTTTATATTATTTTATAGTATGAAGAATACTATTAAACATAGCTGAATAAAATAGAAAGGATATTTTCCCAAAGCGATTTCTGAGAGTGTGCGCACATGCGACTATTCTGTGTTGAGCAGTTAACAAAGAAACAGGTCCTCCTATATGCTTAATTTAGAGTTATTTATGCAACTTTAGTTGTGGTACAAACATAGGCTATATGTTTAGATTTTCTATACATTCTAAGGCTGCATGATGCGACTCTAATGATGATTTGAAAAAAAGTTGCTTGAAAAGCACGAGCTCTGCTCTGTTTTTTCTACAGGCTGCACACACTTCATCAGTCTCTCATTCACAATTTCACAAGCACTTCATAATATTCTGACCTATCAGACTATACTTAATTTAATCTGGTCTCAAAAAAATCAGCTCACAAAAAAAGCAAAAAAACATGTAATCCGTAGCCTGCACTCGAATAGTGAATGGAGGTTGCGTTTTATATATATGCAAGCATAGGCCGCGCATCCATAAGGCTAGGGGAAGCTAAACTTTCCCTAAAGTAAATTGAAATAAATTGCAAAAATGATATAGCCTAATTAGCCTACTCCAGTCTATATAGAAATAAATAAAATCTTTCAAAATAGGCAACTAAAACATGATTTGGCTCATTAGCTTCTTCCTTTAAAAAAAGTTGTGGATTGTTTTAAATCACAGTCGGAAGGAAAGGCAGCGCACGCAATTTGGGCAGATTATTGTTGAGTTGCGACTGTTTGTGAAAAGTAGAGAGGCCAAACCAGGCATGTCACAATATTTCAAAATACAATCGCGGGAATACATAGTTTGGAAAGAAAATCGTTATTGCTGTAAAGAGAAGACAATGAAAAGACTAATCTTTCTTTTAGTTATCAACATTCTCAACTTAATTGAGCGAACAACAGTATAGCCTATCTTACTGGCACCAGCTGAGAGCATTAGCAATATCTCCGGTGAGTGTGCACTGCATTTATTGTTGGGTCAGTGCTACTTAAAAGTTTTTGTTTTTGGACAATAATTTCCTCCTCCAGTTTAGATGGACGTCAAATTCTATTTGTGTCTCCCCTTCTCGTAGGCCTAACTTATGGACAACGTTGTTTTTATATTCTCGGGTTTGTCAGTGTCAGCAGAGTAGGCTACCCTCTAATTTGTCGTATTAAAAAAGATTCTGCTTATATCTCCAGTCATATAAAGTGTAGTAGAATTGCATGAAATGTTTTTTATAAAAGGCCACATTTTTCCCATGCAAAGAAAGATGAAACGTATCTGATATAGCCTAGGCCTACTCTACGCTATACGCGCTCAGCCATGCATTGAACTGTCTTTTTTACAGACAGTGATTGAGTTATATTATTAGCTTATATTATGACTATCCAATCTACTCATCACATTACAAATAGTAGGCTATCTTAAATGCGATAATGCATGGAATGCTTTATAATAAAGGAGCATTTTTATAGTGAACATTTGCTTCCCCGAACTTGAAACTCATGTGCCGCCTATGTATGCCAGGTAGATTACACCGGTTGTAAAGCAGATTAATTTTAAGAATTGTGCAATAAATATTAGCAGCCCGAGAAAGCTGGGATCCTCTTTTAAATGGTGGCCTGTAAAAACTCTGTTTTCACACACGATTCCACGATGACTGGGCTTATAAGAATATGTTTCAGTAGGCTCTGTAGGCTATGTGCTTTTCAACCTTGTTTCAGGGGTCCTAGGCTTATAGGCTACGTTTGGAGTCCTAGGCTTATAGGCTACGTTTGGAGTTATTTGGCCACTGTAGTTTTGATACAAACCTTATCAAAACGTAGAGGCCTATGGGCTAGGCTACATGATGTGTGTGAATATGATTGAAAATCTTGTCTTTACATGTACTGAATAATATACTTAGAATGGACCATTATCATGCACTTTTATCGGAATAGGGGAAAAAATACATGTCATGTATGCACTTAAACAGCTAATGGAGGACGCTTTTCCCGTAGCATTTGTAAAACGAAGCAATGTGCTTGATATTAGGAAAGTTGAGATATAAAAATAGTAGGCCTAGCCTATAGAAAGCTGATGGGATCCTCCTCTGTTTAATAGAGGCCATCAAAACTATTTTTTCTCACACAATTGCATAGCCTATAGAAATGTAGTGCAACATGAGGTCCTGGGCTCTAATGAAGTGTTTGATTTGATTTTGGATTGTATTTGTATTGATGTCAGAGTGATTAGAGGGACAATGTAGCGCTGAGTACCAGGCCTTTAGTGACTGGCGTTTATCATGTTTGTTAGGCTACTAATGATCATCAGCGGCATCAGAGCACAGTTTTGGAGAAGCCTAGTTACCGTGACTAAACGGTGACATAGAATTTGACTGCGGTAATGACTTGTGACCATCGGTGTAGCGGTAATACGGTCACCGTAACGGCCCTAGTGTTAGCTGGGCTGCTTCTAGACTCGGAAGCTCATGGGGGCTTCAGGAGCCAGCGGGTTAGATGATTCCACCATGGGAAACAACAACTGGCTACTAGAACTGAACCAATGGACTTGGGGCAATGAAATTTGGTATGTAAACCTTATGTACAGTTTTAGTCGGAAGTTTACATACACCTTAGCCAAATACATTTAAACTCAGCTTTTCACAATTCCTGACATTTAATCCTAGTAAAAATGCCCTGTCTTAGGTCAGTTAGGATCACCACTTTATTTTAAGAATGTGAAATGTCAGAATAATAGTAGAGAAAATGATTTCTTTCATCACATTCCCAGTGGGTCAGAAGTTTACATACACTCAATTAGTATTTGGTAGCATTGCCTTTAAATTGTTTAGCTTGGGTCAAACTTTTCGGGTAGCCTTCCACAAGCTTCCCACAATAAGTTGGGTGAATTTTGGCCCATTCCTCCTGACAGAGCTGGTGTAACTGAGTCAGGTTTGTAGGCCTCCTTGCTCGCACACGCTTTTTCAGTTCTGCCCACACATTTTCTATAGGATTGAGGTCAGGGCTTTGTGATGGCCACTCCAATACCTTGACTTTGTTGTCCTTAAGCCATTTTGCCACAACTTTGGAAGAATGCTTGGGGTCATTATCCATTTGGAAGACCCATTTGCGACCAAGCTTTACCTTCCTGACTGATGTCTTGAGATGTTGCTTCAATATATCCATTTCATTTTCCATCCTCATGATGCCATCTATTTTGTGAAGTGCACCAGTCCCTCCTGCAGCAAAGCACCCCCACAGCATGATGCTGCCACCCCTGTGCTTCACGTTGGGATGGTGGTCTTTGGCTTGCAAGCATCCCCCTTTTTCCTCCAAACATAACGATGGTCATTATGGCCAAACAGTTCTATTTTTGTTTCATCTGACCAGAGGACTTTTCTCCAAAAAGTACGATATTTGTCCCCATGTGCAGTTGCAAACCGTAGTCTGGCTTTTTTATGGCGGTTTTGGAGCAGTGGCTACTTCCTTGCTGAGCGGCCTTTCAGGTTATGTCGATATAGGACTCGTTTTACTGTGGATATACAGTGAGGGAAAAAAGTATTTGATCCCGTGCTGATTTTGTACGTTTGCCCACTGACAAAGACATGATCAGTCTATAATTTAAATGGTAGGTTTATTTGAACAGTGAGAGACAGAATAACAAACAAAAATCCAGAAAAATGCATGTCAAAAATGTTATAAATTGATTTGCATTTTAATTAGGGAAATAAGTATTTGACCCCTCTGCAAAACATGACTTAGTACTTGGCAATCACAGAGGTCAGACGTTTCTTGTAGTTGGCCACCAGGTTTGCACACATCTCAGGAGGGATTTTGTCCCACTCCTCTTTGCAGATCTTCTCCAAGTCATTAAGGTTTCGAGCCTGACGTCTGGCAACTCGAACCTTCAGCTCCCTCCACAGATGTTCTATGGGATTACGGTCTGGAGACTGGCTAGGCCACTCCAGGACCTTAATGTGCTTCTTCTTGAGCCACTCCTTTGTTGCCTTGACCGTGTGTTTTGGGTCATTGTCATGCTGGAATACCCATCCAATACCCATTTTCAATGCCCTGGCTGAGGGAAGGAGGTTCTCACCAAAGATTTGACGGTACATGGCCCCGTCCATCGTCCCTTTGATGCGGTGAAGTTGTCCTGTCCCCTTAGCAGAAAAACACCCCCAAAGCATAATGTTTCTACCTCCATGTTTGACGGTGGGGATGGTGTTCTTGGGGTCATAGGCAGCATTCCTCCTCCTCCAAACACGGCGAGTTGAGTTGATGCCAAAGAGCTCGATTTTGGTCTCATCTGACCACAACACTTTCACCCAGTTCTCCTCTGAATCATTCAGATGTTCATTGGCAAACTTCAGACGGGCCTGTATATGTGCTTTATTGAGCAGGGGGACCTTGCGGGTGCTGCAGGATTTCAGTCCTTCACGGCGTAGTGTGTTACCAATTGTTTTCTTGGTGACTATGGTCCCAGCTGACTTGAGATCATTGACAAGATCCTCCCATGTAGTTCTGGGCTGATTCCTCACCATTCTCATGATCATTGCAACTCCACGAGGTGAGATCTTGCATGGAGCCCCAGGCCGAGGGAGATTGACAGTTCTTTTGTGTTTCTTCCATTTGCGAATAATCGCACCAACTGTTGTCACCTTCTCACCAAGCTGCTTGGTGATGGTCTTGTAGCCCATTCCAGCCTTGTGTAGGTCTACAATCTTGTCCCTGACATCCTTGGACAGCTCTTTGGTCTTGGCCATGGTGGAGAGTTTGGAATCTGATTGATTGATTGCTTCTGTGGACAGGTGTCTTTTATTTAGGTAACAAACTGAGATTAGGAGCACTCCCTTTAAGAGTGTGCTCCTAATCTCAGCTCGTTACCTGTATAAAAGAAATCTGGGAGCCAGAAATCTTTCTGATTGAGAGGGGGTCAAATACTTATTTCCCTCATTAAAATGAAAATCAATTTATAACATTTTTGACATGCATTTTTCTGGATTTTTTTGTTGTTATTCTTTCTCTTACTGTTCAAATAAACCTACCATTATAATTATAGATTGATCATTTCTTTGTCAGTGGGCAAACGTACAAAATCAGCAGGGGATCAAATACTTTTTTCCCTCACTGTAGAGGGGAAAGTGACTTCCCTACCATCGAAGAAAGTGACTTCCCCACCATTGACTTCTCTGCCCTCTCATGGTCTCCCTAACAGAAATTGGAGAACAGAACAACTGAAAAGTTGTGGAATGGCTCTAACACTAATAGCCGTTAGTAACCTAGGAAAGATGGTAGTGAGTCTGCCCACAACGATACAATACTCAATAGATAGCCAGGAAGAATATATATTATGAACAGGATCAAATATTGCACACAGGCTGGCCCAGACTAGGTAGATGTCAGATAGAAGGATATGCACTGTTTAGAGTTTAAATTCCTTAATAATCATTGTGTGGAAATTAAGTAAAAAATAAATGAAAGTGGAAAACCTGTAGGGAATGAACATGCAAAAATAATGGATATAAAACAAGTCAAACATTTTATAATCCCACCAATACCTAAGGAACTAACCTCTGAAGCTAGAATGAAAAGCAGAATAAAAAAGCAGGTACAGTTGGAAATGGCCCGAGCTAGTATTTTTATTCCAGCCCAAGAAATAACAGGTACAGAAGTTCAAAGGTCCTTTTCAATAAGGAGGAACAAACCTCTGCCAGAACTATCACTCTGTGGGTGGGCCCATCATCAAACAATGGGAGAAGCCATCTGGGATAAATATGGTTGCAAAATAGAAATTGACAAGGGAAACACCACTTGGGTAATTACCTTAAAAGAATTTACACAAAAGAAAGATGCAAAATACATTTTGGAAATAGTCAGTACTAAATGGTTGGAAGGGAACAGTATAACAACGATTGACATTACTCCTACTCCCACACGTCAACCTAGACAAAAAAGAGAAACAGGGACAACTAACGCAACCATGGCAATCACCCAAGGACCATCAACTGTCATAACAACTAAACCAGCAATGACAGAATTAGAAACACCAGAACGAACTGGGTTCTTTCAAAATGTATGGGAGTTTTTTTGTCACGAGTTACAAAGCCAGAACCCAGAAGCAGACCAGGACAAGGTAAGTTGAAACGAAGGTGAGTGTTTATTTACAAATTCAAGAGTGATGCTGAATAATCCAGGGAACAGAGCGGGCGGCGTTGATTAGTTGTTGGGGGTGCAGTGGTTGATCCAATCATGGCTCGGCAGCCGCCGACCACCAGGCAGAGGTAGGATGAAGGTTCCGGACGAGTGATGTTCATGGCTAACGATCCGGCAGGGAATGGATGTTAGGCCAGAGCCTAAGAAGGGTGATGATCAGGACCAGGTGTGCAGATTGCTGATGGGATGCAGGTGCGGAAATCAAGAGAGCTCCCCGGAGCGTTCCAGAACCCTCGGGAAACTGGAGATCACGAGCAGGAAAACTAGTCCACAGACAGGACCCGACTCAGACTGCCGGGATCGTTACAGTACCCCCCTCCGAACGAACGCCACCGGGCGGACTCCCGGAGCGCCAGGATGGAGGCGGTAGAAGTCACGGATGAGGTCAGCATCTAGGATCTGTCGCCGCGGAATCCAACTCCTCTCTTCAGGACCATACCCCTCCCAGTCCACGAGATACTGGAAACCCCGGCCCCGCCGTCTGGAATCCATGATGCGTCGCACCGTGTAGGCAGGACCACCTCCGATCATCCGAGGAGGAGGAGGAGGAGGCGGAGGAGGCAACAGAGGACTGAGGAAAACAGGCTTGAGGCAGGAGACATGAAAGGTGGGATGGACTCTGAGCGTCCTCGGGAGTTTGAGTCGAACTGCCACCGGATTGATCACCTTCTCCACCACAAACGGACCAATGAACTCCGGTAACAACTTCCTAGACTCAGTCCGTAAGGAAGATCCCGTGTGGCCAACCAGACCCTATCTCCGATGGTATAGGTGGGAGCGGGGATCCGCGACGATTCGCCTGGAGCTGATACCGGTCCGAAACTCTAAGGAGTGCCTTTCTGGCCCGATGCCAGGTCCGGTGGCAACGACGAATATGGGCCTGAACAGAAGGCACTGAGAGCTCCCTCTCCTGAGAAGGGAACAAGGGAGGTTGGTAGCCATACAGGCACTGGAAGGGAGACATCCCAGTGGCAGATGTAGGGGAGAGTATTGTGGGCATACTCAACCCAAGGCAACTGAGAGACCCAGGAGGTGGGGTTGGAAGAGGCCAGGCAGCGTAGCGTGGATTCCATCTTCTGGTTGGCTCTCTCCGCCTGACCATTAGATTGGGGGTGAAAACCAGATGTGAGACTGACTGTAGCTCCAATGGCCAAACAGAAGGACTTCCAGACAGCAGAGGTAAACTGAGGGCCACGGTCGGGAAAACGATATCACTGGGCAAACCGTGGACCCTGAAAACCTCCCTAACCAGGATCTCGGACGTCTCCGAGGCAGAGGAAGCTTGGCAATTGGCACAAAGTGGGCGAACTTGCTGAATCTGTCCACGAGTAGTCAGAACGACCGTGTTCCCCTCAGAAGCGGGCAACCCAGTGACAAAGTCCAGGGGCCAGATGCGACCATGGTCGCCGGGAATAGGAAGGGGGTGAAGTAGTCCAGAGCTGGGCCGATTGGTACTCTTATTCTGCGCACACACTGGACAGGCAGCAACATAACCCCGAGTATCCTCGGCCATGGCAGGCCACCAAAACGTCTGCGAAGAAACGCCATCGTCCGAGCCACGCCAGGGTGACAAGCCATCTTGCTGGCGTGGGACCATTTGAGGACCGCAGGACGAACCGACTCAGGCACAAACAACCGACCGGGTGGACCGTTACCGGGACCGGGCTGCGTCCGAAGGGCCGCCATCACCTCCTCCTCAATCTTCCACCTAACAGCTCCCACGACGCAGTTCCGGGGAGAATTGTCTCGGTCTTGGACCCACTCTCCTCCGTCTTGGAGAACATCCGAGACAAGGCGTCCGCCTTGCCGTTCTTAGATCCAGGTCGGAACGTCAGGGAAAAATTGAATCGTCCGAAAAACAACGACCACCTGGCCTGACGGGGAGTTGAGACGTCCTAGCCGATTGCACGTAAGCAAGATTCTTGTGGTCAGTCCAGACAATAAACGGTTGCTCCGCCCCCTCCAACCAGTGGCGCCACTCCTCCAAGGCAAGTTTCACCGCGAGAAGCTCCCGGTTACCCACATCGTAATTCCTCTCCGCAGGCGAAAGGCGACGCGAGTAGTAGGCGCAGGGATGGAGTTTACTGTCCGTGGAGCATCGCTGCGACAGGATGGCGCCAACTCCCACATCAGACGCGTCCACTTCAACGACGAACTGACGGGCCGTGTCCGGTTGAGAGAGAATCGGTGCGTTGGTGAATCGCCTCTTCAAATCCAGAAACGCTCGATCCGCCTCCGGATTCCACTTGAAGCTCCTGATACTGGAAGTCAAGGCAGTTAACGGAGCGGCCACACGGCTGTAATCCCCGGATGAATCTGCGGTAGAAATTCGCAAACCCCAAAAATCTCTGGAGCTGCAATCTCGTCCGGGCTGGGCCCATTCCAGAACCGCTCTAACCTTCTCCTGGTCCATCCTAATCTCTCCCCTGGAGATGATGTACCCGAGAAAGGATGTCGTGTGGGCGTGAAACTCGCACTTCTCGGCCTTCACGAACAGGCGATTCTCCAACAATCGCTGCAGAACCTGCGGACATGCTGGACGTGGTCGGAAGGTTCCTTCGAGAAGATCAGAATGTCATCCAGATAAACAAACACAAAGAGACCGATCATATCTCTCAGGACGTCGTTCACCATACTCTGGAATACCGCTGGAGCATTGGTCAGTCCAAACGGCATCACCTGATACTCGAAGTGACCCATCGGTGTATTGAAACCCGTCAACCACTCGTCTCCCTCTCTGATCCGGACCATGTGATACGCATTGCGTAGGTCTAGCTTGGTGAACACCGTAGCACCCTGTAAGGAGTCGAAGGCAGAACTCATCAAGGGCAGGGGATACTTGTTCTTGACCGTGATGTCATTCAACCCCCGATAATCAATACACGGTCGAAGAGAGCCATCCTTCTTACCCACAAAGAAGAATCCTGCCCCCAGGGGGTGATGACGAGGGACGAACGAGACCAGCAGCTAGGGACTCCTTGATGTAGGTCTCCAAAGCCTCACGTTCAGGGCGGGAGATACTGTATAACCTTCCCTTGGGGTAGACAGCTCCAGGGAACAGGTTGATGGCACAATCATATGGTCGGTGGGGGAGGGAGTGACAGAGCCTTCTGCTTACTGAACACTTCCCCAAATCGTGATATGTCTCGGGGAACCAGGGACAAATCTGGGGGTTTAGCCTCAATCACCTGACTGGGAACCGAATGGGGACAGGCAGTCTTGAGACAGTTAGCATGACAATCAAGGCTCCAACTCGTTACCTTGCCCGTCACCCAATCGAACGTGGGATTGTGTTCCTTCAGCCAGGGGTATCCAAGGACCAGAGGAACATGGGAAGACGGCAGAATGAAGAATGAAATCATCTCCGAATGATTCCCCGACAACAGCATCTTAACCGGTTCAGTCCTCATCGTGATACGTGCCAGACTACTGCCGTTCAGAGTGGTCGCTTCAATGGCTTCCGGCAATTGCTCCTTGGAAAGCCCCAGCTGTTCCACCAACTTCGGCATCAAGAAAGCTTCCATCGGCACCTGAATCGATAAAGCGTTAATCGCTAAGCTCTGATTCCTGTTCACAAGGGTAGCCGGGAAACGGGTCTGACAGAGGTATTGAGAGGTCGAAACTGGCTCGCTAAAAGTCCTCCCAACTTTAGCGAGCCGCGCAGTTTGACGACCGCCGGGAACAGGTGGCGAGGTAATGTCCCGAACCACCACAGTAGAGGCAACAGTTAGTCCTACGTCTGAGTTGGCGTTCCTCCTTGGTTAACCCGTGCCGCCCCTACTTGCATTGGTTCCGAATCGGGAGACAGGACCTCTCCACTAATCCTGTGTGGTGGACGATGATCGACGTATTCTGGTCCAATCCCCGACCCGACTGGAACCTGAGAAGCTGATCGTGTCATGAGCCCTCTCACTCCACCGGGTTACCACCTTAATTTGTTTCCACTATCTTCCACTCTGCTCACCTCCCTCTCTCTACTCAGCCTAACTAGCTCCACCTGTCCCTGCTCTGCTCGGCTCTAATTACTCTGCCAGCTGCGCTGCATTACCCACTAACCTCTCCCAGTATTTAAGGCCCTGTCTTTCAGCTCTCCGGTGTCAGATCGTCTGCAAAGCTCACACCCGGAACCTGTTTGCTCGCGCTTCTGGCTCACCCTGGTTTTGTGACCCCGGACCTGCCTGTTTTTTGGATACTCTTCTGCCTCAGGAGATCCAGACCTGCTTCTGCCATTACGACTCCTGACTACTCTTCAATCCCGGTAACTCTGACCAGCCTTCTGCCTTGCTACTACGTATTTTGGATTTCCCTTGAACTGTACTGCTGCCTGGTTTCATTCCGCCCTGTTGTGTCTGTGTCTCCCCCCAGGACTTCTGGACCACCCACCACCGGCTTCATAGGACGCATCGCTGCCACTGGGGGGGCACAGACCCAGCGCATTGGACGGGATCCCTGTTACCCCTGGAGCCTTCATTCACTCCCTACTTCCCTTTTCCCTTAAGTTTAATAAACTTTCTGGTGTGACGCAATTGTGGTCCTCTGGTCGTCTGTCTGAATCGTGACAGTACGATCTGACCATTATGGACTCAGCGCACACTTTCCCCGACATGGAAACCGATGAGCATGAGCAGCAGTTCCAGCAGCAGCAACAACAACTCGCCATGATCATTCAACTCCTCACCAACCTTACCCCAGCCAGTCTGCCCACCAGCCCAGCCCCCGAGTTACCTGCCCCGGTCATTGCAGCCGCTGCTCGGAACCCAAGATTGGAAACCCCGAGCGGTTCAACGGCGATTCAACCCAGGTCCGGCCATTCCTGACTAGCTGCCGACTTCAGTTCTCCTTGCAGCCAAGGACCTTCGCCACGGAGGGGCTAAAGTTGGGTATGCCATCACTCACCTGACGGGCCGAGCTCGACTCTGGGGAACAGCAGAGTTCGAACGTCAAACCCCCGCATGTGCAACCTTCGACCTGTTTGCTGAGGAGATGCTGAAGGTGTTTGACCTGGATTCACCCACCGCAGAGGCGTCTCGTGAACTGTTCAGTATTCGACAAGGCAGACGTACAGTCGCAGACCATTCCATCGACTTCCGAACCCTGGCTAGACGAAGTTCTTGGAACACACCATCGTTGGTGGACGCGTTCTTCCATAGTTTGGCTGACTATATCAAGGACCGAGTTGGTCTCCCATGAACTGCCTTCCACTCTTGATGAAGCCATCGCACTGACTGTCAGGATCGACAGAAGGATACAGACCCGTCAGCCGTGAGAGGGGGCGCCAAGGTCCACCTACTACCGGCATTCGGAGAGATCCGACTGGGCTCCTGTCATCTACTGCCACTCACCCAGGTCAGCTTGATCAGTCTGAGCCTATGGAGATTGGGCGAGCCTCCCCTCACTCCTGCAGAGCGCCAGCGCCGCTTCACCTCAAACCTCTGCCTCTATTGTGGAGGTGATGGACATCGTGTGGTAACCTGCCCTTTAAAGGGCCGAAGCTCACCGGGCGTAGGGGGAGTCCGGTTGAGTTCAATGACCATCCAGTCCTCCGACCGCAAACCCCTGCTGCAAGTTCACCTCCGCCTCTCTGACTCAACTCACACCCTGGCTGCTCTGGTGGATTCTGGCGCCGAAGCCAACATAATGGACATCAAGCTGGCACGCCAACTGGGACTGGAGAACCTCCGTTTGACACCTCCTATTCCTGCCCGGGCACTGGACGGACACTTACTCGGATCGGTCACTCATGTCACGGCCCCGGTCTCGATGGGTCTGTCCGGAAACCATCAAGAAACTATCCAGTTTCACCTGCTCCCCTCTCCAGGCCAACCCCTCATCCTGGGTTACCCATGGCTCCGCCGGCACAACCCTCAGCTCGACTGGGTGACCCGGGGTGATCAGGGAGTGGGGAGAGGACTGCCACCGAACCTGCCTGCTTGCTGCCGCACTACCCCCTCGGCCAGTACCTACTAACTCCGCTCCTGACCTCTCAATGTCCCAGAATGCTACCATGGTCTCAGAGAGGTGTTTAACAAAGCAAGAGCCACATCTCTGCCCCCTCACCGACCGTACGACTGTGCCATCGACCTCCTCCTGGAACAGCTCCTCCAAGGGGTCGTCTTTATTCGTTGTCTGCTCCTGAAAGAAAGTCCATGGAGGACTACATCAATGGCTCTCTGTCCGCAGGATTAATCCGTTCATCTTCATCTCCTGCTGGTGCTGGCTTCTTCTTTGTGGGGGAAGAAGGACGGATCTCTTCGCCCCTGCATCGACTACAGGGGACTCAACGACCTCACAGTGAAAAACCGTTACCCTCTGCCTCTGCTCACCTCTGCTTTTGAGTTGCTCCAGGGAGCCACTGTTTTTACCAAGTTGGATCTCAGAAACGCTTACCACCTAGTGCGGATCCGGGAGGAGATGAATGGAAAACCGCATTCAATACACCAACAGGCCACTACGAGTATCTGGTTATGCCTTTTGGCCTCACCAATGCTCCTGCTGTGTTCCAGGCTCTAGTGAATGATGTACTGCGGGACATGTTAAACAAGTTTGTCTTCGTTTACCTGGATGACATCTTAATTTACTCCAGAAACCTGTCTGAACACACCCGCCATGTCCAGCAAGTCCTTCATCGTCTTCTGGAGAATTCCCTCTACGCCAAGGCAGAGAAATGTGAGTTTCACGTCAAGACAGTGGCCTTCCTGGGGTACATAGTGGCAGAAGGAAGTATCCAAATGGATCCTGCCAAAGTATCAGCAGTCACTTCATGGCCAGTTCCGGAGAACAGAAAGAAGCTGCAACAGTTTCTGGGGTTTGCTAACTTCTATAGGAAGTTTATCCGGAACTACAGTACCGTTGCTGCCCCTCTCACTGCTCTAACCAGCACCAAGCAACCCTTCACCTGGACCCCAGCAGCCGACAAAGCCTTCAGTACCCTCAAGGTGAGGTTCACCTCCGCTCCCATCCTCCAGATGCCTGATGTGGACCGGCAATTCATTGTGGAGGTGGACGCCTCGGATGTGGGAGTTGGTGCTGTGATTTCTCAGTGGGCTGCGGAGGATAGGAAGCTCCATCCCTGTGCCTTTTTCTCACGTCGGTTGTCCCCCTCTGAGTGCAATTACGACATAGGGAACCGTGAGCTGCTGGCTGTGAAGCTTGCCTTGGAGGAGTGGCGTCACTGGCTGGAGGGGTCCACCATTCCATTTCTCGTTTGGACCGATCATAAGAACTTGGAGTACATCCGCACGGCCAAACGGTTGAACTCCAGGCAGTCCCGCTGGGCCCTGTTCTTCACCAGGTTTAATTTCACTCTGTCATACCGGCCTGGATCACGCAACACCAAGCCAGACGCCCTCTCCCGTCAATTCCAGAAGGATGACACCCTCCAAGGACCCTGTGTCGATTCTGCCAAGTCCCTGCATCGTTGCAGCTCTGACCTGGGCTGTTGAGGAACAGGTGCTGGAGGCTCTCCGTAACCAGCCAGGTCCCAGCACTTGCCCAGCTGACCGCCTTTGTCCCCCGAAGACCTGAGGTCCCAGGTCATTCAGTGGGGACATGACTCCCGCCTAGCTTGTCACCCTGGCTCCACCCGCACTTACAACCTGCTCGCCCAGAGGTTCTGGTGGCCCTCTCTGAGGAAGGATGTACGGGAATTCGTCCAAGCCTGCCCCATCTGCAACCAACACAAGTCGTCCTGCCAGCCCCCAGCCGGATTGCTGCAGCCCTGCCTGTGCCCAGACGTCCCTGGTCTCACATCGCCCCTTGACTTTGTCACGGGGCTGCCCCCCTTCAAGTGGCATGACCGTCATTCTCACCATCGTTGACCGTTTCAGCAAGATGGCACACTTCATTCCCCTCCCCAAGCTCCCAACCGCCAAGAGACCGCCCAGGTGGTCCTGGAACACGTCTTCCGGATCCACGGACTGCCAAGGGATGTTGTTTCTGACCGTGGTCCACAATTCTCCTCCGCTTTTTGGAAGGAGTTCTGTCACCTGCTGGGAGCCACAGTCAGTCTGACTTCCGGATTCCATCCCCAATCCAATGGGCAGTCAGAGCGGGCTAATCAGGAGCTCGAGAAGGCACTGCGATGCATGACTTCACGCAACCCCCCACTCCTGGTCGCAGCAATTGACATGGGTGGAGTACGCACACAATTCTCCTGACCTGCTCTGCCATCGGTATGTCCCCTTTCCAATGTGTTTATGGATACCAGCCTCCTCTGTTGCCAGCCAGGAGGAGGAGGTTACTTGCCCATCTGCACTTGCTTTTGCCCGTCGATGTCGCCGCACCTGGTCACAAGCCCGAGCCACACTCCTCAGGTCCGTTGCCAGCTACACTACCGGGGCCAACCGTCGGAGAATTCCTGCTCCCCACCTACCATGTTGGTCAAAGGGTGTGGTTGTCATCGAAGAACCTGCCACTCAGGGTGGAGTCGCAGAAGCTGGCACCTCGGTTCATTGGCCCATTCCCTATCATAAGAGTGATTAGCCCAACTGCTGTCCGGCTCCAACTGCCTAATTCCCTGAGGGTGCACCCCACTTTCCATGTGTCTAAGATTAAGCCCATCCATGAGAGTCCGCTGGTCCCTGCTGCGCCTGGTCCTCCTCCTCCACGGCTGCAGTCGATGGTGGTCTGGTTTACACCGTCCGCTCGCCTGCTTGGTTCAGACGGAGGGGTAGGGGTCTCCAGTACCTCATTGACTGGGAGGGCTGTGGACCTGAGGAAAGGACCTGGGTGCCAGCTAGTCGGATTGTGGATAGGACTCTCATCACCGCTTTCCACCAACGGCATCCTGATCAACCTGCAATCCGTAGGGGCCGCCCCAGAGGGGTCCCTAACCGTCCGGCCCGCTCGGCTTCCTGTCCTGTGCCTGATCCTGTCTCGGGACCTGTCCCATCTCCCGACCACGGCCCTCCGGCTTCCTCCGAGGATGGGACGTTCACTCGGACCGTTCGGAGGAGTTCTAGCCCTCCTCCGGCTCCCCCTCCTCCGCCCGGCGTGGTGTTGCTCTTGGGACTTCTGGGGCCGTCCCTTGGGGGTTCTGTCATGAGCCCTCTCACTCCACCGGGTTACCACCTTAATTTGTTTCCACTATCTTCCACTCTGCTCACCTCTCCTCTCTCTACTCAGCCTAACTAGCTCCACCTGTCCCTGCTCTGCTTGGCTCTAATTACTCTGCCAGCTGCGCTGCATTACCCACTAACCCTCTCCCAGTATTTAAGGCCCTGTCTTTCAGCTCTCCAGGTGTCAGATCGTCTGCACAAGCTCACACCCGGAACCTGTTTGCTTTCGCGCTTCTGGCTCACCCTGGTTTTGTGACCCCGGACCTGCCTGTTTTTTGGATACTCTTCTGCCTCAGGAGATCCAGACCTGCTTCTGCCATTACGACTCCTGACTACTCTTCAATCCCGGTAACTCTGACCAGCCTTCTGCCTTGCTACTACGTGATTTTGGATTTCCCTTGAACTGTACTGCTGCCTGGTTTCATTCCGCCCTGTTGTGTCTGTGTCTCCCCCAGGACTTCTGGACCACCCACCACCGGCTTCATAGGACGTATCGCTGCCACTGGGGGGCACAGACCCAGCGCATTGGACGGGATCCCTGTTACCCCTGGAGCCTTCATTCACTCCCTACTCCCCTTTTCCCTTGTTTAATAAACTTTCTGGTGTGACGCAATTGTGGTCCTCTGGTCGTCTGTCTGAATCGTGACAGATCGATTGGACGGACCCCATTGCTTCTCCCTCCTTCGCTCTCGGACTCGATTATCCACCCGAATAGACAAGGCTACCAAGCTGTCCAGGTCACTAGGCTCCGGATAGGAGATCAACTCATCCTTGAGCTGCTCCGACAGACCCTGGTAAAGGCCGCTTGCAGAGACTCCTCATTCCACCCACTCTTCCCACAGCCAACGTCTTGAATCCCGATCACGAAGTCGGCCACGCTGCGAGTTCCTTGGTGAAGCGAAAACAGGCGCCTAGCTGCGTCCCTCCCTCGGACGGAATGGTCGAAGAGCTTCCTCATCTCGGCCGTGAACCCCTGGTATGAAGCCATGCAGGGATCTGTCGTTCCCAAACGGCTGAAGCCCACTCCAGCGCTCGACCACGCAGCAACTCAATCACAAAGGCTATCCTAGCCTTGTCTGTGGCATAAGAGTAGGGCTGTAGATCGAACACTAATCCACACTGCATAAGGAAGGAACGGCATCTTCCCAGCTCCCCCTCATATTTATCCGGCGTCGGAACCTTTGGGCTCACGGAAGGACACAGCTCCAGAAGCGGCAGGCGAGATGGGTGAAACCGGTAGTGAATCCTCCACCGGAAACTTGCGTTGGTTCTGGACCTCCGTCAGACCGGTAGAAAGGTTCAACTGACAACGCGATCTCCTGTAGTACCGTGCTATGATGGCCCAACATCTTCTCCTGATGGGGTAATGGCATGGCGAACAGAGTCCAGGTCCGCTGGGTTCATTACGGGCCGGATCGTTCTGTCACGAGTTACAAAGCCAGAACCCAGAAGCAGACCAGGACAAGGTAAGTTGAAACGAAGGTGAGTGTTTATTTACAAATTCAGAGTGATGCTGAATAATCCAGGGAACTGAGCGGGCGGCGTTGATTAGTTGTTGGGGGTGCAGTGGTTGATCCAATCATGGCTCGGCAGCCGCCGACCACCAGGCAGAGGTAGGATGAAGGTTCCGGACGAGTGATGTTCATGGCTAACGATCCGGCAGGGAATGGATGTTAGGCCAGAGCCTAAGAGGGTGATGATCAGGACCAGGTGTGCAGATTGCTGATGGGATGCAGGTGCGGAAATCAAGAGAGCTCCCGGAGCGTTCCAGAACCCTCGGGAAACTGGAGATCACGAGCAGGAAAACTAGTCCACAGACAGGACCCGACTCAGACTGCCGGGATCGTTACATTTTTACTAATTGGAGGAATTCAGGAAAATAAACAACCAAGCCCAGCCCCCTACAGCAGTACTGGAAACAATGAAAGCACCAACAAAATTGAAGGGACTATTGGAGGGAGCATTACAAGATGATTGGTACAAATGGGCACAGTACTCAGCGAAAGTGATTAATAAAAAAACAAATTGTCTAGTATGCGCCCCTCCCCATTGAAGGAACTGATAGTAATACCAAGTCCTCACAGCTACAGAGACTGCGCTGACTTTAATCGGAAATTCTGTTACCTTAAAAGATCAGAAAGACCCTAGTTGCCCTGCGAGATGCTTATCCTACTTAGGAAGTCCCGACCACCACAAATACTATAATCAAACAGGATGGGGGAGTGGTGTGAACAATTAGATGTCAGAATAGAACCTAGAAAAATTGAAACACTGGAGAAATATCGAATAGATTATGGGCAGAAGTATGAGTGCTACAACAAAACAAGCGGGAGCATGATTTGGGAAGATGTAAGTGGGAAAGTGTGAAACCACATGGCACCTAAATAACGATATCTCCTGGAATGGACACCCTCCGAAGAGCAACCTATCAGGCAGCAAGGTCAAACACTGGAGTGATAGTTACCACTGGGGCCCCGGTGACCCGGGGAATGCAAGAAGCAGACACGGGCACTACCCCTGATCTCTCCTTATGAAGAGCAGTCGTGTGCGGGTGGTAGACTTCTTCTGGATATGTGAGGACAAAGAATTAGAGCCACCCTGCCTACAAAATGGACGGGAATATGTGCTAGAGTAAAATGCTTCAGGAAGTAGTTATATCAGAATGGGAGTCAGTAAAAACAACAGACCAGGATGCACAGAATAACAATAAAAGGGTAAAAAAGAGCATATGAATATTACCTCAATGTAAATTTAGATTCAGTAGGTCAGCCTAAGGAATTCGAATGAATATAAGGCAAGAGATGAAATTAAATCAGGATTTGAATCCATTTTCATCTGGATATCACCCAACAAAAATCTAGAATGGATCAATTGTATTTACTATAATCAACAGAGGTTTATTAATTACACAGACTCTTGCGCTACCAGCTGGAAAGCAAGTACAGGCAACAAGTAGGGATGACCTGGCAGAATAGGCAGGCTCTAAACTGGCTTTAGCAGAAAAAGGTGGAGTTTGTGTAATGTTTGGGGATGAGTGTTGCACCTTCATTCCCAACAATACTGTCCCAGATGGCTCATTCACTGAAGCAGACTAAACTTAAAGGACTACGGAAAGACGTTAAGGACAATGCTGGGCATAATGCTCACCTGGGATTGGATGGCCTTAACCCTGGGAAAGTGGGGAGCAATGTTTGCAAAAATGGCGCAATCATGATAGGCATAGCACTGGTGGCAATGGGAGTGGTCTTTTGCTGTGTACTGCCTTTGCTGAAATCCCCTCTTATTTATTTTTTTACAATTTGTTTTGTTTTTCCATGGTACATAATCAGACATATTTCAATATCTTACATTGTCAATAGATATCGCTTTCCTACCACCTCCTCAGGTTTCAGTGAATGGAACAAAGACTGCCATGGGCAAGTCCCTTGATTGATACCAGGAAGGTGTGGGAGAACAACCTGAAGGTATTCTCTTTTGCACAACAGCAGCATTCAGGCTCCACCGAGTATGAACGGGAGCCGCAGCTGTTGGACTGAGGGAAACAATGCAATTGTATATAAACATTGTACATAATCTATAGTCTTTCAAATTTGTGATTGACTTGGTGGTTGTTGTTTGTCTATTGCTATTTTTGCATAATGTACTTTCACCATATAACCCCCCTGATGTGGTGAGTTGTCAACCAGATCAGATTGCCTTCGAGGATCACCTTCAACATGGACTCGAGAAGGATGTGGAGGTTTCTGACCAGGTAAAAATGATTGTCCCGCTGTTCATTTCTTTTCTGGCCCTCCAAGAGATATGTAAGAAATGTATTTGTAATATAAAAATATAATTGCATTTATTCCTGTTATCAATCAAGGTAAGACTGAACATGGACAAGGCGCAGGAGAAATGGAAGGAGCAGAATCAAGAAGGGGACAACATCCGGACAAATTACTTCGTTTGGAAGAAGACGAAAGGAAGGCGACACCTGGGAAACCTTGCTGCTCTTTCGCTCCTAGCTGGGGTCACCATCTGTTAAAAGTGAATATAAGAAATCTCAGATAATAACTGTTTGCTTGTACACAAAATAACCTGTATAGGTTTTAGTTTCCCTAACAATGATATTTTTTATTTTTGTCTTCCTAGGGTTACCTCTGTGGGAAGCCAACAATCTTCTACAGTTGGAGCATTTGGACAGTCGACCACTGAAAGCTACTGACGCCCTACACTTCAGTGAAGCCCAATAGACAAAGTATGTTAAGCTTTGGTTGACAATTGAGAAAGCAAGAAATTGTAGTTATGCTGAGTTTATAAAAATGTACCTCTTCAATTTACCTCTCAAATGACTTTAGGACCATCGACTGTCTGAGCCCCCAGGAGGTAACCTTATCCACCAGAACCAGTGAGTTTGGATCAATCTGATTCTCTGTGCTCTGAGTCGAGGGGGACCAGCTTGAGGTAGGCTATACCTTCTAAAGTACATATCTCCCATTTACAACACTGCACTAATCCATCAAATTTTCTCACAGTAAAAGTGTGTAACCTGTGTGATTGCTTGTTTATGTCTCTGTCTCCTACCCTATTCCCTTTAACTTTCTGCTCCTGTTCTCCGAAGCTTAGGGTTCTGACCACACCCAGACGTGGATCCAGCTGATGTCCTCCATTACCAACCACTCTCTAATCTTTTCATTACATCATCTACAGCTACTATTTATTTTTGCTCTATCATACTGGGCACATAATATGTGAGTACACAGATTAACTAAGAACACTAGCACTGCAAACACTCAAAACAAAGAGAGCAGCACTTGGTGCCTGGACTTTGCAGTACCCCTTCCGAAACTGGCTGCTGTTGAGCACAAGTGACAGGCAGAACCTCACACCCCACAGCAACCACTCCTCTATATTCCACACTCTGAATTCAGTATTTTAGTCTATGATTGCAATGTGAGGTTACAAAAAAGATTCCTGTGAAAATAAATTAATGACACAACTGTACCAAAACTATCAAAGTTTGTGTATTAAAATCTTAAATATTGCCAGGTTGGTTTTCACAGCTGTTTCACAAGGTGTTCATTATTGTAAGTTGTTGTAAGGTATCCTTTGATGATATTTATTTGTTCCACATTATTCTTTTGTTGTATCCTAGGACCTACAATAGATACATATATATTAACCACAAGGGTGTACTAATGAGCTATACGAGATATATATATTTTTATCATAATAGAGGACAACTGAAATTATATTATTTCAGTGTAGATAAGGGAAGGGCAGGTTAAAATAAAAAACATGACAGCCAGACAAACCAGTGTATGAATCAAATGGATTTGCATATGAATGTAGTGGAAATTATGCGACTTCGTGATCTGTAAGGTAAGTCATTTGAATGTGTCAAGCAGATTACACGTTTTCTTTGCCATTTCAAACTGTGCTAGCAACGTGGGATTTGATGTTGTAATGTTAACAATGTACCCAAAAGTAGTTTGAATTAATGCTTTTCATTTTAGTTAACTAAACAACTTGTTTCCAAAACAAGCGAAATTGTCGTGAAATCGGCCTGTTTGCGGAATAGTTGATGAGAAAGAACGTCATTTAGGCTGTAATGATCTACCAAATTCTAATAATTATAATCACACCGTTGATATAAATATACACTAATAGTTTATCGAATCCCGCAGAGGGGGACGCTATTTGGGCCGGGGGACATTATTTGTCAGTGACAGGCTTCCTATAGCTAAAAGAAAGAGTCCTGGACTAGCCGGACATCCTTGTCACGTGCCAAAAAAGCTTAAATGTTATGAAATCAAGTTGTTAGTGGCAACTTCTGCAGTTGGGTTGGTATATAATATCTTAATCCATTTACAGAAGTAGGTACCCAAAACCCAAATCTCTTAAGCACTTCAAAGAAATAAGACCACTCAACCTCTATCTAATGCCATCTCTGCATCAAGTGAGAGTAATGGCAGTATCAGGACCTTCACCGTGTACTATGTTTAGTACTCTCCTCACATTGTGAAAACCTTGACGGTTTTTCATATTTGGTCTTCCTGTGTCAGACTATGGAAGCACTCTATCCAATCTCTGCTAGAGCTGAGTCGGAGTTCAGAAGCAATCGGTCTGTAACGTTCACATTTTGTTCGGGATTTATCAGGCTTCAGAATAAGAGTGATTAAAGCACTCCTTAGAGAGGGGGAAACAACCTTGCTGGGGAAAGGGATTCAGCATACATATCCAAAAGTGGACCTAGAAGTTTGTCCTTAAATATCTCATAAATATCTTTGCAGAGCCCCATCTGGACCTGCCGCTTTACCTCCCTTCTATATTGAAAATAGCATCAGATATTTCTAACACCATTCAATTCCTTTTCCAGATCAATTTAGTGTCTTCTGAAATAAAGGGAAAATCAAAACCATCTCAGAAATGATGTCTGATTAGTTAGGTCTCAGGAGATTCGAGAGTTGTAAATGTCACAGTCCTGATCGAGAGAACTCTCATTGGTTGGGTCAGGTGTGAGTTTTCTGTTGAGATCTATGTTAGTGTATTTCTATGTGGTAGATCTATGCTGTATTTCTATGTTTGTGGAATAGGGGTGATTCCCAATCAGGGACAGCTGCTTGTCAGCTCGTTGTCTCTGATTGGGGATCATGGTTTCAAGTAGCCTGGTTGCCTACCTAGTTGTGGATCTTGTTCCGTTGAAGCTTGTATGTGTTAGTAGCCTGAGGACTTCACACGTTCACATTGTTTGTTTTTGTTATTGAGTAATAAACATGTACGGCCTCACGCTGCACCTTGGTCGACCCGTCTCTCAACGATCGGACAGTAAAGTGTGTTGTAGTAGGCATGTTTGGTTTATTTTCTACAGGATCCATTGATAATTGTCCTTGTAAATTAGTTAATTGCATTAATGGCTCTGTTCTGAATTTAACTTCTTAATGCGCCAGGCCAGTAATTTCAGGTCTTTCACCTGTGATTTTATATAATGACTGTTTCAGCCTCGTTTAGCTGTTTGCAGCATTTGAGTGGAAAGTTCTTCATACTGAGCTTTACAGCAAATTATTCCTTGTTTACCTCTACTGGGTTATCCAAAAAAAAGCTTCCCTCTCCAATTCTCTGATTTTGCTGTCCATCTCTCTCATTTTCAGATATAATTTATTTGATTTGAAACTGGTAAAACGTATCATTTGCCCCCTAATATGTGCTTTGAAAGCCTCCCATCTGGTACTCGCTGATGTTTGGTCAGTGTTCAATGTAAAATAAACATCTAAACTCAGCAAAAAAGAAAAGTCCTCTCCACTGTCAACTGCGTTTTTTAGGTAAACTTAACATGTGTAAGTATTTGCATGAACATAACAGATTCAACTAACTGAGACATGAAACTGAACAAGTTCCACAGACATGTCACTATCAGGAAATTGAATAATGTGTCCCTGAACAAAGTGGGGTCAAAAGTAACAGTCAGTATTTGATGTGACCACCAGCTGCACCAGATTTTGTAGGGTCTTGCTGTGAGATGTTACCCACTCTTCCACCAAGGCACTTGCAAGTTCCCAGACATTTCTGGGGAATGGGCCTAGCCCTCACCCTCCGATCCAACAGGTCCCAGACGTGCTCAATGGGATTGAGATCCGTGCTCTTCGCTGGCCATGGCAGACCGTACATTCCTGTCTTGCAGGAAATCACGCTCAGAAAGCAGTGCAGTATGGCTGGTTACATTGTCATGCTGGAGGGTCATGTCAGGATGAGCTTGCAGGAAGGGTACCACATGAGGAGGAGGATGTCTTTCCTGTAACGCAGTGTTGAGATTGCCTGCAAGGACAACAAGCTCAGTTCAATGATGCTGTGATACACCGCCCCAGACCATGACGGATCCTCCACCTCCAAATCGATCCCGCTCCAGAGTACAGGCCTTGGGGTGTAACGCTCATTCCTTCGACAACAACCGCAAATCCGACCATCACCCCTGGTGAGACAAAACCGTGACTCGTCAGTGAAGAACCAATTTTTGCCAGTCCTGTCTGGTCCAGCGACGGTGGGTTTGTGCCCATAGGCGACGTTGTTGCTGGTGATGTCTGGTGAGGACCTGCCTTACAACAGGCCTACAAGCCTCAGTCCAGCCTCTCTCAGCCGGTGACACATACAGTCTCAGAACTGATGGAGGGATTGTGCATTCCTGGTGTAACTCAGGCAGTTGTTGTTGCCATCCTGTACCATGTCCCGCAGGTGTGATGTTCAGATGTACCGATCCTGTGTAGGAAGTGTTTCGTAGATTACTGCCACTGCGAGGACGTTGGTGTTTTTCAGGAGTCAGTAGAAGGGCATCTTAGTGTCCTAACTTTTCATAACTGTGACCTTAATTGCCTACCGTCTATAAGCTGTTGTTGGTGTCTTAACGTGTCGTTTCGCAGGTGCTTGTTCATTAATTGTTTATGCTTCATTGAACAAGCATGGGAAACAGTGTTTGAACCCTTTACAATTAAGATTTTAACAAATTATCTTTGAAAGACAGTGGGTCCTGAAAAAGGGACGTTTCTTTTTGCTGAGTTTATATGCACTCCAACTGTCATGAGAATTTTCTATCTCTAATTCAACCTAAGCTTGAATCATTACCAGGGGTTGTAAGTCTCGGTTTTAATCATAAATGATTCAAGGTCCACACAACCAGCAGAATGATCAGTATTTTTAATCATGGGAGAGCTCTGCCGCCAGAAAACATAAGCATACAGCTTTGCTACCCTTGACACACAAAAGGCACTTTGCTCCGACCACCTTTAGGAGGCTTTTTTAAACCTGTTTTCTCAGTCCCCTTCACCCTGGAATGTTTAGTCCTCCCCCTCTGTTAGTGGGTTGCCACTACATTATAACTCTAACACCGTTCACACATTTATACTGTATTTGGGGTGAAATCCTTTAATCATTATTCTTAAAATACAAATTAATCTATCACCAACGTAATGTAAGAAGTCTGGGTCCTGTAACATCTCGGGGATGCAAACGCCATCTAGAGGATCATTTTACTAGTTTTGTATCCCTATGGAGTAATGACACAGGGAAATGGTCACGTAGAACAATACATATCATATCCACTTCCTGCTACACTGGAAGCAAATGATAAAGAAACTAAAAAGTAGTCTATACGATATGATTTAAATCGAAGTAGAGTAACATGAATACCCCTTTTTACTTGGGTTCTGAGTCCTCAAGGTTCACATAGATTTAAGTCCTCACGAAATGCTGTATCAGTTATAATATTATCCACTTGAAACGGAACAGATTGTAGAATTAAAACCATAACACCATGAGAGACAATGAAGAGAAACAGGATGCTATCTCCTGCGCCTTTAAGTAACCTATCCTTCATCAAGTGAGTTTCCTGTAAAACACAATAGATTAATTAAGTTGTTTAAGCCTGTAATAACCTTGTTTAGCCTGGATAGTTTACAAACTTCACGGACATTCCACAAATTAAATTTCTGTTTTTAAATTTGAAGTCATTTAACCAAAGATCGTAAACATGGAATATGTACTCGATCCCGGCAGTCTGAGTCGGGTCCTGTCTGTGGACTAGTTTCTGTCTCGTGATCTCCAGTTTCCCGAGGGTTCTGGAACAGCTCCGGGAGCTCTCTTGATTTCCGTACCTGCATCCCATCAGCAATCTGCACACCTGGTCTGATCTTCACCCTTCTTAGGCTCTTGGCCTAACATCCAGTTCCCCTGCCGGATCGTAACATGAACAGTAGGTTTACCAGAGTATCAGTCTTAGAGCTTCTAAGCGTTAGTTTGTTGTTTTTGCACCTTGTTGGTTTGTTGTTTACTTACCTCCGTTTTGTTCCATCTGCAGTCACTCGTCCGGAACCTTCATCCAACCCTCTGCCTGGTGGTACCGGCTGCCAGCCATGATTGATCAACCCTGCACCCCCAACAACTAATCAACGCCGCCCGCTCTGTTCCTGGATTATTCAGCATCACTCTTGAATTTGTAAATAAACACTCACCTTCGTTTCAACTTACCTTGTCCTGGTCTGCTTTCCCTGGGTTCTGGCTTTGTAACTTTCGGGACAGAACGATCCGGCCAGTAATGAACCCAGCTTGGACCTGGACTCTGTTCGCCATGCCGATAGCCCATCAGGAGAAGATGTTGAGCCAATCATCGCTACGGGAGCTACAGGAGATCACGTTGGTTCGGAACCTTTCTACCGGTCTGACGGAGGTCCAGAACTAGCCAAGTTTCCGGTGGAGGATCCACTGCCGAGCTTGCGCTGGTTCTGAACCTCCCTCGAACAACCAGGGCCAGACTCGCCAACACGCCTTCAAGCTCTTATATTGGCAACATCTGCTGATGAGCTAATGGCATGGCGAAACAGAAGTCAGGTCGCTGGGTCGACCACTATTCACCATTATGCTGGCAGACAGAACAGGCCAGATGGCGCGAGGTGATGTTTGTTTACAGATTCAAGTGATGTAACTATCAGGAATTTCAAGCGGTAGCATGATCGGGTATTGAAGTGTAATTGATCAATCGTGGCTGCGACGGCTACTGGTATCCAGACAATGATAAAAACAAATAACAAATGCAAACATAAACTCAGGCTTTGATAGCAAGATAAAACTGGCTCAACAATGAATGACCAAACCAAGTGAGCAGTTAAGTATTACTGACAGATCTGAAATCACTGATCAAGCTCAGTGTGATCAATTCAACTGAATCTCAACAACAACAATCCCAGGTGAACGACTCGACTATAAGATAGTTATCATCGCCGCTTTGTTAAACGACTTCAAAATTTAAGCGAAATTTATTTAATGATGTCCGTCAAGTAAACCGAACAACAGTATTACTAATTCCCAACAACAATTGACTTGGATTCACAAAACTCACGATCAAGGACGGTTATAAGTGGTATGGTACATCTCTCACGCCTCAGCCATTGATATGGTTCAATGCAAATCTTCGTTCAAAATGACAATATTATAACGATACGGCTAAATCTGCGATGACTCAATTGAAAACAATGAAGATGGTTCATGTTTATAATCGTTATTATCTGCTAAATGTGATTTTCTTTAATTTACAACCATTACTTTTTGATATTGAAGTATGATATGTATTGTTCTCGTGACATTGTGTCTACTCTATGGGAATACAAAACACTAATAGATGATCCTCTGGAATGGCGTTTATCCCAGGCTAATTTAGGGCAACTTCTTACACATTTTATAAATTACCCCAAATATGGGTGCAAATGTGTGAGCGATATTCAGTGATAGCAGTGGCAACAGAGAGGCAAACAAAATTCCAGTGAGCTGGGTTTAAAAAGCCTCTAAGTAGGCGAGTAATGCCTTTGTCAAAGAGGCAAAGCTGTATGTGTTTTCTGGCGGCAAGCTTCTCCATGATTAAATGCTGATCGTGCTTGCTGGTGTAGTTTGAATGTTTGGTGCAAAACCCAGTAGTGGCCTGACAATGATTCAAGCGGGGTGATGAAGATAAGCATATAAACTCGGCGAAACGTCGCGCCGGGTTTATCTTTCAAAGATAATTTGTTAAGTAATTATGAGGATTCAAACTGTTCAATGAAACATAAACGAGTAATGGTCGCGCACTCTTGGCATTTCCGATAGGCCTGTGGCATAGCAAACATTGGTGATCATGGTCAAGTTTAAGATGCCCGCTGCCTGACTCTGTACAACAGTGGCAACCGTGTAGCTAACGCATTGTTGGTACATCACCTGCTTGGTTGAAGCCTGAATGGCAACGGCAACTGCACCGAAGGCTCTCATTATCGAGGCGCAGCGAAGCTGGCTGCAGTTGTTGTGAGGCGAGGTCCTCCTGTTTGTCACCAGCAACTCAACGTCGCCTCGAACACTGCTTCCCGTGCTGAACTGGCAAATGTGGCAGTCACCGGTTTTATCTCGCAAGTAATGTTCGGTTCGCGGTGTCTTCGGAAGCGTGCAGTCGGTAGTGAAGAATCCGTCATGTCTGAAACTTGATATATCACAGCATCGTGGGCAGCAATTGTCCTTACGTTTAATCTCTTTATGCTGGGCATGTGGCACCCTTCCTGCGAGCTCAGCCTCTGACATGACCGCAGCAGCATTGTGGCTCCAGCCATACTGCCGTTCTGTGCGTGTTTCTGGCAGAATATCAGCTGCGGCTGGATCCCATGTGCGTCTGGCTGAACTTCCCATGTGCAGAGGCTGCAGTGCTGATGAAGTGAGTATCTGGGCTACAATGTGCAGCTGTTTGACCGCTTATTCGGGAACACATTATTCGAACTCTGGTATTATGTCTGTGGGCGCAGGCGGTATGTCTCAGTTGTCGAATGCTGACATGTTCGCCGGCTCTGCATGTTAAGTTTGCTTCTGCGCGGTTGACGTGAGGAAGAACTTTGCTGCATTGAACTGACAAGTGGCGAAGTACCAGATGGGGCACTCAAGCACTGTGAGGCGAAATGATACGCATTTTACCAGTTTCCGTCAGGCTCAAATTACTGTCTGAAAATGAGAGATGAACGGCAAAATCAGCAGACAAACTCGGTAAAGTAAGCAAGGAATAATTTAACTCTTAAACTCGGTATGGCAACTTTCACCTCAAATATTGCAACAATGAACTAACAGTGCGACCTGGCGACAATGCAGTGGTAATTTACGGGACGTGAAAAATAAACCAGGCGACTACTACTACAACACGCTACTGTGCGATCGTTGAAGCAGTGGGCTGTTCTGCTCAAGCGAACAGCGACGACTTTGATGATCCTCGGGCTACTAACTAAGCGGCAAAAGATCCCACGCTAGTAGGTAACGAAACCTGCAAGCTATGATCTGTCCAGAGACAGCGGCGACAGCGTGGAATCACCGCCTCAAGCGCATAGAAGCCGGCATAGATGCCACCGTAAATACACTAACATAGATCTCGACACCTGACGGCCAGCCTGAGTTCTCTCGTCGAGGCTGTGTCCCGCTCTGGTATACAACTAATCGAACATCATTCTGAATGATTTCACTTTGTACTGAAACAGATGCAGAAAAGACAGGCTGTGTAGTATCTGATGCTATCAGCTGTGAAAGGAAGTATGTTATGAGATGTTTGGGCAAGCTTCTACAAGTCCCTATGTCTTCAGCAGGGTATTTCCTGTGCTAATCATATTCTGGTAACCATCCCCAACAAGCGTCCACACAGACTTGTTCACTTCATTTCCATTTCAGCAACAGAGATTGGGCAGAGTGCTTATATGTACAGGAAGACAAAATGGCTTCTTCCGTCAAGCCTGCAATGAAGAAGTACTAAACATGGTACTGCCCATGCTTCTCACTTGATACAACGTCAAGCAAGTGATCTTCTTTGAAGCAAGAATTTGAACTAATTCTGTAATGAATTCAAAATGGCTATATACCAGCAACTGCAGAAAGTTACCACTAATAACAATTTCATAACCATTAAGCTTTTTGAATATATTTCAGACCTTTCTTTAGCTATAGAGAAGCCTGTCGCTCACGATACCTCTGCGAGGATTCAATGTATGTTGCTGATGACTATTAGAATTTTGAAGTACGTAGCCTTAAACTAGTACATGAAACATTTCCGCGTTCGTCGCTGTTTAAATTCGTTTTAATGGCAAATGAAAGCATTAATTCAAACGCGTTATTCGATTGAAATATTTAAGCGCGACGAAATCTGCTGACATTCAATGACACGCCCGAATCGCAGTCAGCTAATTTCCTGCATTATGCAAATCCATTGTTGGCAACGTGGCGCTAACCTGCCACTTCCTTATCTGCTGAATAACTATAATTTCAGTTAATCCTCTATATGACCAAAAAAACTAGCGCAGCAGCAATTGAATATCTTCATGTATCTGTGTAAGTCACAGGGTACAACAAGCAATGGAACAAACAAATGTCATCAAAAGAGATCTACCTTTACAGCAACTACAATAATGAACACCTTGTGGTAACTAATATTTAAAGATTTTATTCGCCAAACGATGATTTTATTGTGTCATTAATTTGACTGCAAATTTTGTCTGTCATAGGCAAAATACTAATTCCTGGTATTGAAGTGTAGAGGAGGGTACTGTGTGGGTGTGAAGTTCTGCCTGTCACTTATTAACAACCATTGAAGAAATACTCAATCAGGCACTCTTGCTCTCTTCATTTCAGTGATTTGCAGTGCTGAGTATTCTTGGTTGTCATGTATCTCACGCTATGTGCCCAATATGATAGAGCAAAAACCTTTGTGGCAGAAAGTGTTGGACATCATGCCAGATGTGGTCGAAATTTGCTTCTGAGAGGCTGGAGGCTGAAATTAAAGAAGGTAAGCCAGAAGACGAAAGACATAAACAAGCTCAATCTGGAGACCACGAAAGAACTGATGGATGAATACGGTATTACAAACCAAGAGATATCATGCTGAAGCCTACCTCAAGCTGATCCCCTCCCGTCAGGCTCAGGTGATCAGATTCTGAATGAGCTCCTGAGAAGCAGTCGATGATCTAATCGACAAAACAGAGAACATTTTATAAACTCGGCATAACTATTTCTTCTTTTCTGGTAATCAACCAAGCTAACATACTTTGTCTATTGGGCACTACACTGAAGATAACAAGAGGCGTCATTACTCATTTCCATTCCAACTGTGAACTCACAGAAGGCTAACCCTGGGAAAATATTGTTAGCAAAACAGCTTCGGAAGAAATGAACGAGACTCTTATATTCGCACAGCCGGGTGACGGCAAGCGAAGGCAACAGGTTTCCCGTGTCGCCTTCCTTTGGATCCTTCTTCCCAGCAGTAATTTGTCTGGCGATTCTTTCTCTAAGCTAATCCACGCTGATTGACTGCGGGGCCAAATGCAATTATATTTTTATATTAGTACCTGTACATATCTCTTGGAGGGCCGGAAAATGAACGGCGTGTCCATCCTTCTCAGTCGTGAAAGTGATCACCGGCAACTTCTACCGCATCGGAAGTGAGGCATGTCTGGTACGACCGCTCACAAAAATGGCAATGAACAAACAACAACACCAAGTCAATCAGAGCTGAACTACATTATATGCAACAATTTTATGGCAATTGCATTGTTCCTCGGTCAGCTCCATCCCTTTATTGTGTGCAAGCGCCTTCGGGTATTCTTTCAATCGAGACTTGCCGTCTTGTTCCATTCCTGGAAAACGATATCGTGGCAATGTAGACAATACGATTCTTGCCATGAAACAAAAAACAAATATGCTAAATAAGAGAGACTTCCTTTCAGGCAGTACGGCAAAAGACCCTCATTGCCTGCCATACCTGTCATGTTGCCATTTGCAAACGTGCTCCCACTCCCAAGTGTCAATCGGAGTGTGGCTATGCCAACTGCTGTCCTCTTTCCGTGGTCGCACAGGGCGGTCATTGCTTCGTGTGTGGTGCGGCTGTTGGTGAAGTCATCCCAAACAGCCACAACTCACCTTTCAAAGCTTTAGAAACCTGCCTGTTCTACTCCGAATCTTGCCTATGCCTTGTGCTTGCCAGAAGGCTCTGTGTATTAGCTGTTGATCCATTCTAATTTTTGTTGGAGTGATATCCAGATGAAAATGGTCAAATCTGATTTATTATCGACTAAATCCGAGATTCCTGGTATTTTGATCTAAATTTTTGTGAATATTTACCCTTTTGTGTTGTCTGTGCATCCTGACTCTGTTGTTTTACTGACTCCCATTCTGATATGGCTTTCTTATCCATTTGTGGCCTTTGTCTCCACATATCAGAAGTCCTGCTGACTATGGCCTAAGGAGAGATCGGGAGTAATGCCCGTGTCTGCTCTTGCATTCCCGAGGTCACGAGACTTGTCACTCCAGTGTTCCCTTTGCCTGACTAGGCGCTGTACCTAGGAAGTGTCTGCATTCAGAGATATGTTAGAGCGCGCATGTATTTCTGCACTACCTCCGTCATGCTCCCCACCGCTCTGCCCATGGCACTCTGGCCGATATTTCTCAGTATTTCAGTAGATTATTGACATCCCAGTATAATATTTAATGATGATGAAGATTCTAAACAGAATAAGCATTCACGTACAGGTAACAGAATTTCGTTAAGTAAAGCGCGTCTCTCGCGGCTGTGAAGTTTATTATCGGTTCGAAAATGAAGGCTGCATGCTAGGCTAATTGTTTTTATTGTCGCACCATTGAAACTGTGCTTGACTATGCAATCTTGTGCCCTCAGCTAATTCATTTTTGTTGATCTTTCGTATTTGTCTGCTGTAAAGGCTGAGCAGTGTTCTGATTTCTATTATGTCTTAACGTCGGCCGGTCGATCTATGCGTGGACTAATTCCTTTGGACGGAGTCTCGAAACAGCTCGAGCTCTCTTGTTTCCGCGCCTGCATCCCCATGTCTGATGCAATCATCACCCTTCTTAGGCTTTCTGGCCAACATCCATTCTGCGGGCTCGTTGACCATGTCACTGGGTCGAGAACCTAAGTGATGCGGCGGCTGCCGGCGCCTGGTCCTTCCTGCACCCCAACAGCTGTGCGCCGCCAGCTCTGTTCCTGAATTATCGCTTAGCAGCAAATAAACACTTTCAACTACCTTGTCCTGGTCTGCTTCTGGAGTTCTGGCAGCGGCCGTGACAGGCGTCGACCGTAATAACAGCGGACCTGGCTCTGACCGCCATGCCATTACCCATCGGGAAAGAAGATGTTGAGCCATCTCTTCTGTTTTTCCCAGGAAGTCGGTGTCAATTGATGCGATCGGCGAAGTCGGTTTGCTGGATTTCGATGAAGGAATTCACTACGATTTCGCCCATCTGCGCCTGCATCAGGCTGTGTCTCGTGAGCCCAGTTTCGACGCCAAATAAGCTGTGAGGCAGAAGATGCGTTCGCTTCCTTGCCGAGTAATGAACCAATGTTCGATCTTACAGCCTACTCTGTAACCTTTGTGATGAGTGCTGCGTCGACGCTGGTGAGCTCGCTTGGTGGCGCGGACATCCTGCGTAACCATGCCAGGTTGCGGCTGAGACAACGAAGCTCTTCGTCATCGAGGGCGGCTGGCGCCTATTTTAAGCTTCCTGAAACTATGGCGTGACAACCGTGATCGAGATTCGGCGGTCAATGGCGATGAGATGGAAGTCTCTGCTGGCGGCACACGGTCTGTCGGAGCTTGCTCAAACGGTTGATCTCCCTATCGAGCCTGGTGACCAGACAGCTTATTGCTTGCTCTGTGGTGAATATCAATCGGCGAGGCTCAATGGGGTCGTCCCATCGTCTGTCACATTCAGGCTGAGCATTCGGGAACCGCAGTGCCGTCACCTCGAGACTGACAGAAAAGGAAGCCGAAACCGAGCTCGAAAACTCCAGCTCAGCTCTTTAGTGCCCCGTGGCAGCGTCGTCCCGCCGATGATAGCGAAAGCACAACAAGCGATGAAAACAAACAGCTGTGCAATTCGAAATCAAATCGTGAAGTAACAGGCGAAACTGTCCGAGGCTCCGAATTATCGGGAAGTGTAATATTTCAAGAAGTAGATCGTCTCTGAACGAAAATAATCAATCGATAAACTAAGGAGTGGCTTCTGGCCTAACAAATTCAGTGTAACAAACGACCTGGGAAGAAGTAGTGTCTGGCAGCAGCTATTCAATAAACCAGCAAACGAAGAACAGCAGAAACCAGACCAAACTGGTGAAGGTAGTGAGCAAACAAATGTGGCTGGTGGGTGAGAGGAGCTGTATTTGAAGGAGCGACTTAATCAAACTGCCTGCGGAAGGAAGAATTCACCGAGCGACTCGACAACGTCTCGTCTGAGCTTGGTGGTGGGGCTCAGGCACGAGACGGGAAGCGGCCCACAGCTGCGAACGCAGGCGGTAAGCGGTGATGAAGTCTATCCTGTCGACGTAACGCAGTCGCGATCAGCCCTCCCGGCGAGCGCTGAACTACCTAAGATCTGAACAGCGAAGCAAGCCTGTCGGCGGCTGGCGCGGCAGGAACAATGGATGAACTAATCTTAGACACGCGCCAGTGCACCCTCGGGAAACCAGGCGGTGGGCGGTTCTTAATTGGTAATCGCATGCCAGGAATGAACCGGCCAGAAGTCTTCATTTGCTGGTGGCAGGTGCCGATGACAACCGCACCGACCAGCATGAGCAGAGGCAAAAACCGCACCGGTGTTGACCTGTGTGGCGGCTGCTGACGATGTGGCGATATCGGCAAACCGCTGAAAATGCTGGGCTCGAACAAGCGCTGGCTGGCAAATGAAGGAAGCGTTAATCCATGCGTCGCGGCGTCATGCAATCGCGCTGCTCGTAGCCGTGACTGCGATGACGAGATGAGGCATCGAAGTCAGGCGACTGTGGCTGTTGACAAGAACTCCTTTCGGAAGGCGTGTGGACCGGTCGCTGTCGTGACGTCGTGGATCGGCTGGCGATGCTCACTGGCGGTGAAAGCGAGGAAAACAGTATTACCGCTCTTGCTAAGCGATGCAATCGGTAATCGCGAAAGGGCGGCCCGCCGATCGTCGAAGCGACTGTGATCAGGCGAACTGCGGCTGTCGGCTGAAGCGTATTCCGGCTGCATCCTTCCGCCGGGAGACCTGCTTCTGAAGCGGCGGTGGGAGGTCTGTCCCCGCTGGTGTTTTGGGACCTCAAGATCTTGAGGACCAAGCGGTCAGCTGGCGAAGTGCCTGGCTTTAATTCCGGCACCTGTTCGCAGCAGCCCAGGTGAACGGCGCGGCAGAACTCGCGGAAGTGTCATCCTTCTTGAAACCCGGCGGAAGAAACGTCTGGCTTTGTGCGTGTTGGCTCACGTGTTGAAGTGAAACCAACTGTTGGCTAGACAGCGGTTTGCAGTGACGTCGTGTACTCAAGTTCTTATGATGATCAAACGAAATGGAATGGTGGACTCCCATGCGGTAAGCCGCTCTCAGCAACTACATGCGGCGGCTCGCGGTTCTGTGTGTTGAATCTCTTCGTAACTCCACACGTCGGCGATCCTCTGATAACGATCATCATCTGGCGGTGGGCGCGAGGAAGCTGCTGGCGACTGTCAGCGCTATGAGCTGGGTAATTGCTGATCTTTAATTAGAAAACAGTGAAGAACAACTGTGTACCCGGATAAACTATGAAGACCAACGGCAAGCTTGTTGCGTCTTTCTTTGTGCTGTCTGGCGGGAATCAATTTGAATACTTCCTTCTGCCACCGCCATGCTGACATTAGCTCACATTTCTCTGCTGCCCAACGTGAAAATTCCTCAGAGAAAACGACGAAGGAGCTGCTGAACATGGCGGCAAATTTCTAGTAAACAAATCAGATAACTGAACAAACTATGTCCCACCAGTACATCATTCACTGGGCCTGGAACACGGCAAGAGCGTGGTGAGCCCAAGCAACCCACTCGCTGGTAACTGTTGGTGTATTAGTGCGGTTTCCGATATCTCCCTCCCATCGCAAACAACAGCGCGACTCTCAGATGTGGCAAGCTGATGACCTGAGCGGCTCAAAAACGTAGCTGATTTTTCACTGTAGTCGTTATCCCCCTGTGGTAGCGAAGAAGATCCGTCGCTCTTCCTGAAAAAGAAAGCCAGCGGCGAAGGCGAAGTGAGCAGTTGTCCTGGCGGAGACGAAACCGACCGTCTCCATGGACTTTCTTTCAGGCGAACAGCGAGTAAAGCGACGCGAAACTGTTCAGGGAGAAATTGACTTTGATATCGCTGATCGATGACGGTAACCTTTGTTAAACACACTGCGAGACCATGTGCTGATCTAAGTTGTGAAAGACTGACAACGGCGGCAGCGCAAGCAGGCAGGTTCGTGGCAAATCTCCTGATCTTGATCTGCGGCTCATGGGTAATGAGGAGACGGCTGAAGGAAGCAGGTAGCTGGTGAATTTCTTGTGAACTCCGGTACGAACCCATCGGTTGAACACCTCGATAATCTCAGTGTACGAACGAAACAAAGTGTCCGTGAGGTTCTCGGTCAGCGTGCCAACGATGTCCCGTGCTGTTGGCCGGCGCCAGAAGATCCACCAGGCAACCAGTCTGAAGCGATCGAAGCTTTTTGCGGCAGCTGCGATGGAGCTGGTGAACTGCGCCGGTGAAGCTCGGCTTGACGAATTTACCTGGCGAACATTTGGTGGCGGCAGCTGGCATGCGGAAGTGAGGAAATTTCGCCCAATCTCCCGCCGGCTCGGGCGAAGCCCAGGCTCTCGATGCCCGGCTGGACGCCCTCGGCGGCGAGATGCCGTCGCCGATCCTGACGACTCAATGCGATAGCTTCATCAAGTGGAAAGGCTTGGTGGACTTTCATCGCTATGGTCATGACTATGAGCAGTCCTGTGTTCAGGAAACTGAGTCTAACCAGGTTGCGTCTGCCTTGTGGGAATGCAGGCGGTTCACGGGCATGGTAATTCGGCATCTCCTCAGCAGTCGAAAAATTTTATCTTGTGGTCGAACTCTGCCATTAAATCGGCTTGACCGTCAAGCCAATGTCTTGCTCTGTTTTTAGCCCCCTCCGTGTGGCGATCTGTTACGAAATGTTTTGTGGACAATCGCCCGTTAGCTGCCCGAAAACAGTTCAGTAGCTGACGAGAACTCTATTTAATGGTAACAACGATGATAATGGCGGTGTGTTACTGCTGCTAATTCTGCTCGCTGCTGTAATAGAAAATAATGCGCTGGTCATAATGTCGAGATCGTCCTGTCACGGTGAACAAGCTCAGAACCTGACGAGACTATTAAGCAGGAAAAGGAAGTAGGGGAGTGAATGAAGGCTCAGAGAATGCTGGAGATCCCGTCAATGTTTGGGTCAGTAACGGCGTCTCAAATTCCTATGGCGATGGTAGTATTTCCAGAGAGTGGCTGGGCCTGGCGAAGGCAGAATAACCAACAGCTCTGAGCCGAAATCAAATACGGCAGGCGAGGGCTGGTCGGCGAGGATTGAAAAGAAGTAGTCAGAAATCAAGTGGCTCATTCAGTGAAACAGTCGATGGTAGAAGCCTTGACAGGTTCGGTGTAACTTTGCGAAGCTAGTGAGACTATATGGCGCGTGTGAAGCTTGAGCAAGCACGAGACGGAAGTGAAGGTGCCAGGCTGAGCAAACGATGGAAACAAGTGGAGTGGCTCGATGAGAAGAATCGCATTGCGATCGGCTGTCGAGTAGAACAGACAGAAATCAAATGTACGACATCTTCCACACAGAGATGAAGACTCGGTCAAGAAGTTTCAATCTAATGAAATGACTGTAACATATGTCAGCGACAGAGCAACTATTGCCTCTCTGTGATAGAAGTTATTACCACTGCTCACCCTCATTCCGGGCCAAGATCAAACTGCGACTGTAAAGTTGAAGTGCGAGCCAGTTCGACTCTCAGCCTCTGTCGAACCCGTTCCTGAGCGAGAATCGAAGCAGCGTGCGCGCTGTGATTCGAGTACCGATGAAGCCGGTGGCGCGGCGGCAGGGCTCCAGGCTTGCGGCATGGCGACCGCGAGCGACGTGCGGCGCGTATCGCGATTGAGCGACAGATATGCTGTTGTCGAGGAAATCATTAGATTTCGTGGCTATTCTGCCCGTCTTCCCATGTTCCTCTGTCCTTGGATACCCCTGGCTGAAGAACACAATCCCGCGTTGGAGCGAATGACGAGGCTGGAAGCAATTGGTGTCATGCTAGCAATGCAAAGACTGCCTGTCTATTCGATACAGTCGGTGATTGAGCTAGGCATGCAGTTTCCCGAAGGCATATCAGAAATATTCGGTAACAGAAGGCTCTGTCCTCCCTCCCCACCCGACTGTGCTGCCATCAACCTCTTCCTGGTACTCTACCCAGGAAGGATTAAGTATCGCCGCCCTGGCGTGAGCTTTGAAGACCTACATCGAAGGAGTCCCCGGTCTCGTTCGTCATGGCGGAGCTGCTTCTTTGTGAGCGAAAGAGATATTTCTCTGCGACGTGTATATTATCGAGGGGCCAAATGGCCCATCATGATCAAACTCATCTCCCCACCGCTGTCTGCCATTGGCTCTCGATATTCGCTAGTTTAATAAATGCATGGTGAATCGAAAGGCGAAAATGACGAGCGGTTTCGCTCACGATAAATCTCGGCTCGCCGTGATATTTGAACTGACCTCCAGCAGTATAATGGACGTCTATGCTGTCGATCTCTTCAATGACTGACTATCTGGATGACATCTGATCTTCTCGAAGAACCTTCGATGCGTCCAATTCTACGCGTGGAGAATCCGCCTGATGACGAAGGCATCGCAGTTTCGCATACGAATGCATCACGGGGAAAAGTGGGAATGAACCGGAAGGCGGTTGCAAATGAGCCAGCGCTCCCGTACGGTGCTCAAACAAATCTGTGATTCATCGAGGACCTGGCGTGTGGCGCTCGTTAACTGCACCTTCCAGTATCGAAACTCGAAATAGTCGGCGTAATCGGCGAACTCTGGCGTTCACCAACGCGCGATTCTCTCAGCTTGAGACGCGGCACAAAATCGGTCGATCGTTGAATGAACTTGGCACGATGACGGTGCTCACCAGCCGCTGGCGATACTCGCGACGGCTCGTCCTGCCTACTGCGTCGCGCTGCCTGCGAAACCGTGTGGCGGAAACGTGATAACTGCTGCTTGAGCTGCTGGGCCAGACTGACAATGCGCTACGATACTGTCGCAAACAGCGATAATGTGACTTTTTGACGATTGATTTTTTTCCTGACATTCATTTACTGGGTCGGCAAGCTGACATGGCAATGCCAGGATATTCTCAATCAGTCAAGCCGAACAATCTCCCGAGAACAAACAAATGAAGCTGACCGACGGAGGAAAGTGATAGCGACGCCTTGTGATCTAACCGCCCGTGGGCATGATCAATTCGCTGGTGGCGCTTTGTCTGGCGTGGCCGGCGTGGCGTTTCTTCGCAGGCTGCGGCTTTCGGCCTGACGCTGCCTGTTCAATGCTGTGCGCGAATAAACCTTGGCCGACCATCCTGAACTCGGCGACCATGCTGGGTGCCACTCTACGAATTCGTGAGCAAGTGGACCGCCCGCTGTGCCAGTGCCAGCTCCGCGAGAGAACGTCGGGCTCCTGGTCGAGAAAGGACGATCACCCGGTTGCCGGCTCAATCAGACTGTCGTCGCTACTGGGCTGGCCGTGTGATCAGTCATCTGGTTTCGCCCATGGTCAGGCGCTCTTTCGAAGATCCCGCTGCGCTTTGCGGCTCTTCAACCTCGGTCTCAGTGCCGCTGGTTGGCTATGCCCGCAACTGCATCGTGTGCCGGCACCAGCCTCCCACTGTTCCCTTCTCCGGGAAACCTCAGTACCTTCTGTTCAGGCTTACGCTATTAAATGGTGCCACACCCGGTACAGCTGTCGGCCAAGCTGCTCGCTGAAGTTGGACGATATCCGCTCGAAAGCGTATAGCCCGGTCCCGACCACCTGCCACCATGGGAGCTGGTTCTTCCTTTGCGGACTGATCTGAAGCGAAATTAAAACCGGCGTTTGTGGTGAAGATTGATCAATCGATAACGTCAAACTTTCGAGAAGCAGCTGGCTCATCTCTTCCTCAGTCTGTTTCTCCTCTCCTCCTTCTGGATGATGAGAGTGTCCTACCTACAGTGCGGCATTCAGGCGGCGAACATCTCGGTTGAATTCACGCGGCGACGTCCCAGTCTTGACACCTCGGCGACTTCCACCAGCGCTCGAGCTCACCAGGCAGATCGTCAAGGAGGGTACTATGGTGACGGTCGCTTGTTTTCACGCTGCGTGTTCTCCCTTTCCGAGTGCGTCGAAGCTCACCCTCGCCTGTCATCGCCCTTGCTCTGGCCTCCATTTTGCGATCGTGCCATGGGCATCACTCGTCGGGAACCTCGCTGATAAGCGGCGCTGACGGATCAACGCACCGTAGCCACTGTTCCCTGGGCCGTCGCTGCTGAACGAAATATTGCTCACCTTCGTTTCAACTGCCTTGTCTGGTCTGCTGCAGGTTGCGGCAGCAACTCGTGACAAAAAAAAACTCCTCGGTGAAAGGGCAGTTAATTCAGTGTTTCTGAGTGCTGTCGTTGCTGGTTTTATTGTTATGACTTTGATTCCTTGATGATTGCCATGGTACGTTAGTTGTCCTGTTTCTCTTTGTCTAGGTGTGGGGTAGGAAGCTAATGTCATCGTTGTTATGCATTCCCTTCCAACCATTTAATACTGACAATTTTAAAAATATATTTTACTATTTTATCTTTAAGGTGTACTAGTAATTATTTCCCTTGTCCGTTTCTATTTTGCAACCATATTTATCCCAGATAGCTTCTCCATTGTTTGATGATGGGCCACCCACAGAGTGATAGTTCTGGCGGGAATTTGTTCTCCTTATTGAAAAAAGGACCTTTGAACTGTACCTGTTATTTCTTGGGCTGGAATAAAAATACTAGCTCGGGCCATTTTCCAACTGTACCTGCTTTTATTCACACTTTTCATTCTAGCTTCAGAGGTTAGTTGCTAGGTATTGGTGGGATTATAAAATGTTTGACTTGTTTTATATCCCGTATTTTTGCATGTTCATTCCTACAGGTTTTCACTTTCATTTATTTTTTATAATTTCCACACAATGATTATTAAAAAATTTAAACTCTAAACAGTGCATATCCTTCTATCTGACATCTACCTAGTCTGGGCCAGCCTGTGTTGCAATATTTGATCCTGTTCATAATATATTGTCTTCCTATTTTATCTGTAGGTATTGTATCGTTGTGGGCAGACTCACTTATATTAACCTAGGTTACTAAGCTATTAGTATTAGAGCCATTCCACAACAGGATTGTTCTGTTCTCAATTCTGTTAGGGAGAACAAGGAGGGCAGAGGAAGTCAATGGTGGAAGTCACTTTCTTCGATAGTGAGAGTCGCACCCTCTACAGTGAGGGAAAAAGTATTTGATCCCCCTGCTGATTTTGCTTCATTACTTTACTGACAAAGAAATGATCAATCTATAAGTATAATGGTAGGTTTATTTTGAACAGTAAGAAAGAATAACAACAAAAAAAATCCAGAAAAAATGCAATATCAAATGTTGTAAATTGATTTCATTTTAATAAGAGAAATAATGTTTGACCTCTCAATCAGAAAGATTTCCCTGGCTCCCAGATTTCTTTTATACAAGGTAACAGGCAGAAATTAGGAGCACACTCTTAAAGGAGTGCTCACAAATATAAGTTTATTTTTAAATAAGAACACACCTGTCCACCAAGCAATCAATCAATCAGATTCCACACCATGGCCAAGACCAAGAGCTGTCCAGGATATCCCAGGGACAAGATTGTAGACCTACACAAGGCTGGAATGGGCCTACAGACCATCTTTTTGCAGCCTGGTGAGAAAGGTGACAACAGTTAGTGGAGTTGTTCAGCAAATGGGAAACACAAAAACTGTCAATACTCCCTCGGCCTTGGGCTCCATGCGAAATCTCACCTCGTGGGTTGCAATGATCATGAGAATAGTGAGGAGACCAGCCCAGAACTAATGGGAGGATCTTGTCAATGATCTCAAGTCAAGGACCATAGTCACCAAGAAAACAATTGGTAACTTACACTACGCCATGAAGGACTTAAGCAGCACCCGCGAAGGTCCCCCCTGCTCAATAAAGCACATATACAGGCCCGTCCTGAAGTTGCTGCGAACATCTGAATGATTCAGAGGAGAACTGGGTGAATCAGGTTGTATTAGATGAGACCAAAATCGAGCTCTTTGGCATCAACTCATCCGCCGTGTTTGGAGGAGGAGGAATGCTGCACTATGACCCCAAGAACACCATCCCCACCGTCAAAACATGGAGGTAGAAACATTATGCTGATTGGGGGTTTTCTGCTAAGGGGACAGGACAACTTCACCGCATCAAAGGGACGATGGGACGGGCCATGTACCGTCAAATCTTTGGGAGAACCTCGCCCTCAGCCAGGGCATTGAAAATGGGTATGGATAGGGTATTCCAGCATAGACAACCAAAACACACGGTCAAGGCAACAAAGGAGTGGCTCAAGAAGAAGCAACATTAAGGTCCTGGAGTGCTAGCCAGTCTCCAGACCGTAATCCCATAGAGAGGGAGCGGTTCGAAGTTGCCAGACGTCAGGCTCGAAACCTTATGACTTGGAGAAGATCTGCAAGAGGAGTGGGACAAAAACCTCTGAGATGTGTGTGCAAACCTGGTGGCCAACTACAAAACGTCTGACCTCTGTGATTGCCAAGTACTGGGGTCATGTTTTTGCCCAGAGGGGTGAAATACTTATTTCCCTAATTAAAATGCAAATCAATTTTATAAACATTTTTATGTTAGTGCATTTTCTGGATTTTTGTTAGAGTTATTCTGTCTCTCATGTTCAAATAAACCTACCATTTGAAATTAGATCATGTCTTTGTCAGTGGGCAAACGTACAAAATCAGCACTTTGGGGATCAAATACTTTTTCCCTCTTAACTTGCAGATCCACAGTAAAACGAGTCCTATATCGACATAACCTGGAAAGGCCCAGCGAAGTAGCCACTGCCCAAAAACCATAAAAAACCAGACTACTGGTTTGCAACTGCACATGGGGACAAATATCGACTTTTTGGAGAAAAGTCCCTGGTCAGATGAAACAAAAATAGAACTGTTTGGCCAGGTAATGACCATCGTTATGTTTGGAGTGGGGGGATGCTTGCAAGCCAAAGACCACCATCCCAACGTGAAGGCACAGGGGTGGCAGCATCATGCGTGCAGGTGCTTTTGTGCGGGAGTGGACTAGGTGCGACTTCACAAAACAGATGGCATCATGAGGATGGAAAATGAAATGGATATATTGAAGCAACATCTCAAGACATCAGTCAGGAAGGTAAAGCTTGGTCGCAAAATGGGGTCTTCCAAATGGATAATGACAAGCATTTGTTCTTCCAAAGTTGTGGCAAAAATGGCTTAAGGACAACAAAGTCAAGGTATTGGGAGTGGCCATGCACAAAGCCCCGACCTCAATCCTATAGAAAATGTGTGGGCAGAACTGAAAAAGCGGCAGTTACAAGGAGGCCACAAACCTGACTCCCGTTACACTAGCTCTGTCAGGAGTGAATGGGCCAAAATTCACCCAACTTATTGTGGAAAGCTTGTAGAAGGAGCTACCCGAAAAGTTTTGACCCAAGCTAAACAATTTAAAGGCAATGCTACCAAATACATAATTGAGTGTATGTAAACTTCGATCCCACTGGAATGTGATGAAAGAAATCATTTTCTCTACTATTATTCTGACATTTCACATTCTTAAAATGAAAGTGGTGATCCTAATTGACCTAAGACAGGGCATTTTTACTAGGATTAAATGTCAGGAATTGTGAAAACGCTGAGTTTAAATGTATTTGGCTAAGGTGTATGTAAACTTCCAGACTAAACTGTAATAAGGTTTATGACCATAATTTCATTGCCCCAAGTTCATTGGTTCAGTTCTAGTAGCCAGTTGTTGTTTCCCATGGTGGAATCATCTAACCCGCTGGCTCCTGAAGCCCCATGAGCTTCGAGTCTAGAAGCAGCCCAGCTAACACTGGCCGTTATGGTGACCGTATTACTGCTACACCGATGGTCACAAGTCATTACCTGCAGAGTCAAATTCTATGACTCACCGTTTAGTCACGGAAACTGGAGGCTTCTCCAAAAACTGTGCTCTGGATGCCGCTGGTTGAGTAACAAAACATGATAAACGCAAGATCACGTAAAGGTCTGGTACTCAGCATACATTGTCCCTCTAATCACTCTGACATCAACAAATACAATCCAAGAAATCAAATCAAACACTTCATTAGAGCCTAGGACCTCATGTTGCACTAACATTTCTATAGGCTATGCAATTGTGTGTGAGAAAAAATAGTTTTGATGGCCTCTATTAAACAGAGGAGGATCCCATCAGCTTTTCTACTAGGCTAGGCCTACTATTTATCTATCTTTCCTAATATCAAGCACATTGTTTCGTTTTACAAATTGCTACCGGGAAAAGCGTCCTCCATTAGCTGTTTAAGTGCATACATGACTTTTTCCCCTATTCGACGATAAAAGTGCATGATATATGGTCCATTCCAAGTATATTATTCAGTACATGCTAAAGACAAGATTTTCAATCATATTCACACACATCATGTAGTCTAGCCCATAGGCCTCACGTTTTGATAAGGTTTGTATCAAAACTACAGTGGCCAAATAACTCCAAACGAGCCTATAAGCCTAGGACTCCAAACGTAGCCTATAAGCCAGGACCCTGAAACAAGGGAAAAGCACACAGCCTACAGAGCCTACTGAAACATAATTCCCATAAGCCCAGTCATCGTGGAATCGTGTGTGTGAAAACAGAGTTTTTACAGGCCACCATTTTAAAAGAGGATCCCAGCTTTCGGCTGCTAATATTTATTGCACAATTCTTTTAAAATTAATCTGCTTTACAACCGGTGTAATCTACCTGGCATACATAGGCGGCACATGAGTTTCAAGTTCGGGGAAGAAATGTTCACTATAAAAATGCTCCTTTATTATAAAGCATTCCATGCATTATCGCATTTAAGATAGCCTACTATTTGTAATGTGATGAGTTGGGAGATTGATAGTCATAATATAAGCTAATAATATAACTCAATCACTGTCTGTAAAAAAGACAGTTCAATGCATGGCTGAGCGCGTATAGCGAGAGTAGGCCTAGGCTATATCAGATACGTTTCATCTTTCTTTGCATGGGAAAAATGTGGCCTTTTATAAAAACATTTCATGCAATTCTACTACACTTTATATGACTGGAGATATAAGCAGAATCTTTTTTAATACGACAAATTAGGAGGGTAGCCTACTCTGCTGACACTGACAAACCCGAGAATATAAAAACAACGTTGTCCATAAGTTAGGCCTACGAGAAGGGGAGACACAAATAGAATTTGACGTCCATCTAAACTGGAGGAGAAAATTATTGTCCAAAAACAAAAACTTTTAAGTAGCACTTGACCCAACAATAAATGCAGTGCACACTCACCGGAGATATTGCTAACTTGTCTCAGCTGGTGCCAGTCAAGCATAGGTTATACTGTTGTTCGCTCAATTGTTGAGAATGTTGATAACTAAAAGAAAGATTAGTCTTTCATTTGTCTTCTCTTTACAGCAATAACGTATTTTCTTTCCAAACTAGTGTATTCCCGCGATTGTATTTTGAAATATTGTGACATGCCTGGTTTGGCCTCTCTCTACTTTTTCACAAACAGTCGCAACTCAACAACAATCTGCCCAAATTGCGTGCGCTGCCTTTCCCTTCCGACTGTGATTCCAAAACAATCCACAACTTTTTTTTAAAGGAAGAAGCTAATGAGTCAAATCATGTTTTAGTTGCCTATTTTGAAAGATTTTATTTATTTCTATATAGACTGGAGTAAGCTAATTAGGCTATATCATTTTTTTGCAATTTATTTCAATTTACTTTAGGGAAAGTTTAGCTTCCCCTAGCCTTATGGATGCGCCTATGCTTGCATATATATAAACGCAACCTCATTCACTATTCGAAGTTTGAGGCTCACGGATTACATGTTTTTTTTGCTTTTTTTGTGAGCTGATTTTTTTGAGACCAGATTAAATTAAGTATAGTCTGATAGGTCAGAATATTATGAAGTGCTTGTGAAATTGTGAATGAGAGACGATGAAGTGTGTGCAAGCCTGTAGAAAAACAGAGCAGAGCTCGTGCTTTTCAAGCAACTTTTTTCAAATCATCATTAGAGTCGCATCAGCAGCCTTAGAATGTATAGAAAATCTAAACATATAGCCTATGTTTGTACCACAACTAAAGTTGCATAAATAACTCTAAATTAAGCATATAGGAGGACCTGTTTCTTTGTTAACTGCTCAACACAGAATAGTCGCATGTGTCTGCATACTCTCAGAAATCGCTTTGGGAAAATATCCTTTCTATTTTATTCAGCTATGTTTAAGTAGTATTCTTCATACTATAAAAATAATATAAAATAATGCCATGGAATTCTAAGCAAATCTTGTCTGCTAAATGAACTAGTGTAGCCTACAGCCATATGGCATAGCAGAAGGGCAACATGACAAGAATATGAGTTTCTGAAAACATTTTCTCATATCATATTTATTTAGGAACTGTCCAAAGATAAATACTGGATTTATTGTGTTGGTGTAGGCTGTATTAAATGGATTTATTAGACTTTTTTAAATGTAAATGTTCCAAAGGTCCACATCAGTGGCTTCTAAGCTAAGCGTGGATGCCAGAAGATGCTAAATGTGTTTATGTTCATTAATGGTCAATTACCGTGAGACCGGCGGTTATTTGCAAGACAATCACAGCTAACAAAATGTCACGACCGCTTACAGCCCTAGCTAACGCGTTAAAGGCTTAACTAGCATCGCAAATTAGCATTTCGCTCGCTTTACAAGAACACTGCTGAGATGACTGAAACACTGTAGGTTAGTTAGCAAACCTTCCTCTGCGACAATGTTATTGGGGGTACGGGAATGTTAGATTAACTGTCATTGAAGTTGGTGTTACTACTGGTTTCAGATCTGAGGCGAGAGAAACTGTCCACCATGTTTTGTATTTTGGTAAGGGCCTCGGAGTGATGTCACGCACCCAAGAAGCCTCAACCAATCACTCAACGGATATTCATGACTTTGCCTCCGGATATCCTTCAAAAGGAAATTTCGCAACCGGATATGCGAAACCGTGTATCTCTCCAAAAACAGAAACAAAGTATTTTTGCATATTATTGTATGTGCTAATATGCATCTACTGGTATAGTGTGACCATCTTTGAATGCATCAACGTTATCAAACTCTTTAAGTACTATTGTCGTCCAAGACCAAATTTGGAGTGAACGTGACTCCATGAGAAGAAGTATTAGCTTTACATAGTGAAAAAACGGAATTGTTAATAGTTTACTTATTTTTTTAAGATGTCAACGCCAAACCTAACATTGTTCATCATGGTAATGTCTTTGATAACCATAAAAGTTTCAAGTTGATAGGCCATTGTGAAGTGGATTAAAAAGGATTTAAATGGCCACGTAAAATCTGATTTTCAGATGTATACCATGGGCATTACTGTCGACGCCTCTCCTCCCATTGCTCCCCCCCAGTGCTCTGATTCGGGCCGGGTCTACTGAGCCACCGGTCTAGCGACATCTCGGCAACACCGAATGGAAACCCAACACACCCTAATCACCCTCCAGCGTACCTGCACCTCATCATCTCATCACCACCCCTATAGCCCTGGACTGTTCAGTGTTGTGTTGTGTGTGATTGTTAGTGTCATGTTGTGTCCTCGTGCTTTGTTGTTCCCTTGCTCGGGTTAAGTAAACCTTTACATTGTTGATTCCTGCATCTGCGTCCTATATCCTTGTAGTTACAGAATCACACACCTCACGAAGATGGATTGCAGCAGGTAATCCTCCTGGAGTTACCCAGCGATTTGCGAACACAGCACCAGCAGCAGATTGCCCAGCTGAACGCCTCCATGCAGAAAGTACTCCAAACGCTGCATAAACTGACCATCGCTCTGTTTCCACCTCAGGGAGCAGCGAGTGCACTCCAGTCCAGCTCCTCCCGGCTAGTCACTAATGTCTGAGAGACCCTCGCCCTGCCGGAGCGCTATGACGGGAAAAACAACTAAATGTAGAGGCTTCCTGCTACAGCTTTCACTGTATCTGGTACGTCAGCGGGGGCATCTCCATCACCACCAAGTCAGGATAGTGGTTGTGATTTCGCTACTGAAGGGGAAAGGCGCTGGACCAGGCAGTCTGGGAAGGAGGTGAGGCCGTGGCGCTTCCCACCACATTCCTCGATCGGTTCAGGGCGGTGTTCGATCATCCCATGGAGGGAAAGGACGGGGTGAGTGTCTCCTCCGGCTTAAGCAACAGGGAGAGGAGGCCGCGTCGAGTGACACCCTGAGTTCGACGGTGGTGGCGTCTTCCGATGGAATGAGCGTGCTCTGCGCTACGCCTTCAGGATACGGAGGATATCACGACGGAACTCACATCGGGACAATGAGATGGACCTTGATAACCCTTATCGCCACGCGTCCATTCGTCTTGTGACGACATGTTGAGAGACCGACGGCGTTCCCAACACCACCCGGAGCCTCAACGCTCACCCCATCTGGAGCTAGGGAACAGCCCTCCTCCGAGTCCTCACCCATGGAGGTGGGCAGCACCCGCTACACCACCACGGACCACAGATCTCCTGGCGGCTCAATATCTAGGCGGTACCGACTCCTGTCGCCGCTCCGTGAGTGTTCCGTCATCACCTGTCACCAAACCATTGTTTTTAGTTCCCTTAATGGTGAATGGTTCTTCCTTCTCTTCGCTTTCCACTCCAGTATTAGCGCACCCTACATTCTCTCTCACAAAAATACTGGTGGCCCATTTTGGCTACTGATGTCTCCCGCTATATCAACTCCTGTTCCGTATGTACCCAAACGAAGCACACTCGGAAAGCCCCGGCAGGCAAACTAGTTTCTCTCCCAGTGCCTCAGCGACCTTGGTCACACCTGTCCATAGACTTTGTCACCGACCTCCCACGTTCGGACGGCTTCACCACAGTCCTGGTGGTCGTAGATCGGTTCTCAAAATCATGCCGTTTTTTGCTTCTAACTGGTCTTCCTTCTGCTCTCCAGGTTGCTGAGGTCCTGTTCCAACAGGTCTTCCGGATACGGACTGGAGGATTAGCGTCTCGGACCGGCCCCAATTCACCTCCTGAGTGTGGAAGGCTTTCCGGAGAAGATCGGGGCCACGGCCAGCTCACTTCCGGGTATAGGCCTCAGTCGAATGGGCAGGTGGAGCGCATGAACTAGGAGGTTTCTTCGTTGCCACTGTCCCAGGACCGGCTGGGTGCGTGGGCAATATTTCTTCCCTGGGCAGAATATGCCCAGAACCCGCTCACCTCCACAGGTTTCACTCCCTTCCAGTGCATCCTGGGGTACCAGCGGCCCCGGCCCCTTGGACACCCAGCCAGACCGATGCGCCCGCTGGCGACGAGTGGTTCCGCAGGGCCGACAGGTCTGGGATGCCGCCCATGTCCATCTCCAGAGGGCCATTCGTCGACAGAAGGACCAAGCCGACCGCCACCACAGTGAGGGCCCCCGTATTCCAGCCTGGTGATTGTGTCTGGCTGTCCACTAAAAACCCTCTCTCCCCGCCTGCGCCTGTAAGAAACTGAGCCCACGGTTTGTGGGGGCCGTTTAAGGTCCTCTGGTGGATAAATGAGGTATCGCACCGCCTGCTCCTTCCCCCTCACTACCTTGTCTCAACCACTTTTCTCTCCTCCTCAGGCCGGTGGTTCCTGGTCCCTCTGGCGGATGCCGTCCCCGGGTACGCCCTCCCCCGGACATTGACAGAAGTCCGGCGACTGCGGTGAGGGACCTGCTGGACTCCAGGTTCCATGTGGGACGGCTCTGTTACCTGGTGGACTGGGGAGGGGGTATGGTCCTGAGGAGAGGAGCTGGGTTCCGGCTGGGGACGTTCTGGACCCCAACCTACTCGGGGACTTCCACCGTCGCCGTCCTGACGCTCCTCGTCCCTCGGGGTCGCCCTTAAGGGTGGCGACGCCTGGCAGGAGCCGCGCGTCGGAGGGTACTGTCAAGTCTCCTCCCATTGCTCCCCCCCGGCGCTCTGATTCGCCGGTCTACTGAGCCACCGGTCGAGCGCACCACCTTGGCAACACTGGAATAGGAAACCCAATGCACCCTAATCACCTCCAGCGGCACCTGCACCTCCTCTCATCACCACCCCTATATATCCCTGGACTGTTCAGTGTTGTGTTGTGTGTGTGTGTGTGTGATTGTTAGTGTCATGTCGTGTACCGCTCTTTGTTGTTTCTCTTGCTCAGTGTTAAGTAAACCTTTGCATTGTTGATTCCTGCGTCTGCGTCCTACCTCTTCGTATCTTCAGTACTTGTCACACATACATACCAGATTTGGTGTTATTTGGACTTATGGCGTGTGAGATTTTTTTTTACAAAATGTTCTAAATTGTCCAAGAGAGGAAATTCTGTACTGACGGACCTTATGGGTCCTTGAGGCAAATTTGGTCAGCATGAGGAAAGACACCTACATACACAGTTTCAAGTCTCTAGGTCAAACAGGGCGATGGATATGAGGGTTTAAGTGAGACTGCTTATAACAGCGCCATCTATAGCCCAATCGTGCCAATTTTTGACCACGTTACTCATGTGTCTAGGCAAGCGTCTATTGAAGGTTTGTGAAGCGAGAGAGAGGAGAGACTGGTCTCGTCTGACCTAACAGTTCCAAATGAAAGCGCTGAGCTGTGAAAGTATTCCATCCCCCAGATTCCACTTCCTGTGGCAAAACCAGATGGACAAAAAAATAACCTTCCCCTTTATGGGCTCTCTTGTAGCGTCCCCCATGAATATGACTACACAAGCGTCTCCAACGCGGCCCTGAGATCTACTGAGTGTGAGGCTTTGCTTCAGCCCTGCAGTAACACATCTGATTCAGCAAATCATGGTCCAGATCGAAGACCCTGATTTGTTGATTCAGTAGCTCTCTGGGACCAGTGTTGGAGAATCCTGTATTATGTTATGATTTGTTGAGGTGAGAGAACCATTGAAAAGAACTCAACCAGCTGTAGCCTACTACCGACAACCAATTTCCCTCATGCCAGTATCTGGCTCAGTTAGTAGCCATAATCATTGTAAGGCAGTAATTGAAAAGATAAACAAAACCATTACAGTATGGCTACTCCACGGACAATAGCAGGAAAGACAAGAATAATACCAGTGTAATTTACATCAAGCCATTATTGTCACTGCTTATCTGCACAGTATAATTGTTTCTGATCTGTCCCATACTCCAAGTTGAAGAGCATAATTTCCATTTAAATTGCTACAGTTATTGTGACCGCCCAGGGTGAGGTCAACCCTAAACCCACCCTTATACCACATGCAGGACCTCTTCAGCATTGGAGTGAACACAGTCACTCTCCAAATTGGGCAAGCAAGGTTTGTCACCTTAATTAATGAGTCCTCACGGGTCAAGAGACTCTCACTGTGAGGTAGTGGACGTGTCAATATGACAAACTATTAATCTCTCTGTGCTCATATTCAGTTTTCACTGCAACCATTTTTTCCATAGATCAGAACTACAGAAACTATGCTTCAATGTTATAGGCCTGCTACAGTTAAAAATGTGTTTTTCCGTTTTTTTAAATGATATTTCCATCACTATGAATTCGAAATAATACTGAAATTGTAAAAATTATAATAATGCCATTTTTGTGTAAGAGCTGTTTGAAAAAAGCCTAGGATTTCAGCCTGTTCAGGTTGGTGTTTTTGGCCTGCCGCATAAAGTCACCCGGAGGTCAGATTGTAATAGACCAATGACAGTTCATCTTTGATTTGAATATCTCCTCCTACTGCTGCCATCCCGCCCGGGTGAAATTGGTAGTCCTCATGTTGACATACACAGCAGAGGTATCTAGTTATGCACTTCCAAAAGCAAGAGTAGCTGGCTGGAAGGCAGCAATTGTTTGTTTGCACTTTCTTCCATTCGAACAATCACTTCATCTGATTTGGCATATGCTAGCTACACTTACACTAGCCAGTGGATTTGCAGCTTTTTTCCTCCATCAAGGTTCTGTCCCCATAAGCATACGGCAGCAGCAGTTGGCAGCCAGCAGCAACCTTTTCAAGAAGTGTCTAAATAGTTATTCTTCTAGCTAGCTATTATTATTAAAAGTAAAGGACATGATATTGTGGTGCTGGCTAGCTAGCTAGCTAACTACTAGCCTCGGCCCATAACCGGGATATAGCTAGCTAGCCACCATGTAGCTACTGACCTGACATATATATTTACATAGCTAGGTACCTGCTAGCTTGCTACATAAAAGTGTCAGAATCGTAAAGGGGAAACGCTGCCCTAGGGCCTAGGCAGACGTTACCTACCACAATGTAAATAATGTTCTGCATAGCCAGCTACAATTTTCCCCTATGTCCGGGAATCAGCTAGCTAACGTTAGCTAGTAGGGACGCTAGCAGCTAGGTAGCTTACCAACCTTATTCTAAACCTAACCCTAAACTTAGGAATTGTCAATGGGTAGGGGCTATGGGTCTATCTGTGTATGACTATTTGAAAACACATTTGTATTGTGTGTAGGGGCAGTGGTCATTAACCATCCTCCTGGAGATCTACAGTGAGGGAAAAAGTATTTGATCTCCTGCTGATTTTCGTACGTTGCCCACTGACAAAGACATGATCAGTCTATAATTTTAATGGTAGGTTTATTTGAACAGTGAGAGACAGAATAACAACAAAAAATCCAGAAAAACGCATGTCAAAAAAATGTTATAAATGTTTTGCATTATAATGAGGGAAAAAGTATTTGACCCCTCTGCAAAACATGACTTAGTACTTGGTGGCAAAACCCTTGTTGGCAATCACAGAGGTTCAGACGTTCTTGTTGGCCACCAGGTTTGCACATATCAGGAGGGATTTTGTCCACTCCTCTTTGCGGTAGATCTTCTCAAGTCATTAAGGTTTTGAGCCTAACGTTTGGCAACTCGAACCTTCAGCTCCCTCCACAGATTTTCTATGGGATTAAGGTCTGGAGACTGGCTAGGCCACTCCAGGACCTTAATGTGCTTCTTCTCGGAGCCACTCCTTTGTTGCCTTTGGCCGTGTGTTTTGGGTCATTGTCATGCTGGAATACCCATCCACGACTCCATTTTCAATGCCCTGGCTGAGGGAAGGAGGTTCTCACCCAAGATTTGACGGTACATGGCCCCGTCCATCGCCCTTTTGATGCGGTGAAGTTGTCCTGTCCCCTAGCAGAAAACACAGCCAAAGCATAATGTTTCCACCTCCATGTTTGACGGTGGGGATGGTGTTCTTGGGGACATAGGCAGCATTCCCCTCCTCCTCCAAACACGGCGAAGTTGAGTTGATGCCAAAGAGCTCGATTTTGGTCTAATCTGACCACAACACTTTCATCCAATTCTCCTCTGAATCATTCAGATGTTAATTGGCAAACTTCAGACGGGCCTGTATGTGCTTTCTTGAGCAGGGGGACTTCGGGCGCTGCAGGATTTCAGTCCTTCACGGCGTAGTGTGTTACCAAATGTTTTCTTGGTGACTATGGTCCCAGCTGCCTTGAGATCATTGGACAAGATCCTCCCTGTAGTTCTGGGGCTGATTCTCACCGTTCTCATGATCATTGCAACTCCATCATGTGAGATCTTGCATGGAGCCCCCAGGCCGAGGGTTAGATTGACAGTTTTTTTATGTTTCTTCCATTTGAGAATAATTGCACCAACTGTTGTCACCTTCTCACCAAGCTGTTGCGCGATGGTCTTGTATCTCATTCCAGCCTTGTGTAGGTCTACAATCTTGTCCCGACACCGGAGAGCTCTTGGCCATGGTGGAGAGTTTGGAATCAGATTGATTGATTGCTTTGTGGACAGGTGTCTTTAACAGGTAAAAGCTGAGATTAGAGCACCTTTAAGAGTGTGCTCCTAATCTCAGCTCGTTACCGTATAAAAGACTTACCTGGGAGCTAGAAATCTCTGATTGAGAGGGGGGTCAAATACTTATTTCCCTCATTAAAATGCAAATCAATTTATAACATTTTTTGACATGCGTTTTTCTGGATTTTTTTTGTTGTTATTCTGTCTCTCACTGTTCAAATAAACCTACCATTACAATTATAGACCGATCATTTCTTTGTTAGTGGGCAAACATACAAAATCAGCCGGGGATCAAATACACTTTTCTCCTCACTGTATACTCCGGTAGATTTTCACCATAACCATCACATATCACAACAGATTCTGCCAAACAAGTTCTTGTTGAGAAGCTAAATGTAGTTGTGTGTGTGCAATACTAACTCTTCCATCTTTCCTGTCACAGGATGAGATTATAGTTGTGTGTAGTAATGTCAGCGTTCAATAAAGCTTGTGATGACAAAGTAAATAAAAACACTACTTTTTGTACTTCATACCATTGATGACTACTCTGTTACTGCTCTACATTTACATTTACATCATTTAGCAGATGCTCTTATCCAGAGCGACTTACAAATTGGTGCATTCAACTTATGACTTATTATTTTTTTTATGGGTGGGTTGGGGAGGGGGTGGGGGTAGAAGGATTACTTTATACTATTCCAGGTATTCCTTAAAGAGGAAGGGTTTCAAGTGTCTCCGGAAGGTGGTCAGTGACTCCGCTGTCCTGGCGTCGGGAGCTTGTTCCACCATTGGGGGTGCCAGAGCAGCAAATAGCTTTGACTGGGCTGAGTGGGAACTGTGCTTCCGTAGAGGTAGGGGGAGCTAGCAGGTCAGAGGTGGATGAAAGATAGTGCCCTGTTTGGGTGTAGGGTCTGACTCAGAACCTGAAGGTAAGGAGGTGCCGTTCCCCTCACATGCTCCGTAGGCAAGCACCATGGTCTTGGTAGATGCGAGCCTCAACTGGAAGCCAGTGGAGTGTGCGGAGGAGCGGGGTGACATGAGAGATCTTGGGAAGGTCGAACACCAGACGGGCTGCAGCGTTCTGGATAAGTTGTAGGGGTTTAATGGCACAGGCAGGGAGCCCAGCCAACAGCCAGTTGCAGTAATCCAGACGGGAGATGACAAGTGCCTGGATTAGGACCTGTGCCGCTTTCGTGTAAGGTAGGGTTGTACTCTGCGAATGTTGTAGAGCATGAACCTGCAGGATCGGGTCACCGCTTTGATGTTAGCGGAGAATGACAGGGTGTTGTCCAGGGTCACGCCAAGGCTCTTTGCACTCTGGGAGGAGGACACAATGGAGTTGTCAACCTGAGGCGAGATCATGGAGCGGGCAGTCTTCCCGGGAGGAAGAGCAGCTCCGTCTTGCCGGTTCAGCTTGAGGTGGTGATCCGACATCCACACTGATTTGTCTGCCAGACATGCAGAGATGCGATTCGCCACCTGGTTATCAGAAAGGGGAAATGGAGAAAATGAATTGTGTGTCGTCATGGAGCAATGATAGGAGAGACCATGTGAGGATATGACAGAGACAAGTGACTTGGTGTATAGAGAGAATAGGAGAGGGCCAGAACTGAGCCCTGGGGGACACCAGTGGTGAGAGCACGTGGTGCGGAGACAGATTCGCACGCCACTGGTAGGAGCGACCTGTCAGGTAGGACGCAATCCAAGAGTGAGCAGCGCCGTAGATGCCCAACTCCGGAGAGAGGGTGGAGAGGAGGACTCTGATGGTTCACAGTATCAAAGGCAGCGGATAGGTCTAGAAGGATAAGAGCAGAGGGAGAGAGAGTTAGCTTTAGCAGTGCAGAGAGCCTCCATGACACAGAGAAGAGCAGTCTCAGTTGAATGACCAGTCTTGAAACCTGACTGGTTTGGATCAAGAAGGTAATTGAGAGAGATAGCAGGAGAGTTGGCTAGAGACGGCACGCTCAAGAGTTTTTGGAGAAAAAAGAAAGAAGGGATACTGATCTGTCGAGCTTCCTGCTTCCCTGTTTGTCTCCTGGCCTCTAGAGGTCAGCTTGTTCCCTTGCCTTAGTTCTTCCTCATGTGTCCTAATTAGCTTATCCAGGTCACCTGTGCCTTGTTCCCCTTGTGTATTTTAGCTGTGTGTTTTCCCTTGTTTCTCACTTTCGAGGTTATTAAGGCGTCCTGACGTGTGTCTCTGCTTTGTCTCACCGTGTCTGTCCTAGTAAGTTTTTGAAGTTATCTTTAGTTTGTTTTTTCTCCCTCGTGGAGTTGTTTTGTTTTGCCTCCTGTGTTGGAACATTAAATCTACTTGCCTGGAGTATTGCCTTGGGTGTTTCATTTGGGTCCTACAACATCTCCTCTGTGGCTAAGGGGGACCCAGCTCTACACCCTGAGACCGGAATTCTAACCCGGATTGTGACAGAATAACCAAGTCAATCATGGACCCAGAAACACTCAGTTCCCAGGACCTGTTGGCGGTGATCATTCGACATGAGGCTTCTTTCAGCGCCATGAAGCCGTTCTCAGCCGACCAAGAGGAGCTGATGGCTAGACATTCTCAACTCCTGGCCGAAATGATGAGTTCCTTCACCAGCTCTTTGAACGCCTCCTTGGTCCTCCCCCTTCCCCCCGGTCACCTCCCAGTGACGACAGGCCTTCTTCGGTTGGCGGAGCCCGACTACCACCTCCCAAGCCCTTTCTGGGGATCCAAGCTCTTGCCAGGGTTTCCTCACCCAATGCTCCCTCACCTTCGAGCTCCAACCCTCAAGTTTTCCCACAGACCGTTCCAAGATTGCCTACCTCATTACCCTTCTTTCAGACAAGGCGCTCGCCTTGGGCCTCTGCGGTGTGGCAGTCCCAGGAGGCCTGTTGTGACTCACCTGCATTTGTAGAAGAGTTCAAGCGGGTGTTCGATCATCCTGTCAGTGGGCGGGAGGTCCAAGCGCCACTGTCCTCCGTGAGGGCCCCCGAAGCACGGCAGATTTTGCCATTGAGTTCGAACCATAGCAGCAAGGAGCGGATGGAATGATGAAGCGCTGAGGGTCTGCTTTCAGGGAGGGTTATCTGAGCCCCTTCAAGATGAGTTAGCCACCCGTGAACCAGCTGAAGATCTCGAGTCCTCATAGCCTTGGCCATCCGCCTGACAATCGTCTAAGAGAGCGGAGAACGGCTCGCCGTCAGGTGTCTCAGTCCCAAGTTCCTCTGAGCAGCTCTGTTTCTCCTGTTTGACTCCGTCATTCGAGAGCTGCCCGGCTCCTGAACTGCCCCAGGATTCCCGGAGAGCATGCAGTTAGGCCGCTCCAGGCTTTCTTCCAACGAAAGGGAACGTCGCATGAGGGAGCCGTCGGTGCCTCTACTGCGGGGTTGCCCGGCCACTTCCGCTCCACTTGCCCCGAGCTTTCGGGAAACGCCTGTCCCCGCCCAGCTACAGGAGGGTTGTGATGGGGAAAATTAGAGCTCCTCCTACTAACGCGGTCCTAGCTATTCCAGCCACTCTGTCCTGGGAGGGCCACCAGCATGGGTCCAGGCTATGATCGATTCCGGTGCCGCAGGTGATTTTATGGATGTAACCTTGGCTAAGGAACTTAAGATCCCTACCCAACTACTTCCTCAACCCCAGGCAGTTACAGCCTTAGATGGCAGACCTCTGGAACCAGGAAAAGTTACTGAGGCGACTCAGTCCCTGCGACTTACCATCTCTCAACACCAGCAGGAGGAGACCTTCTATCTCATTGACTCTCCCAGTATCCTATTATCCTGGGTCACCCTTGGCTATGTAGACATAATCCCCAGATCGACTGGGCCTACTGGCACCATTCTTAGCTGGGGTCCCACTTGCCAACTCACCTGCATGCTTCAGGAGTTCCTCAGCCCCCTAGTACCCAGTTTCAAGAGTCTGTTGACGTCTCCCGAGTCCCCAGTGTTTACCATCGGTTCAAGGCGGTGTTCAGCAAGGCCCGGGCTACTGCCTTACCGCCTCATCGCACTTATGACTGTGCCATTGATCTACTCCCTGGGTGCTGCCCTCCTAGAGGTCGGATCTTTCCTTGTCTCCCCGAGCACGAGCTATGGACACCTACATTAAGGAGTCCTGGCAGCCGGCCTCATCTAATGCCTCTACTTCCCGGCTGGGGCGGGCTTCTTTTTTTTGTTGAAAAGAAAGACGGGGTCTGAGGCCTTTGTATTGGATTAATGGGACTCAACAAGATCACGGTTCGGAATCGATAACCTCTTACTCTCATGGCCACTGCTTTTGAGTGCTGCAAGGGGCTTCCATTTTACTAAGCTGGATCTCCGAATGCTTACCATCTCGTGCGGATCCCGGCCAGGAGACGAATGGAAGACGAAGCGTTCAACACGCCTACGGGACACTATGAATATCGGGTGATGCCGGTTCGGGCTCACCAATGCCCCCGCAGTATTCCAAGCCCTGATTAATGATGTTCTCCGGGATATGCTTAATCTGTCGCCGTACCTGGACGATATCCTCATCTTCTCGAGGTCACTGAAGGAACATGAGGGGCATGTTAGCCGGGTTCTCCAGAGGCTCCTTGACAATCACCTCTACGTTAAGCCTGAGAAGTGTGAATTTCATGTTTCTCAGACTCAGTTTCTCGGGTTTATTGTCACTCCCGGGCACCTAGAGATGGATCCTAAGAAGGTCAAGGCGGTCCACGATTGGCCCACACCTGCCACGGTCAAGGAGGTTCAACGGTTCATTGGCTTTTCTAACTTCTATCGGAAGTTCATCAAGAATTTCAGCTTCGGTGGTAGCCCCCTTGACGACGCTTTACCAAGGGAGGAGGGACCAAGATTCACTGGGGGTCCCGAAGCAGCAGGGGCCTTCGAGGATCTCAAGCGCCGCTTCACTTCTGCTCCGATTCTGGTGACCCCTGACCCAGAGAGACCTTTCGGGTGGAGGTGGACGCCTCAGAGGTGGGGGGTGGGAGCCGTCCTGTCACAGAGGGGTGCGGATGGGAGATTACACCCTTGTGCCTTCATGTCTCGCCGCCTGTCTGAGGCCGAGCGCAACTACCACGTGGGGGATCTAGAGTTGATTGCGGTAAAACTTGGCCTTGGAAGAGTGGCGCCATTGGCTTGAGGGGGCTCAACACCCTTTCCAGGTTCTCACAGACCACAAGAACCTGGAATATCTCCAACAGGCTGAGCGGATGAACCTCGGGCAAGCACGATGGTCCCTTTTGTTTAATCGATTCCAGTTCCTCCGACTTACCGACCTGGCACCAAGAACGTCAAGCCGGATGCTCTGTCTCGAGTCTATTCTCCCGAGGTACAAGAGAAGCCCTTGGCATCGGGATTATTCCGAGGTCTAGGATCGACGTACCTCTTCAGTGGGAACTAGAAAGAGGGTACGAGAAGCTCTTGCCCATGAGCCCGATCCAGGCGGTGGTCTGCCGGTCGCCTGTACGTCTCTCTCGGTTCGGGGCCGCGCCTTGCAGTGGGGTCATGAGTCGCCCTTGACATGCCATCCTGGCAGTGCTCGCACACTGGAGTTCCTCCGACGGCGGGTGGCCGCCCATCAAGAAGGACGTGCAGGTCTATGTTGAGGCCCGCCCTGCTGTGCAACCAGGGAAAGTCGACACGCCAGCGACCCCAGGACTGCTCCACTTACCTGTTCCTCGAAGGCCATGGTCACACCTTTCTCTGGACTTTGTTACGGGACTTCCTCTATCCCAGGGGCAACACCGTTATCCTTGTGGTGGTAGACCGTTTCTCTAAGGCTGCCGGTTTATTCCCCTGCCCAAGCTGCCCTCGGCTAAGGAGACTGCTGAGCTCCTCATGAACCATGTCTTTCGGATATTTGGCATTCCCCTGGACGTGGTCTCTTGACCGAGGTCCCCACTTCGTCCCGGTTTTGGGGGGCCTTCTGCAGGCTTATTGGAGCCACAGCCAGCCTATCGTCAGGATTCCATCCAGAGTCTAATGGCCAAACGGAACGGATTAATCAGGATCGGAGACCACCCTGCGTGTATGGCGGCCAGTAATCCCACGTCTTGGGCCACCTATATCATTCTGGGCTGAATATGCCCACAACACCCTCCAGTTCAGCCACCGGATTGCCCTTCGAATGCCAGTTCAAGTTACAACCCCCATTATTTCCAGAGGAAGAGGCGCAAGTTGGTGTTCCTCGGCCCAGCGCTTTGTCCAACGCTGTAGGCGGACCTGGAAGAAGGCCAGGTGTACCCTCGCCCGGACCTCCAGAGATACCAAAGTCAGGCACCGCACCGCGGACGGCCTAGTTTCCGGGTGGTCAGAGAGTTTGGTTGGACTAAGAACTTGTTTCGGGTCGAATCCAAGAAGCTTTCCCAGAGATACATCGCCCTTTCCGCATTGCTAGAAAGGTTAACCCTGTTTCGTATCGTTTAGTTCTGCCTCGCTCCCTTAGAGTTAACCCCACTTTCCATGTTTCACTCCTTAAACCTGTCTTGTCTTCTCCTTTGCCCCCACACAGACCCCCGCCACCTCCCAGGATCATAGACGGCCAGCCAGCCTCACACAGTCCGCCGGATACTGACCCCGGAGGGTCCAGAACTCTCTGCAGTATCTGGTGGACTGGGAGGGCTACGGGCCAGGAGGAGCGCTCCTGGGTTCCAGCCAGGGACATCCTGGACCCAGGGTTGGTCCGAGATTTTCGCACCCTGGGGCCAGGGTGGTTCTGGAAGGAACGTCAGGAGTCGTTCCTAGAGGAGGGGGTCCTGTCAGCTTCCTGCTTCCCTGTTTGTCTCCTGGCCTCTAGAGGTCAGCTGTGTTCCCCTTTGCCTTAGTTCTTCCTCATGTGTCCTAATTAGCTTATCCAGGTCACCTGTTGCCTTGTTTCCCCTTGTGTATTTTAGCTGTGTGTTTTTCCCCTTGTTTCTCACTTAGGTTATTGCGTCCTGACTGTGTGTCTCCTGCTTTGTCTCACCGTGTCTGTCCTAGTAAGTTTTTGAAGTTATCTTTAGTTTGTTTTTCTCCCCTCGTGGAGTTGTTTTGTTTTGCCTCCCTGTGTTGGAACATTAAATCTACTTGCCTGAGTATTGCCTTGGTGTTTCATTTGGGTCCTACAACATCTCCTCTGTGGCTAAGGGGTAGTACCCCCAGCTCTACACTTCTGAGACCGGAATTCTAACCCGGATTGTGACACTGATCTGTAGTTGTTGACATCGGAGGGATCGAGTGTAGGTTTTTTGAGGAGGGGGTGCAACTCTCGCTCTCTTGAAGACGGAAGGGACATGGCCAGCCGGTCAAGGATGAGTTGATGAGCGAGGTGAGGTAAGGGAGAAGGTCTCCGAAATGGTCTGGAGAAGAGAGGAGGGGATAGGGTCAAGCGGGCAGGTTGTTGGGCGGCCGGCCATCAGTAAGTCCAAGATTTCATCTGGAGAGAGAGGGGAGAAAGGAAGTCAAAGCATAGGGTAGGGGCAGTGTGAGCAGGACCAGCGGTGTCATTTGACTTAATAAATGAGGATCGGATGTCGTCAACCTTCTTTTTCAAAATGGTTGACAAAGTCATCCACAGAGAGGGAGGAGGGAGGGGGGGGAGGAGGATTCAGCAGGGAGGAGAAGGTGGCAGAGCTTCCTAGGGTTAGAGGCAGAGGCTTGAAATTTAGGAGTGGTAGAAAGTGGCTTTAGCAGTGGAAACAGAGGAAGAGAATGTAGAGAGGAGGGAGTGAAAAGATGACAGGTCCGCAGGGAGTCTAGTTTTCCTCAATTTCCGCTCGGCTGCCCGGAGCCCTCTTCTGTGAGCTCGCAATGAGTCGTCTGACAGTGAGGAGGACCGAGCGGCCTCCATAGGGGACATAGAGAGTCAAAGATGCAGAAATGGAGGAGAGGAGGGTTGAGGAGGCAGAATCAGGTGATCAGAGGGAGAAGGATTTAGGCAGAGGGAAGAGATGATAGGATGGAAGAGGAGAGAGTAGCGGGAGAGAGAGAGCGAAGGTTGCACGGCACATTACCATCTGAGTAGGGGCAGAGTGAGTAGTGTTGGAGGAGAGCGAGAGAGAAAAGGATACAAAGTAGTGGTCGGAGACTTGGAGGGGAGTTGCAGTGCGATTAGTAGAAGAACAGCATCTAGTAAAGATGAGGTCAACGTATTGCCTGCCTTGTGAGTAGGGGGACGAGAGGGTGAGGTCAAAAGAGGAAAGGAGGAAAGAAGGAGGCAGAGAGAAATGAGTCAAAGGCAGACCGTAGGGAGGTTAAAGTCACCCAGAACTGTGAGGGGTGAGCCATCCTCAGGAAAGGAACTTATCACAAGGCGAAGCTCATTGATGAACTCTCCAAGGGAACCTGGAGGGCGATAAATGACAAGGATGTTAAGCTTGAATGGGCTAGTGACTGTAGACATTATGGAATTAAAATGAGGAGATAGACAGATGGTTCAGGGGAAAAGAGAGAATGTCCACTTGGGAGAGATGAAGATTCCTGTGTCAGACACGCTGACCAGATGCTCTCGGGTATGGAACACATGGTCAGACGAGGAAAGAGCAGTAGGAGTAGCAGTGGTTTTCTGTGGTAATCCATGTTTCCGTCCAGCGCCAAGAAGTCGGGGGACTGGAGGATAGCATAGGCTGAGATGAACTCTGCCTTGTTGGCCGCCAGAACGGCAGTTCCAGAGGCTGCCAGGGACCTGGAACTCCATGTGGGTCAGTGCGCAGAGGACCACCAACCTGCTATCTTATTATGTTTAGCGCTTTACCATGATTTGTTTTCCTCTCACAGGAACACCTTCCAGAGCATGAGCACATGTAAAAACAATAACTTGAAAAGATACTGTATGCCAAGTGATTTAGACTTTCATTATAACATTGTTTATGATCTGTTTATTATGTTATGTAATAACTGACAAGATCATTTATGAAAATGACAACCTTTCATTGCAGTCTGGTTTCTTTTTACTTTCCAACAGCAGAAAACATTCCAAAACGTGTAATTCAAGAGTGTTTCCTCATTAGAAAAATTGAAATAAATTATAATCTCCAGTATCATCACAAAGTCTATTTTGTGACCTGATTGGTCCTGCTTTAAATGAAGTGCAGCTTATAAAAAGGTTCATAATGCCTTCATAAACACTACATGAATATGTAACAATTCATCTATAACCGTATGTCATGTCTTTATAAAGGGTTTTATAGATGTGGCATAACATGTGTGAGATAATCCACCAATGCTCAAATGTGACACAACCCACTGTCAAATTTGACATAAACCTGTGCTTTATAAAGGGTGGCATAAGCACTGCTTAATAAAGGCCTTATAAATCATATTAAATTGAGGGTTCAAAAGCATTTATAACCCTGTCATGCATCTTGATAGAGCATTGCAACGCCATGATATTGTGTTTCTATTCTGGCACCACCCATATGCAAAAATGTATTCATGATTGAGTGTAAGTCAGCTTCGGGTAAAAGCGTCTGCAAAATGTATATATTATGAGATATATTTCACTAAATCATTTCTAGGATGGCCCAACCTTTGTCCCTCTTGGGTGCATAGTCAGTATTGGACCTGACCTCAACTTCCCCCAAAATGCTGTGCTGCAGGATGGACATTACTTACTGACTCTAAAAAGTGCATTCATGCACAAAAAAACATAGGGACTCTTTAAAATCGTTTTATTTTTTGAGTTTTCCAAATTCTGTTTTCTTGGTTTTGTTTTTCCAGGTTTCTGGTTTACCCGGTTTCTTCATGCTTTTTTAATAGAAAAGTAACAACATTGGATTTTCTGTACTCACTATAAATGCTTAAACCACATCAGGGATGACTTCTGAGGTCTGGGAAATCTCTAAGAAAGTTTGATTTTTTGTGTACAGTTGGTGTCATTTCATGGGGCTCTGAATAGACAGAGTTTAACTGGCCTTTTACTCAAACCTTTCCATTGGGGTCGAAATCCATCACATGTGCGCTTACTGCACTAAGAACCACTAACCAAACAATGGTGCAGGGCATGCTCACTGAATTAAAAACCTTCCACCAAAAAAATCTACTAAGATTTCTAGACCTCAGAAGTCATCCCCTGATGTGGTTTAAGCATTAGAGTGAGTACAGAAAATCCAATTGTTGTTGTTTTCATTAAAAATGTGAAGAAAATTGGGGTAAACTAGAAATCTAGTTGTGGATTACTTAAGCTACCAACAGTCTAATATACTGATAATAATTGTATACAATTAGAGGCTTTCAAGATCTCAAAGCTCTTGATATGGATAACTTATCCCATGTGTAATTGTTTTTGCATCTACAGTTTAAGTCGGAAGTTCATACACCTTAGCCAAATACATTTAAACTCAGTTTTTAAGCAATTCCTGATATTTAATCCTAGTACAAATTCCTGTCTTAGGTCAATTAGGATCACCAATTTATTTTAAGAATGTGAAATGTCAGAATAATAGAGATTTATTGCTTTTTTATTTATTTAATCACATTCAGTGAAGAGGTTCACATACCACTCAATTAGTAGTTTGGTAGCATTGCCTTTAAATTGTTTAACTTGGGTCGAACATTTCGGGTAGCCTTCCGCTGTCTTCCCACGATAAGTTGGGTGAATTTCACCTGACAGAGCTTGTAACTGGAGTCGATTTGTAGGCCTCCTTGCTCAACAGCTTTCGCTTTCAGTTCTGCCCACATTTCTAAGGATTGAGATCAGCTGGCATTTTATTGGCCACTCCAATACCTTGACTTTGTTGTCCTTAAGCCATTTTATGCAACTTTGGAAGTATGCTTGGGGTCATTATCCATTTAAGAACCATTTACAAACAAGCTTTCGTTCCTGACTGATGTCTTGAGATGTTCCTTTCCCCCTTCAGATAACCGGGTGGTGGACTCGCATCTCATGTCTGGCAGAACATATCAGTGTGGAGATGTGAGATCACCACCTCAAGCTGAACCTTGGCAAGAGGCCGGGAGCTGCTC